>NC_141691.1:916580112-917195324 GCF_964263255.1 Lissotriton vulgaris | reverse complement strand
TGGCATCAGAGTCTTCATTAGATCTATTATTCTACCTGGCAAATTAGCAATTAAAGGTTCTGGTTTCGCACCACCTATTTGTTGACCATCCGCTGCAGTGATAGCTGCCCAATCACCACCTAAAGCAGCTTGATGATCCTCTCTACGAATTTTAGCCCACACTGGTTGCGGAACTACGTTACCAAACAACATATCGATGTCGGCTAGGTTCATTATACAAGCCTCAACTGTCTGTGTTAATTCCTTGTAATATCCGGCTGGATTTTTACGTGGATCTGGCAAAGCCTGTTTCACCGCTAACACTTCTGCTCGCTTCCATGGAATATGTATCCACACTCGTTGGAACTGTGCTGGAGCAGCTGCAATTCCTGCATTATCATCACGTTGTATTGCTTCGCGCCAAATTGGAGGAACCTCCCTCATAGGATATTGGCGACTTAGCTTCATTTTACCTTTTTCTAAGTCTCTCGGTGAACGAAGAGATGGATCATTCCTAAAACTTAAAATGAGTTCCATCGCTTCCTTTATTTTCACACCCACTATCATTCCAGCAGCAAACTCCTTTTGAACCCTAATTAAATCTTCCAAATCTGATTCAACATCGTCTTCTTCTATCTCTTCACGTAACAACGAGCACATCTCATCAAAGACGTACCGTTGTGTTGGTTCCCCCCATTGCATAAATGTGTCTAGCACATCTCTCGTAGTATATCTTCTACCCTTCGAAATCCATCTGAGAGCCGTGGAATCTAAAACTCCCCGTTCCTCAGCACTTGGAAGCTGACTCCGTCTCTGTACAGAGTCAGGAGTAGGAGTCTTAATCAAAGTTTTATATATAGGAGACAGCATATTAGTAACAGAATCAGTGATTCTTCGACGAACAGAAAGTGGAGTTAGTACACTCGCAGACGTAGAAAATGCAGTAGAGGTAGGAATAGATAACGGAACAGTAGGAGTATCGAGGAAAATAGTTTGAGGAACAGTGGGTACAGAAGTAGGTATAGAGGCTGGCAGTGTAGGAAGAGGAGGAGCTGTAGGAACATTTACATTCACCACAGGAGGTACAGGAACTTGATTCTGAGGAACAGGAGCAGGAGCACCAGGTTGTCCAGCAACCGGCAATTGAACATTCGGGACGAGTGGAGCCGCAGCACCTTGTGCATACGGTGGAGGTGACCGTAACAGATAAGATAACAGAGGATCGTTTTCGGAATCCTCCAATATCTTAGCCATTTTCGATGGCAAGGCAGGATAGCACTTGTCAATCGCTAGATTATGCTCTCTAATGGCTACATCTATAGCCTTCTCACACTCGTTAGCCTGCAACTGTTTAGTCGCTTGCTCTAGAGTTAACTCTTCTTGTTCTTTCTGTTCTTTCTTCAACCTTCTCATTTCTCTCTGTTTGGATTCTTTTCGCCAATAACGGAAAGAATCAAACATTGCCGGCCGGGCTTTCTTCTTAAACAATTTCGCTTCTAGGTTGTCGAGAATCTCGGGTTCAAAACTACCATGCAGTGGCCAACTAAGGACACCATCCTTCTTACAATAACGGACCCATATCTCATTATAAGATATAGGACCCACGCCATACTTGCAATATAAATCATATAGGGGAGTCCCAATCGGAGGAACCAGACAAGAGTCCTCCAATCGTGAGTCACTGTTGCAACTAAAACAAGACAACATTTTCCGACTTACCATTTTCAGTCCGGAACACAAAACAAACAAACACGGAACAAATATGTGCACTCGAACCAAGAACTTAGGCCTACCAAAACGAACTGATGTATCGATACCCAAACTAAACCAAATAGATTATCGTAACTAGAACAACCAATGATAATCCAACAAAACCAAACCAAACCAAGAACCGATCAAGGATTTTTAACAATCCTCACAAAAGTAACCAGCTAGCTATCACTAAATACTTAACTGAGTCACTGAAGACGTCACCAAGGAGAAACCCGTCACGTTTCGCCGTACTAAGGACTGCACCTCTTCGGGTCCAAGACAGGGCGACGGTCAAGGCAACGGCCCACTGCAGCCGTCCTGAACGGGAAACCCTCGTGGAAGAGAACTTCGGGCCACTTTTGCGATATGCCGGGATCGATGAAGTGGGGCGCCTCCCTCAGGAATCTTCACACGAAGCTTCTCGAACTCTTCAGGCTTTTTGACCGGTACCGAATGACGTCGCCCCACGTTGGGCGCCAATTGGAGTTCTGGACTTTTTGGTTCCGTCCAGAGGTGTCAGGGTACAACACCCAAAGACCCCGGAGTTCCACCTGCCTTGGTGCACAAATGAACAGAAACACGGGCTTCTCGATGGTGGCGTCAAAGACCAAAGGTTTATTACTGCAGGGACACAGAAGTCATAGATACTACACACGGGCAGTAACCAGGAGCCTGTTCGATTTGTACAAAGAGGGCTGCTCCTTATATACTGTTTTTTATGCTAGGGGCAAATTCTTTACATGTAATACATTCCCAAAACCTTTGTGTCTAAAACAATAAATATTTGGCGTTACACAGGAACCGTCGATAATATCTGAGGCCAAACATTGCGAAAAGAGGGGTTCCCACTAGTTTGTCACAATTCCCTGTCAATATTGCATTCAGGACCCGAACCGCCTCATCGTAAAGTTCGTTACCTCCCCCTAATAAAGATTCAGAAAGAAAGAAACAGAGCCAGGTGTGGAAGATAGAAAAGCGGGATAAGGGATGTTTGTGGGTTGTAAATGGGCAAGGCTACCGGCTTCGGCCGCCTAATCATGATCAGGTACAATGGACACGAAGACCAGTTTGGCAGGACTGGCCTCGGGCAGAGGAGGCAGCCTTTGTCGAGTCTTGCAGCCACAGCGTGATCTGGTTTAAGGTATACGTGTCATGTAAGAGGTGAATCTCCGGCTAAGGCTACGTGTCCTTAATCAAAGTGGAGTGATCAGAGGCTATTGCATATGTGAGGGCAAGGAAACACAAAATGGCGGCCATGATCTAAGATGGATGCCGTGGGTAGATCGGAAATATGTCAATGGAAGGAGTGCTCTTGCTCGTAGCGTAGCGAAAACACCAGGATATACTAAATGGATCATTTGCGGTTCGCTGATACCAATATTATGTATTTCCGACAAACTTGAAAACACGGGTTCAAATTGTCACGGAACCGTCACGGAACCTCAGCAGGATACGGCACAGGATTAATAAAACAGGCGAGAAGGTCTACGGAGCCGAGCTACAACGCGGCCATCACGGTCGCGAGCTTGGCTCCTCCCCCGCAGGTTGGATTGTTAATGTTCGCATATCGAACTGGACAATGTGTCTGTATAGCAGGACTATTTCTTTATATATTGTACAGACTTCATCCACTGGGAGGGTATCTATCTCTGCATGTGGATTGTATGTCGTTAAGACCAGCCAGGTAACTCCTTCTATGCTGAATGGACCGAGTCTTATGACAGATGTTGTGTGTGGGAGGGTGCCTTTAAACCAGTTTTTGTGATGCTGGTAAGTTAACAGGACTTCAATGTCTTTATATGTAATGTAATGTAATGTAAAATTGTTTTTGTATAGCGCATTCTATCACTCCAAGGAGCATCTTGGCGCTGTGAGCCACCCCAGAATAGAAAAAGGTGGGTAAGCTGGAACAGCTCTCAAGCAGATAAACCTTACACCAAAGCCTTGCAGGCAGTATCAGTGAGCGTAAAAACCCAGGTCTTTAAGGCTTTCCTAAAGAGAGATTCTGATGAGATTTGACGAAGCACGGGAGGAAGTTTGTTCCAGGCTCTGGAGCCTAACACTATGATGGATTTTCCACCTTTGGTCGCTAGTCTAAATTTTGGAACAACTAGCAGGTTAAGGTGGGAGGATCTCAGATTCCGAGTTGGAAGATGCGGTTTGAAGTTTTTAGCGAGATATCTAGGTCCTTGTGCGTGATAAGCTCTAAAAGTAATGATCAAGATTTTAAATAATAGGCGCTTATGGATAGGAAGCCAATGGAGGGCACGGAGTGCGGCCGAGGCCGATGATTTCCTGGGCCAGCCCAGGACAAGGTGGGCGGCGGCATGCTGGACCATCTGCAACCTGTGTAGCACGGTCTTATTAGCTCCAGCATATAGGCTGTTGCAGTAGTCCAGTCTTGATGTAATAAGTGCCACCACCACCGTCTTTCTCGTGGACAAAGGAAGGAGATCGAAAAACTTCCTTAGCATTCTGATGATATGAAAACAGGCACTTGCTACCCCAATGGCTTGTTGCTTGAAGGATAGCGCATTGTCGAACTTAACACCCAGGTTGCGGCAGAGGAGATGGTGTTTGGGGGTGCGTCAGCACCTTCAGGCCACCACTGCTTAGGGGAAAACAGATTTTGCGGGCCGAATGGAAGTATTTCTGTTTTTCCAGAATTACACTTCAAATGGTTGGTCTTCATCCATTCAAATGTCGCTGTTAAGCACGTTTTAAGGTTATCTTCCGCTTGTAGTGACTCCCTGTCGAGTACCGGAATGAGCTGCGTATCGTCAGCGTAAGAAATGGTGCTGATCTGATATGAAGAAATTAGCTCAATCAGAGGTACCATATAAAGATTGAAAAGTATCGGGCTCAAAATAGAGCCCTGCGGTACCCCTGTTTTGATCGTTTTTTCCTCAGATCTAAATTGGCCCAGCACTGTGATTTGTCGTCTATGGGTCAGGAAGTTTTTGAACCAGTCTAGCACTACTCCACCTATCCCTGCGCTCAGGAGACGGTTAATCAAGATGGTGTGGGAGACCGTATCGAAGGCCGCCGAAAGATCGAGTAGTATCAAGACGGCCTTCTTCCTTAGATCCATAGCGGAGCGCAGGGATTCAGCGGAGAACAAGAGTGCAGATTCGGTCGAATGTTTGGACCTGAAACCCGACTGATTCGAATGCAGGATGTTATTGTCTTCTAGATATGTAGTAAGTTGACTGTTGACGAATGACTCAGTCAATTTAGATAGCAACGGCAGCAGTGAGATGGGCCTTAAGTTGGAAAGAGTAGTAGGGTTAGGTAGAGGCTTCTTCTGGAGGGGTTTAGCCGCGGCTAATTTCCATTCTGATGGAATCTCTGCCATTGCCAATGATGAGTTAATAATTCCATTAACTATGGGATTTACCTCATTGGCCAGGGCTCTTAAGAACATGGGAGGACACGGATCGAATGGTGATCCAGGCTTGGTAGACAGAATGGCCTGACGTGATTCCTCCAGAGAAATGGGAGCAAAAACATTAAAATGGGGTTTTATTGGATTGTTTATTCCATTTGCTTCTATAAGCGTGTTTTCGGTAGGGGTTGAAGTTAAGGTTGGAGGTGGAAATTCCTTGACGATAGCTTGAATTTTGTTGTCAAAGTAATCTGCTATGGAATTGCACAGTGGTAGCGAGGGCGGAATTTCTTGGGCAAGTGCCCTAGGATTAGTAAAGCTATTTAGAATCTTAAATATTTCTTTTTGATCATGTCCCGAAGATGCAATGGCCTCTGAGAAGTGAGCTTTTTTTGCTAATTTAATAGCAGCATGATACTGCCTACGTGCTGCTTTATAGATTCTATGGTCTTCTTCCGCATATTTTCTGCGCCATCTGCGCTCTAATGATCTCACTTTGCCTAGTTCACTCTTCAAAGTGGGGGAGAACCAGGGGGCACTTCTTTTGTTTCTATTGGCCATTGGAGTTTTTTCCTTCAACAGGTCTGGTTGGTTACTAAGAGTTGTAATACAATCACAAAAATATTGATTATCTATTGTGGTGTGGCCAGATAGTATAGGTTAAGTCTCTGTTATATTTGTTAGAAAATTTGGTTGGGCGAGGACTTTTTTCCAATCAGGTTTCTTTCCTCCTGTAGATCTTATTTTAGTATCTCTGTGAGTATTTTGGGGTGAGTTAAGGGTCATCTCAAAAGGAATAAGTTTGTGATCAGACCAAGTTTGGACTACTGGGGATGTACAGGTCAACGGGTTAAAATTTGAACAAATACAGTCCAATATATGGCCCGCGCTATGCGTGGGTTCATTGCTTAACAGGGTAAGACCGAGAACATTAATTATTTCCATGATACACATTACTCCTGGGTCATTAGGGGAGTCAAGATGGAAATTTAGATCCCCTAATAATGTGAAATGGGCAGCTCTGAGCGTAAGATTGCTCAGTACATCCCTTATGCTCTCTAGGAATTCTTGGGGTTGCCCCGGGGGGCGATATACCAAGGCTCCAGAAAATGACAAGGAATCATGGATATTTAAACAAAAGGCCATAGCCTCTGCTCCCTTTTGTGAGAAGGTGGCCTGATATGCAGTGCTCACTATTCTAGTGAACACTATGTATCAGTCCAGCAACCCTTATTGATGATTGGTTGTAAGTCAACCTTATAGACCAGCTATCCTAGTAGCGTGGATACGAGCAGTCTAAGGCTAAAGACTCGAGAGGGCGTGTTAAGCCAGCTGTTATACCACACATATACCCCTTGAATACCAAGTGAAAGGACACCACACAAGTGTTATGAAAATAAAGAAGATATTTATTAAGAATCACAACAGCCCTGTACTTTTTATGAGGACAGGGTACTAAGCACAAAACAAAACTCTTACGAAAATACTTAAGTTAGCACAGTATATACAAATGCCCGAGGGGCACGGAAAACCATATACTCAGAAAGTGGAATGCGAAATTACTAGCAGGTAAGTACAGTACTAATAGGCTTTGGAATCGCTAGGTCTTGACTATAGAACCTTCAGATTACTTACAGGGGGCCTAGGGGACTCGGGTGCAGAGTGTGCACTCTCACGCGTGATGCGGGACAAAGTCTATGGTAGCTAGTAATGACAAAGTTAGTGTTCTCGGGCGAACCCGACCTGGTAGGGAGAAAACGAAAGTGGATCCTGACCCTTGGATAGTGAGGCTATGCTGGGGCACCGAAATGCCGAAGTTACCTAGCCCAGGGGCTGCAGCTGCATAGGACTCAAAAGACGTTGGGAATCCTCGTTGCCGGACCAGGAGCCTGGAAGAAAGAAGTTGCTGGCAGGTGACCAGTGAAGAAAGTTCGATGGATCCAAGCCTGGATCGAAGGAAGATGACACCTGAAAGCAGAGGGGACCAAGTTCGAGACTACTAGCCAGTAGTCAGTGGGCACCAGGAGGGCACCGGATAGTAGCCACCTCGACTAGGTGAGTGGGTGACGCTTTGCTCGCAGATCTCACGGACCAGGAGGCGTTGTCGGCAACCAGGATGGAGGAGCGAGCTGTCCCACGAAGATTGAAGCTGTCGGCGTCGCTGGACCCAGGATTGGGCAACAAAGCCTTGGCAACTTCAAGCCCACGCGGTGGACTCAAAATGGCGTCTGGAGTGGACCAGGAGGGTCCGGGGTGCCTCTCTTGAAGAAGGAAGCAAGGGCCAGTCTGGAGCAACCAGACCAGCAGCAGTGATGTCGTCGGGCGTCGTGAAGAAGGCCACAAGCCAGCCGGCTAGTAGCCACACAGCGCGGTGAGCACGCAAAAGCAGAAGGGCCCCACGCAGATCGTGGAGATGCTGGAGGACTGATCTTCGGTGCTGGAGCTGCTCAGGGTTGGGGCTTCTCGGACCCCAAAGCACTCACCAGTGGAGCACATGGTGGGCTTGTTGCAAAGAAGTCGTGCAGTCTTGGCGATCGTCAGTCCCTCGAGGTCTCGTCGCACTCACGGTTCTCAGCTTTGCTGTAGAGGTGAGTAGAGGTCAGAGGTGCCAGGGAAGCCGGGTCTTGTCGAGCTGGGTCGTCGGATTCGTGATGAAGGACTTGCAGCAGACCGCAGTGTTCTTAGGATGGTGCCTGCGGATGCAGGGTGACTACTCCTTAGCCACAAGGGAGAATCTTGAAGAAGGAAATCTTGATGTCTTTCGCAGAAAGTCGTGTCTTGATTCCAAAGATGATCTAATTTGAACAGGGGGCCCGCTCCCATCTTTATACTAAAAAAGGGGGCTGACCCGGTGACTAGGTCCTGCCTATGGGTGGGACTAGGAGGGGGGTGGTTACACCCCTCTCCCATGCCGGACTTCCCCAGGCCAGGGGCTGGTGTGCCCCTGGAACTGGTTCAGACTGGCCTATGCGTAGTGAGCACCGGGGTGCCACTCAGCAGTCACCTTCCTGTAAAGCCCTGCCTACCCAGGATACACAAAACCATGTCTGGGACGGTGCTAGCACCGCCCCTGACAGGAAACCCTTTGTCCAGGCTCCCCTCGCTGGAAGGACTCCCAGCTGCAGGGGGTCAGACTCGTGTCTGTGGTGGCAGCATCCATTTTGTGGAGCTGAGGCTTCGTTTAACTTTAACCGGGGTTCACAGTTACATACATGTCGTGTCCCTCTAGAAGGGTGGAATGCTAACCCCGTCGCCAGAATTGGCGAGGGGTTAGTATTCCAATTCGTATGACACCTTACTCGACATGTTTTGATAAAGCAATACCAAAGACAGCATTTAACTGCGAGGATTATAATGCACTTAAGAGTATATGGTATGCGATATCATGGAACAGCTATTAGGACTTGGTTCCGCAAGCTGCAGACAGGCTCAGCTCATGCCAGAGCAACATCTCACATGATTCCAAGCACTCTGCCTTCAGGATTGTTAAGGCCTGCCATAGGAGTGACTTATAGGAATCTGTGTGTCCATTTTAGGGTTAGATATAGGTATACTATATCTACAGCAAAGGGTGATTACACGACTTTGCCCCAGCTGTCATGCAGCCAGTTGTGTCAAATTTAGGAGGCCAGCCAGGGGTGGCATAATACATGCTGCAGCCCCTGGCAGCCCTGGGTACACCCATGCCCTGAGTTACAGGGTCTGATAGGGTGGCCTAGTTCCAATTGGAAATGCACCTAGGGTACATGGAATCCATTTTACAGAGAGAGCAGTAGGCCTGGGGCCCTGAATGGCAGGGCCCCAGGTCGACTATGTCAAAAAACCAGCTAAAACACAGGGCAAAAAGTTGGGGGCAACCATAGTCAGGAAGTACCTTCCTACACAACCCCCCCCCCCCCCCCAACGAAAGGAGATAAAGGCTATCCTTGTCCAGGTAAGCCTCTATTACCTAAGTGGCCATATAAGGAAGGACCAGCTCTGGCTTGGTTTCCCCCTGTGTCATGGTCCACTAGGCAACCCCTCACCCTAAGGGTATCTGAGGGTCTCCACCATAGGGAATCTCTGCCTTTGGTGTGTCTTGGGAAAGAAGAAGGCTGATGCTGGGATGGAGTACTGAAGTGAGGCTCCTCTACCTTTGGGCTCAACTTCCTCCAATCACCATTCATCATGTGTGCCTTTCTTTCTTTAGCTGAGATGCACTGAGCTCTCAGGGTCAGCCTCTGGCTACCTAAAGCTGGAGGCTGAGTCCCTCTGTTTGGCTTACTGGAGGGACAGGTCGGGTCTGGGGTTTTTAGGCCCCATGTTTGGCTGTGCCCAACAGTGTCCAGCTGCGGGAGTTCCCTAACTACTTTTAAGGGGGATCCCTCAGGAGTCTGACTTATTTTCACTTGGCTAGGTTTACCAGCTTCAATGATCCTAATCTGCTGATTAAGGGGTTCTTTTGGACAGGGGGCCCTTTGGGGTCCACCACTGGCCTCCCTGACCTCTTCAGCCCTGGGTGGGCTGACTGAGGCAGGGTAGAGAGGTGCAGGTTACCTGCTCCAGACTGGGTCCCACCTGGGAAGGGTCCACTGCCATCAGGGGCTCTGCCAGGCTAGGCCTGACTACCTCTGGGGCAGTTCCTTCAACAGGGGTAGAGTCAGTTCCCTGAGGAGGCTGGCTCTCACCTAGTGTCTGGGAGGGGGAAGACTCTTCTTCCTCCTCAATGCTCTCTGTTTGAGTGGAGTGATCCATTGTTTCAGGCTTCACAACCTCACTATCTGTTTGAGTAGAGGCTGAGACCATTTCAACCTTGCCAACCTTTTCAGGAGGGCACTCAGTTTGTGTTTGGGCTGTGACTGTCACAGCCCTCCTATCCTGTTCTGGAAAGTCTGTCTGAGCCTGGGCAGTGGCTACCACTGCCCTTCCAACCTTTTCAGGGAGGAATGGTGCTTGGACTGGGGCTGTAGCTATTACTGCCCCACTAACCTGTCTGGATAGGCCTATCATTCTGGAGTGAGTTTCTTGCTCCACCTCAGCCCATGCTGAGAGTTCCAGGTCATTCCCCAGTAAGCAATCTACAGGTAGGTTATCTGTCACTGCCACTCTCATGGGCCCTGTGACATTACCCCAGCTGAGCTTGACTACTGCCATGGGATGCCTTCTCTTCACTCCATGAATGTCTGTCACCTGATAAGTAAAACCAGGGGTCAGTTGAGCAGAGGGGACCAGATGGTCAATCACCATGGTGATGCTGGCCCCTGTGTCTCTGAATGCCTCAACTTTCTGACCATTCACTAAAACTTCTTGTCTATACTTTCCCAAAATGTGGGGTCCAGTAGTGAAGTTGGCAAACCCCATGCCAGTCTCACAGACAAGAGTGTGGTCAGGGGACCTGGCTAGGCCATAGTCCTCCTGATTGCCCAAAGTAATGCCCACCACATTCTTGGGGGCACTCCCACCACCTGGGGGATTACCACTAGTGGTAACAGGAGGTTTAGGAGTATTACCTGGGGGTATATTTCCCTTATTGCCATTTTTAGGGCAACTGGCATCACTTTTGTAATGGCCCACCTGTTTACAGGTATGACAATAAGGTTTCTTCTGTTCTGAAGGAGTGTTCTGGGACCCACCACCCTGGTTGGAGTTTTGGGGCCCTTGGGAAGTCTTCTCTGTGGATTTATCCCCACCCATCTCTTGAGGCTTGGTTGATTCCTTTTTCTGGTCACCACCCTGGTTTTTAGGCCTGACCCTGGTTCTGACCCATTTGTCTGCCCTCTTACCCAATTCCTGTGGAGAGGTCAGATCAGAGTCTACCAGGTGCTGGTGTAATAACTGGTTCTGACAATTATTTAAGATTTGCTCCCTCATAATTAGATTGTACAATCCTTTAAAATCAGTAACCTTACTACCCAGTAGCCAGCCTTCAAAAGCCTTAGTGGCACAATCAACAAAGTCAGTCCAATCCTGAGACTGAGTTTTCTGGGTGTCTCTGAACAGCATCCTGTATTGTTCAGTGGTTAAACCAAACCCATCAACCAGTGTATTCTTCAGGATTTGGTAATTGTTAGCATCCTCAACTCTAGTAGTGAGGAGCTTATCTCTACCTTTACCATCAAAGGAGAGCCACAAGATAGCTGCCCACTGACTTTGGGGAACACCCTGCACAGTGCAGGCCCTCTCCAAAGCAGTAATCCATTTGTGGATGTCATCCCCTTGCTTAAAGGGGGGCACTATCTTATTCAGGTGCTTTGTATCAAAACTCCTTTCCCTATTGCTAGGTTTATTGCTGCCACCAGTGGGCTGTAGCCCACATAATTCTTGCTCTCTAGCAAAGGCAAGTCTCTCTTTGGCCAGGGCAAGTTCTTCCCTTTCAATCCTCAGTTTGACTGCCCTTTCTTCAGCTTCATACACTCTCCTCTGAGGGGAAGTCATCCCTCTGTGAGAAGAGTTGTGAGAGCCATTGGTTCGAAGGGATCTGTTAGAGCCTCTTGATAGAGACCTAACTCGTCCATTCCCAATGTTAAGCTGACCTGAGAGTGGCCCCAGGGGTCCCCTAGTACCATTCTCATGTCTGCTTAAGTTGGACCTGGTTAGTCTTCTGACTTCTACCTGTCCCTTATCTGCCTCATCCCCTGACAACTGATCCTCATCCTCATCCTCAGCATCATCTGCCTCCTGGAGGGGATGGTCATGGTTATCAAAGGGTCCCTGTAAGGAGGGCATACTCCCATCTGGATTAGGAGAGCTAAGAATTTTCTCAGCTTTCCTGGCATCATAAGTCTCTAAGAGACCAATCAGAAAGGGAATTGTGGGGTTAGACCCCTGTTTTAGCTTCCTGAGGGTACACACTTGTCTCATCTCCTGGAAGCTAAGAGCAGCATATTTGGAAGTGGGGACCTGTGGAGGGTCCACTGACACAAGGGGAGACTCAGAGTTTCCTCCTTTGTCTGACATGCCGATTCTAGTGTGGTGTAAGTGATGCACCTACCTACACTATGTGTTTGCCTACTGATCCCTTGCTAAGAGTTGCAGCCAAGGTGTGCTAAGCCTTGAGGAGCTACAACAGCTGGTTCAGTAGAACTCAGAGTATTCTAAGCTAAGTTATATGTACCTAACAGTACTTATGTGATCTTTCAACAAGATATCCTTAGGATACGTGTGGTAAAACAACAGCAAGCTCAAATCCCAACCGCTGCCACCAATGTGAGAAGGTGGCCTGATATGCAGTGCTCACTATTCTAGTGAACACTATGTATCAGTCCAGCAACCCTTATTGATGATTGGTTGTAAGTCAACCTTATAGACCAGCTATCCTAGTAGCGTGGATACGAGCAGTCTAAGGCTAAAGACTCGAGAGGGCGTGTTAAGCCAGCTGTTATACCACACATATACCCCTTGAATACCAAGTGAAAGGACACCACACAAGTGTTATGAAAATAAACAAGATATTTATTAAGAATCACAACAGCCCTGTACTCTTTATGAGGACAGGGTACTAAGCACAAAACAAAACTCTTACGAAAATACTTAAGTTAGCACAGTATATACAAATGCCCGAGGGGCACGGAAAACCATATACTCAGAAAGTGGAATGCAAAATTACTAGCAGGTAAGTACAGTACTAATAGGCTTTGGAATCGCTAGGTCTTGACTATAGAACCTTCAGATTACGTACAGGAGGCCTAGGGGACTCGGGTGCAGAGTGTGCACTCTCGCGCGTGATGCGGGACAAAGTCTATGGTAGCTAGTAATGACAAAGTTAGTGTTCTCGGGCGAACCCGACCTGGTAGGGAGAAAACGAAAGTGGATCCTGACCCTTGGATAGTGAGGCTATGCTGGGGCACCGAAATGCCGAAGTTACCTAGCCCAGGGGCTGCAGCTGCATAGGACTCAAAAGACGTCGGGAATCCTCGTTGCCGGACCAGGAGCCTGGAAGAAAGAAGTTGCTGGCAGGCGACCAGTGAAGAAAGTTCGATGGATCCAAGCCTGGATCGAAGGAAGATGACACCTGAAAGCAGAGGGGACCAAGTTCGAGACTACTAGCCAGTAGTCAGTGGGCACCAGGAGGGCACCGGATGGTAGCCACCTCGACTAGGTGAGTGGGTGACGCTGTGCTCGCAGATCTCACGGACCAGGAGGCGTTGTCGGCGACCAGGATGGAGGAGCGAGCTGTCCCACGAAGATTGAAGCTGTCGGCGTCGCTGGACCCAGGATTGGGCAACAAAGCCTTGGCAACTTCAAGCCCACGCGGTGGACTCAAAATGGCGTCTGGAGTGGACCAGGAGGGTCCGGGGAGCCTCTCTTGAAGAAGGAAGCAAGGGCCAGTCTGGAGCAACCAGACCAGCAGCAGTGATGTCGTCGGGCGTCGTGAAGAAGGCCACAAGCCAGCCGGCTAGTAGCCACACAGCGCGGTGAGCACGCAAAAGCAGAAGGGCCCCACGCAGATCGTGGAGATGCTGGAGGACTGATCTTCGGTGCTGGAGCTGCTCAGGGTTAGGGCTTCTCGGACCCCAAAGCACTCACCAGTGGAGCACACGGTGGGCTTGTTGCAAAGAAGTCGTGCAGTCTTGGCGATCGACGGTCCATCGAGGTCTCGTCGCAGTCACGGTTCTCAGCTTTGCTGTAGAGGTGAGTAGAGGTCAGAGGTGCCAGGGACGCCGGGTCTCGTCGAGCTGGGTCGTCGGATTTGTGATGAAGGACTTGCAGCAGACCGCAGTGTTCTTAGGATGGTGCCTGCGGATGCAGGGTGACTACTCCTTAGCCACAAGGGAGAATCTTGAAGAAGGAAATCTTGATGTCTTTCGCAGAAAGTCGTGTCTTGATTCCAAAGATGATCTAATTTGAACAGGGGGCCCGCGCCCATCTTTATACTAAAAAAGGGGGCTGACCCGGTGACTAGGTCCTGCCTATGGGTGGGACTAGGAGGGGGGTGGTTACACCCCTCTCCCATGCCTGACTTCCCCAGGCCAGGGGCTGGTGTGCCCCTGGAACTGGTTCAGACTGGCCTATGCGTAGTGAGCACCGGGGTGCCACTCAGCAGTCACCTTCCTGTAAAGCCCTGCCTACCCAGGATACACAAAACCATGTCTGGGACGGTGCTAGCACCGCCCCTGACAGGAAACCCTTTGTCCAGGCTCCCCTCGCTGGAAGGACTCCCAGCTGCAGGGGGTCAGACTCGTGTCTGTGGTGGCAGCATCCATTTTGTGGAGCTGAGGCTTCGTTTAACTTTAACCGGGGTTCACAGTTACATACATTTCGTGTCCCTCTAGAAGGGTGGAATGCTAACCCCGTCGCCAGAATTGGCGAGGGGTTAGTATTCCAATTCGTATGACACCTTACTCGACATGTTTTGATAAAGCAATACCAAAGATAGCATTTAACCGCGAGGATTATAATGCACTTAAGAGTATATGGTATGCGATATCATGGAACAGCTATTAGGACTTGGTTCCGCAAGCTGCAGACACGCTCAGCTCATGCCAGAGCACCATCTCACATGATTCCAAGCACTCTGCCTTCAGGATTGTTAAGGCCTGCCATAGGAGTGACTTATAGGAATCTGTGTGTCCATTTTAGGGTTAGATATAGGTATACTATATCTACAGCAAAGGGTGATTACACGACTTTGCCCCAGCTGTCATGCAGCCAGTTGTGTCAAATTTAGGAGGCCAGCCAGGGGTGGCATAATACATGCTGCAGCCCCTGGCAGCCCTGGGTACACCCATGCCCTGAGTTACAGGGTCTGATAGGGTGGCCCAGTTCCAATTGGAAATGCACCTAGGGTACATGGAATCCATTTTACAGAGAGAGCAGTAGGCCTGGGGTCCTGATTGGCAGGGCCCCAGGTTGACTATGTCAAAAAACCAGCTAAAACACAGGGCAAAAAGTTGGGGGCAACCATGGTCAGGAGGTACCTTCCTACACCTTTATATCAGATAGTTCATAGGTAGGGCAGGTTATGGTGTCGCGGTGAATAATAGCCAGACCCCCTCCACTTTGTTCTGGTCTATCTAAACGCTGGATTTGAAATCCTTGTGGGAGGGCTACTACTATGTCTGGGTTGCACCAGGATTTTAACCACGATTTAGTTATGAAGAGCCAATCCAAATTCCTTTCTGTAATCAAATCATAGATGTGCTGTGCATTTTTACACATAGATCTGGCGTTAATGATGGAATGTATTCTTCCGGTAGTTCAACTACAATATATGTGTGGAACAATTTTGTCTGTAGATTTGCAGGCGGAAACTTAACCCAAAAATGGAACACCTTTGATCCAAATACCTCATGTGCCTCAATCACGAAATTAACACAGCCAGCTGTTGAAGGTAAGCTGTGTTCTATCAATTTAATGGTTACTGCATTTCTACAGTTCTCTGCAATGTTTAGAACGTTAGAAAATTCTTCTTTCCCTGCGCCCGAGCCATTGCTTGTGGACTCAGTCATTCTCAACTGGAGAAGAATATATGTTTTTAGAAATTTAGGGTTTTTGCACAATGTAGGAACCTTTTATCCTTACAAGCTTGTTTAAACCTTCAGCCAATACACAGGGTATATCTGCGCAACTAAGGCGGCTTTCCCTTCCCACTTCAGACATCTCTGAAAAGGTCTGAGTAGGGCTCTCTGAGAAAGCACGACTGAACTACTCAGATTGTAACTATTAATATAAGAACCAAACCAACATTGGCAGCTCCATGTCCATCACCACCCCCTGTCGTATAATTCCTAGGAATACCCAGGACCTGCACGTTTTGTATGGCCTAAACTGAGGGCTTGGTGTCCAAATCACTTCCGGACACCCCCATAGGATATGTCAGAAGTTAGACCAGCTAGCTCTACAGTGCCACTACCACCTCCCTGTGCCTTACAGTGGTGTAGGTAGTTTCTGGCAAACACTCAATATGACAACCCTGATTCCTCAGGGATCATGGAAAATAGTGCAGTACTTTTCGCTCAGTCATTCATGCTTGCTTATTCTCAGAAAATACACAGGATCGCGATTAGGACATTTTCGCCAAAGTATTTATTGGTCCAGCATCAGTCTTGTGTAAAACATAGTTGCTGCGACAATCAGGAGACAGAAGCATATGAAAGAGATTGCAAGTACCAATATAGTAAATAGTAGATACATTTCTATCATAGTGCTAATAAGATGAACATAAGCAGTTCAGATAAAAACAGTAGCACTTGCATTTTCATAAAATGCTTGCCCTGTTTAATTTGCCTAAATGTGCCTAGCCTGGATACGTAGGTGTAGCATGTGTATATAGCCAAGAAAACCCTAGGGAAGAACTATCCCCCTCACCTGATAGTAGAGAAAACCTGCAAGGGATGTCAGACCGCTGATGTGTTGAAGGTTCAGCATGCAGGACACCGTGTCAGCTTGGAAAGAATTGTCCTCTGACTTGCAGGGGGAATAAGGGTCTTATATACTAGAGTGATCACTCCAGGGTCTCTTCTAGAATCAATATGTTTTGAAAACAATCATAAATGTTTGGAAACAATCATAGATGTTTTTCCAAACAAATGCGATAATGCACAGCGAGGTGTTGGCCAAGGATGAAAAAAGTGCTGACCCTTATACATAATAATTATGCTGTGCCTGAGGACATGTTTATGTATGTCAGGTACAGGGATTATGGTATAATACTAAGAGCTTGGTGTCTTTTTAAAAACATTTTTTATCAAATATCTTTATTTGGTTTTACAACAATTAAATCCGCCCCCCCCCCCCGGTCAGACAAGGCAGACAGGAAAACATGATCCACAGGAAAAAAATATAAGTAATAACAAAACAAGAATCCAAACACAGATTTACAAAGTTACGCCGTTACACCATTAAAGGCATGCAATACCCGTCTTCAAATACAGCTTGCATGACCCCAGACTGACCAGCATTTTTTGATCGTTCCCTTCTGAGAGCTTGGTGTCAAAGAGATAGGAGCAAGCTACTAGGTAAAAGGTCACCTGTTCAGAACTGTTATTTTTGTGTGGATGGGACATTGTATGTATAAATGTGGCATACATGACAGGACTATCCTAAAAGACAATGCAGCATAGTACTACATCTTTTCTGTATTTTACCACTCACAGACACACATACACCCAACATATGCATCCAGCATGCACACACTGCACAGCACTGCAACCCAGACCAATGTAGACCAAGGGTGAGTTATTCACACATAGCACACAGAGCAGCACTTTAACTGAGTAAGCCTGTAGGCCTAACTCCATTTGCACAGGTTAAAATGGACCTGCCTACTCCTACTGATCACTACACAATAAGCTGGGAACATCATGCTTGTTCCACTCAACTCCTGGCGAAGGTAGTAGGCCTTCACCACTATGAGGGTAGCGCTTTGGGCACCCCTGCCTGTCCAACAAGATCGCAATCAGTGAGAATAACCTATATAATGACACATACACATGATCCATGGTTGCTTTTGCCAACAAAAATCAGCATTAGGTATCCAGACATAGGTACAGTTGGGCACTCAGGGCAGGGGTGCATGTACATAACCATGCAGAGTACATTTCCATCCCATCAATGCTCATTAAACTTGCTCTGCAAGTCTTGCTGGTCTGTGTAAACTCATATTCTCTCTCACACAAACTTGAATGACTAGGGGCCCGATGTAGGTAATCCCAGATTACCGATTCTTACATACCGAATCATACCGATTCGGTATTTAAGAACTGGCAATCGGGATTTAGGTAATTTTACCGATTTCATTACCGAATCGGTATGAATCGGTAATTACCGAATCGGTATTTACTGATTCGGTAATTGCCATTCATTCCTATGGGCCTGTAGGCCCATGGGAATGAATGTCAATTACCGAATCGGTAAATACTGATTCGGTAATTGGGGGAAACATTGAAGGGTGGCAGGGTGTCACTTTGACACCCTGTTGCACCCCTCAATTGTGCATGGGTGCACATGTTGCAGACATACATGCCCTTAGGGCATGTATGTCTGCAACATGGCACTGTTTAAAAAGCAAAAAAAATGCTTTTTAAATGGTCTTCATTATTTACCACCAACTTCTAGTTAGTGGTAAATAACGAATTCTTAAACCCCTGTAGCACTGATTGCAGTGCTACCTACATGTCAAAATACAGAATCGGTAATTTTACTGATTCAGTATTTTATAGAATCGGTAAAATTACCGATTTGGTAATATTACCGAATCTGTATTTTAACATGCTCCTACATCTTCATCTTCAAATACCGGTCGGTAAGGGCCAAAATCGGCCGTTACCGACCGGTATTTGCCTTCCTACATCTGGCCCAAAGTGCTTTAAATATGTAGTACTGCAGTAAACTAAACGTGCAGTGGTATGAATATAAACACGGGAGGATACTCCGCTATGGCGGAGGATCGTCGCCCCACTGCTTTCTCGCAGTGAGAGAAGCCAAAACATAAAAAGGTAATAACTTTTAGTTATTATCATCCTATGTTTGCTTTGCAGGCAGCTGTTCTGCTCTCCAAGCAGGGCAGGGGAGGAGTGGTGTGCCCACTCCTAAGTGCGCAATGACTGTTTGGTCAGCCATCTTGGCCGCCCAAACCAGTCATGCGCACTTTGCCCTTCTCCATGCAGGCTGCATTGCAGCCTGCATGGACAACAGTCACACTCCTCTAGGTCCTGGCGAAGCGCCAAGTCACATCGCTCCAGACCAATCACAATGCTGCATGCAGCGTTGTGATTGGCTTAGGGGAGGGAGCCTGGCTGCCTGCTTCCTGTTCCTGTCAGAAGCAGAAGAGCAGGAGCAGTAGAAGTGAAGATGCTGGACCCGTGACAAAAGGTAATTTTTTTTTACATCATGACCTCCCTACCTGCGTGACGACCGCGAGCCTGCCTCCCCCATCCCTCCCCCCGCCCGCGAGCCATGCCGGTTGCTACTGAATATAAAATGGGAAATCAAACAACTCACTGTGATTCTCCAAAAATGTGTGGTATCTCTGCATGTTGCATATCAGAACAGCAAAGTTGGCCTGAACGTAGACAAAACCCCTTCTCCTGTGAAGTTCAATGTGGGATACCGCAGCAATATTGAAAGCCACTGGTTCTGATTAGGCTGTCTGGGGACAGGAAGGCCTTAAATGGGTGTTGCTTGGCTACATTTCAGCTGATCAGGTCAAATTGCAACAGCAAATTCTGGTACAGTGTCAAGGAACGCTACCACGAGTCACTGGAGAAATGTGGGCAGCAAAATACTCCAGCTTCTTTGTCCCTGCTGCTGTCTTACGCAAGGGGTCGCAAGAGCAGTGCCAGGGATTGCAAGAGCGGTGTCACTGTGTCAGGAGTTGAAGTTGCGACCCCCAAATGAAACCCATTCACAGGTGATTTCTAAAATTTACAGACTCCATCACCACAAAAAAAAGTAGCCCATCCATTAAAGTAATGAACAAAAGAGCAGACAAGTAACTGGAACATTAAAGGAGCAGATCTAACATCAATGAGAACAAAGCACACTGTAAAATACTAAGACAGGTTACCATGAATAAGTAAAAAAGACGACAGCGAAACATTCAGGTACACAAACATGTGTACTTCATAAAACAAAAAAGGCAAAATCATTTGTTTTGTACTTGTCAGTATGTCTTCTTATGTTATCTCATTGTATTGTATGTCTTCAATCCCTCTGTTTCAAGTCTCAACTCTAGCAGGTCCTTTTCAAAATATTTTGGTGTAGTAGTTGTTTTAGCTTTCTGCTTCTCCCCCGGCGTGCACATACAGCACAATGCAGGGTTATATTTTGGTGGTGCTTGTGCAGGCTTCAGCAGGGGGCACCACAAGTAACTGCTTGGGAGGCTTTTTCAAAGACATTAGACTGACCCTATCCTATATATTTCATGATAGCTTATATGTAGCCCCTATGACAATTAAGTATCAAGTTCATTTAACTTATCTTTATAATAACTGTATTAAATGTTATCACATGCCTAAAGAACTCTACAAGCCAATGGCACAGAGAGATATTAATAAATCACAATAGAAAAATAGCATAAATAATGTTGCATGCCTGGAGACAAGCCATAACTAAGAAAAGAGGTATATAATAACATTTTGCAAAGCTAGTATAAGAAAGTGGAAAGGGAGGGGAAAGGCCTACCCAAGCCGATCAAAGCGAAGGTTGAAGTGATGCTAAAAAGTTCGCCATCTAATCAAAATTCAGATCAAGAAAGCGTGACCACATCTTAAAATTTCTCAATAATTTCCCTTTTTTTAAAGAGTCAGCTTTCACCGTTTTGGGTACTTTGTACATTCAGTGGCGTCTCCTACGCTAAAGCGGAGGACCATTACCCCGCTTCATACGGAGCAGTGTAAACGAAAAAATTAAATAATAATAACTAAAGTTATTATCATTTTATTTTGTGTATGGTCAGGCTGGGTCGGGGCTTGCCTCCCCTGACGTC
The DNA here is from genome assembly GCF_964263255.1 of Lissotriton vulgaris. NCBI lineage: Eukaryota > Metazoa > Chordata > Amphibia > Caudata > Salamandridae > Lissotriton > Lissotriton vulgaris. Next base: position 917,174,802 of record NC_141691.1, on the reverse strand, counting down.
GGGGAGGAGGAGTGGTTGTGTGCTCTGTAAAGAGTGCATGAATGTTTGGCCAGCCCTCTTGGGCCGGCCAAACATTGATGTGCACTTTTCATGTTCACCATGCAAGCTGCATTACAACCTTCATGGAGAACGTGCCCAAGTCCCCATTCCCTGTCCGAATGCTGAACCACAGTGCTCAGACCAATCATAATATAGCATCATTGTGATTGGCTCAGGGAAGCCTGGGTGCTTATCAATTACATTGCCAAAAGAGACTCACTCAACATGGGAGAGACACAGTGATGGAGAGACACAGCGAGACCATGTACGGGATGTTTTTTTCATTCAAAACGCACTACCCCACCCCGCCACCCCCGTACCCTACCGGCCACCACTGCATACATTACGAAAGCCTCAGAAATTTTTTTTGCCAAAAGCTATTTTGTCCAGTTTGCCTAACCAATTGTGCATGCCTTCATGCTGTGTATAACCGACACAGCGCCCTGAAGACCATGTTGGCCTGCACCCTGCCACAAGCCACAATAGACATGGAATCACAGAGAAATGTAAACGGCAGAAATCAGAAGCTGGGTGGCATTGCAATGCTTACACTACCAGATTAAAGGGGGGCCAGAGCTTTCGGTTGTGGAGGAATGCCCTAGTGAGATGAAAGGATGACAACATGGGCCCTTTTTTTACGTTTTTTTGCAGAACTAAAATTCAAATTAGCTGGACAGGAAAAAATGGCAGCTAAAATCACAATCCTGATTAACAGAATAGGTCAATACAAATTACAGACGTGTACCTTCTTAAATGGGATTTTCCAGTTCAGACATTCGACCTAGGGTTAAGGGAGGGTTTGTGAGCCTTTCTGAGTGATGCAACCTGAAAAGTTTGGTGACCACCGGACGTCCTATAAATTTATGAGAATTCACCAACAGTTTCCCATCCTGAAAGTGCACACAGGTTTACTCTTGGAAATGTCAATATAAACATATTTCCATGTGAGAATGGGGAGAAAACATGCCCAAAATCTTTAAGGGTGGAGGGAAAGGGATTTTACTACGCCACTTCTGAGACTTGACTGTGTGAAATCCTTACACCCGCTTCAAGCAGGTTTAAGGAGTGATGCAGGGCCTTTTACATGGAACCTGGGATTTCTCGACCGATAAAATAAGTCTCTAGTAGACAAACTACGCAAATTAAATCTGCAAATGCACTTTTCTGTTTAGTTTACATCTGCATTATTAAAACCAGGTTACAATCCCACGTGCAGAAATACTTAGGAATTTGACTAGTCAAGGAAGTTTACGAATTTGTGGAATTCCTTGACCTCTCTGGGTACCAATTTCCAACTTTAGGTTTAGATTGGGTAATGCACTATAACTGGATACCCAATTTGGAACCAGTCCCAGTGGTAAATGGACAGATTATGGGCCTCATTTATGAAAGGCGGTGCATAGCTGGTCGAAAACAGCGATGCAACACTTTTCATTGCTCCCTCTTGACACCATAGATGCACCATATTTACACTATGACTCTCCATGTTGCAAGGATTGAATAGATACGTCAGGAATCCTGCCGTATCTGTTGGTGAAGTAATGACGCATTGCTGGAGTGTGTCGGTCCCCTGATGCAAGTCCAGCATGGTGCCATTACACATGAGGCGCGTCACATGTAAAAGGCCCTGCATCACTCCTTACGCCTGCTTGAAACAGGCAAGGATTTGATGCAGTCAAGTCGCAGAAGTGGCATAGTGACATCTCATACATTTCACAGCGCCACTTTTACAAGCCTTTTTTACGGGGGGACTTTGATGGGTAATACAGAGCTAGAATACATCACCTCTCGCAATTTCCTAAGGATCTATTTAATTACTGTCACATAGCTAGCTGTGGAATGTGTCCTATGGCACCTAGACAAGAATATTTACACACATTTTAAAGTCACTAAAATGGAAATCCTCTAAGCGGTGCAGGAAAATAGTCATGTAAAAGAAAGCAAATACAGCCCTATTTGCAGTCCTCCTCGAGTACCCTTAGCTTACCAATGTTTTGTGGTGGAAGCACATTTTTCCTCTCTGATATCTCTGATCATTGTATCTCTCATATGGTGGAAGTAGTTTCTTCATTGTTATTCTGTGAAAACGCAGGTATAATGTGGCACAGGCCTTTACAACGGTACGCATCTGCCTAGATGTGTCACTTTGTAAATAAGGCGCAGGGTTGCGCATTGATTACGCCGCCGCAGCGTCACTGCAAAGTTACATGATGGCGTCGAAAGGCCTTCATAAATAAGGCCCTATATTAACAAAAGTCCATGTTCCTATATGTAGAATCTCATGATCTTAGGAAAAAACATTTCATCAAAAGGAAAGGGAACAAGGCACCTCCATATCTAAGCAATTTGAACGTAAACAACTGTTTTGAAACAAGAGGATTCAAAGGATGCATGAAGCTTTTATGCACATCAAGAAGACGCCAGCATGCCCTGCAGACAGCTGATGTCCTCTTTGTAGCACAATAAGTAAAACCTCTTTCATCCACTTTGTGAGTCAGAATGTTTTTGTTGGCTTGTTCCTTTTTCTGATATTTGTGAAAGAGGTTTGTGCATCACCCGCAAAACAGCTAAACGCTTGTTTACTGTCTTAACCCTTTGAGTACCAAGGTGTCTGTAACTGTACAGGGCCAGATGTTTTATCATGTGTATTTTAGAATTCTGTCTACAGAAATATGTCTGACAGAAATACAGCACCCAAAATATTGCATACAAAAGCATCATCCCATTGGGAGTAGACATTATGTTATCAATTCCAATGGGGTGATAATTCTGGGAATGATACGTAGAATACAATATTTTTGTCAGGCAATATTATGATAATTATACCATGATACAGCGCCTGTCTTTTTCATACATCAACGTTGTGCCCAATTTGATAAAAAAATTCTTGTAAGAATTACAGGCTTATGCATGTGATTTGTGTACAGTTTCTACTGTGGGATTCCCCAAAAACCCAGGGCACATGCACTTAAAGGTATGGAAATCGTAGATTTGGTAGCATGTGACTAACCCTGAATCAGTTAATTTTTTTGCCGCATTGGACTGACTTCTCGGACGCTATGCCACTGCCTGATGAGTCAACATGAAAGGGTGATTACATGGGCCAGTTTTATGGCTCCGTGATGGACCATGGGACCAAATAAATGGCCCGCACACTGGCCTTTTCAAGCTGGCCCATCGGTCAGTGCCATAGTGCCTGACAAGCTAAAGCAGTACTGTATCTCTCTAATACAAAATCTGGATGTTGAAATTTGATATTTAGGACAATTGGACCTCATCATTTTTGTCCTATCTGGAACATATTTTTCCAAGTGAAAAACATCCTTCCCAAAAGCACTTAAGCACAGATTTCCAACTAATTTGCTGTGACTTTGTTTTGTAGTACTACTGCTTTACTCCTGGAATAAAGGAGAAAACCAAGAGTAATACAAGCGTATGTTGAATCTACTCATGCCAAAAACTTTGTGAATCAGGCCCTTAGAGATTTGTTCAGATTTTAGTGGGTGTAGGACGGCTGCAAAAAAAGTGACAAATGTTGTGTCTACCCTACTTAGAGTGCAAAATGGCCCTCAACACTCTGAATAGGGCAGATAGGGGTCACTTTTTGGTGGCCGTCCTGCATTCTAGAGAAGATATCAATCAATCAATCAGACAGATTTGTATAGCGTGCTACTCACCCGTTAGGGTCTCAAGGCGCTGGGACAGGTGGGGGGAGGGGGTGGCTACTGCTCGAAGAGCCAGGTCTTGAGCTGTTTCCTGAAGGAGAGGTGGTCCTGGGTCAGACGTAGGTGGGCGGGGAGGGAGTTCCATGTCTTGGCCGCCAAGTAGAAGGATCTTCCTCCGGCGGTGATGGTGTATTTTAATACCCAATTATCAGACTGATTTAAAGCAAATTTAGTGCATGAATTTGATCTGAAAATAAATATTTTTTTACAGGATCAGATTCCATCCTCTGGTCTAAATGTCCAACAGATCCTGATCCGTGAATCAGGGTCTGTCATTTGCATCCACTAATGTTGTGTTTGCACACCTGAGTTGATTGTAAGCACACAAAATGTTTTGCTAGCCTGGCCCATTTTTCAAATATGTTTTTCTACTCCTTAGAGAACCTACGTTTGGTTTTGTATGCACAGGTATACACAGCAAGTGTGCTTATTGAGCCATTCGTCACTTGAATGTGCAAAGAAAAATATTATGGAAAATGTGACAACTTTTGTACATTTGGTCTCGACGCCCAATAATATTTTATGATGCATAGCACCCCGGGAAAAATAAGGATGCCCAATATTATTTCACTTTATCTCCTCCTGATTGTAAACATGTGGCATATATACAAAGTATCCTCTCTCTCTCCCTCTCTCTTTCTCTCTCACACACACTCTCTCTCTCTCTTTCTCTCTCCCCCCCCCCAGACCCGAATTTGTAATGCCAATTAAGCTTGTGGCCCATAGGCCTGCACACATTGTCCAATTTTAATTGGCCACGAGTATCTGAGATGCCCTCTCTGCCAGCCACAATGAACCTGTGCCAGTTTTAGAGGGACCATAGAGGCACCTGAAAAGACGTTCAGCCTGTGACCTGGACGAGCCATCCCAGAGACATATGCAGTACAGCTCAGGGGAATGAGGACTAGCCTGTAGAGAGGATGTTCTGGTGACTGAGAATCTCACTCAGAATAGATTCCTAGAGGGACTTCACAGCACTGTCCCCTCCCCATGGCCTACAACAGTGGTTCCCAAACTGTGGAATGGGGACAATAACTTCACTTTAACCTTTGTTTTTTTCACTGAATTTCTAAGGATTTTGTTAAAGTAAAGTGAGATATTATTACCACACCTAGCTTTACTGTCATTTGAACCTTTGTTTTCTTGAGTAATTTTTTTGTTTTTTTACGCAGTTAGATTTTACTACCATATGTAACTGTGCCAACAGCCTGCCGCACACAGCCTTCATCCAGGCCCTGCACCTAACCCAGGATGTATGTCATTACATCGCATACCAATACCACCCGTGCCACTACAACGCGGGTATTACTACGTGATGTAATGACAACAATATGCCATTACATCCTTTAAAACCACCTGCTCGACCCTTACCAGACAGGATTCCACCCCAATCTTGGGACTGAAACCGCCCTGGTCACAGTGACGGAGGAGGCCAGGAAGATCCTGGATCAAGGAGGCTCTGCAGCAATCATCATCCTTGACATAAGTGCCGCCTTCGACACTGTAAGCCACAACATTCTACTTCATCAACTTACCAGCGTAGGAGTCTCAGAAAAGCAATTGCTTGGTTTGAATCTTTCCTTTCAGACTGCTCCTTCCAGGTTTTCGAGGGTGAAATCACCTCCCCCAGCAAGCCTCTTGGCTGCGGTGTGCCGCAGGGCTCTTCTTTGAGCCCTACGCTAATTAATATATATATGAGCCCCCTAGCTGAGATTGTCCATCCGTTTGGGATAAAAATCATCATCTATGCCGACGACACTCAGCTAGTGGTAGGTCTCAATCAGCCACACACCGTGCACAACAGCTGCGGGACTGCTTAGTAGAAGTGATCAAATGGATGACATCGTAATGTCTTAAGTTGAACGGAGACACAACTGAGCTGATGCTCTTAGGTAACTCCCACAAGCTCACGATCGACTCATTGTAGCCCTCCTGCCTTGGCCCTGCTCCTACGCCAAAGGACACAATCAAGCGCCTGGGCATCTGGTTGGATAAGTCCCTTAACTTTAATGTCAAGCAGCTAAACTATCAGCCACTTGCTTCGGTCTTCTCAGGCTTCTACGGAAAATTCTCCCCTTACTGCCTTTCCAAGTGAAACAGATCATGGTCCAGGGTCTCATTCTGTCCCGTTTGGATTTTGGGAATGCCCTCTACTTAGGGGCCCCTCAAGCCACCTTGCGCAAGCTACAGATCATAAAAAACTGCACAGCCCGAACACTCCTTTAGATCCTCTGTCGACGTCCAGTTAAACCCAGACTAAAGATCCTCCACTGGCTCCCAGTCAAGGAAAGAATTGAATTTAAGGCCCTGTGCATCGCCCACCGAGCCTTCTGGAAAACAGGCGCTATCATCAATCAATCACTGATCACCCCCTACCACCCGAACAGACAGCTCAGATCAGCATCTTCTCTTCTCGCCATAGTGCCCAGGATCAAGAGAGCCAGATGTGGGGGCCATTCGTTCTCCTATAACTCGGCCAAACTTTGGAACTCCCTCCCCTTCCATCTATGATCAGAGCCCAACTTACTTCTGTTCCATAAACATTTAAAAACCCTGCTTTTTAAAACAAGCATTTGCAATGCAATAGGTCTCGCATTAGGAAAGTGTGAGCTATTCGTATTGTAAACAACCCATTTTTTTAATATGTGTTGGCTTTGAAAATATCTAAATTAATAGCATCGTTATTCACAAAGCCAATAGCTTACACTTTCCTAATGCAAGTCCTATTGGCTATGGCAATGCTTGTTGGTAGCAAGCAAGGACATTGCTGTTGTGGTGCTAAGTGATGATATGGTTGGGCTGAGTGATGTGGTGGTGTATTAGAGTGACGTGGTGGTGCCCCCGAGTGATGTGGTGGTGCCCCCGAATGATGTGGCGGTGTCCCCGAGTGATGTGGAGGTGTTCCTGAGTGATGGAGGGTGGAGTTGGAGGGTGGAGTTAGAGTTTGGAGTTGGAGGGTGGAGTTGGAGGGTGGAGTTGGAGGGTGGAGTTGGAGGGTGGAGTTGGAAGGTGGAGTTGGAGTTGGAGGGTGGAGTTGGAGTTGGACGGTGGAGTTGGAGTTGGAGTTGGAGGGTGGAGTTTGAGGGTGGAGTTGGAGTTGGAGGGTGGAGTTGAAGTTGGAGGGTGGAGTTGGAGGGTGGAGTTGGAGTTGGAGGGTGGAGTTGGAGTTGGAGGGTGGAGTTGGAGTTGGAGTTGGAGGGTGGAGTTGGAGTGTGGAGTTGGAGGGTGCCGGAGAGTGGAGTTGGAGGGTGGAGTTGGAGTTGGAGGGTGGAGGATGGATTTGGAGGGTGGAGTTGGAGGGTGGAGTTGGAGGATGGAGTTGGAGTTGGAGTTGGAGGGTGGAGTTGGAGGGTGGAGGGTGGAGTTGGAGGGTGGAGTTGGAGTTGGAGGGTGGAGTTGGAGTTGGAGGGTGGAGTTGGAGTTGGAGGGTGGAGGGTGGAGGGTGGAGTTGGAGTTGGAGGGTGGAGGGTGGAGCACGAATATGTTTAATACATTTGCTAGGTATCGTTAGCCGCTACAGACTTGCAAATTTGTATCACTATAACTATTTACCAAACTCGTCTGTTCTTGTTAATCTGCCTTTGGCAGATGAAAGGTAGATCCAGCCTTTCCTGCATGCAAACATATGCCCTTCAATGTTTTGCAGAAAGTGCATTAGCCCCTGAGCTTTCGTGCTGGTAGAAATGAAAAATACATATCAATTACACAGATTTGAATAGACTGTTGTGATTTTGAGTAGTATGTTGGCCCATTTATGATCTGCTTGCTTTGTTTCTTTATTATTAACGTGTTTTTGCTGAACGTTTGTTTGTGGCCATTTACAAAGTAGGCATGTAAACGTGCTTAACATCTGAAGTTTCATTTCGTAAGACAGTTCATGATAAAAAAAAGCCTGACTTCGCGTATCTGTCCCTTTTCTTTTTTTTCTTACTGAATGAAACTGAAAAATAATGCAACAGTGAGGGCTACAGAAAGAACCTTGTGTTGGGGCGCATTGAAATGATTTTTGTTGAACAAGGCACTAGCGGGTTCCATTAATTCCTTTACAACAACACTTTACACAGATCTTAAATGCTAAAAAAGAGCAGGGAAGAAGTAGAGGGTAATTCCACACATATGTGAAGCGATGAAAGCGAGCATCAGGTAATTATTTATGTAAGGAGAGCCCATGTGGATGAAACCTCGAGTACGGTGGAAAGACAAAACCACTTAAGTAGTATATTTTCGGCAAAGGAATGAATGGCGGAAGGGGCAGAATGATGATACTACATATATAATGGGAACGTTTGTTAAGCATACTGGTATTGGTGGAGAGGAGTGGGGGAAGTTGTACATTTGGTAATGCTTGCCGTTCAAAAAAAAAAAGCAAACATGTTGCCAGTGAGGCGGCCACCGAAGTACCTTGGTGAGATTTGTAACACTTGTGTGGAAGAACAAACCAAGTAACGAATTAGCGTGGCATGGCACCAGATTGTAGAAGAACACACTTTTTTATTTTTACAACAGCGGATGCTACCGGGTGTTAACCGTGTCACTGTGTCTGCAAGATAACATAATGAATGGAAGAAGGCAGCACTAGTATTGCTTGTAATGTTAGATGCTCCTAAAAACAAATGGAAGAAGGCAGCCGTGGAACGCTTGTAATGTTAGATGCTCCTAAAGCTATATGCAAAGCCAGCTGAATTTGTAGTTTAATAAGACACTGTTATTGTAGGTGTATGGAAGGTAAATGCTAATATAATATAAGAAATAGCAAAATTAAAGTACAAGAGCAGATATTATATATATAATGGGCACGTTTGTTAAGATTAATAGTATTAGGGAGTTGGGGGGAGGAGTTGTAAATGTGATAATGCTTGTGACTGGTAAAGCAGACACGGTCCCAGAGACACAGTCATTAAAGTTCCCCCAAGACAATTTTAACAGTTGTGGTGAAGAACAAAGCAGAAAAGGATCGGCAGTGGTGTTTCCAAAAAGTTGGAAAAAACCGCACATACACTAATATTTGTGAAATGATAAACAGTACTGGACAGTCAATAGGATCTTTCTAAATATCAAAGACGGAGTGCTACATGGACCAATATCCCCCACTACCAGGAAGGAACAAAACTCGTCAAGCCAGAGGATTGACAAATATACATATAGGCAAAAATGGTCAGGAAAGCACAATCCTACAATGTGAATACGTACAAGACTATAACAGTATATAGTCAAAACAACAAAGAATCCAAATAAAGTCAACAGCTTTTCATATGGTACAGGACAAATAGATGAATAAAGTTCATATTTTGTGTATTCTTTTTCTTTATTGATTCTTAAAAGTGATTTCCCAATTGATAAAACGACAGCCAACACGTGTTTCGTCCGTACTATGAATTAGTACGAGGACTTTTTCAAGGCTAATGAGGTAGACGAGTGCGGCACATGTATCGTCAAATCATGTCGATGATATAGTAAACTTGAGGCTCCAGAAAAACAACAACAGTCCAAATTGCCCGATTGGGTGGATCACAGATTATATAACTGGATGAGTAGCAAATGGGGTTTCACACCATGGGTTCAGTGGTTAGTTACACATTTTCCACATTCAAGCAGGGAGATAATAAATAGAGCAAAGTAAACTACTGCACGCGTCTTGGTCAAACCATCTCAATAAATACGGTGGCCCAATCCTGGGTCGCAATATATCTTTAGGCTGCTTACAGAGTGCCAGTATCAAGTGGTGCCAGACTTTCCAGTGCGCCTCATATACTATCGAGGTGATCTTGTAGTACGTTGGTGTTACAGTACACCCTAAAGATATATTGCGACCCAGGATTGGGCCACCGTAACTTTTAGTGAGATGGTTTGACCAAGACACGTTTATTATCTCCCTGCTCGAATGTGGAAAATGTGTACCTAACCACTGAACCCATGGTGTGAAACCCCATTTGCTACTCATCCAGTTATATATTCTGTGATCCACCCAATCGGGCAATTTGGACTCTTGTTGTTTTTCTGGAGCCTCAAGTTTACTATATCATCTACATGATTTGACGATACATGTGCCGCACTAGTCTACCTCATTAGCCTTGAAAAAGTCCTCGTACTAATTCATAGTACGGACGAAACATGTGTCGGCTGTCGTTTTATCAATTGGGAAATCACTTTTAAGAATCAATAAAGAAAAAGATGACACAAAATATGAACTTTATTAATCTATTTGTCCTATACCATATGAGAAGTTGTTGACTTTATTTGGATTCTTTGTTGTTTTGACTATATACTGTATTAGTCTTGTACGTATTCACATTGTAGGATTGTGCTTTCCTGACCATTTTTGCCTAAAAGCAGAAAAGGTATTAATGCGGTATAACAGCATTTTGAAGCAAAACACACGCTGTGTTACAACAGCAGATGCTAGTACGTGTTCACAAGTGTCCTCCGTGCCCCACGGCAACCAGATTACAGGAAGTATTACGGTGTCTATTAGAGGGAGATCCATCCAGAGCCGAACTGAAGCTCGCTGCGCAAGTGAAAGAAGTGTTGTATTTTATTTTATATGCAGTTATAGTTTGTTAGTATTGCGGTGTCTAATAGAGGGAGATCCTTCCAGAGCCAAACTAAAGCTCGCTGCACAAGTAAAAGAAGTGTTGTATTTTATTTTATATGCAGTTATATTTTATGACAGATTTAGAACGGCACATGACAGGCAAGTAATTATAACCGTAATATTGTACGGCAAATATATAAAAAAAAACAAGCTGCTTTTGAAGGACAGGCAGCGCTGGGAGAAGGGCTCATTCTGCGGAGCGCGTGAAGTGGCTGGTGGGAAATGTCATGCCTCTCGAAGTACAAGCTCTGGCATTGCACAGAGGGGGCGGGGGAGAGCATTCCAAGTCTGAAGCTCTCGGCATTGCTGTGGCAGGTCTGATACGATGATGCGAGGCACAGACAAATAGTGGTTTGTGACGTGGCTGGTGTGGCGGGGGGACGGGGGAGCGGAAGGGATTCCTTTAAAGTCTGATGCCGAGGCTCAGGGAACAAATGGCAAGCGCGCACGGAGCATATGCACTGTGCGTAATCCGCCTGCCCAAGCCCTCTTGGTAAGCTTTCCTGGTGCACCTCTATATGTCTCGACAGCTGCAATGCGCAAGCGCATTGGCAGGTCGGAAACTAAAATCTGAATAGTCTCCAATTGTTCACCTGAACGCGTTGTCTGTAGCGCCAGGATGCCTGAGGGTAGCTATCGCGCTTAACAAATGGACTTTTCATTTCATTTCATTTCACATCGCATACTTTTACCACGACTTTGCTTTTACCACGCATGCCATTACAACACAAAGGAATGCGTGGTTAAGCTATAGTCGTGGTAAAAGTTTGCAAGGTAAATGACTCTACTCTACCCTACCCTACACACTAATATGGTTCCCCTACACAACCCTCACCCGCCCCCAGTCCTCTCCCTACAATAACACTACACTACCCTACACGACCCCGACACTACCCTAAAACACTTCACTACACACATACACTACAACACTACCCTAAACCCTAATGCACTACACTACTCAAACACTACAACACTACCCTAAACCCAAAAACACTACACTACACAAATTATACTATACTACACTAAAACCTATAATACTACACTACCCTAAACCCTAAAACACTACACTACACAAACACTATAACACTTCCCTAAACTCTAAAAACACTACACTACACAAACACTAATACACTACCCTAAACCCTAAAACACTAAACAAACACTACTATACTACACTAAACCCTAAACACTACACTGCCCTAAACCCTAAAACACTACACTACACAAACACTACAACACTACCCTAAACCCTTACCTCTCTCCTCTCCAGCCGCGCCGTCTCTGCTCCCGGTTCCTGCTTCCTCCTTCCTGCTTGGTGCACGTGAGGAAACAGCCTCAGTATCCTCACAACGACTTGGATAGCCGCCGCCGCCATTACACATTCATCGCATGCATTGTAATGGTATACGTGGTTTTTACCGCTCGTAACATCGCATGCGATGTAATAGCAACGCGTGATAAAAACCATGTTGTAATGGCTGTTCCCCCCTAACCCATTGTGGCCATGTATGGCATGGGGTTGGCCTGTGCCCAACAGCCCTAATGTGGCCAACCCACCACAGACACCCACGCCCTGTAGATATATATAGATTTACCCATGCATGATGAAGTCTCTAATGTTGCACGAAGCGTTTTCCACATGATTATGGATTTGTCACATTTGCCACATAATCTATAATCTGCATTATAATCTTAATATTAATTAGCAAACAGAATTCTTGCTAGCTCAAACGGATCAAAAGTTACTAAAATTGAGATGATCTGTGTTACCATGCAATGGAAGGCCCTATGCAAAGGTAGACTGGCCACCTTTCAGTTTCCTATTACTGTATTTGGATGTTAAACTGGTACTAAAGAGGTAAAATATGTGCCAGGATAGTATTAACATGGAAAAAAAGACAAAATTAAGAAGTAATGCTATCAAAAAATGTGCTGCATTAGGTCGTATAATTTTCCTTTTCTTGCCGCGTAATTTAAACAGCTCTGCCGCATAATGTGGTTCTCCACTGCCGTTTAATTGCGTCAGTGTAATCATCAGCACCAAGGGGCATATTATCAAGGGTGGCAATAGGGAATTTTTGCCGCTTTAGCAGCCAATTTCGGCCGCTAAGCGGCCATAATTCTATTGCCCTATTAGCGAGCTGTCGCTAACAGCAGTTAGCGACAGCTTTTAGGTGATAGCGAGCGGTTTGGGGCCCGCTTTGCATGTTAGCGATATTTATCGCTAATGACATGCAAAGTGGGCGTACCCAAACTGTTAGCGACTGAAAACAGACGCTAACATCGCTATCGCCTATTAGCAAGGCAGGCATAGCGATCGAAATATTCGTGCTAAGCGCGAATATCTCCAAATACTAACAACTGCCCAGACCAGTTCTTAGCCATATTATCTAATGGGAGGTGGATAACATGGCTAAGAGCATTTCGTCGCTAATGCTTGAATATCGCTGTATTCTCAGCGATGTTCACGCATTTCGCCGCTATCGCCGGAAAATGTATCGCTTTGGAGATAAACGTTGCTAATAGCACGTTATGTCAGCGATAAATTCCGGCGATGGTCAGCGATAAAAAAAATCGTCGCTAAGCCTATTTAGCAATAAATATCGCTACTTGTTGGTAATATGCCCCCAAGTGAGTGTCTCTGGAATGCACATTCCGTTTGGCGCTCCCCTAGGCCCTGTTATCTTCTCACTCAGCGACCCAGTGGATGACAGCCAAAGAGTGACCAAGAGGCCAAGTTAATTCCTATTTCAGTATGGTATGTCAGGCCACAGGAATTATACACGCATTTGAATGAATAGAAAGAAGACTACAGTGCCCCGATATCATGCAAAAGTGTGAGGATTCATTTCGTGAAAAAAAAAAATCACACCCAAATAATTCTTGAATTTGCAAAAACACACCCGAATTTCCAATAAATAGAAATCTAATACAAAACGGCATTCGCAATTCAATAGGGAAAATTGCATATTTCAATGAAACGAGGAATCAGAAAATTAAAGGAAATGGAATGAAAAATAAACTAATATTGCCATCTAGTGGACAATCAGAGAAGTGCATAGTTTCTATTTAACATATTGTAGGATTTTGCGCAACAGACGTATGCATGTATCTTGCTTGCTCCATCAACACAACCATCATCAGAGCCATGAAAACAGCATGGTTAAAATTCCACAGCAACAAATAAAGCCAGCAGGAGTTTCACAGAACGTAGCGGGAGACAAATGAAGTTAAAGCCACTAAGTGCATGAGGGCATAGTTAATGATATATGGAAGGAATTATACACGCATGATATCATACCTACTCAGTAAACAACGCATGTAAACCCGCACACTGCTTGCACAGCTGCTTGTAAAACCCTACAAATGATGTGGGAGAATCACTCAGTACGGGTGACCAGTGTGTCATGGGCCCTAGTGCAATGAAGGAAATGGGACCCTTGGCTGCTCCTTGAAATATAAAAATACAGCAATAATCAGGGTTCCGTGGGCCCCTTAGGCCTCTGGGCGCTGGTGCACTGCACCTGCTGCACCAATGTAAACTACGCCCCTAGAATCACTAGCTTCTTCAGATTGGTCACTGTCTGTTGAAAACACCTATACAGCCGTGTAGCGGTTTCTTTACTGGGGTGCAGGGGTATTGCTGTTGTTTGTTTGCCCCATATTAAATGTTTGCTGTGCATTTACTGTTTCCGTTTTCTTTTTTAGCCCCAGTGAGCGACATGGCCCAGGCAAAGTTTCCTTCTAAGAAGGACAGTGGTCTTCAAATTTTACTCAATTTACAATTTATTACACAACACGAGATACCTTCCACAAGTCAGCCAGTGTGAAGCACAAGCCTGTGCCCAGCACTTACAGAACGGGTACAGAGCGTGGGTGTAGAGAGCAAAGAAGGGCTTTTAAGGCTAAGCACGTTTTTCTGTCATCAATACAATTGTGCAGAATATTTAAGCAGAGCACCATACAAACACATAGTAATCACGTTTTGGCATTAGGTGCTTAAAAGGTCGACGGCGTTTCGGACCCCCTAGTAAATCACGGGGACCATCATCAGGACATTACAATCAAAGCCTTAACAAGGATGCCACGCCAGGGAGCACCTCTGTCCACCGATCCACCCTGTCCACCTGGTCCCGACGGATACCACTGTGTACCGCGGCACCGCACGCCTCATTGTGGGCGCTCGTAATTACCCACTCCTCTCCGCCGATTCCGATCTGGGATCACCGGCAATTAGAGGCTAAATCCTTGTTAAGGCTTTGATTGTAATGTCCTGATGATGGTCCCCGTGATTTACTAGGGGGTCCGAAACGCCGTCGACCTTTTAAGCACCTAATGCCAAAACGTGATTACTATGTGTTTGTATGGTGCTCTTAAAATCCCTTCTTTACTCTCTACACCCTCGCTCTGTACCCGTTCTGTAAGTGCTGGGCACAGGCTTGTGCTCCACACTGGCTGACTTGTGGAAGGTATCTCGTGTTGTGTAATAAATTGTAAATTGAGTAAAATTTGAAGACCACTGTCCGGCTGGACATGTCACTTCTAATATAGATTGATTCTGTCTATATTTTATTCTTTTCACATTCTTGTATGCATGGGACCGTTGTTGCTTGTATAAAGTATGTTCCCTGAGGTCCCTGCTGACTAATTGGGGCCCCTTGTTGTTGTTAAATTATCCTTCTAAGCAGGGCACAAGTCGTAAAAAAAGAAGTGGGGGACGCTATCACCGGAAATGACGTCACAACAGGAAGTGACGACACAAAAGGTGCTGAGCTCCTTATCCCAGCGAGGCCAAAGAGTAAAGTCCAGCTGTTTGGCAGGGGGGACGGCGTCCACCCGGTAAAATAAGTGGGGGGACGCCGTCCACCCACGTGGTACCACGACTCGAGCCCTGCTTCTAGGGAGAGTGGGTGGGGTTAAACGGACTGGGAGCTCGCTTGAGGCAGTGATTGACAGGTCAGGTGACAAGCGTCCTTGGGTTGATGTGGGCATGCCGGGTTGGCTGGGTGTCTTGCGCTGACAAAGGCAACATGCCCACTTGAACACTCGCCTACCTACATAATGAAGGGAGCATGAGGGATTGGAGCTACAGCCCCCAAGACTGCTTTGGAGCATTGGAAGCGCCTGACCGAGCCAATCCTTGCTCTTCTCTCATGCTGATTCCTAACAGGAACAGCAAGGGAGCAGTGTTTAGATTGGCTCAGGAGTCACAGGGGTGGGACTGAGGGCCGAGGCCAGAGATGGTGGTCACAAGATCGATGCACGCCTAGAGGTACGTTGCGTCTAACCAATGGAGAGTATTTCAACTTTCAGATGGTGGGGTGAGTGAGTCTAGTCATTATTAAAAAAATAACTTTGGCCCTGTTGGCACAGTTGTTTACATATTGATCAGAGATTCAGAGAAACTGGCTGTCAAGCAGAGGGGATTCCTTTTTTCACTGCCGGATATGCCCTGTCCTCAACGATGAAGATGATTATATATTGTATATTGGCCGAGCTGTGTGTTGGCAGAGAAAATACAAATAATTTGTAGGGATAATGTTGTGGCACTGTGTTTAATTGGAGGGAAGCACACCCACACGCACAGCAGGAGCCAGTGTTTGCTGTTTAGAGGGAAGCCGGATACTAGTAAGAGTGGAGATCTGATTGCTGCTCCAATGGAGGAATGCTGCTGATAGATAGGCCGGTAGTGCACAGTGCACTAGTAGTTGCCTTGCTTGCATGCATGATGTATCATTTGCAAAGTGTGACTGTGACAGAGTGTGACGCAGTCATAATGTATCAGCCTGGGTCTCAGATGCCCGGTTCAGCAGAGGACTGAATATGCGGTGCCCAGTGTTTTCTTTACGGTGATGCTGATGAGCAAATATATGTGATTGTGCACGCAGGCAGAATTGGACTTAACCAAAAAAGGAATTGGCTTAATATCATTTGTGTTATTTGTTAGGGTAAAGAGCATTCATACGAATCACACTGCTTATGATGTAATAAACACACGGATGGTGCATGTGATTTGCAGTGGCCATGTGAGCTAAATTAATGTATTACTGTCTGTTGGACTTGACCCTTTTTGCAGGGTCATCCCTGAACTTTTTGTCTTCCTTATGTATTTTCTCTGACCTGTTTTTATTGATTTTATGACTCTGGGCACTTTACCACTGCTGGTCAGTGCTAAAGTGCATATGCTCTCCCTATTGTAAACTGATGTATGGATTAGTGACTCTATGATTGGGTTATTTGATTTACTTGTCAGACCCTAGTACAGTGCACCATGTGTGCCCAGGGCTTGTAAATCAAATGCTGCTGGTGGGCTTTGCCTGACTGGTTGTGCCACCCACAGGAGCAGCCTTTAAAGTGTGTCTCAAGCCTGCCATTGCAGAGCCTGTGTGCAGTCTAGTACTGCCATGTCGACTTGGTAAGTGCACCCACTTATCAGTCCCAAAACCTTCTCTTTTCTTCATATCAGACACCCTGCCCTTGGGCTTAAGGTAGGCCCAATGGCAGGGTGCATTGTAAGTATAAGGTAGGACATGCCATGGTGGGTGTGGCATGTCCTAATAGTGAATTATAGCCATTTTCGTTTTTCACTAATGCAAGGCTACCTGTCCCCATAGGCCAGAATGGGCAGTTTGATTATAACACCATATAATCCTAACTGACCCAGGGAACATGGTAGAAATTCGAATTTATTATACCTGAACTCAGAATGCTAAAATACATCCTTTAGTGAAGTTGGTTTTAACATTTTGTGTTTGAAAATACCACTTTTGGAAAGTAGGTGTTTTCTTGCCTAACTATCCAGCCTGCCTCTGCTAGCTTGTGTATTGTGTATCTGGTTTTGTGAGTGACAGGGGCTGGGGTATTCCAGGAGACAGGGTGAGTCAGCCCAAGGCTGCATAGACCTAGCTGCGTGTAGATGGGTGGGAGGAGTAGCACCTGATTCTTAATAGGGCTGTGCCTGCCTTCCACAATGCTTGCTCCACCTCCTGTGGTATGTCTGATGACCCTAGGCCACCCTGCCAAAGAAAAGAAGGAGTCATGTAAACAAAGTACTCCAGAACTGCACAGAACTGGTTTGGAATGGGTACAGGACCCTCTGCCTTCAGAGGACAAAGAATTTGCTAGTATAAATATGGGGAGCCCGACCCCAAGACTTTAGATCACTTCTGGAACAACAAGACAAACCTCTGCCACGGAGAAGAACCAAGGAAGCTGTAGGAGTTGGACTGCCCCCCTGGCAGTGTGCTGTGTTGCTGGGTTGACCTACATTGGTGTCTTCAGTGCCAAGGAGAGGTGAAGGAACTTTCATAGAACTTTCATCATCTTGCAGAAAATTACTCCAAGGGCTTGATTTGAGCTTGCCTCCTGACTGAAGTCTCAGGGATACCAGACTTCACCCCTTTTGTTTGCCTGCATCTGGAACTTGCTGTTCTAGCTGCTACAGAAGGAATTCTGCAACACCCACTCCGGTGAGCGACACCGTCATCTGCATTGAAGCCGTATGCTCTGCTCCGACTTGCAACGTAGACCCGTCGCTGGCTGCCGAGCCACAACGACGCCAGCGAACAACATCGTAAGTCTGCCATAGCCGTTAGCGCTGCTCCGACTTGCGACGTAGGCCCGACGCCGGCTGCTGTGCCGCATCGACTCCGAAGCCAACATCATCGCGGACCCGATCGTCGACGTGGGTGTTCAAGAATCCATTGACACTGTGACAACGTACGGAAACGTGGTTTCGGTGCCATCGTGATGTCAACTCCTCTCCTGTCAGGAACTGATGTCTCCCTGCCTGCGCAAGCATCCAGGACACCGGCGCCTCATCTCCCCCGAAGCAAGGAACCAACGCCGCAATGCGCCAATAACGCCGCACCTCCCTGACTCCATGAGCTGTCTTTGTTTTCACATTTCCCAGGTACTGTTCTCTATGGGTCTGTTTTGACTCCGGGCCCGACACTGCGAACCTCGCGGTCGGCACCGTACTTCGGGATTTCATTGATCTTGATGTCATGATAACTCCCGTTGGGGTTATCTGTTGCTACAGAATGCTTTTAAGTGAATGACCTATTTTGAATTATTTCTACCATCTTGAAGAATTATTATCGATTACAGTATTGTGGATTTTTATAGTTTGTGGTCTTGTGTTAAGTCTATATAAAGAATACTTATTTTTATAAAACTTGTGTTGTGCCCGTCTGTAGTGTTTTCACTGTATTACAGTATGTGTTCACAAATGCTTAACACACTGCCTCTGAGATAAGCCTGTCTGCTCGTGCCAAGCTAACAAGGGGGTGAGCAGGGGTTATCCAGTAGTGTAATCACATTTCCCTGACTTAGAAACAAGGGTTCCTATTTGGTCAAAGGTGTATACCATTGCCAACTAGAGACTCCCAGTTCTAACACTGTCAGTGAACATGTAAAAATCACATTGTGCCTAATCCCAGTGCTTACAAACCATGTCATGCTTGCTGAAATAGGCATGTGAGCAGAAATTCCCAAACCGTTTCAATCTGACTGATGTAGGTCTGCGGGTGATAATATTGAATGTGAGTGTGTTTAAATGGTGAACTAGATGGTGTGCATGAAGAAAATCTACAAATCCTCTATACATGTTATAATATACAGTCATCTTGGTGCCTGTAAGGAAAATTACTAAATGGAATCCTGTATAGAGCTGCACTTTTGTATGCAGCAATTTGATAGGTAAGATAGTGGCGGCCGGCACAGGTAATAGCGATGAGCTGTTGGGCGGGGTGGTGGCAGGGTGGGTGGGAGTCGACAGACGACAGGGTAGGTAAAATGTATTAAAAATATAGATAAAACCACTCATCTTGTGCTCATCTTTTGCATGTAAACTATTGTCAGTAGGAAGTGTTGCTTGAAGGGTACTTGTAGACCCAAGCTCCTTGACATGTGAAGGATGGGGTAAATTCAATATTACAACTAAAGCAATTAATATGAATGTCATACCAACAAAAACTCCTACACATACGCAACTGCATCTACTGTTATTAGGGTTAGGCTCCATGAGCTCTCCATTGTCATACTATTTAAATTGAAGGTTTCTGTACAGTCCTTTCAGTTAATTTCCACTTGCACAAATAGAAAAGCCGAGTTCAAATGTCTTTTCAGGTAAAATATTTACAATGATCTTCAAAAGACTTTCTTAGCCCTCCTCAACCCTATTCTCCTTCACAGACTCAGGCCTTGGTACTCTTCTAAGTAGTTTGGCAAATCTATTACGTTCTTTCTCTAATAAATGCTAAGTTCAAACTCACTAATGATCACATCCAGGATAAATTTACTTAATCTGTGTAGAGGCAATGCAATTTCAAAACTCAGTCAAACCACAAAGATCAGTTCAAGGAGGCTCAAATATCAGGCAGGGGACCTTAGCTCTCTTTGATCTCCTCACAGTTGGCCCTTCTTCCTCACTGTCACTTAAGCCAGATCCTTCAGTATCTTCTGGGATAATGTGTGGCATATGCACTTCTGACAAACTGCGTTTCCCTCTCTCCTGTCTGCTTGGCCACCGGTCTCCATGTGCAAATCGTGTTACTGCTGCACTAGGCCCTTTGCCTGGGTCTGGATCTGGCACAGTCACCACAACAGGTTGGGAACCTTCTGTACCGACTTCAAATGTTGACTCTCTCAGACCCCCCGCCTGCACCCCCTTCCCCAGGCCAAACAAGTGCTGTCCCAGCATCTTGCTGATTCTCAACTACTTGAGTAACCTAGTCTCTTTGTCAAACAAATGACGAAGAATTTTATTTGATTCAGACCTCAACTAAAGTCCACAAATACAAATACATAAGATAGGAAATATTAGATTATGAAAAGCATTTTAAAAGCTCTTTATGAGGAAAGACAAGTAATAATAGTTGTTGGTCCACAAGAACAATTTACAATAGTTATAACTATTAAATTTGAGCACTTTTTTGTTAAAATACCTTTAAGAAACTCTTTAAAAACTTGAACAAGTTGTAACAAACAAATTCATTAGAGGGAGACTGGCACATTGTGATTAGATCTTGCACTGAAATAGCATTGTGTTGTAATCGGATTGGCTTTATATATCGACGCCGAGCCTCTACCAGTATCAGGTTAGGATAAATTAGCAATATATGATACAGATCTAAAGGTTATGTCCAATTTTTGTACTATCGAGGGTTTGCTGGCTAAAACTAATTGGTCTCCTGTAATTACATTCAATGAACTGAGTAACTCTGTAGTAGTAAAGCCTATACCCGCCAAACCTCCAACAACCAGGCTAACGTTATTACCGTCTAGGAGAAATGGTGCGGTAGCTACTGATTCCGATGTTGGTATAGTTGTAGTGGGAGGTAATGTGGATGAAACAGGGAATGTGTCTACCGAATTTGCTCAGTCTATCCCGAGCACCCCGAGGGGTGAGGAAAGTAGATTTTGCGCAAGGCCAGTAAGGGATACTGCACAATTGCCCACCACTTGTGATTTAGCAAATCAGGCCATCTTCATACCAGGGACATCTGGCCGAGATCCACCTGCAATGCATGCTAGATTGGACCCTAGCTCAGCCTCAGAAGGACCCCGAGCCATACACCTTCCTCCGGCCGCCGCCACACTGGTTGTGGTCCTGAGGAATGTTCGGACTCTACAGGTTGGGCAGAGTGAATCCACCAAACAGCTAATGACTAAAACCATGCACTGGCTTACTACACAATTGAAGGAAGTTGGGGTATGGGATTGGGATATTTGTAATCAGATGATTATGGTCAGACGCTCAGCATGGATAGGACCATCCATGAAGGATGGGAGGGGTGAATGCGTAGTTGCCAACTTTAACAATGAGCATGTTGTTAGATTCCTCCTGGATCACTTAGGTAGTAGGAAGCAAGGGTATCATTCTGGGAGAATCTCTCTCCTGCCCCTAGGGTTCTTCTATAGACCCCGCCACTCCCCTATGACAGGGTGGGGTACTCCCATGTGCACCCCATAGAATTACACATAGATCCTTTTATCTAAACTTAATTAATAGATTTGCCCCCTTGTCTGGTCTAGATGCTTGCGATTGACTTCAATCGGTAGATCTACCCAGGATAGAGAACACCGTTTTTCATCTTGCTCTTTCTTTGGTGACCGACCCAAAATCTCAGCTAACAACCCCTAACCCCCCAGAGAGTACAGAGAACCTGTTATCGATAGATCGGGGAGGCGGTACAGTCTCTACCATACTAAGTATAATATCATGGAATATTGCTGGTTTCCCATTGAGGACTACCTCTTCTGATTGGTCATCTTTCATAGAGAATTATGATATTATCGCCTTCCAGGAGACTTGGTCATTGAGTACAATCTTTCGTCCTGGCTATTTGGCCTTTGGTAAACCGGCAATTGCAAGATCTAAAGGGAGACCGTCCGGGGGATTGATTATTTGGGCTAGACAGCAGGCAGGTTATCAGGTAGAAGAGCTAACGATTGACAACCTGACATTTTGACTATTAAAGTAAGTTCAGAATACAACCCAGAGCTTATATTGATTAATGTCTATGCAAGAGGGATGGTGGGTGGGAAAGCCTCACCAACCATTTCTAGCCTGGACTATTTCATTAAATCACTAAAAGGGGTAAATCATGGGGTAATTGCTGGTGATTTAAACTGTAAATTCGAGCCACTCGGCTTAGAAAATGGAAGTTTTACCAATGACGAGGATGCGACTTGGGGTATTTCACTCTTACCGCTTCCCCCAATTAGCAAATGGTCAGAGGCAGTCCTCCAATTAAAAAGCTTATCTTTGGAGAGGGGCCTCAGGGCTGTCAATGGGAGATCAAAATCTGATAGTGAAGGCACACATTCTTTTAACAACGGGTTAAGAAGTAGTAGAATTGACTACTTCTTTATTAACTTAGAATTATGGTCAAGGTTAGTGGACATTAGAGGTAAAGGGCCAACCTATGGTAAGGGTAGGAATGGAAATCGCGACGGCAGATGTAATTATGTCCCAAGACTGTCGCAGATTAAAATGGGCACTGGTCTCAGAAGACGAGGGCACTATGGACTTGAATACCGTATTTTCCGGCGTATAAGACGACTTTTTAACCCCTTCAAATGTTTTCAAAAGTCGGGGGTCGTCTTATACGCCGGACACTAAATTTTGATGAGTGGAAGCAACGCTCCACCGACGTGGAACCCTTCAATATGACCTGGGCTCTACTCGCGCGCTCCACTCCCACGTTTACCGGTTACATTAATCAAAAATTGCACATGATTTAGTGCACAGTTACTCACCGGTACAGTCCCGCGTCTTCATCCTAGAGACACAGTGGTGTATGCGCTGATCTGGCGCCATAATCCTCACGTTTTCACGTTCATCGGAAGTAGAGGAGCGTCACTAGCGCTCAGTTCATGGACATGGAAAGGGGACTTCAGAAGGTTCCAGCCGGCGGAAGTGGGGGTCGTCTTATACGGCGAGTATAGGACGAAACCTACATTTCATCATGAAAAGTAGGGGGTCGTCTTATACGCCGGGTCGTCCTATACGCCGGAAAATACGGTAAGTCAACTCTTGAAGATACTTTATTAGCCCTCTCACATCTTGATATGCACAAGGCTTCTCTTCTTGATCTTACAAAGGCTCATGAAGACCTGTTTGCAAAGTTGAAAGATTTTTTTACAAAAAACAAAAGACCCTTTAAGCAGCCCATCCAAAATTCAGCAAAATGGTATGATAGGGCATGTAGGATAGCTTTCAGGCACTTCTCTCAAGCTATCAGGTCAGGAATCCCACAGGAAGTTAGGAAAGCTAGGTCAGAATATAAGGCAACCCATCAAAGGGCAAAGAAGACCTTGGATGAAAATCGATGGAAGGATTTGCTACATGCAAGCAATGGGAAAAACTGGTGTCGTTTCTGGCAAATAATTAAATGGGGTAGTGGTGACATAGGGCGGGTACCAGTTAAAAATGTTCCACCAGAAGTATGGGTCGCGCACTACCAGATCCAGTTTGCATCTACTGCAGGTAGCCCAAGACATTAGATAAACCACACAAAAAGAGAAGACCAGGTCTGGAGTGGTGTGCTGTCCTGACTGGTGCAAAAGGATCACATGGACCGTTTATCTCATGTACAGGGGCATGAGGAGACAGGTCGTTAAACTATTACCCCTTTGACCCTCCGTAAATTTTGTGTTTTGATTCTCTAGAGCAACTTTGTGTTGCGGGTCTTTTATAGATGCATACTTATTGGTGTTGTTTGCATCAATAGGCTCACCCAATGTAATTGAGTGTGACTCCTTTTGCCTGGCTGGCCCCTCGCCATCCCTCCTCATTAGTTCTTAGGTCAACATTTTTTGGTTACACTTTACATATTTCTTGGCCAATACCTGGACGAACTGTCCTTTGTTGTTTTTTACTAGGATAGTTTATTTTACCTATCAACACCTTGGGTTAGAACACATACCATTATGTTACTGTTATTTCCAGCATTTGCCTCTTACTATCTACTTCGTGTACAATATATTGACCTATTTGGTCTATGATGACATGGGCGATTTTCTCCATGTCTTAAATATGTGCGGTGATCGTTCACTGCACAGAGGTCAAATCTAGCCCCCATATTGAACAAAGGTGAAGCCTTGCTTCTCTGAGCAGTAGAGAGGATGTGCTCTCTTCGTTTTAGTTTCGAGTGCTCAGGCGTTTTCCTTCTAGCTCGGCGCATGCGCGATAGAATAGTGTCTTTTAACTTTTAACATCCCCACGCATGCGCGACGAGACTATTGATAGTCGAAACTGTTCCAATTCCACCGAGCTTGTTCCCGGTTACTTACAGGTGAGCCCCTTTCTCCTTGTTTTGTGGGTCAGGCTGCGAGGGTCTTGACTCATAGGTGGATTGACACTATGGGTGTCGCAATTGGCCAATTGTACTCGCTTCCGAATGCCTTTTAAACCGATCCTCCCATGCCGTCGGTGCCTCCCCTTCCGCTCGACTTTGAGCGTTGGGCACCGACGGATAGGTGAGTTTTTAGAGCGCGCGAGTACTATTTTCGAGCACTAAGCATTAGTATAAGTACAGGCAATGCTGCTTAGTAACGGGTCCTATCACGGTTTGTGACATTGCACTCTGCTGTTGAGTTGAGCATATTTTTGGCATGTTAATTGGCTAGACTGCCTCATACCCTATGAATTGTAGCGCCTTGAGGGCAACAACGGGGCTCTTTTTCCCTCTTTCTCTGAACAACAGCACTATCGTGCTGATATTCATCCCAGTACCCTTAATATCTTTTACAGCAACAGTGATGAGATATTAGACGGCCAATACTGTCTACTTTACCATCCTAGTTCCAGGGTTTTTACTTTTACTTTTCATAACAATGAATGCAAATACAGTATTACCAACTCATAATTAGTACTGATCTGGCGGGAATGGCGCAGGATAAGTCAGTCAGCGAGGTGTCTATCACACGTACATTGGTGTTTGGTGTAGAGCGATTTGGCTTGGACACGGCTGATCTTTAGACTAACTGTGTCCCCCTTTTTCTACACATCAGAGCGGGGCCTCTATTTCCCGAGCGGTTGCCGGGTGAGGTGAGGTCTTCACCCACAAAAAGCTGGGTGAGTATCACAGAGAGGAAATGCCTCTTCGTGATGAAGCTAATATGCTTATTTAAATTGCGGAACGCCAATTGTTCTCGCAGGTGTGTTTGGTGTTGATGGTGTTCATTTGGGTTATGCTGATTTATGTGTGTTACTGGATACATAGTATATACCCTTTTGTTTTTTACACAGGAAGAAGATTTCCTTCCTGCCCACATCGGATACTGAGGTTCAAATGTCTCTGCCTCTTTAAGTATATTGCACGCTGTTGTGTGAATCTAATGTGTTTGCACTTTTGAATAATTTTTCACACTGTATTGCAGTAGCTTACTAATCGACAAGGTCCTGATGAAAGCTGGAGCAATTCTCTATCTAGCTGAAACTAGTCGACCGACCATACTGCACAGCGCCATAATGTACTCTTACATTTGAATACCAGGCGCGCGTTTTTAATCTTGACACCTACACTAATGCTTTAAGGAAAATTTTCCAGTTTAGGTAGTCATTTTTAATCATGCACATCCCTCTAAGCACTGCACACTCCTTTTTCTACACTGTAGATCGCACACAATTGTGACTACAGGCACTGTCTCTTCTTGGCACGGGCAGTATATGGAGCAATTGCCCGTCTCCCACATGATGATATGCCGCCACGAGGGTGGTCTGATGGGACTTTTCTAGCCCTGTGTAATGCAACACACTTTCTCACACACATATCCGTGTGATCCTTTTGCACCAGTCAGGACAGCACACCACTCCAGACCTGGTCTTCTCTTTTTGTGTGGTTTATCTCATGTACAGGGGCATGAGGAGACAGGTCGTTAAACTATTACCCCTTTGACCCTCCGTAAATTTTGTGTTTTGATTCTCTAGAGCAACTTTGTGTTGCGGGTCTTTTATAGATGCATACTTATTGGTGTTGTTTGCATCAATAGGCTCACCCAATGTAATTGAGTGTGACTCCTTTTGCCTGGCTGGCCCCTCGCCATCCCTCCTCATTAGTTCTCCTCACTCCAGACCTGGTCTTCTCTTTTTGTGTGGTTTATCTCATGTACAGGGGCATGAGGAGACAGGTCGTTAAACTATTACCCCTTTGACCCTCCGTAAATTTTGTGTTTTGAAGCCCAAGACATTACCATAGAGTAATTTCTGATACAGTCCTAACCTTTGATTTAAGGGAAATTGAGAGAGTTCTTGATGGTGTCACAGCAGGTAGGGCCCATGGTCCGGATTGTATCCCGGCGGATATATTCAAATCTGATAGGCAGAATTGGGTCAAATATATTCTCATTATAGTTAATGGCCTGGCAAGTGGTGCCCCCTTACCAGACTCATGGTGTGGGGCAGAAATCATTCCTATTTATAAAAAAGGGGACCGTGCCAGCCCAAATAACTATAGGCCTATAAGCCTTATAGACACTCTGCAAAAGATTGTGGCCAGACTAGTGCTAAGTAGGGTGAATATCTGGATAGATGATAACAAAATCCTATTCACCTATCGAGCGGGTTTCCATCCTCACGTTAGCACTATCGATCAAGTTTTTAGATTCATGATGAAATATTGGAATACTGTGGTTTTAGCTGGGGGGACTCTCTATGCAGCATTTATAGACCTTAAATCTGCATTCAACTTAGTGCCCCATTACAAATGGTGGGACACACTTAAGGAAGCAGGGATTTTAACGTTTATTATTAAGCTTCATGAGTCTAATTATGCCCAGGTTTGGTGGGGACAACAGGGTGAGGTAACAGATTGCTTCCCTGTGAACAAGGGAGTACGGCAGGGGTGTGTTTTGGTCCCTACCCTTTTCTCATTGTTCATAAACAATGGTATCTCATATTACACTGAGTATCCAACTGACGCCCCTACTCTTGCTGGTTCGAGGGTTCTGCTCTAATTATTTGCAGACGATACTTTAATTCTGTCCAAAACACAATCTGATCTGCAACGAGCCCTTGACAGATTCACTTTATTCTGCAACGAAGAGATCTAGTAGTTAACGTTGACAAGACCAAGTTCATGGTGTTGCACAAACATAAAATAGTGAAAGGCAGAGTGGAAATGAACAATGCGCCTTTGAAGCAAACGTATTCCTTTATGTACCAGGGCGTAACAATGCGCAAAAGGATGAATTGGAAGCCACAGATAGATTACCTAGTCCTCAGGCCCAATCAACTAGCAGGGGCCCTTCTAATTCTAAAAGAACACCAGCTATCTCACACGAAACCAGTTGAACCGACACTTACTATTTATCAAGGGAAAATTAGGGCATCAATAATTTATTGTGCAGAACTCTGGGGCTTCGAAAGTTTAGGTCCTTTAGTCCTACTCCAGAACAAGTTTTTGAGATCATTGACTGGTCTCCCCAATCATCCCCCCTTAAACCCCTACTTATAGATCTGGGATGTACTTCTTTTGAGGAGGCAGCGGATTTCAGACCCCTGGCGTATTGGAGATGTCTATGGACAACACCGGAGTTAGCACCTTATGCTAAAGCAGTTAAGCATATTAGAGAAGTTGATAAGTCTTCAAAAATCACTTGGTTACAAAAGATTAAGGGCACACAATTTGATATGGGGCTCAGCCACTTGACGAAGGGCCCAAAAGGGAACTCCTTCCCAACCAAAAATTATTTTAAAGCTCTATATAGGGACATGGTCTGTCAAAAGTCCTTGCCATTGGTGAATAGTGCCTACCTAACAGGCCTCTTTTTGGAACAAGTACGAACATAGGCTGGAGGCCTACTGGGATTTTATTACGAGACCTGGTGACAGGAAACTCTATCACCAATTTAGAGTGGGTACCCTCCCCTTAA
Organism: Lissotriton vulgaris; assembly: GCF_964263255.1. Lineage (NCBI taxonomy): Eukaryota > Metazoa > Chordata > Amphibia > Caudata > Salamandridae > Lissotriton > Lissotriton vulgaris. Next base: position 917,147,064 of record NC_141691.1, on the reverse strand, counting down.
AATCTTTCATGGCTAAGTGGGATGATGACCAAGACACAAAATGCCAAATGTGCCTATTCCAGGAAGAGTCTTGAACACACATATTGTTTGTGTGCTCCGCATACAAGGGCCCACGTCATAAATGGCTCAAGCCGATCTGTTTAAAAATTGGCATAAGATCATGCCAATCGGCATTGCACATTTTAAAGACACACAAGGGAAGTCGTAGTTATAGCTTTGGCGAAATACTTGAGCTGGACATGGGCCCTTAGAAGGAATAGCTTGGATGCAAACGTAGGCTCTGCATTGCATTAAGTAACCTGTCTATTTTGTGATGCCCTTCTCTTGTTGCCAACCATGGGTAAATTGTATTTTAAAAAAGGAATTAGCGTAACCTTGCTCAGCTCTTTACGGGGCTGAACTATGGGGGCTCCTGAACCTTAGGCCAATTACACACACTGAAAATAATTTTTTGAAGCAATTGATAGGGCTTCCCCGATCCTCCCCTCTGTTGCCCCTGTATATGGATCTGGGGGTGAGACCAATTGCACAAGAAATTGCAAGCGTCCACTACTGTATTGGCGACGTCTGTGGGCAACAAGCGAGCTGGTGGTGTACAGAGCCGAATTGCATGAGGTACTCAGCCTACCTGCAGCAGGGAAGCTTCCTTGGCTTATGCATATCAAGAAAAGCTTACATGAGATAGGCTGTCCCGAACTATTAGTGAGTCCTCTAATTGCCTACACCAGGGTCACGCGAACATACTTAGGGACCATGTATTGGAAGGCGAAATTTGATACCATCTTAGAGGACCCCAAGATCGGCTCTGTGACTCGCCAGTTCTTGGATATAAAAGTCATCTACCAACTAGAGCCGTGTTTGGACTTTATTCGTCCAACCATTGCCAGGAAACTCTATTTGCAGTTTCATCATGGTTGTCTCCCCCTGCATTCATTTGTTAATAAATGGTCTAAGGATGTTCCCATGGCATTCCCCACCTGTGGTCTAGCCGAGGAAACAGAACTGCATGTTTTTTTGTTTACCATGGCTACTCAAAGATCAGAAGAAGAGAATTACAGCAATTATGTAAGAATCTTGGTGCTATTAATTGTATAGGCTTTTAAAACATGATACCAGCATGCACATAGTATTTGCTACCTTTCGATTTCTTGCTGCAATGTGGTGGGCTCGTCTGCAATTTTTTAAACTTTAACGATTTGTATTTTTTTACCTGTGGTCATTGACAAATTGTGAAAGATCTTTTTCTTTTATTAATGTATTTTATTCTTTTAATTATTCCTGCTAAAATCTTTTTAAATTGTTGATATGAAATGCTGTCTTTTATGGTTTTACAACCGAAAAAAAGATTTTCTACTACTACTAACCTTGCTCCGCTATGGAGTTAAAGTTTTTATTGTGATTCTTTATTCCTTTCCTTATATAATTTTTTTTTATTATTAAGTATTGTAACGGTGCAGAATTTTATTCATTGCAATTTTTTATCCAACCCTATTCTCAATGACACTGTCCTTTTAAAACATTTTACGTCATTTTACTACATTGTATGTATTTTATGTGTGTCTTTTATGATTGGAAATGATCAAATGAAGACTAATTTGACATTTGACTTTGATACAGATCTTGTGGTCTGCCATTGCATAGTTCACATTTGCCTAGAGAATTGTTTGTGGCGTCCCATCTAGCTGTATATGTTTTTAGAGGGAGAATCCCCAACAGCAAAAGAAGAATACAGCGCCTTACACTGTGCTGTAGCTGAAACTGTAAATATTGTTCAGAGTTTTTAATACTAAGTTTTCCAAGAAAGTTTTGTAATGGTTTAATGGGATACAATATTCTTTGTCCATTTCATAGCTTATTCTCAGCATCATATGTTTTAAGAAGAGCTTCAGGTGCGCTGGAGACCAGGTCTGCAAAAGTGCGACAGTGCATTGTGACACCTCAATGGCTTTTAAAAGGTTCCTATTGAACGTGTACCGAGACGCTTCATCTCTTAAAGTCTCCTATTTTAACATATGTTTTAATGTGTCTGGAGCTACATGAAAGAGATTTTAGGCCCATCTTCTGATATTGGAGACAACTCAAGCAAATATGCTCGTTAGAGAGATCTCAAGGCGTAGAGCTTGCACAGGGACTGATTGGGATACTTTTAACAGATTCTGGAGGATAATCCCTTCATTTACATTTATTGATTGCCATGTTTTAATTAATGTATGTTCCATTCCGTAAGATAAAATCACTGGGATTTTCATGCCATAGACCTCCAACAAAGATTTAAAATGTCTATTGCCCGATGAGCGATAAAATCTCTGTAGTGCCCCAACATGGGAATCAACCTTTCACCCTAGATGTTGGAGATGGGAAGTGTCTTGTAAGTTAAACGTGAAGATACGGCCCAAGTAGATATAATCTTTCACTGTCTCAATTGTGTTACTGCTCAATTATCATGTGAAAGGTATAAATGTCCTTCTTCAACTAAAAGGTGCAATTTTGGTTTTAGATACATTTGGGACCAAGAAATGTTCCTTTGCATATTGATTTAGTTCATTTAGATTTCTTTGCAAACCAATTGGAGTGCGATCGAATATGACAATATCGTCAGCGTACATTAAATGGATATTGAGCTGTGCTGATTTTGGGGGAGAGGTCTTAATTAAAGAAAAGCGCCCTGGTAGTTCACTTATGTAGAAGGAAAATAATATGGGTGCTAGTAGGCATTCCTGTTTCAGGCAATTCATCGTAGGGCTTGAATTGGTTAAACCCTTTTCCCCCTATTTGAACTCTACACCGTGTCGCTGTGTGCAGGGAGATAATTACTGTAAGAAGATCTGTGGAGATCTCTCAAGACTCCATAATGTTGGTCTGTACAGGCTATCAAAAGCGATTGAAAAATCAATAAAAGCACAGTATAATATTTGTGAGTTTAACATAACATATTTATCAAGGACAGTCTGAAGAACGGCGATGATATCCAAAGTTGAGTGTTTTAGGCGAAATCTAGCCTGTCTTGAGAATCACAATATTCGAAAATACCCAGTCTTTTAGATGCTCCAAAATGCAAACTGTGAAGATCTTCCCGGTGGCATCAAGGAGGGCTATTTGTCTATAGTTGAATGGATTTGATCTTGAGCCTACTTTAGGAGAGGAACCACTATGCTACCACGCCAAGATTTTGGTCTTTTCCCACACTCAAAACAGTGTTGGAAGAGTAGGGCTAGGAATTTACTCCAGTCATCAGTATTTTTTTGTAGGACTTTGATTGGGATATTGTCCTGGCCCAACACTGCAGATGACCTAGCTGAGTTTATGAAAGAGGAGATCTGTATAGCCGAGATTTTTAATCAGGCCTTGCTCAAATAGACCCTTCTGTACAGTACACTGGCCAGGGGAAACCTGGTTTTGGGGATTAGATTTATAAAGTCTGAGGATGTGCTTTTCACTTTCTGATGATTATACTGGAGTTGCTTGGGCTGACTTTGTTATCCCCATTTGAGCAGAAATTATGTTCCAGAATGTTTTATTGTTCCTGAGTTTTACTGCGATTTGGATGTCAAGCCACATTCGATCTCTTTGATCTTGCTTATCTTTCTCTTTTTTTCGTTGGAGGAGCTTTTTCAACTTTTTTATTTCTCCTTGTCTTGCAGTACAGAAAGAACAAAATTGCATTCTGGCCAGTTTATTTAATTGTCAAGGAAGATGATGAGTTTGTTTTCCTTTTTGATGAATTTTGCCGTTCTCTCGTCTTGTTGTATTTACCTGACGGGAAGTTAATACTGAATGTATTGTGTTTTCGTATCTGGAGATGGGATCACCTTCTCTATTTGTTGAGGCTGGCAGAAGAAGAGAAATAGTGGAATTTATTATATTGATTGCTTTGGAGTTCTAGTAAATTCTTCCTGTTTTTTTTATCTATAACTGCCCAGCCTTCTAAGGTGCGTAAAGACCACAGGGGTGTGGACTGTGTAAAAATGTCAATTCCTGTGGTGAAATATGCATGATCACTTTCATGTGTGTGCTGAATGGATTGTATTTGCACTTTTGTGAACAAATCTAAACTACAAATGAGATAAGCTTAGATAGAAGCATTAAAGGAACCCAATCTAGTATATGCAGCTGGGATATCTCCGTCAATTCTCCCGTTTAAGATAACGCTGTTGATTGCTTCGATGAATGACGGAAGCAATTTCCCTAATTTATCAGCTTTTATCTTATGTGGGAAAACGTGGGTAGGTATTGAACATGCTATTTCTTGAGGGGATTTCGCCCTGTGGATAAATAAGGCATTCGAGATTTTTCCGTTGAAGCCCTGGCTATTATCATCGGGGATACCCCCTTGCTTCTAGGGTTAGTTCAATTTTCTTGAAGGCTTTTGCCAAGATGAGGTAATTTGAGGATCCAGGCGGAAAGTAGATATTATTAAGTACTAGTTCTGATATAGGCTACATTCTTTCTTTCCGGCACTTAATACTGATGCATTGCACTTTTGGTAATGAAATTTCAATTTCTTCTGGATCCCAATCGATTTCTTCTTTTAATAGGATCGCTAGACCCCCTTTTGAGTGTCCTCTTCTTGAGGCATCTGCTGCAGTGACAAACACAAAATAATCTTTTTTGAGAAAGGCACTGAGGACCAAGTTTCTTGCAGCAACACGATAGGCGGTGATTTTTCCAATATAAAAGACAGCTTTTAAGAAGTTGTTCCTGCTATATTCCAGGACACTATTTTTAAGTTGCTGCTAAAATGGCAGTATTAAATCTTTTCCCTACTTAATACTGTTTAATGAGCCAGCGATCCACGGCCAGGAGTTTTCATCTGGTTGAGACATTTGTCTTGTATCAGAACAGTTCCAGATTCTACTCACTCCATCTTTAAAGGAGATCATCAGAGGGCTGTACTGCTTGCACTTTGATGTTATACAGCCTGCGTACTGCTGGTTGTTGTTATTAGAGGGTACCACAACTCTTTCTACCTCTTTTAGTTGGTTAACAGCAGAACTTGTTTGTTTGACTATGGAGATGTCAAATCCTTTTTTGTGGAGTGTCTCGCTCTTTAATTATTAAGGCTGGAACTACATTGGACCAGAACTCAACGATTGCCAAAGAGCAGAATAATTTATTTGGAAAAGAAACTAGTTTTATTTCTTCTGTGGTAAGTGATTGGAGAGGCCGAACTTTATGTAATGGGTCGACTGTTCTCCTGTGGTTTAGTTGAATGTTAACACTAGGGAATAAATCTGTTAATTCCAGGACACTTGATGCTTGGTATTTCTCGCTGCCCTGGAGATCCAGATTGACATGTTGATTTACTGAGAACGGGCACTATGGGTTGAGAGTTTTGTTATGAAGTTTTGAGCGAAAGGATTTAAGACTTTTGTGTCTACTTAAGGTACCAATGGAGCAGACTGTTGATGAATATTTTGAGATCTGTTGCAAACTTTCATAGCATAGCTAATTTTTTCATCTACCTGCTCTGTGGAGCATATTTGAGCAAACATAGCTTTTCTTGAGGATCTTCTTGTTATTCTTCGCTTAGTTCTTTTATTTTAAGTTTTTTTTGTTAGCTAGCCCTCAGATGTGTTCCCTTTTTTTTGTTGGCGATAACTAGGACTCTATTTGAGGTATATGTTTTGAGATGGGAACTTACCCAGACGCTTTTTCAACATTTGTTTTTGGTAGGAGCAGTAGCGGCTCCTCGAAGGAGTGCTGTGGGATGGTGAGGCGGTGCGGGGGAGGGGCAGAGTGGGGTTAGTAAACTTTGGCATAGGGCCGAATGGAGGTAAGTAAAGAAATAAATAAATAAAATTAATTACATTGCACACGCTGCAGCGCCTAATGGCGATGCAGCGTACGCAATCTAATTTGTGTTATTTATTTATTTCTGTACTTACCTCCATTTGGCCGTATGCCAGAGTTTACTACCCCCCACCATGCCTCTCCCCGCCCGCCCCGTCCTGCAGTACTCCCTCGAGGAGCCACTACTGGGGAGGAGAGAATCTCCTTGACGATCTTTTTAAGAAAATATTGGAACTAAAGGTATGGCGATTTGGGTGGTTTTCCATGGAGAGCTCTCTGACAGAGTGATTTTAAAAAGGTTTAGAAGAGAATAGATTTTATCGCCAGTGGAACAGTTGAATTTCTGTTTCTGTTTAGCTTGAAATCCCCCCGTCTGAGTCGCCTTCTGCTTTTTTTGCAAAGAGGGATTGTTGGAAACTGAGGGGTTAAGGTGACACATATCTTCTCTGCCATTGTCAGCCCGTAAGTTTGAAGAATGCATTTGGGCGTTTTGAGAAGATTGAGTAGATTGTTTTTTTCCTTTTTTTGTCTACGTGATATTGGAAAATTCCAGTTTGAGTTTCCAGTATCTGGTCTGTGTTTTCCATGTTCGTTTCTAAAAGTGGTTGTATGGAGTCCATATTTCTCTGCAGTAATAGAATAGTATTTGAGATGGTGTCTTGCCTTTTTACAGATTGCGGCATGATGAATTCTGAAAATTGTGGGAAGCTTTGTACAACTTCTATAAGGTTACTCAGAGTACTAGATAGGAAATGTACTGGCTGTTTTGAGATTTCTTTAGATATAGATTGAGGTGGCGTATAATTTATATACGGAAGTGTAAAGTCAGTAGCTGGAACTTGTTTAGGACCCTCCAGATGTTCTGTTATGAGATTATGACCAGAAAGCTCACTTCCTGACAGCCATTCCACATGCTCTAAGGCTGGCATAGGCTCTGAGGCTTTTATAAGTTCAGACGTCTGGTTATTTTCAAAAGCTACTTCCTTAATTATATGAGAGTTAGGCTCAGGGTTTTCTATTCTTACACCTGCTTTTTCTGTGTCTGTAGCTGTTATAGCAGTCAGTTCCCGATGACCTTCCTTGGGAGTTGGTACTGATAACTCCCCTGTTTTAGGAATAGTTGTGAAAAGATGTATTATAATGATGTCTCTGTTTATGTCCCTTTGTCTAACTGTAACCACTGTTACTTCAGGGACAGGTGTCTGAAGATCAAGGGTACAAGGGATTCTGTGAGTATGGGCGACATGCACCCAGTTAGGAAGACCTCCAGACAGAATAACTTGGTATGGGCCATGCCACTAAGGCTCCAAGAACAACTTGGGCATATTCTTTTTTCACCATAATCCAGTCGCCGGGACTGAGATCATGGCACTGTTCTGTTGAGGCAGGCCTGTAGCCTCTCCAACCTGGTGAGACACAGAACACACCACATCAGCCAGTTCATTGCAGTAATCAAGAATCATGTAATCTGTAAAGTTCACAAGCGCATGAACAGGCACAACTTACAGGCACATTGTGTTATGATTTATAATGTACCCCAATGTAGGTTTGGGTAGTAACCTAACCTTTAACCTACATTTGCACTGCCATTGTACTACATTACAGGTTTGTGCTGACCTTTTACGTAGTTAGGTGCTGCATACATTTTGTGTGGTTTTCTCCAAAAACTAGCCTCATTTATTTTGCATGAGGATACTCAGAATCACAGCAGGGCTACCATCTTCTGCATCTTCTGCATAATAACTATGTATAAAAGTTGTCTCTTTCGTCATCCTGGGCCGAAATGACACAGCAAGGTAGAACCCTGAGGGTACCTTTTGGGTATATAAACACCATATCTTCGCTGGGGCGGGCAGAGGAGAAAGACTTCCATGCTGACACACTGAATGGAGACACTGAAGCTCCTGCATGCAAACACTCCAGCACGCAGTGGTCTGACATCCCTCACAGGGTGTCAAACTTGAGAACAAGACAGGGTCCTACATTTTTTTTATTTCAGGTAATTGGGTTGGTCTTATCCTAGGGGGATTCTTGGCTATACACATACATACATGCTAGGTACATTTAGGTACATCTAGTTAGGGTTAGCATCGTTGGAGTATGTATTATTACTCTCATGTATATATGCCTACATATATTCATTGTTTTATCAGTGTGGTAGAAATCTACCATACATTTACTCTGTTGGTGCTTATAATCGTTTATTTCGGTTTCTGTCTTAAGGTTGTTCCAGCACACATATTTTACACTAGAATGATGCTGGCTCAGTAAATGCGTTTTGAAAACATCCCCATAGTTTATTCTGTGTATCTCTCTGAGACAAGGGGAGCACGAGTGAATGAGTGAAAAGTACCATATTGTTTCTACGATCCCTGAGGGGTCAGGGTTGTCATGTTAGATAGTTCCAAGAAACTATTCTCTCCTTGGTAGGAGGAGTTCATAGTGGCACTGTGAGCTAGGTGGTATACAGGTGAAAATATTCAGTGGGTTGTCTGGAATCAGTCTGGACACCAGTCCCACAGTTTATGTTGTCTAAACGCACAGATCCTATAAAGATTTATAGGAACTCCACGACAATAGCTCTACCCATGATGATCATGGGGAGACAATCATTTCCTCCTATCCAGAGTACTGCCTATGCTCATTAACACATGAGGCAAAGCATCAGGCCATTTCAAGGATGTCGAAGCACACACTGTAGCCAATCTGTATTTCAAAGTGCCATTGACCTGCTCCGCAGTTCCCAAAGCCTCCAGTTGGTAACTGCAATGTAGCCTCTGTTTGAATTGTAATGGTGCGCACAACATTTTCAGGACCTCATTACTAAAATAAGGGGCAAATTTACAAAGAAGTGACGGAGCAGGGCAATAGCCTTCTTGGCTTAACCCCGCATTCTGCCACTTCTGAAACACAGGGCTGCACCATATTTACAATACAGTGCAGCCCTGCGTTTCCCCCCTGCGCTGGTGATAAATGTAGCTGCCTAGCACAAACAAAGGCACCCTTGCACCATAGTGCAAGGGTGACTGCGTTGTGGGGAATGATTGTTAATGTGTCGGAAGGCGTCCCTTAATGCATATAAAAAATCTTAAATAGCGATTTGTAACTGCTATGTGTGCTGCTTTGTGCAACACACATAGAAGTTGCAACTCGTCATTTTCAAAATGATTGTTTATGTGCAGGTAGGGAGACCTTCCTGCACATAAACAATCATGGGTGGTGTTTTGCTGTTTCTATGTGTGCTGCACAATGCAACACACATAAAAACAGTAAAAACAAAGAGAATAAAGTATTTCCCCTTGTTGTGCATTTTTAAGACCAGGTTTTCCCTGGTCTTAATTTTGGCGCTGCCCTATATTTATGAAACTGACAGAGGGGAATACTTCTTGACTTTCTTTTTCTGGTGGTGGAGCAGAGGGACATCATCTGTCATGGGGTGATGAATGTGAGAAATGATAGCTGCTGGGACAACCAGATGCAGTTCATGCATCGTCACGATGGAACAAAGTCCTTGCCAGTGGGGAGGAAACTGCAGATAGAGGTTTTCTCCGCAGATCCAATAGATGTCCATGAGGATGGAGGTGCCGTACTTCAGGTTCGAATTGAAACTAGTGCTGTTGCAATTAGTATTCCGACCCACAGAAACTGTTCCATTACCTAGGAAGCAAAGGAAAGGAGACTTTAGCTTGTATTCTCTTTTCTTCTAGTATCTTGTGCCCATATCTCAGCACACTCCCTCTCTATATCCTCATTTAAATAATGTTTGTGCTCTTGTCCTACAATTGTGCTACCTAAGGAGGCTGCCTTACATATTAAGTAATGTGGACAATTCCACTTGTTGTTGAAATAAATATTGGCCTTCACGTGCAAAATTGGTCTCCACTGACAAGGGCATGTGTCATATGTATGGTTACATTGCTGATGTTCAGGTGAGTGGCATTTTGATGGGGGTGTTGGGAAGGTGAAGTACCCTAGTTTCTTATAGTGACGTTCCCAAACCTGCATTATGTCGGCATATCACAGTAAACCTATATTCTCCTTTCAATTTCCAATGGATTAGTGATCACCTTAAATGTTACATACTTGTCATCCCACTCTGTGGCATTTACCAATGCATCATCCACTTTGGCTGGGTGGAGCTGTATCTGACCATGTATGCGGCAAAGAAACAGGTGTAAAAGACATCTGGCTGCGGGTGGTGGGACTTCTTTAGGAAAGATCAATTTATCTGCACCTACAGCGTGTGGAATGTGAGAACATACAAAGCAGGACTCATTTGTGACCTTTCTTCCAACCTCCCTCATGTCTCTGTACCACATGTTGTCTAATAGAACGTTGTGAATCTCATTATCCTCTGCTCTCTCACTAGGGTGATGGGAGTGGGAATCAAGCATAGAGTGCTGGTTGAAGGTGAAAACAACTGTCTTTTGGAAGTTACTTACCCAGTCTGGAATTTGCAAAGCCTGTTCTTCTTTACGTTGAGTACACGATGTATATCTAACTGGCACTTCCTCGTGACCCATTTCATCTCTGATACTTTGTTTATATTGGCGGGCGCGTTTAGGAGTACCTGTCATAGGGGTATTCAGGGTGAGATCAGGTACCAAGTCCCAATCTGTGGGGTCTGCTTGGGGTGAGGAAGGTGCCAAGGTGGGTTCGGGGGTGTCATAGCTACTGCTGGTGCTTATCCCAGTTTGCTCGTTACCAGGAAGTGTCTTGTGCATGGGGTGCCCTGTTGTGGCTGCAGGTCTAACATTGCTAGCAACTTCTCTTTCTCTCTCTGATCGCACTGCTAACCAGTGGAATATGGCTACTGAAGCTACAAACATAACAAAGAAAATAATTGTAATTGTACATATCTTTTTCATTGAAAGATTGACATGGAGGGTTGTTCTGTTGCTGTGTCTCAGTCCATAGGCCATCATACGATCTGCACATTCTTGATCTTGGATAGTTAGTTGGTACATGATGACCTTCTCTCGGTCAATGTTCAAATCTCGGATGGTGCCGGGTGGATCCTCATGTGGCTTCGGTGAATCCATTCTTTTCTGGCTGGCTATTCGGACAGCTGTGGGTGAAAAGTCAATTTGCAAGTGTTAGCTGAATTTGAGGTCTCTCCTCTTCCGGACTGCTTCTTTTAAAAAGATGTATGTCCCAAAGCAGATAGGCGGAAGTTCATCAGAGATAGGACCCTTGTTCTATGTCTTTGATATCTGAATGGAAAGGAACTTGGAGCATGCATTAGTGCACATAAATGACAAAGCAATTCATTTCTCACAATATCAGAAGAAGACTCAGTGTCTTATTTTAAGTCTGGTGGAGAGAACAACTACATTCATTGATCTGTCAGTGACAAGCCGGTGAGAAGTGAGGTGATGATCAGAACTGGGAGGTTTCTAAGTATAAACAAAACGATGGAAATGGCTTTGAACAGGCCGTTGTGGCACTCACAAATACCATTGCTTTGGGGGTTTTAGGCTGAAGGCAACTTATTTTTTACTCCTAACATTTTCGCAGTTGTGTCAAAAAATGATCTTTGAATAAAATGACTGCCACTGTCACTGCGAGTCACTGCGAATGGCATCCAGTAATCCCCAGTGACATATGACCTCACAAAGCAGGAATGTAGCTGCAGCCTTTGTGTCACAATGGACACATGGTCCAACTTCAACCCATCGTGAAAAAAAGGCAAACCAGTACAATGTGGTATTGGTAATTCTGGCATCTGTCAGTCATGTCTACATAGTCAATGCGGAGCTCTCTAAAGGGACCCTTGGGCCCCGGTATTGTTGATGCAACTGTTTCTATAGCTGAATTTAGGGGAATACTGTTGATACCATGAGGCATTAATGAACAAAGAGTTGTATATGCTTATATGCATTGGGAATGAACCACTCTGTCTGCAAAGTTGTGGACATGATATCACGAGAGACATGTGTAGGAAGATGCAGCTGGGTGAGTGCTATTTGCAAAAGGGCTTGTGGCATGACAGGCTTTCTTGTCATTGTCTGTCAGTAAATAAAATCTGAAGCATCCTGTTGTACTCCCCTCTTCCTCCATAACTCTTTTTCTTCAGGTGGGGTACTTTCCTGTATCTCTCTGAGGTGCAGTTGTGCAATTAGATCATATTGCTGTGTGTCATCAATGGTGTGTGGAAGTGTTGGATCAGGTGTATCTGTGAGTGGCGACTCACTTGGATCCTTAACTATATTCTGTGTACCTTCCTGCACTGTTGTGGGTGCGTCTTGGGCAAGCTGAATGGGGGCACATTCAGCCTGTGTCGAGGACAGGGACGATGCATGTCTGGGCTGGCTTGCTGCTGCTTTTGCAGCCAATCTGTCATTGCATTTCCTCTGGAAACGAAATCTTGGCCATTTGTGTGTGTAGCACATTTTACTACGGCTTCTTCTGTGGGCAATGTCAACGAATCTATCAGTTCCTCAAGTAACTGTTTGTGCATCACACGCGTGCCATCGGTTTTAAGAAATCCACGCCTTTTCCATCTCAAGATGCTTGAATGTGTTGTCGTGGTGACATAAGCAGAATCAGAATATACAGTAATTCTTTCATCAGCTCCAAGTTTGAGTGCTGCAGTCAGTGCCACTAATTCTGCTACTTGTGCTGAGTAATGTGATGGCAATGCTATCTGCTGTACAATGTCTAAAGAGTTTGAGCATTTATTCTGTTGTGCTCTGACAACTGCAGCTCCTGCGTAATTTATCCCTGTCTCTTGATCAATGGTAGAAGAACCATCAACAAAGTAGACTGTACTGTCTGTAAGGCAGAGCAATTGTATCCTGGCGGCACTCTTGCTCTGTGGTGCTACAGAGAAGTATATTTGTCATCATCAGAATGTAGCAGAGTGCTGCCACATAGGAAGTTTTACAAATTATCTTTGACAACTCTGTTGAACACACTGGGGGACTCACAGTAGTGTTAATGTAACCTTTGATACATGAACTGCCTATTTCAGAATGAAAATGCAAACAAATACTCGTTGTCAGCATGCAATGGGACACTGAAGAGGGCAGTCTTCAGGCCTACGATCAAAAAATACGGCATAACTTGAGGAATTTCTGTTTGACAGCCATCATTCTGGTTGGTGGTGTATCAGTAATGGAGAAAGTCATTGTGTCGTTCTCACTGAAATATATTTTCATATTTAATTTGGCCATGAGATCACGTCCTAAGATGTTTGCTGGGGACTGTGGTGTGTAAAGTAAACGCTGTGGAATACATTTACCTCCTATTTCTAATGGTACTGGTTCTGTGAAAGGGACCCTTGTTATTGCCCCAGAGAAACCCTGTGTGTTTGCGCTCTGGTTGGAAATGGGCAGTGCCCCCTCCTTGACACAGGAGAATGTAGCACCTGTGTTGTTGTTAATCATGACATTCACAACTGGGTCCTCTCTAATGTTTGTGAGACATGACAACACGGGACACACTAGAGTTATCTGTGGGCTGTTCTAACTTGAATATCCTCCAGCCTGGTACTGCTGGATGGTGCCCTGTGAAACCGAATTGATGTGGGGCAGTACTGTAGCTCCCTGTGATACAAGAGCTTGAGTCTGGGGCACCATTTGGTACACAGGCATGTGTTGCCGAGGTAGCTGTTGTTGTATGTGATGTGTTGTTACCTGTGTGTTACCTCCTGGTACATTTAAGGCACCTTGTGAAAAATTAGTGACAGTAGTCACTTGACTCACTGGTGTAGCTAGCCTAACTGCATCAAGAGTTTTTGTTTTCTTTAATTTTTGCTGTTCTAATTTAGCAGCTGTGTTCTCAATAGCTAATTGCCTTGTTTGTAACATTAGAGATCCGATGTCTGAGACATCGGGAAACTTCTGGCGCAGTTCGTTCCATAGCGCTGATCTTCTTGTGAAATGAAATGAAATGAAATGAAATGAAATGAAAGTGGGATTTGTATAGCGCATGGCTGCCCGAGAGCATCCCAGCGCTGTGATTGCATATACAACTGAGGGGATGGTGGGGGACAAAGGGGGGAAGGGAGGATTTAATGTGGGAAAAGGTGAGTTTTGAGTAGCTTCCGGAATTTCATATGGTTGGGTTCGGCACGTAGCTGAATTGGCAGGGCGTTCCATAGAGTTGCAGCTGTGACCGAAAAGCGGCGTCCTCCAGTGCGGGCTTTCTTTACTCTATGGACAGTGGCCAGGTTACTTTGGGAGGAACGAAGGGCCCTGTTGGGTTTATATGGGTAGAGCATGGTCTTCAGCATCGAAGGCCCTAGGTTTTGCATGGCTCTACGGGTGGTGCATAGGGCCTTGAATATGACCCTTTCTCGGATCGGCAACCAGTGAAGTGCCTTTAGGGCTGGTTTGGCAGATGCTCTTCGAGGGGTTCCTGTCGGAATCCGAGCAGCGGCATTCTGTGATCTCTGAAGAACATTGATGGTGGCTTCTGGGGCCGCCAGGAAGAGGGCGTTGCTATAATCTAACCTCGATAATATTAGGCCTTGGATAAGCATTGTTTGTGATTGTGCGGGGAGTAGTGGGAGGATCTTCCTGGCTGAGCGTAGTAAACCCACACAGGTTCCGGCAGTTTTTTTTGCCTGTGTTTTCAGAGATAGATCTTGTTCTAGCCAGAAGCCTAAACTCTTGAGTTCCGTCTTGGGCTGAGGAATGGGACCTAGGCATGAAGGCCACATGGCGGAGGGAAGAGGTGATATTTGATGTCCCAACAACAAGAGCTCGGTTTTGGAGCCATTAAGTTTCAGCCTTGAGTTGGACATCCAATCATAGATTCCCTCAAGGCAGTCATGGAGGTTTTTTAGCTTTTCGCCTTCAAGGGAAAAAGACACAACCATTTGGGTGTCATCAGCGTATGTGACGGCTTTTATCCCAAAGGGAGTGACCACATCCTCCAGGGGGGCATGTAGGTGTTAAATAGTGTAGGGCTCAATGACGAGCACTGTGGTACCCCACACTGGAGGTGGAAAAGGTCTGATCGTATATTCCCTTCACAGACCTGGAAGGTTCTGTCCTTCAGGAAGGATGAAAGCCAACTGATCACCTTGTCCCTCACTCCTAGGTTGAGTAGTCGCTGGATCAGGATTTTGTGGTCCACCGTGTCGAATGCAGCGCTTAGATCCAGGAGGATCAGTAAAACTGATCCCCCTGAATCTAAGATGCATCTGGCTTCCTCGACTACTTTCAGGAGGGTGGTCTCGGTCCCCTGCCCGGGACGAAAACCTGTTTGTGAGAGGCGCAGGAGATTGTTGGTTTCGAGGAAAGCCGACAGTTGCTGGTTGACCAGTTTCTCTGCAATCTTACTCATGCCTGGTAAGAGAGAGATTGGGCGCAGGTTGGAAAGGTCTGACGGATCCCGGCCTGGTTTTTTTTTAAGAGCTTTAACTATTGCATGTTTCCAGTTAGGGGGGACTACTCCTTGGCTAAGAGAAGCATTAATAAGATTAGTTGCTAGGTGTGAAATAGTTGGTCCGACTTGTTTAAGGATGCGAATGGGGGCTGGGTCAGTGGGTGAACCGCTTTTCATGCCTGAAAGAGTTTTCAAAAAGTCTTCGTTGGACAGCTGGTGAAAACTGTCTAGAGTCGGGCCGGTTATGGAGGGTACCAGTTCATAGGGGAGTTTGTTATTCGGTATAGGTGGTAGGGTTTGCAGGATGTTAGTGATTTTATTCTGAAAAAAGGTTGCTATTTGATTGCATCTAGAGACTGTAGGTTGCTGAGTGGAAGGAGGATTGGGAATTTTGAGAAGCTCTTTGACTATTTTATAAGTCTACCTGGATGAATTGGATGCGTTTTTAATTTTTTCTTCGAAGAAGGAGGCTTGGGCAGATTTTCAGGCTAATTTGTAGGTCCTCATTGCTTTTTTATATTCATCTTTAATGAGGGGGTCCCAGTTTTTTCTCCATTTCCGCTCTTGGATCTTACAAATTTTTCTAAGGTTCCTTAGTTCTTGGGAGTACCATGGGGATTTGAAGGTCCTGCTTTTTTTCTTTATATTTCTCTTGGGAGCGACAACATCAAGAGTAGAGGTGAGCCATCTAGTGAAGTTTTCGTCTGCTTTTACGGGGTCAGGGTTTGCGGGGGGGGGCAGAGTTTATCAATTCCTGGGTCCAACGCTCAAATGAGAGTTTGGACCAGATTCTATCCTGTTCTCTAGAAGACGAGGTTTGGGGAGTGTTTACAGTAGTTTGCCACGTTAAAGGAATGAGGGAAGGATCAGACCATGGCAGCGGGAGTGAAGGTTGTGTTTCTATTTTAGACAGGTTGGTGAAGAGAGGATCTAGAAGGTGACCCTTGGTGTGAGTTGCCTCTGAATTTAGGAGGTGTAGGTCAAGTGCCTTTAGTTCAGAAATGAGGTCCCTTGCGGTTTTGTCTGTACTGTCCTCGAAATGGAGGTTTAAATCTCCAAGCAGGATAAAATTAGAGGTAGAGGTGCAGGAGGAGGTCATGGAGTCTAATAGTGAACCGACAAAGTTTCCTAGATTGCCGGGTGGTCGGTATACGAGGGTACCCGAGAGGGATTTGTTGGGAGTTATTTGGAGGGAAAAGTGGACGCTTTCGCAGTCTTCGATTCCTCCTTCTTGTATCCTACATATGAATGTGCTTCGGTAAACAATCGCTATACCACCTCCTTTTCCCTTCGGTCTATTTTGGTGTTGCATAAGGTAACCATGGGGTAGCATATTAACAATGTCAGCCTCGGAGTGAGGTGTCAACCAAGTTTCCGTAAGGAAAAGTATGTCCAGTTTAACGTCTTGGATTAGAAGTTTAATTTCTAAAGAATGTTTAGAGGCGGATCTACAGTTCAGTAGAGCAAGGCTAACGAGGTTAGGTGAGTGGCAAGTGGTTTTTCGTGGGGATTGCCCCAGCGACGGGGGTAATGGGGAAGAGGTAGGGGCGGCCGTGTCGAATTGCAGGAGGTAGTCACGTGAATGAATAATTCGGTGGCTACGAAACTTGGGCATAGTGGGTGGCCCTGTGCCCGGCCTGGCCCAAACGGGCCCAGACGGGCTTGCCTCTGGCGCGCCTCCGGCGCGCCATCGGCGCGCCCGCTGCGCGGACGAGAAGAGGGCTTCATTTTGTAGCGGTTGGGCCCAAATCGCCCAGCCACTAGAGCGCTGTCCTGGCCCCTTTCTAAGATGGCGCGCGTGGAGTCTGCGCCTCGAGGGGTGTTTCAAGGACAGACCCGGAGCACTAAGATAAGCTTCAGGTCATGCAATTATTCTGCATGAGGAAGCGGCTCGCTACGGTCGGAAAGGTCAATATACAATTTTACACCAAATTTGCACAATTATATCAGCAGCACGATAGAACAGCAGTGTAAATTTTTAAAAAGCGCGAAGCGCTAATTAAATGCAGTGCTTGACAGAGAGAACAGAAAATTAATTACTGATGGTAATCTAGCCTCCCGGCTTCCGCCTCAGGAGAAGTGCAATCATGAAAATTTAAAGGATCACCATCCAATTCTGAATTAGAGGTGGAAAGCCTTGTGTCGATGTGTGAAAACATATCCTCTGCATCCTCTCCAATCAGGGAGGTGAGCAGTCTTTTCATATCCCAAATAGCCAATGACACACCTGTAGTGTTATTTTCAAAGGCTTGTATCCACTTTCCCGCTCCCTCTGTGAGGGGTGGGAATTTATTTTTCACATGTTCTTTGTCCGTTAGGTACCAAGTGACTGACATAGGGGGGTCATTGACCTCTTCGGACGGCAGGGGCAGCTGGTGTGTTACCCCTGTGGGTCTTGTGTTACCATACCTGCATGCGTATTTCTGCCAGACCCTTAGGCCTTGGCACATGTAGGTGTAGTTCCAATCATCATTACCTGCCTCCTGCAAGATACATTCTTCAGCAGTGGCCATTTGCTCTAGTTCAAAAGATCCATCTCGGGGCCAGACATTCTTTTGAGGTGCATTAGCCTTTGTTCAGCCTGCCAAGTTATCTGAGAATGGATCAACATAATAGTCAGACCCTTCTCCAAGTACTACTGTCTCAATTGGTGTCAGACAACTGGTCCATGGCGGTCTTGGCCTGTAAAGGGCAATTTTGTTCAGTTCTCTAGATCTCGCTGTGCGCAGGCGTGCTGTACCTGATAAATCATATTCCTGTGGGATGTCCTCAGGTCGCCCTTCGTTACCTAATACTGTAACATTTTCCATCTCTGTTCTTTTCTGTCTATTCCTCTTTTGTGCCAGTTCGAGCATTTTTGGCAGATCCAAATTATCTTGCTCTAGCTGTCGTGTTTGTAGCCTACGTGGTGTAACTACTGGAGGTGATGCCTGAGGTACAGGCATAGGTGGTGGTGTCACCTGAGCATTATAATTAATGACTGTAGAAGGAGCTTGGGGTATACTTAAGTAGTTGGCTGTGAGAGAAGCTGTTGTGTTGCTATGTGGTGGGGCTGCACTTTGGGTTTTCTGATGTAAGTCTATCCATGGCCCTTGCTGTGGCATGATAGTTGCCATTCCACCACTGTGTGGCCCTGCTAGGCTTGCAGCACCTGCTAATTCATTGAGTATAGGTTGTTGCTTCTTACTAAATTGGTCCAAGTCACCCATCAGTTTAGTCATTCTATCATCTACTCTGCCTATGTGTAATGACAGTCACTGGAGTGTTACTCTATTGCCAGTGGGGCTTCTTGAGTACTGTTCATGTGATATGTTCCTTGCTTCTCTATCCGTTCTTTGGCATAGGTCATCCTCTGTCCTCTTCCTGCTAATGTCTCCCTCAGTTACTACCTCAGAGGGATACTGTTCACTGTCTCTTTTTACTTCATTGAACTGTAGCAGGTGTTCTTACTTTTGCTGGGGACCAGTGTTAATGGGCTGCCACTCATTCCAATATGTCTGTGTATTATAATGCTGCTGGCTAGGGGATCGGAATGGGTCATAATGTCTTGTTCTTGTTCTTGGGGGATTATGGTCCTCAGTGAGGGATGTGGGTGCTGGGCGGTCAAGTCTTGGGAGAGGAGTCTGGGAGCTGTACTGTGAACCTCCAGAAGCCCCATTGCTTTCTTGGTCCTCTTCCTGCTGGGTGGCTGCAGAGTTGGAGGCATGTGTCATTTTTATTGTAAATAGAGTGTCAATTTGACCTGGCATTCCTGATGCTGAGCCCTGCAGTACTGTGTTCTGGGAGCTCAGGGATAGCTGGCCCTGTGTACTCTCTGGTCTACTGTCTTGTGAATCATCTGAGATGTCTGGGACTGAGACATCGTCATGGCCTATGGCTGCCTGGTCATTTGATAAGTGTTCTAGGTCAGTCTTGATAACCTGTCCTGGATACGCCATCTGCATCATAGGCTGGTGAATTTGCTGTGGGTGTTGACATTCTTCTTCTTCTGTGTTGTTTGTAGAAAGGAGTAATGGTGTAACTCCACTAGGTGCTATTATCAGTCTCACCCGCTGCAAGTTTGTTGTGTCAATTCCCAGGGCTGATATTAGTGTCCAGATGACTGTATGCATTAGGGGCGAGACCTGAACAGATGATGGTGTTGTATCCTCAGATAGGGCAACAACACGACCGTTCTCTATGTGTATCGTGATCTGTAGTCTTGGGTGTTGTGTGGGCTGTCTGCTCATAACCTAGAGATACCTTTGGGCTGGGCAATCTCTGGCAGTGAATGTGGCAATACTAATCTCCTTTTAACATGCAGCTTTGTATATATGCCCACATTTCTGGATAATGCGTTGTGGATGGGTGTCTTTGTAATAGTTCTGTGAGACTTGGTGATGGGTGCTGATGCAGCTGGTCATGCAACTCGTGGGCGTGATGCTCACAAACCAGGGGTAAGGTGGGGTTGTGCAATGCCTGTAGAAATAATGTGTGATGCTCACAGTCTAGTGAATCTCCCTGCCCCTCCGGGCAGTTGGTTCTTGGAGCAGGCGGTGTGAGTGAATGCTGGTGGGCGATATCAGGGCTTTTGCTATTTACTACACTACCTACTGACTGAATTAATTCTGTGGGGTGGGGCCCTTCAGTAGGATATGAGGTTGATGGGGACACCAGTGGTAGGTGTAAAGGTATGTCTTGAGTGTCTTCCACATCAGGGGATCTCTGTGAGTACTGTGGTCCCTCAAGTGTGAGTTGTGTGTTATCAGTGAGGGATGTATACGTTGGCACTGGGAGGCACACTCTCACTAGATGCCATGTAGATGCCCTTATCTCAGTACCCTGTGTGAGTGGGATTCCCAACAAGTCCCAAGCTCTAGATATCAAGGAAATTTGGCTTTTGTTAAATTTTCTCAGAGTTTGTGCGCTAACGTTCTGTACTGATATAATTTTATTGTCTAATATGTGCAGAACCACCTCAACTGGTTGTTGTCCACTATAGCTCATCTGTATCTTGTAGTGAGATATATATATATATATATATTCACTGAAAAAACCATAGGTTTCACACCGGTTATAGTTAGGAATTAGCATTTAAAAAACCTATTAAATTCACTGAAAAAACCATAGGTTTCACACCAGTTATAGTTAGCTGGAAATTTTACTGATATAAAACCATTGAAATTCCCACGTTATAGTTAGTCGGACTCACTATAACTTGCGCGTGCAATGCACTGCTGATGACATCACATATTACATCACTCATGACATGGTGAGTGACATCACTCATGACATCACTGATGACACCATCCAGTGAATATGTGTCTTTCTGAAAAATAAATATTAGTGAGTTATGTTTAAATATTTAAATACATATATTAGTGTTTCACTTTGTGTACAAGTGGCTACATGTGTGGATAAGTAGCTACATGCGTATGTATATGGGTTATTTGATATTTTTATTAGTATCAGTTTGAGTGTCTATATGGTTTGGTGGGGGTATTACTTAGCACATAGATGCATGAGTGACTGACTCTTTGTTTGTATGTGTTTTGAAGACAGCATATGTACAGGACTGTATGGGTGGATGAGTGTCTATATGTGTTCGTTAGGCATGAGCGGATTTTGCGGATTCGCAATCCGCGAATTTGCGGATTTGCGGATTTGCGGATTGCGAAAATCCGCAAAATCCGCGAATCCTCGCGGATTTTGCGGATTTCTTTTTTTTGGGTGTTCGCACGGGTTTCTGCAAGTTCGCGAGGGTTTTGTGCAATTTCGCAAATTGCGAACTTACTTGTCGGATCGCCAGTTTTGCGAACTTGTTGTTTCTACGTGCCCAGCCTGTTTGCACTTTTTGCAATTTCGCGAGTGCGAGATTGTTGCTTCACGACGCGAACGCGGGAAAACACCCGCAAAATCACCAAAACAACCGCAAAAATCTGAAAACACACAAAAATCACCACAAAGAAAATCAACTTATCAACTTACTTGTGAAATCAAATTTTGAATCCAAAAGGCCTCAAATCCAAATATCCAGCAGCATCCACAAAAAGTAATCCTTCCCAGTCAAGATCGAATCCAAAATGGCCAGGAAAGGAAACAGGAACAGGAAGTTGGAGACTGGGGCACTTCCTTCACCCCTCCCCAATGGGAGGAACTTGCTGGACAGGAACAGGAAGTTGGAGACTGGGCCACTTCCTTCCTTCACTCCTCCGCCATTTTTATTTTTTTTTGTAATTTCGCGAGTGCGAGATTGTTGCTGCCCGCGCCGCGGGCCGCGAGCAGTGCGAACACATGCAAAAAATCCGCAGCGCGCGGATTTGCGGATTTTGCGGGAAATCCGCGAATCTCGCGGATTGCGGATTTACCGAAAATCCGCAAAATCCGCGAGCGGAACGGATTTTACGCCCATGCCTAGTGTTCGTTAGGGAGTGAATGACTGTCTCACTAGTGTCTTTATCAGTAACTACATATGTTTTAATCTAGTATATATGAATATTGATGTATATAAGTGAGTATATGTGAGAGTAAGAGATTGTAAGAGTTCCTGTTTAAATAAGTATGTGTTTCTATAAGTGATTGTTTAAGAGAATAAATATGTGTAATTTTCAATAGAAGTAAGGTGGAAGTGTGTGTATAACTCTATATTCAAATAAATGGTTGTTCAATAGTTTATTTGCACGTGTGAATATGTGTGTGAGTAACTTTTGGCTGAATGTCGGTGTGTAACAGGATGTATAGGTGTATCTCTTCATATGATGAGTGAGTATATGTATGAGTGACTATATAGAACTGTTGGTGAATGAGTGGATGTGTATATAGATAGTGGAAGTACAGAATTGCTTGTTGTAACTGATATAGGTATGTCCATTTTTTAAAAATTTCAGTTTCTATTTTTGAATATGTGTCTCAAGGGTTACTTTACACTGAGAGGAGGTCTGTCACTGTGTCACAAGGATGGTGTCATCAGTGATGTCATGAGTGATGTCACTCACCATGTCATGAGTGATGTAATATGTGATGTCATCAGCAGTGCATTGCACGCGCAAGTTATAGTGAGTCCGACTAACTATAACGTGGGAATTTCAATGGTTTTATATCAGTAAAATTTCCAGCTAACTATAACTGGTGTGAAACCTATGGTTTTTTCAGTGAATTTAATAGGTTTTTTAAATGCTAATTCCTAACTATAACCGGTGTGAAACCTATGGTTTTTTCAGTGAATTTCATAGGTTTTTTAAATGCTAATTCCTAACTATAACTGGTGTGAAACCTATGGTTTTTTCAGTGAATTTCATAGGTTTTGTTAATGCTAATTCCTAACTATAAGTTTCACTTTATAAATAAGACTGTTAGCACTCTAGTTGTTCTTTTTAACACTCTGGTACATTCTGTCATTGGGCTACAGTTGGGCTACATCTAGTTGAAATTTGGGCTACATTTACAATTTTTGGTCTCTGGTGGCCATCTTTGGGCTACATTGGGCTACTTTGGGCTACATTTGGGCTACATTTTGGCTCTAACATATATTAAGCCCAATGTAGCACAATACATATTTTTATAAAGTTAATTTTTTTACAAACCACTGCAGAATAGGGCTACCTGTCCCTACAATTATCCCATTTTTTTTTTTTTTAATTTTTGGGGGGAGCGCTCCCAGAGCGCGCCCCGGAGTGCGCCCCGAAAAGCGTATTTCCGAAAAGCGCCCCCGGGCACGCTCCGGGGAGCGTCCCGTGAGCGCCAATATCGCAAACGAAAACATGATCGTGACGTATCGCGTAACCGCGACCGCGTGATACGCACGGCGTAAGCGCACCCGGAAGTACTCGAGCGAATACGATCGCAAAACGTAAACTTCCGACGCGCTTACGCTGCGCGCCCCCGGGCGCGTAGCGTAAGCGCGTCGGGTCATGTGAGCAGAAAATAACACTTTTCATTGGTTCATAACAGTTTTAGTTTCATAATGATGAAGCCCCTGGTCTTGTGACCTGAAAATAACACTTCTCATTGGTTCAGGACAGTTTTTTTTTTCTAAATGATGAAAGACCCCACCTTTTTTGCTTATTCTGACTTTGTCCTTTGACTGAGGTAGACCTGTTTGTTGCTCTCTCTACTTTTTTGCTCTAAATAATGGCTTCAGTAGTAGCATCAGCTGGTGCATCTGCCCCACCACCACCACCACAACCACCAAAAGGACCAGCTCCAAATTATATTGGTGGTCAAGAACAGGAGGAGGAGGAAGAGGAAGAGGAGGAGGGGAGAAGAAGATGGCTGCCAGAAGAAAATACACCTTACAAACCCAAACCACACATTGTATGGCAGTTTTTTTCAATCCCAGAGGGGAAAAAAAAGGTGAATGCGCCCAAGGTGACTTGCCTCATCTGCAATGATGAACTTTCACGGGGCAACCCAAACAAAAAATATTCTTTTGGTAACTATACCATGATTCGGCACATGACCAGAAAGCACCCAAACAACTACTCTCGTGCAGAGTTCAGGGAACTGGCCAGTAACCTCCCCCAGTCATCAAGGACCCCCTCCCAAAGAAACCAACCCACCTCATCAGAACCAGAAACATCCGAGGTGATGCCTTGCATTCAGCCGAGATTTGCTGATTTTAAAATCACTTCTTCTGCATGTGGCAAGCTTATCGCCTATGGTGAAAAAAGCGTTAAGCTCATCGTCCTTGCAGGTGATAATCACAAGTGCCCCAAAAAGAAGTAATTTTTTGGGTTTTTTGTTTTTTTTTCTCCAGTTGAGCCAGTTTCAATTCCCTTTTTTTGTTTCTCCCCCTAAAAAAATACAAAAAAAATATAAAACTGTTTTGAAAAGCCAAAAAAAGTTCAAAAAGTTCAAAAAACACACAAAAAATATAAAACAACAAAAAGAAGAAAAAAAAAAGTTCTTTTTAGAACTACCTCCAATTTCTAAATAAAAACTTCATTTTTTTAAAAACTCTGTCATCTTTTTCCCTCATTTTACGCTCCCCGGTGCGCTACCTGGTGCGCGCACCGGGCGCTTCCCCCGCGCAAAACGAAAAAAAAAAAAAATATTTTAAATGCCCCGCGGGGCCCTTTTATAGCCCCCACATCAAACCTAGGGGGTCAAAGGGGGTCTACCCTACCCCCTTATGGTCAATTCCCCCCTTTGTTTTTGCCACCTCTTATGACTAGATTTTACCGATAGACAAGATGGCGGCCGCTCCGGACTGTTTAGAATGTTTACAGACAACTGAGAGCCAATCAGCTTTCCATGCGCACCTCGCGTCATGCGCCCGGAGCGCTCCCTGGTGCGCGTACCGGAGCGCGGCTACAGATATATATATTTTTTTGAACGTTAATTTCTCAAAATCCACTGAAGCACATATCTTGAGACATAGCAAAGGCACATCGGGCTACCAGTCCCTACAATTTTGCCAAGTTTGGTGGAAATCCATTCAGCCGTTCGGGCTAAAAGTGAAATCGACCGCCCTATGGAAATTAACATGGGGAAAACGCGTTTTGGGACCCCCCTTTTATCTCGGCCCCCGCTTAACGTATCCCCCCCAAACTTTCAGGGAAGGACCGGAACCCCGCGAGGCCATTTTCAGGAAATTTTCAGGCAGATTCGTCAACCGGCGCCAAAGTTATTCCAAATAGAATTTTGAGATTTAACATTGAAAAAAATCCTAGCTATAACTACCTACTGGCAACCGCCAGTAGGTAATATATATATATATATTTATATGTACTATTGCTGCCCTTATGTGTCAGTTGTTGGCACAGTGTAATTCCCTATCTTCCCCTCAGCGGAGTCTGCAGTGCTCATGGGGGGGGGGGGCAACCCTGATATATCTGTAACAATTTTGGCACTCACTATGCTGTAGTTTACAGAATCCCTTCAGTTAATCAGTGGCAGATCAATACACATGGGGATACATAAAAATCCATTTACAATCTCCCTAGTTATTGAATCTCACTAATGAACCAGACTCCTTCATTTGGCAGTGGCCTTCAACAATGTTAACAAAATATTTTCCAGCAGCCTTCAATAAGCAGGCCCTTACCCTTAATTGATAGTATTGGTATGGGGCCTGGCACAATAATATTCTTCAACAATCAATATACATGTTATTATAATCAAACCCAGAATCAACAGAAAACAAACAATGCGCGCCTAGATATTATGGTCTAACTAAGGTCGGCCTCTGTACCAGCCAGCAGCTTCCAATTTAATGACCATGAAAAAATAATGCTCACACAAAAGCTTGTTCTATGAACCTAAAAAAGACATCTATATATATATATCACTAGACACTAAGCAATAACATACAGTTTTGTGATTGAAATTCCTATAAAATCAGCAGACATTTGTACCTTTGTACTGATAAAAGAAAAGCTAAATGCAAATATTGTACTATTTGAATTTTATATTACAAAAAATTGCGCACTTTGGCCTCTAGAGTGCGTTAGAATGCTTCTTATACACGAGGTGTACACCAAAAAAGTAAATAATGAAACACTTTTAACTGGCGAAAATACAATGCTTATGATAATAAATCTTCCTGATCACACAGCAGGAATTTCCCTGATCACACAGCAGGGATAAGCGACATCTAAAAATACAGTTAGCTACGCAGATTTCAGATTAGCTTCTTCTCCATTGACTACTGAAATGGAGGGTTCCCTTCCCTGTCACCGTATAACAGAAATGGGCTCACTCACTTGATAAATATTGAAAAGATGACGGCTCAAATCTTTCCCTTCTCTGTGTTCCTATATGTACAGAGGATCCCAAAAAAACAAAAATATTTCACTTAGATAAATGCTGAAAAGACGACGGCTCCAATCTTTTCCTTCCATGTGTTCCTATATGTACAGAGGATCCCTTAAGAAAACAAACATATGCATTTGAAAGACGCCAGACACACCTTCCCTTTGCTGATAATATAGTAGATTTAGTCAGAGGTCCTCCCCTTCCTTAATTACAGAGAGGCACATCGAAAAAATCTCCCTCCAACAACACTCTTGCAAATATGGGGCAGCTTCAAAATCAATGGGTTTTCTGGTGAAATGCCCACCACAACACCCATTGCCCACCCCTTTCACTCTAAGTATAGCGTAAAAAGGTGCCTTATTTACAAGGCAGAGTTGAGCAACGTTAAGTGGCTTAACACTGCCTTGTAAATAGGGCGAAGCCCGTATCCCCACCACAACGTCAAAAAAGTGACATTCTGGTGACGATAGGAGCTTGTAAATATGCCCATAAGTTTCTCAGTCTGACTCCAGAGAAGTCAGGAAACTGAACCTTGGAATTAACTCCCTCAACAGCAACTTACCCACTGAGAGACTATCATTTCTCCTGGTTAGGTAAGCTTTAACCAACCCAAGAAAATGCACACAATCACTAAGACATATCTCAGCCCATTGTACACAGGCATTTCAATAAATTCTGGTTCCTTCCTGTTGAAGGGACTTCCTGATTTTGCTATGTTACTCTGTGTTACTGCTGTTCTTCCTACATTCTGCTGTTATTATTATTATTATTGCATTTATTAAGCGCACAGCTACCCGGAGGTTTCCCGGCGCTTGCCTTGGGAACCCGTCCTGGCTTTTCCCTGTGAGATAGCCCCTACAGGGCATACCCAAGGTGAAAGCCAGGCATCCCGCCGCAGGGGGGCCGTTGTGGAGATTAAGCAAGCTTAATGCCCAGAGTTGCAGAGTGAGAACCCATGATTAGCGCAGGCACCGAAGCGAGAATTATCGAGTCCGTGGATATTTGAGCTCAAGACCCTGCCGCGTCGGGAATTGAACCCTGGTCCCGGGTCTGACCTCAGCTTCCAGGTCTGCCTGCTCTACACCGTGAGCCACACTTCTCCACAAGCACACAATACATCTGTGACACAGTCCTTCACCCATCAATCTGAACCTTGGTTAAACCATGTCTGCCCGAACAAGTGCACCATTATATCTTTCCCTACATGTGCAAGTCCATGATAATGTTTCACCATTGGTGGTAACAAGCTATCTTCTAACTATGGTCCTTCATCTATGAAACCCAAATGTCATCCTTAGCTATTTTGACACAACCAGCTCTAATCCAGTCTTCGTATTCTGCTTCAGAGACTTCTTCCTGTCACCTATTAACTTAATCCCAACTATCAACTGCAGTCACCAGCAGATTGCAATTTGTGACATCAGATTATTCATTGTGGTACTCCCCATTGAAGATCCAAGCCTTCAGAGCACAGTATCTCACGGTCTCATTGGCATACTTCTTCGACTTCTACTTCTTGCCCACTGTCACATAATCTGGGCCATTTTGGTGTGCAGCACACTTCACAACTACAGTCTGGGCAGGTAACTGAAAAGCCTTTAAAGGATTGTGTACACTCTCACCATTGCGGATGGGTGACCCCAGAAGAATTCATAAATCCACAATGTGACCATAACTGTCATAGGCCATGAACTACACCAAAACCATACTGACTATCAGTGAAATGGTGACACTCAGATGGTCTGAAACACAGCATGCCCTAGTAAGAGCAATCAACTCGGCCACTTGAGCTGAAAATTCTCCTTGAAGCCAGGAGGCTTCAACCACACCTGAGACAGTACAGACTGCATAGGCAGGTCTCAGGTTTCCATCATGACCTCGTAAGCAGGAGCCATCGACAAACAACACATAATCGGCATCAGGTAGTGGCACATCTAGTATGTCAGGTCTTGGCTTCGTGCTTAGTTCAGTAACATCGACAGTCATGCTCAACTTTACCCTCAATTATATAGTTTACAGGTATGAGCAACTCAGATGCCGGGTTAAGCACAACACCTCTCCTCAAAATGGCATTTTCAGCACCTAGTATGACTTGCTCATACTTGATGAGTCGACTGTTGGTCAGGTACTGGGTTCTTTTTTCTTTTTTTTTTTTTTATTGAAAATTCATTGGTACAAAAACAGATACATCTTAATGAGGAAAAATTCCATTATTTCATAATACGTTTCAGTGTGCATTTAAAACATCATAAATTAAGCTAGACATTCAATAAATAAATGTGCAGGGGTTTACATATACGAATAAATATACATGTTAGAAACTCATCGTCAGGTGATCAAAGCTGCCCCTCCCTCCAAATTTTAAAGGGGTCCCATATCTTATTTCCAAAATCCCGCTTTTTCTTACCCTTATAAGAATATAGAGTAGATTCGATATTATGAATACCAAGAAGCCTGGTCAGCCACAATTGGAAGGTTGGGGCATTAGGGTCCTTCCAAGCAGCTGATAGTAGGATACGTAAAACAGCAACAGCTAGAAAGATAAAAGCCTCTGTTTCTTTGTTCAAACGGGCCGTTTTACTGTCACTCCAGAGAATCATTATTGTCGGGGATAGGCAGATCTTTAAGCCTAGCAGCCCCTCTAAAAATTTCTCTATCTCAGATTTAATCGAACTAAGCTGCTCACAGTAAAAGAACATATGTAATAAGTCCCCTGGACCTTTCTGACACCTGGGGCAGTTACTGTCGATTCTCATGCCCCAATCATGTAGCTTAGATGGTGTATAATACAGGTTAAAAAGTGTTTTAAAATGCTGAACCTTCAAATTTGAGGATCGAAGTACCTGCTTATCAAAGCTCAGGGCCTTATCGAAATCAGTATCTGGATCTTGAAGTCTAACTGCCCAGGCAACCTCGTGTTTCTCAAGATCATCGGGGGATTTTTCAATAAGTGCTTGATATATACTACTGATCCTATCTCCTCCTCCTAGCAAATACCCCAGCACAGGGCAATATGACTCAGGCAAGATATCAGACATAGCCGATTTAAGTGTTTGTGAAACCTGGAAGTACTTAAAGATTTGGTCATTGGGGAGACCATATTTCTCTTGCAGCCAGTTGAAGCTAGCGACGCTTCCATTCAACATCACATCGCCCACAGTCCGAATACCCAACTGCTCCCAGCACTTCCAAGCCCCATCCACACCCAAATTTGGTGTATACCCTGAGTTCCACAGCGGGGTATATAGATTTATCTTAGGGATATGGAACAGTTTCTGCAGATTTTTCCACAAATCCCAGGCACTTAAAGCCCCCTTAAAGCGGGATTTTTAAAAAAAATCTGCGACTGGTTTTTCTCAACAAAACCCCCACAGCCTCCTTTCCCATCAGTAATTCGTAAATTGAAGGTAAAACATATAAATCTGAGGTAGGATCATTTGTATATCTCTCTCTGGAAGCTGGCTCGAATAATATGGACATCTGAGTTAACAAACCAGCCCAGTGGTAGAATCTGATATTTGGAATCGCCAAGCCTCCGCGTTCCTGGGGGAGGGTCATATATTTTAGTGCCCTCCTGGTTTTACCATACTGCCATAAAAAACTGTTAAAGATAGACTCGATCTTTTTTAACATACCCTCCTCAATTAAATATGGTATACATCTAAACAGATATAGGAGTTTAGGTAGCATGGTCATCTTTAACACGTTGGCTCTCCCAATGAGTGTAAGGTGCAATGAGTCCATCCGCTTTAAATCCGATTCGATTTTCTTAAAAAGCGGGAGGTAATTATCTTGTATAATAGAGCCTATTTCAGCATTAATTATTACCCCGAGATAAGTGGCCGAGTCGACATATCTTTGATCGATTTTAACTATCCCCCTGGAACAAATTACCTGGGTCTTCGACTCATTCAGGCGATACCCCGAATGCATACCAAACTCGCTAGCGATCTCTACCAGTATCTGCATAGCCTCAGCTGGCTTTGGTGTAATTACTGCCAGGTCATCGGCGTATGCCAATATTTTGCTCGTAAATCCATTTGTTACTGCCGGCTGTATTCTCCCATTCTCAAGAATCTGCCTAACCAGGGGGTCGATATACAGAGCAAACAGGATGGGTGAGCAGGGACATCCTTGACGGGTGCCCCTGCTTATCCCAATCCTGTCCGAACTCTGGCCCATCAGCTGTATTCGGGCCATTGGGTGGCAATACATGGCTTTAATGACCGTCATGATTTTTGGGCCAAACCCTCTCGCCATCAATACATTCCATAGGTAGACCCACCTGACACGATCAAACGCTTTTTCTGCGTCAAGGAGGATCATGGCGACTCCTCTCCCCCCAGCAGCATAGGCCTCGAACAGCGAGATTGCTCTTCTAACATGGTCCGCCGTTCCACGACCGGGGATAAACCCATGCTGCCATGGGGAGACGAGTTCACCAATAACCCTCCTCAACCGCTTAGCCAGGATCTTGGCATAAAGCTTATTGTCAGAATTTATCAAAGATATAGGCCTAAATGACCCTGGGTTTTCCCTCGGCTTTCCTTTTTTATGGAAAACTATGATGTTGGTATCTTTCCATGTTTCCGGGATCTTACCCGTACCTATGATGCCATTGAATGGGTCCAATAATATTGGACCCAGCTCTCCTGAGAGGCATTTATACATCTCGAGAGGTATGCCATCTGGCCCAGCAGCCTTGCCAGCAGCCAGGTCAGATAGTGCCTTGCGGATCTCATCCCCCGTTATATACAGCTCCAATTTTTCTCTCTCTACTGGTCCCAGTTTAGGCCCATTATCTGGATAACCGTTGGTTACGTATGTCCCATCCATTTCCTCCTTATACAGGGTTTCGTAGAAATTAGCAAAGACTGAAAGGATGCCCTGGGGTTCCACCACATCCCGTCCATTCTCACGAATGCTTGTTATTATGCTCTTAGTATAATCTTGTCTGATCCTTAGCGCTAATTCCTTACCAGCCTGCTCCCCAGTTTCATATACCCTCCCCCTGTATGTCCAATATTCTGCTGCCGCCTTTTCTGCAAAGTATTTTGTACTACCCTTAAATGTGGAGCAAGTACATCAAGGGACGGAAGACACATCTCAGCCCACAGTGGATCCGAAATATGGTGAAGGCGATGAAACACCAATGCTGCCCAAGAAAGGAAAACAGATGACACAGCACCCCCGGCAGTCCCCTTCCATTTCAGAGCTACTGATTTGTGGGGGAAGCCAGAAGAGTGCGGTAGTTGAGATGCCTCAACCTCTAGCCCAGGAACCAATGGCGCAAAACCTCAAAGAGACTGGAGGGGCTGCATCCATCCCCCCCCCCCCCCGGGGATGAGGTAGAAGGGCAGGAATGTACAGAGGAACAGGCTGAGGCAAGGGGGCAAGAGCCAGTCACAGGTACCCCGGTGGCTACAGGTACAGATATGGATAAATAATTTGATGGGGGTGCAGTAGGTAACGGGGGGTAACTGAGACTGTGTTATCTCCTGTTCACCTGTTGAATGAACAGCTGGAGGAGGCCGAGGGACAATGCTTGGTGGCCGAAGGAGGTATGGAAAAAGGGAAGGAGAAAGAAAGTGCGCTATGTTCCCCATTAGCTCAGTTCACCCTCACGGATGAAGGGGGTAATGAGCAAGAGAAAGATAGCAGTGAGTGTTTCTTCTTGATCGCAGAAGACGCGGAATGGTCCGATGAGGAGAGGAGCTCCCAGGATGGGAGCAACTTGGACTCGGATAGTGACAGCGACCTAGAACGGGACCCCCCAGTACGGCCAAAAGACCTGGTGGCCATGGTGAGATCCGTGCGCATCAGATGAGGGATTTGACCTGGGATCACTCGTCAGCTACGCCCCTACAGGGAAACCCTAATACCGAGGCCCCATCATCGTACCCTCCACTATTGTATGTCATATATCAGACCATCCTTACGCATAGAGAAGAAGCTAGGCAGGATACCCGGAAGTCACAGGCAGCAATGCGTAAGATGCAGGGGGGCGTTAGAAAACTCTCTAAGGCATGCACCAATGTGGGGGAAAGAGTCACTAATTTGGAGGAACGGATTGTGGCAACTGAAGCTGAAGCCGCAGCAGCATCCTCTAAGGTACATTCTCAGTGCGCTCAGGTTGTCGACATCCAGTGGAAACTGGAATATATGGAAAACCGGTTGAGGCGCAACAACCTCCGAGTCCTAGGAGTTCCGGAAGGGGCAGAGGGCTCAGATATTAGGGCCTTCATGATCAACCTGTTCAAAAAAGCATTCCCGGAACTATCTGAGTGGAACTGGGCTGCGGAAATGCAGAGAATCCATCGTACTCCATTTAGAGCTCGCCGGGGGGCTGGAAGTGATGATAAACCCAGGGCAGTCTTAATATTTTTTGGTAACTTTGTTCTCCGGCAGATCATGTCAAAAAAAGCTCGCCCGATGCTAAAAGATCTATTGAGGGGGTTTCTTTCTTTGTGAGGCCAGACTTTTGTCATGCGACAGCGGAGAGGCGGTGGAGACTCCGCCAGCTGATTAAGCCCTTTCAGGACAAGCACATCCAGGTTTATTTAGTAAATCCAGCGCAACTTAAGATACTGAAAGATGGGAAGACCATATACTTTTCGTCAGAAGTCAAGGCAAAGGAGTTCCTGGACTCTTGGTGATTTAAATAGTCTGACGGGTGGAGTTTTAAGTCCGCCAAGGTGTCTAAAACCTAGAATATTTATATATATATATATATATTTTTTTTTTTTTTTTTTTTTTTTTTTGGTGTGTGGTGCACTATCTATCCGAACTGGTTGGGTCAACAGTGGGATGTTTGATTAGGGGGGGACGGGTTGGGGGAGGCAAGATGTGGTTCATATGACTGTGAAGGTCTAAGAAATAGCTTCGCACTTGTTCTGCGCTGCTGCACACAACCATCATTAGCTCAGACCAAGGTCTGAGTGCTCCTAGTGGGAGGGGGAAGAGGGAGGGTTCCTCTGGGAGGGCACTTGGGGTGGGGAAGGGAAGGGGGGAAAAAAGCAGAAAAAAATGAAAATTTGTGGTACAATGTTTTTTATAGCTTTGTGGTATTTGGAAAATGGTAAACTTGTTTTGGAAAAGGTTTTCTTTAATGACTATGATGTTCAGTTGAAAGTTAGGCTATCCGTTAACAATAAGCATGGCACATCTTAATGTATATTCAATAAATATAGGGGGGCTAAACGATTGGGCGAAGAGATCAAAACTGGCACAGTTTGTCAAGACAGAGTCCATAGATATTCTGTGCCTTCAGGAAACCCATCTACCATGGGCGAAGAGGCAGCTGCTGAGGGTTGGAGGATTCAATATTTTGGCATGTTCTACCCAAACTTCAACAATAAGGGGAGTAGCGATTTTGGGGAAATCCGTTTTGGGGGGGGGCAAAACGGGCTAAATCTGACGCACATGGTAGATGGGCTCTGGCGGAATTGGAGTGTGGCCTCACTATCTGTTGCGTATATGGCTCAAATCAGGATGACCCAGAGGTTTTTGAAAATTTGGAAGAGGAACTGTCATTATGGCCGATGCCCATACTGGTCTGTGGTGATTTTAATATCTGCACGGATCTTTTTGAGGGAAGCTCATATGCTGGCAGAAAACCCAGGGTATTCATGGCTCCCCGTTCCATGATGTTGTCGCACGGTTTAATGGATGTCTGGGGGGCAAAGGAGCCTAAAGATCCAGGCTATACATACTTCTCCTGTCCCCACCAGAGGTATAGCAAATTGGACTATTTCTTGATATCATCTACAGAAATTAGTAAGATCAGTATTAGGAAACTTCCCAAGGTTCTCTCGGATCATAGCCCATTGGCAATTATATATAAAGGTTTGGGGCTAGTTAGGAGTTCCAGGGCTTGGACATTCAATTGAAAGCTTCTGGCTGATGTACATTTTGTTGAACATATGCAGAAATGGGCCTGCGAATTCTTTGATGCCAATCGGTATAGCGCATCAAGGAATTCTGTGTGGGATTCATTTAAAGCAGTATTAAGGGGGGAGGTTATTAGTTACTCTGTGCAGTCTAGGAAAAAAGAGCAAGCCACCAAGGTCAGGCTTTTGGGGGAGCTAGGCAAGGCAGAAGAACAACACTGCCAGGATATAACCCAAGGGAGGGAAGGTAGAGAGAGCCAAATTAACATTTGCCTAATTAAAGCCGAATTACAAAAATACTTTGCAGAAAAGGTCAGGTTCTGGGTTCTGGTACAAGTTAACAAGACCTCGACAGAGTGAGGGAGAAAAACAGTCAAAGGATGACCCATGACAATGCTCTCACACTGCTCAATGCTGACACAAATTGAGGCTTTGGCTTTAAGATAGCCAGTCAAAGCAGCAGCTTCTGGATCAAGTGTGGCAGAAAAATAGGCAAAGGGTCTGTGATCATTCCCATGCATCTGAGTTAGCACTGAGAGAGCGCAGCCCTCCCTCTCACTGCGAGACAAGCAAAAATGTATTGTATTATAATCAGACATTCCCCTTGCTGGGGCAGCTTTGAGACTTTGAGAAGGCATGAATGCAGCTGTCCTCCCATTGTTCCAGATCTGACACATCCTCATGTTTCAGTCTCTGTAAAGACCTGGCCAAGAGGGAGAAATTGTGAATCCACTGCCAACAGTATGTCACCATTCCCAAAAACATCCTCACTTCCTTCTGAGTTGTTGGCTCACTCATTTCCAGAATCGCTGAGATTCTCTCTTGTGACACCTTTCTCAGTCCTTTCTCAATGTGATTTTCTAGGTACAGGATTTCTATCCTACAGTACTGCAATTTGGTCGGGGACACTCTATGTCCATTCTCAGCTAAGTGGTTCAACAGAGCAAGTGTGTCTCGTTTGCAAGCCTCCTGTGTATTTGATGCCACCAATGTATTGGACTAGGACTGAGTGATAGAGCATCACCAGGTACTCCAGATTCTTTTTATGTAACTGATTAAAAATTGATGGGCTCTCTGAATTACCTTGTTGGCTTACTTAGAACGGGTATATAAAATGCTGTGTTTTTAATATTGAGCAAGCTCACTATTTTAGATTAAAGGGTCAAACTGTGCGTGTGAATCTTAGCTTATTTTTTTATGCTTGTTTGAGACATTTTGCCTCTTGCATTTCACTGGGTCTTTCCTTCTTTTTTCTTATTAGTGATTCTTTCACTAAGTACACCTTCACACAATTTATTTTACTGGACACTATATGCTTCTTCACTTTACATGAGAAAGTTGCCAATGATGATTAATACGTGAGCAAGCTGGTGAGAACCTGCCAGTAGCTCCTCTGGTGGTGCGCACATGAGGTACTTTCTCTTTTCCACACATATTTTTGGTGGGACACATATTTTAATGTTATTGGTATGTGTTCTTGTGAGTGTTCTGACACACACCTTTCTCCTTTTTCCTTTTTTTTATGAAGTAAATAAAATATTTGGGGCGTAGAGGACCAGACTAGACTGTTTAATTATTGAAACAGTTGTTCGGTTGAGGTAAATACCCCCGACACTGGTCCGACTAAAAAGATTAAAATGTGCCCTGATTGCCAGTTTCTTGTTCTTTGAATAATTGGTTGGTGGAGGGTGATCTGGCTAATAACTATCCCTCTATAGCTCCTTGTTGTTTGGACCCGGCATCATGTCAAAACACGACTGTTGCACTGGAAAGCGAAAAGGTATTGGCTATCCTCATGCAATGGTATAGTAAAGAAGGCTGTGCATAAACCGATGACAGAGACCCACCTGGCCTCACATAACATACATGTGTATTTGTAAAGCGCACGTTCACCCCCAAAAAGGAATCTTGGTGCTGAATAACAGATGTTTATTGGTACCCAACTCAATGGTCCTCATGGGATCTGAAATAAAATCACAGCTGGTTTGGTACCACAGGACAAGAAGGAACAACAATGGAGTTAACCCTCCTCAAATCCTGCACTATGTGAATCCTGCATTGGGTTTCTGCAAACCCATAATGGGTGAGTTACAAGGACTCCCCATAATCTTGTTCAGAATGCCTTCCTCAATCATTGAGTCAATCCCAGGAGTAATCCCAGCAATTGCTTCAGGGGTTAGATTGTATTTTGGGATTCTCTGGTACTTGGCATAAGAATTGACTGTTATGCGGACTGGATAAAAACCCTTTATGAAACCTATACACTTCCCTGAAAAGTCGCAGACTTCGGGTAACACTGTGTCTCTTAGTTCTGGTGGCAAATCATCTTTTGTCAACATGGGGTAAAGGGCGATCCCTGGCCACTGATGAAAAATTTTAAAGACAATGTCCTCATCATGAGTCTGGAACTCTATACTATTTGGGGTACAGTAAATGGGACAATTTAAGTTTACACAATAGATCTTGCCCAATTAGATTCAAAAGGACTCGAATCACACACCACAAACCGGTGATTCTCCTTGAGGGACCATATTTTGGCAGGTACTGCTTCAGAAACTGGGCTAGTCATTTGTTGATTCACAACTCACATTCTTTTTCAAAAGAGGTGTAGGTTGGGAACCCTTGCTGTTCTAATATTAGATCGGGTAGCACCAGTGTCAATGAGGAATGATAAGAGATACCCATTTACCTCACCATCCACAAATGAAACACTCTGGTCTACCTCTAAGGTTGCGCCAAGTATGCAGTTCTCCTCCTCTCTCAGGCCCCATCATTGCAACAAGTCTGAGCAGTAATCCTCATCTATCTGTATCATAGAGTACAGTTGGGATGTACCCTGGTTTACAAAATAATTGGTGTTTACATTGGAAATCAGTTTTGAGGTGTATCTCTGCACATTTGCATTTTGTTGTGGCATTGGGGCTTGTGGAACCTGCATTAGCAGAGCTTGAGGTACATTGGGATTGAGAATCCTTTGTCTCTGTACTTGCTGTATCTGAACCATGTTATTCACTTGGGATTGCACAAATCCAACATTCTTAACGTAATTCTCATTAGCCATGTTACCAGCATCAAATTGACATTTGCACTTCCAATTCCCTAACTTGCTGCAGACATGACACAGATTTGATTTCTTTAAAGTCGCCACATCAATGCCTCTATTCAGATCAATTGGAACACCATGCCCTCTACCATGCTGTTAAAATTCATTTCAACCTTGCATCATAGGAACTACCTGCTGATACACTTCCTGCATGGGTCTAGAATTCCCTACAAACTCTCATTCTGACCTCGCTGTGCAGCCTTCATTTGTGCTAGCATCATTTTCCTTCAACTTCTTGTGTTTCATTTCCAATTTGTCACTGAACTATTTGGCATATCTCAATATTTTATCAATGGGATGAACTGCCTACAAATCAAATTCTGCGGAACCATCAAACTTTCCTCACCTTTCAATCTGTATACTAATCTGTACACATAAGGTCCCATGTCTTTTTCCTCAATTGTCTCTGTCCCACTGAACTGTTGAAATTCCTGCAACAGTCTCTCATAATAAGAATGTATTGACTCTTTGGACTAGGTAGTTCTGTCAATCTTGACCCAATCAATGTCTTTAGGAGATATTTTGATTTCAAAAATGTAATCACCTGATTATACTTTTTCATTACCACTTGAGACGGAGAATGTGATATAGAATGTCTCATAGGATCCACCTCGGGGCAATCCGTAGCAACTTTGCATTCAGGCCACAAGTCACCTGAAATCACAATTTCAAACAAGGTATTCCAATTATTCCACAGAACCAGCAAGATCTTTACAAATCGATCAACCTATCTTTACCATTCCACTGGGTTGTCTCTCAATTTTGGAAAATCATTTGTGAATGACGCAAGATCAGTTCTACTCCAAAGGATGTGGACATAACCTCCACCAGGTACTTTACTCATGCAAAGCATATGTATATACTCCTCCACCACTGATACAGACTGAAACAGTTCTAGCCTAACCATCCTCGGTTCCTTTTTCTTTGCCCATCTAACTCACTCCACTTTAGAACACAGGCAACCAGTTCCTTGATCTGTAATATCCTTTCTGCTGATTGCATGTTTAAAAGAGTTTTGTCACTGAAGCCTAAACTGTCAATTTTCCGCAAAGTCTTGGAACTCTGCAAGTCCATTCCATATCTATTAGCCAAATCAGATAACCTTTAATGAGCTTGACCTGAACATCTAGTAATGTCTTTACACATGAACAATAGCTCATCATCTTGGTAAGCATTTAATTGAGACAATTCAAGTGTTCCAATTATCAATTCTTCTAATTCTACTTTGAATTTAGCCACATCTATTGTCCTCTCTCTCTCTCTGGAACATGAGTATTTCTTCTACTCATTCCAGGATTCCCACTACCAGCTGGAGTGTCTATGCCCCTGAGCCGGTCATCAAGCTCTCGGGCAGCAAGACCAGATTGCTCTGCGGGCTTATTAAGAATTATCTCTCCACTATAGGTATCACTATTTGCATTAGGGGGTGAATTCAAAAGAGACATGTCAGAAGTTGGCGTTCCCATAGGTATCCCTGTCCTGGGAGTACTGTAGTTCACATTTGGAAGCTCATTCATTCTATTTTTGTCGACTTTTTGACCCCCGTATGTGTTATTCAAAACTGAGCCATCATCAGGATGAAAATTACATAGCAGACACCAATTGTTAAGGACAGCTAGTCTCACAGCCAAAGGGGTTATTCATCCTTAGAATATATTGAACCTTTCATGTGAGCCTATTGCAGCTGAGACTTGGGCTCCTTAAATGTGTATGTGTCACCCGAAAATTATTCAAACAAGTGCTTTTCAAATCTGCATTTTTGCAGTCTCCGACATAGAGTGTCCTTCCTGAAAGCGCTGTAGGCTTGCCTATATTGATGGTGGATAGCAACACTCTCTCCATGGGTGTTGACTCGACGTATCGCATTATCCTTATCAGCCACATGTATATACTTTTGTACATTGCACGTATGCAGTTTTTCCACTGATAGTCATTTTCACTACGACGTCACTCTCTAGGAGCACCTTACAATTGTTCAAAAAATGTAATGAATCAAATTCAAAGTGTCTAAGAATAAGTTCAACAAAATAAAATAACTGTATAACTTTTAGTTAAATGTGTTAAAGGTATTTGTACCCTTATCTTAAGACTCTACCATGAGAGTCAAGGGCTTCACTTCCCCCATAGGGACCACCTTTTTGTTATATATAGTCCAGCCCAGGTCCCTAGGTTACTTGGTTGTCCTTTTTATTTCAAAGGACCATTCATTCTACGCATAAAAAAACAGTGGTGATCTCTGGGAAAATCTCCTAGTTGAGACAAATCCTGTCTGACTTAATGTAGGGTCTG
Organism: Lissotriton vulgaris; assembly: GCF_964263255.1. NCBI lineage: Eukaryota > Metazoa > Chordata > Amphibia > Caudata > Salamandridae > Lissotriton > Lissotriton vulgaris. The sequence goes on along the minus strand of NC_141691.1, from coordinate 917,107,923 downwards.
TACAGCAGCACATGGAGTATAAACGTATTTCGGAACCATAGGCGCAACCAATGTATGTGTAGTCATTTTCTGGTAATCCAGGTTTATGCAAATGAACTATAGGGCGAATTGTAACAGGAACAGTCATTGAATTTGGGACATTTAGAGCAAGTAAATTTGTAGGGACCATCATTCCTAAAGTTTCTCCCATTAAATTAAAGTATGGATTTACTGGTGCGGTAGGCAGATCAAAAGGTTCATCTGTATGTACATTACTCGCTCCTCCAGCTTAGGTCGCATTGTATAGAGGTGGATGGTTCACCAATAATTCGATTATAATATCCTCATTTGAATCACTATCACTGTCCTAAGTTATATTCTGTGTTTCTTTTTGTGCTTTCTTCATTTGTTATCATTTTGTTTACCTTTCCATTCTTCCTCACTTCCTAGTGTGGGATACAATCCAGCTCCTTCAATCATATCAGTTCTCCAGGATTTCTGTTTTGCATCCCATCTAGCATTTACATAAGTGCCTATGGCTTTCTTGACTCTTCCTTGAAATCTCTCTACCTCTCTAAGATGATTCCCAGGCTTTAAGTGCTTCATATTGCGTAGGTCTGGGAAGCGGTTTCATGAAATACAACGTCCTCTTTAAGTGTTCAATTATTTTCAAATTAAATGTGCTATAACGAGGAAATGTCAAAGGACCATCTTTCTTAGTGATCTTATCCCATTGTTCAAGCCAAATAAAAATGTGAAGATTCATATCTATCGCCATAGTACAGTCCGGCAGACCTTTGGGTGGTGCAACTGCCCCCCTTTCTAACTGGCAAATTCACATCTCCGTGCACTAGGCTTTACAATGCTTTAAATAATTTAATTTTTGATTAACAATATCGACAATATGCAATATTCACCAATTACTTTTTGTTCAAACCAGGAAATAATTTTTTACCCACAAGGTCTCTGCCTGGTGATGCCAACCAATATGAGTATGTCTGTCTATGATGTATCCAACCAATACCAGCGCAGCTCTACACCAACAGACCTATGCCAGCATGGCACACTGTGACTTTAGTTTGACTACTTGCCGCAACTCACCCTCCTTTACAATTTCACAAGCTCGTTCTCTCAGCAAATTTTATTAACTTTGTCTGCTCCTCTAAAAAAAATTAAGATTTTTACTCACACAAGATGCAGTTCGTAACAACACTTTCTGACCTCTCCTGATATTCACTTTAAATGAAATCTCGACCAGTGGGATCTCACTCAGCTTGAAACAGTTCCTCCCTGTGTACTAACCACTCCTCACAAACACACAAAAATAAAATCTCTATCTCAATAATGCTGTCAATGGCGTCTCACTACCAGCACCAAAACACAGCAGACAACTACATCCAGTGTCTTCTAAATTGAAACTTTGAGTTTTTGTCTCTCTATTCCGGGATGTTAGGCCACAGAGGACCCAATAACCACTTCAACTTCTCTGCATAAAGCACCACATTCACACAACAATGTAAATCTTCTCTGCAGAACACTACATAGCCGCTGTAAAATACTGCAATCTAAGCATAAGCAATTGCAACACACAACCCTAATAATACTCACACTTCTCTGCAATTTCTTTCCCATCACTGGAACTCCATCCATCCTACGTCCAAACCATGGGCTTTTGGGGTTTGGACTGGGCTTGGGCAATTTCTAAATAGGACACCCTAACTCCCTCAAGTCAGTGGAAAACCATCCAACGTGCTACCAAGTTGATGCAGCATATTGGGCCAGCGCTCTTAGCTCATCCTCTGATGGACCTTTTATTTTCCAACTGAGAGGTGACAGAGTAAACATTACATCAGTTAATTTCAATTAACAGTGTGACCCATTTGGCTACACGATAAAGACCTGAAATCAGTTATTATAGGTAAGAAGGTTTTTTACAAGTTAGCAATCAAGTACATGGCTCTCAGCGCTATGCTATAAAGATATAGAATTGCAACTAGCAAACAGAGCCTCTAAAAGAGGTTTAGGCGTACCAGTATTAAACAAACAAGAAGTTAAGTCACAGCAATACAAAAGATTAGCAGAAGTATCTGATGCTCAGAGAAGAGTCTAAATATTCTTATCTATGCATAGGTCAATCTAGAATCACCTAAATAGGAGTCCAAGCTAAGAGGGTGGGCTTAAAATCTAAAAGAACCTCAAAAGCCAGGGAACTTCAGAACAATTTGAAAAATCTAAGGAAGTACAGGAAGTGAGAAACACAAAGTACAGGAAGTAAGGGAAGGTGTCAGCAGTGCAGAGCTTGGTCAAGAGTATTCTTGGGGCATGGAAAAATAGTGTTAGCCTAAACCACACTCACAAAAAGTTAAGGGGAATAAGCATAGACGTTTAAACCTCTCAAAATCCAAGGAAAAGTGTTCTAGAAGGTCCTGAAAGGTTCTGAACTCATACAGTGTGAACATCAGATTTTAACACAAGAGTCTCTTGAGCTACACCCCTGTGTATGCATCATCAGGGGTTCCATTGTCATTTCCCATTCTAACGTTGTAGATTGCAACATTAGCAAAATGCCTCACACTTAAAATGGGAACAACATCGTCCTCGTGCAAACATGCCATTTGCTGAATAGGCCTCTTCAGTTACGCTACATCTCTCCATGTAGTTTGTCAGGGTCATCTTCTCAGGCTCTGTCCTTCTATCACTAGTACAGTATGCATCAATTCTCAAACTAACAATGCATGTGAATACCTGCAAAAAAAGTCATGCTGGCAGAAAATGGAAAACAGTATTTTATGCAGCAAGGAAATGTAGGCCTCAAATATCAACTTAGCATGTTAAAGTAAATAGTACACATTTAATACGCATGTGCACATTTAAACACAAGTAAATGTAAAATGTCATTACATCAGGTTCACATCACATTTGGCACATGGTAAAATCTTAAAGGTATACATGTAAGTATATTTAAGAACTAAGGGCCTTATTTACAAGGAATTAACACAGCACTGTGCCGCAAGCCATTTGGCTGCGCCGCACTGCATTCATTCTAAAGAAAAGGGATGTGTAATATCTACAACGATATGACAGATCCCTTGGCTCTCCCCTGCGCTGGCGCCCAATTAGCTGCCATGACCCAACGCAGGCACCCTTGCACCATGGTGCAAGGGTGCCTGCGTCACAGGGATAATTGTTTTTGTGCAGGAAGGGAGGAAGGGTCACCTTCTTGCACAAAAACAATCACAAGAGGTGTTTTTCTCTTCCTATGTGTGCAGAAAAATGCGGCACGCATAGAAAGAGGAAAAAAACTAGGAGAAATTAAAAAATGTCTCCTCGTTGTGCCTATCTATGCATCCCCTTGTGGGTAGCATTCTGACGCATTTCCAGGTTTACGGTTTCTCATAAATCTGGACATGAGACAGAAGCCATGGGTGTTGAGTTGGAACATCCAAAGCAACACCCATGGCATGTTCCTTTCATGCAAAGTGTTGCGTGAAAAGGGTCCATATTTACAAGGACAAAAAAAAGTACCAGTGGCGCAAGGGTCTTGGAAATAAACCCCTAAATTTTAAGGTAGTGTATGAAACTTTAGTACGTACACTACATAAATCAAATTTGTTTCTAATATAAATGACATTTCATGATGTGGGGATGGTTCCTACTTAACATCTAAACAGTAAATATAATTGAATGTATTAAGCACACATTATGTAAATCAATTTCATTTTTTAATGACTACGGGCCAGATGTAGGTAGCCCTTTACCGATCGGAATCGGCCAAAAATACCGATTTTCGGCCGTTTCCGATCGGTAAAGGGCTATGGAGATGTAGGGGCATATATTCGGTAATTTTACCGAATCGTTATTATCAGTGGCGGCTGGTGACTTTTTAAAGTAGTGGGGCGGAAATGTGGGGGTGAGTTAAACTGAATACTGATAACCTTATAAATACCAACCCAACAAACAGATGTTATTTTCAGCAATTAAAAAAATTACAGCATTAGGCGCTACTCAAATAACATACAATTGTTATTAATAGTGGCAATTTTCTACCAATACCTCACAAAAATGTACCCACTTGAAATTTGTAGATGTTGGCAGACGTCTTAACATGTTTCTAAAATGTTGTCTTGTTCCTATTTTATTTATTAAAGGCACCTTAAGACTGAGAGAGAATGCATACAGACAGGCAAGTGAAGGGAGGAGGTGCAATGTAGCGGACGCGCATAGCGGGCGGGCCGGACTCTAGCCGGAGTCATGCCAGAGTCCTGCCCGTCTGCGCCCGTCAGCGCCAAGGTGGCGCCAGGAGCCGGGCATGCTGTTCAACTCCCCAGTATATCTTCAGATGCCTTTGGGGATCTGTTGGGCGTTCTTACATCTCTTAGGCCCCCTAGACAAGCATGCCATCACACTCGTTCCCCTGAGCAACTGTTCCCTGGCTTTTCTTGTAGTTGCTCGATCACCCCCTGCACGCTTAACCATGCTTACGTTTCTAAGCCCTCTAGGGCCCGTGTGAGACATGAACCCCTTCCTCCTCCTAAAGAAGTGGGATTTCTTATCAACGCTCGTTCTCTGGTTAGTAACAACGTCGCATTTAGAGAATTCGTCTCAGAAAGAAAACCCCCCTGGGTCTTTGTTACAGAAACGTGGGGCTCGGATTCCTCCGGCCCCGATTTAATCAATGCCCTCCCTAATGGTTATGCTATGGTTAGACAGGATAGAGAAGACCGCAGAGGGGGTGGAATAGGCATTATTTACAAGAATTCTATCACCTGTCACATAGAGCCCCTCCCTTCCCCCCAGAAACTCTTTCAGGCTCTTTTCTTCTCTCTTAAAACTTCCCCTACTCAAAATTTTGCAGGCATTCTTATCTATAGACCCCCGGGCTCTAGGTCACCATTTGTAGCCGACCTACTTGAAACAATTGAACCATTCATTAACAGGCCTTCTCTGACTATTCTTGGAGATTTTAATTTTCATTTAGAAAATTCCAATTCTGATGACACTATATCACTTTTGGACGCTCTTGCCTCTCTTGATCTTCCCCAAAAAGTGTTATCCCCTACACATTCTGCTGGTCTTCACTAATGACCCCAGACTAGAGATTGGGTCCCCCCTGCCCCTTTCCTGGTCAGATCACTTAGCAGTTCCCCTGGAATTTCTCCCAGGTTCCCTCTCTATTTCCCACTCGGACAGTAAATGCTGGGTTTTAAAGAGGAACTTCAGGGGTTTGACCAACGAATCTCTTGGCCCTTTTCTTGCTAGCTTCAACCCTCCTCCTTCTCAGGATATTGATTCCACCGCCAGTGAGCTTGCAAGTACCATCTCTCTGGCTATTGATACCTTAGCCCCTCTCAAATCTCATTACTGTGCCAGGAAAAGCCCGTCAGCACCCTGGTACTCTGAAGCTCTTCGACTTCAGAGACAGGAGTGTAGGAGACTTGAAAGGCTGTGGAGAGCACAACTCGATGCCGATCTTCGGATCAAGCATAAAAACCTCCTTAAGAGCTATAAAACAGCAGTGTTAGCCGAAAAACAAATGTACTTCTCTAAGTTAACATCATCTCTTTCCTGCCCTGGAGATCTCTTTAAGGTGGTAGAAAACTTATCTCAAGTCCAACACCCTGATCCCATAATACCTTCTCAAGAACTTTGCGATCAGATTGCCACTTTTTTCCACACAAAAATTTCGGACATTTATACTGCTCTCCAGAGTCATAATCTTACCCATGTCTCCTATCCCACTTTAGATCAGCCCTTAGCCTCCGAAGATATTTTGACCAACTTCCCTCCTCTCTCGACGGAGACACTGGATAAATTACTAGACTCAACCAAGTCTGGCTCCTCTCTGGATCCCTGTCCCCTTAAAATCCTTAAAAATTGCAGGGATACTCTACTTCCCCCTTTGATGGAAGTTATGAATAGAGCCATCTCTAGCGGGGAATTCCCAGCCCCTTGGAAGACTGCCATCGTTAAGCCCCTTTTAAAAAAGGCCTCCCTGGATCCTGGGATTCTGAAGAATTTTCGTCCCATTTCTCTTCTTCCTGCTCCAGCTAAGATGTTGGAGGCTTATCTTAACCACCATCTTAGTGCCTTTCTAGATAAGACCTGCCTGCTTGATCCTTCTCAGCATGGCTTTCGAAAGGCACATAGTAGAGAGTCAGCCCTTACAGTGGTGGTCAATAATATCCGCGCCAAGGTTGATAGTGGTCAGACCACTCTTCTGATCCTACTCGACCTCACGGCAGCATTTGACACCCTGTCCCCCACCATTCTGGCCGCCCGTCTCAGTGAGACGAGGGTGAAGGGGCCTGCTCTTAGCCTCCTCACTTCTTTTCTCAACCATCGGGAGCAAAGGGTCAAACTGGGTGACTTCCTTTCCAATGCCATGCCTTTCCAATGTGGGGTTCCACAGGGCTCCGCTTTGAGCCCCACATTGTTTAACATCTACGTGGCCCCACTTGCTAGACTGGTAAGATCTTTTGGATTGGAAGTGCTCTCATATGCCGACGACACCCAGATTATGGTCTCCTTGTCCCACTCTGTTGAGACCACGGCCCTCAATTTCCGAAACTGTATGGAAGCTGTGGCAGGCTGGATGGCCTCGAACTATCTTAAATTGAATGGGGAGAAAACGGAGATCTTGATCTTCGGGGGAAAAAAGGAGATCTGGTCAGATGATTGGTGGCCCCAGACCCTTGGATCCTGTCCCCAGCCTTCCCTTTCTGCCCGTAACCTGGGAGTCATTTTTGACACCTCACTTGCTTTTGATAAGCAAGTAAGTAGAACTGTTGCAACCTGCTGTGGGGTCCTGAGAATTCTAAGAAAACTTACTCTTTACCTCTCTCCTGATGCCCGGAAACAGGTTGCAGTTGCCCTTCTATCCTCGCGACTGGACTACTGCAATGCTCTTTACCTTGGCATGAGCGCTAAACTTCTCCATCGCCTGCAGGTTATCCAGAACGCGGTAGCAAGATTTGTTGTCAACGCCCCCAGACGCTCCTCCGGGACCAGGATCAGGAGAAACCTTCACTGGCTTCCGGTGCATGCCAGAATCAAATTCAAAATCCTGACCATCACCCACAAGGCCCTTCACGGCGCTGGTGCTGAGGGCATCAGAACTTTAGTGTCGTCCTATACCCCTGGCAGGACACTACGCTCCTCCGGTCAGTATCTGTTGTCCATTCCTCGAGTTGCCAAGGCTAGATGGGGTGGTAAGGCATTCTCCACACTTGCCCCCAGACTCTGGAATGAGCTCCCCTTGGAACTCAGGGGCCAGGACTCCCTGCTGCTCTTCAGAAAGGGCCTCAAAACCCTGCTCTTCACTGAAGCCTACTCTTAGACTTTTCTTTTCCCCTTTCCATTTTAGTACCTGGCTATTATATTCCATCTTCTGCGCCTTGACGCCTTTGGGCAAAGTTGCGCTTATATAAATCGCCAATCAAATCAAATCATCAAATCATGTAGGCTTAATTTATTTACTGACATACAAGGCTACAAATCCTGTAGTGAACGTAAATGCATACTTTTTAGGCATAAATCTCGTATGAGATCGAAGATTCAGCATTTCCTACTTCCCCTTACTTTATAAACTTTTTGTTCACATACCATGCAGTGTCTTCAAAGAACGCATGGTCCAAAATGTAGCTGTGTGCCTTACTCATCAAACTACAACCCTGTCGCAGCTGTGGTCTGAAATGACCAGACACTTCCTCAAATGCAGCAAAAAAAAATATGTTTGTTTCTTTGTGCCACACTATTTAATATATCACGTATGTCTCTTTACATTACACATGTCCTCTCAAACCGCTGACCCCTAGATTCCAGCAGTGATTATTTTCTCCGGTTGCTAAGAGGCGCTTTTACAAGCCTTTGCCCAGTCTACGGACGCTCAAAGCCTCACATGTGTCTGTTACATCATGCCTGCTTGGCACATTCAAATAGAATAAATGCTGGCTCTTGGCACAGTATGGTGTGTCTGCCTGCGCTAAACATATGCCCTCACTACTCAGTGCCCATATGGCACTGGAAGAGCGAATCTTTACATCAGGGAGTGTCAGGCCACAGATAGGCAAGGGATGGTGTCTCCATGACCATGAAACAGTATTTCACAGAAAAGCTCTGTCTGCTGACTCAGCACCATTAGCCAACTCGCCGTCATCCCCTTTTCTGTTGCTACTGGGCACATGAAGGGGGTATTAGGTGCCTCTTTATTAACATTTTGAGAGACACGGCCTTTCAAAATTTGCATTCACCTTTAAATCACTGGTCGTGGGCCGTTCGAAATTATGTTGTCAAACAAACAGTGGACAAGAAAGCCTCGATATTGTGCGTCACGATAACATCTCGAAGGAGTGGTGACCCTTTCACCTTTGACAGACGCATTGTTTGTTCTTGCAGACGCACATCCAATAATTTCTTTCACAATTACAGCTGCTTAGGCAGCTACTGCTACGCTAACAAGTTCTATTCACTGCGGTACACAATTAAAACACAGGCACAAATGGCACTCTATTAAAAAGGTGCTTATTTCTGTACACTCGCCCCTAAACCATAACTGAGGGACTTGTATTCTCTCTAGGACTGTGACCCCTGAGCAGACACCACCCCTGGGCGCTCCTGTCCCTGAAGAGGTCACACAGAGCGCCAGCCACCACCTCAGAGCGCTTGTCATGTGATGTGCTGTATCACGACTGACTGACTTATGAACGCAGGGCAAAAAAACAAAATAATTGCCAGTGCTGTGCACCTCGACTTTATATTCAGCCTAAATAATGAAATATAATGGAAGGCTCCTTACATTTTATCTGCAGGTGGCATATGCCCCGGATATAATATTGGCCGCACAAGCAGTGCTCCGAGCGTGACCCCAGACATCTAGTGCATAATTACAGTGACTCACGAGGAAGGCCGCGCAGCTCAGAGGGACAGGCAGCAAGGGAGAGAGGGGCACAAGAGAGGGGCACAGGAGAGGGCAGGAGAAACAGTGGTAAGACCACGGCATTCTTAAGGAGGGAGCAGGGGAAGCTAGCAGCACGGCTGCCACCGAGCCCAACTTCGCACGGTCACCATTCATTGCAGTGCTTGGCTTTTCAGTTCTAATAAATCAGTGTTGTCAGGTGAGCCTCCATCGAGGCAAGTAGGCAACAAGCACCAGCGTGACTGCAAATAAAATAAAAAACTTACCGGGTCCGCGATGGCTGCTGCATCTGCTCCGGGGTCCCGACCGTTGGCGCCTGAGGAACAGCCGTGTCTCCGTCACTGCTGGCAACACCTCGATGTGAGCCAATCCGAATGACTAAGGGCAATGTTACGCTCTGCCCATTAGGAGACCGAGGTTTGAGCCTTTGCTCAACCCTCGCTCTCCTAAAGGGCATGCACAGATACTAGTGCGCATGAGTGTGCATGGAGGAAAATTCGACCTCCGTCCCCACTCATGCGCACTTGTGCTGCTGCCTGCTGCCCAACAATCATGTCAGTCAACATGTCGTGGACCCGCCCACCCCTTCGGGTGGTCCGACGTCATGCTGACTGACATGATTGTCAGTTCAACCTCGGCGTCTTTCAACTTGAGTAACCTGAGAGTTTACTTAAGTTCAAACTGACGCCGAGGGAGGTGCGTGTGCGGGCGGCTTGTGGGGCAACGCCCCAGCGCCCTTAATGCACGCACCGCCACTGGTTATTATTACCGAATCGGTAAATTTACCGATTCGGTAATATTTACCGATTCGGTAAAATTACCGAAAATGCAATGTGGGTAGCCAATATTCCATTGGCACATGGCTTTCAGAATCGGTATTTTACCATGGAATACAAATCCATGGTAAAATACCGATTCCTGTGTACATGCACATCTGTACATGTACACATGTGCCATGTGACAGACAGACGTGCCCTTAGGGCATGTCTGTGTGCCACATTGCACACATGCCCATTTTGGGGGTGCTAGAGGGTGTCAAAGTGACACCCCCTGCACCCTTGACAAATTCGGTATTTACCGATTCGGTAAATACCGAATCGGTATTTGAATTGAATCCTATGGGCTTCAAGGCCCATAGGATTCAATAGCAAATACCGATTCGGTATTTACCGAATCGGTAAATACCGAATTCTTAAGGAATCGGTAACTAATCCAGATGTTGGTACCTACATCACATTTACCGAATTTGAAATACCGAAACGGTAAAATTCGGTATTTCAAAATCGGTAAATGTGATTTACCTACATCTGGCCCTACATGTCTACTAAGTAAGGATGGTTTATTCACCTTGGTCTTTAAAGGAAATCGTTTAACACAGTTAAGGACTACAATACGAGTCAACTCGCTAATCCTACAGTAAATGCACTCTAGTAATAAATGTCAAGTGCAATCCTCATTTTAATGTTGTTAGACCACACAAGAAACTTGCTAAGTGCACAATGTGATGTTGCTATATTCTTTATATGTTTAAAGTGGAATTTAGAGGCAAGTTTACATTTTAATTAGTATTTACATGACCTGGAAAGCACACCACCCAGCAGGTGATATTGCATGCACCATGTATTATTTCATATATATATATATTTTAAATGTTTTTATTAACTTTTTGTCAATGAAACAGCTCTCACGATACATCATATTGCTGTTGGAGATGTTACAACAGTACATACATGCCTATAGGAAGTATACAATATTCAGAGGCTACATGGAGTAGGGGCATGGATCCGCAGATAACTGATGCAGCATGAGCGCATGAGACATTTGGGGGTGAAGAACAGGGGACTGTGCATGGACAGAGGAAGATTGGAAACGGGAGCAGTGCTACTGTGAGGGAGAGGGGAGAATTAAACCTCCGGAGGGAAGAGAAACAACCGGGGAGGACAAGAAAAATAAAAGGGGGGGAGAGGGGCGAAGACTGAGCCTAGGGAGTAGGGCTAAGCAAATTGTACAGGGCACATCTGTAGAAAAGAGGGGCGAGGGGGGGAGTAGGGGGAGGTGGAGGGGCTGGAAGAGAAAAGAGGCGGGCGAAAGCCGTTGCAACGGGTCAAGGCATAGGGTGGGGCTATGTTATGTACCCCCTATTGAGGTGGTAATGTTCCCTGGGGTGTGGTGGCGGGATGAGAGGTACTCGGGGTATCTCTCTTGTGAGCTGACAGAAACTGGTGGGACAGTGTGGCCCATTCTAGAGATATAGGGCGTTTGTGCTGGCCTTTCGCTTCCTCCTCCCTCAGGGTGTCCTCCTCTGCTCCAGCCCACTACCTCGCCGCGTCCGGCCATCGCTCGCCATTGCATGGCTATGGTCCTCTTAGCCAAGAGCAAGGATAGAGCAGCATACCTGACCTGCACCTTGTGTGTCTTCGGCCTGCAAAAGGTTCCCAGTGCGACTGCCTCCCAGGAATGTAAGTTAATGAGGCCTGTAAGTGTGCTAATGGAGTCAAGGACGGTAGACCAGTAGGTCTGAAGGGTCGGGCAGCTCCAGAACATGTGTTGGAAGTGGGCGTCCGAGGAATGACATCTGGGGCATGAGAACTGAGTGTCGGGATAGAATTGCTGGAGGCGTGCTGGGGTCTGATAGGCTCTGTGTAAAATGTAGTATTGTATATTTTTTAACCTTGCGTTTCTCGACACTTTCTTTGGGAATTCTAGTGCTCTATCCCTCTCCCGGTTGTGTAATTGTCGCCTGATCTCGTCCTCCCAGGCCGTTCTCAGGGTGGGCAGAGGCTTGGGTGTGAGTTCTCTGATTGACTTGTATAGTCAAGTAACTAGATGACTGCCGCTTCCCCTGTAAAGGATAGTGTGGATTACAGGGTGTGTTGTGGGCTCGCTGACTGTAAGGTTACTGTGGGGGTGAAAGCAGTTGATGAGTTGGCGATGTGTCAAAAACTGCCCGGGGGGAGGCCGTGGTCCTCTACGAGTTGGTCAAACGGGTGAATCTGACCTTCCAGGAACAGTGTGTCCGCCTCCATGACCTCGGATTCCGTCCATTCACGTGACATGGCACTCGTAAAGTATAAGTCTCCACGTGGCCACCCCGCCAGGGGCAGCCGTGGGGAGTAGCAAGGGGTCCTCGCCGCCATGCAGTAAATCCGTAAAAATACATTGGCGTGCCACGGATACCTGCAAGGGGTAGGTTCGGCGGGGTTTGGTGCCCGGAAGTAGCAGACGGCAGAGTTCTGGTACGGGGATAGGGCCGTGCATTGTTTCGGTCTCCCCGGAATGTCTACCCGGCGTCCAGTAGGAAAGCTACTGGAGTTGTTCTGCTAGAAAGTACGACTCGAAGGCCGGTACACCCAGGCCCCCCTGTGTGGTGGCTAGTTGTAGTTTGGAGAGGGCTATTCTATGTCAACCGTTTTCTTACACAAGGGTGCAAAGTAGCGTGTCGTGCTCGCGGAAGAAACTTCTGGGAGGCACGACCGGGAGGTTTGTGAAGTAATATAATAGGTGGGGTACGATTATCATTTTTGCCAGGGCTACATGCCCGATAGGGGCTAGTAGGAGGTGTTTCCAGAAGCCCACCGAGGTTCGGATGCTGGCGAGGACCCTACCATGATTTCCCTCGAAGATGTCGGCGGGCGAGCGATAAAGGCGGACCTCCAGATAACGAGGGGCGCCCTCAGTCCAAGAGAGGCTTTGCGTGCCGATCCGGATCTCTCGAGGGTCAAGGGAGTGCTGTAGGGGGTACACCACCGACTTCTCCCAATTCACACAGAGGCCTGATGCCTCAGCGAACTCTGACAAGGTCGCCCAGATGGGAGTTAAGTCCGCAGTGATGTCCCGGATGTACAGTAGAAGATTGTCTGCGTAAAGGGAAACGCAGTGGATTGTACCAGCTATGGGAATACCCCAGGTTGTGCCCTCCTGGCGCAGGCAATCGCCAATGACTCTACTGTCAAGGCAAAAATCAGTGGTGAGACGGAGCAGCCCTGTCTGGTGCCCTTCTCGACTTGCAATGGGGCTGAGATGTATTTGCCAAGTCTGACTCGGGACGAAAGGTTAGTGTGTAGGAGCCGAGTATATTGTAAAAGGGGTGGGCCTATTCCCGTCCGGCTAAAAGCTTTTTCGAGATCTAGGATAATGCAGGCCGCCCGTGGGAAGGCATCTCCTACCTGATCTTGAACCTGGAAGACCCGTCTGATATTCTGGGACGTGTTCCTTCCGGGGACGAAACCGTTTTGATCTGGGTGGACTAGGGGACGCAGTATCTGCTCATATCGGGCAGCCAGAATTTTCGCCAGGAGTTTGTAATCGGCCGAGAGAAGCGTGATGGGGCGGTAGGAGGACAGTTGTAGTGGGTTTCTGTGCGGTTTGAGAAATGACACGATGACCGATTCCCAGAGCGACTCTGGAAGTTCCCCCCGCTCGAGGGTGTCTGCGAACATGGTGGTCAACCGGGGGGTCAGCAGTGCGGAGAAAGTACTGTAGTATTCAAGTGGTAGCCCATCGAGGCTGGGGGCCTTATTCCGCGCCAGGGAACGTATCGCACCGAAGACGTCTGTCGCTGTTATTTTCGTATCCAGGGCGCCCCTGGTTGCCTCCGTGATATGGAGGAGTGGAAGCGGGTCCAGGAACTGGGAAAACGCTTCCTGTCGATAGTGGGACTGGGCGCTGTATACAACGGCGTAATAGTGCTGGAACGCATCAAGTATCTCCTGTTGAGAGCGCACCAGAGTGCCTGTGGAAGTCCGGATCTCTGTTATGGGTGCAGAGACTGTACGTGCCAACCACGCTAGCAGTGTGCCTGTTTTGTCACGCTCCCTGTGTACGCGAGCGGCATAAGCTCTGAAATTTAATTTACGCAAGTCTGGTAGGGCGGTAGCGTATTTTGTTTTTGCCTCAGTTACCTGGGCCACTGTTGCCGACTGGGCATCCTCCTTTTTGGTGAGTGTCGCTAGCGTACGTTCCGAGCCGGCAAGTGTGTGTTCGAGTGTGCGGCGGGCCCCCAATATCTGTTTAATACAAGCGCCCCGCGCAACTACTTTGAATGCGTCCCATTCTACGAGTTTGGAAGTGGCGGACCCAGCATTGTGAGTGAAGTATTCTTGGACCGACTGTGCATGATCATGTCGAAAAACCTGGTCTGTGAGGCAATCTTCGGAAGGCGCCAGGTGGGCACCGGAGGGTGGGGTGTAGTCTCCAACGGATACTTAGGATGTGCCCATCATGGTCTGAGACTACGCGGCCAAGGTAGTCAGAATGTTGGATCTTCGGTATTAGTGATGGGGTACATAGGAATCTGTTGAGTCTGGTCCACAGGTTATGTGGGATGGAGTGGAATGAATACAACCGAGTGTGAGGATGATGAGCCTTCCATGCGTCCACTAATGTCCAGTGATTGACCCAGTGGCAGAATCTCCCCGAGCGTGCGAGGGCCGGGGAACGTTGGGGCGGTGGGTGGGATCTATCGAGTGTAATGTCAAGTTCACAGTTAAAGTCGCCCCTAATATCCAAAGGAGAGCGGTGAATTGGGCCAGCACACCCGAGAGGGAGTCCCAATATCTATCCTGCTCAACATTGGGTGCGTAAATACTACCTAGTAGGACTGGCTGTCCATCCAGTATACCTTCCAGCAGGGCATACCTCCCTTCCTTATCCACTATCCTGCGTGTCTCCCGAAAGGGGGTACCCGGGTGAACCCAGATGAGCGCACCTCGCGTGAAGGCGGAATATGATGTGGCGCATAGGGTTCCACGCCAGCGGAATCTTAATTTGCCTCAGTCGCTGTGAGATGTGTTTCTTGTAGGAACGCAATTTGGGCTCTCTGACATTTAATATATGCATATGTCGTGTATCTCTTGTCTGGTGTGTGCAAGCCGCGCACGTTCAGGGTGAGTACAGTAACATCCGCGAGCTGCATGGGTAGGTAGGTAAGAGGTATCTCGCGCCTAGGAGCGGCTGCTCACGCGTGGGAGGTACAGGTATCTCTGAAAGCATGATGGCGCTGCGCGTGGAAGGAGCCCCCGTGTGTCCCCTTCCATGTGCGCCCACTATCCCGATGCTCACGTCTTCTATGGGGTGTAGGAGATTAAAGTAAAGTAAACAGAACAATCAACTCGGTGGGAGAACTGTCCAAATACCTGGGAGGCATCGGCAAGCACGATATGTCCAAACTAGCGCTCCTAGAACCAGGGAGCGAACAGTGAAATCGTAGGGGTGGCGGGCCGAGCCTGCGAGGCTAGCTCCATGCAGGGCGTTTGCAGGAGAAATGGTCGTCAATTCGGGTTGTTGTGTGTCCAACGTGTCTAGAGGTGGATGGCGGGTGGTCCCTTAGCCGGGTGTCCACCCGCAGCAATCCTTCAGCAGGGCATATTGTCTGGTTGGTACCGGCAATGTATTATTTCATATATAACACCAAATTTTTATAACCTTTGGAATCTTATCCTTGCCTGGCTCTAGCATATTAATTATCAACTGGTCCCTACCACTGCCAAACCCTCAAACCTAATCACAACAAGCAGCTGGAACCCCCCCCCCCCCCCTCCAACTCACAGATGCTAGGCCAGTGCAGAAAATAGTGTCTATCTCTGAAAACGTACAGTGGGTTTTCCAGCTTGGTCATGAAATGTGAATAATCTGAATCACCCACTATTACATTATTATGGACATGATGAAAAGCTTGTCCTAAATCACCTGACCAGCAATGTTTCAAACCTTTCTAGTGCTACTACACCTGCAAATTCTGACTTAATCCTGGATGGCAGTCACCGAGTCTGGCTATAATGTCTGCCAATTATCATGCAGAATTTAAATTCTTTTACATGCAGACCCATTATATTATCAGCATAGTTGACATCACCTAGGCATACCCCATTGCATAACAGTTGGAACCAGCAGAACAAAAAAAATATAATGGCAAAAGGTAGTGCCTCCTGCCTTAGACTGTGTGGCTGACAGTGCATATTTGACTCAGAAACTTGGATACCTCAATCCAGACTACCTTACTACTAACATTAGATCATGCAGTATGCAGTCTAATAATGGATGGACACATACCTAATTGTGAGTCTCCTGTGGGTTTCTATTATACTTACTCTAACTCCCACCTTCAATGGCAATATTTAGTAATCACATGTATATATGTATGTTGTATTTACATAGACATGTCATAAAGCAGCAGAGCACTGTACAGGGTCAACGACAAAGTCAGTTAGTGTATTATATGGAAGTTGGTTCTGAGAGTATTGATGGACTGTTATTTTAGTGTGATGAAGGAGCTGCTTCCACTCTTTCCTAAAGTGAAGAAGATGTGGGACAGTTCTGAGGGACACGTGAATGTCTTTGCCAATACTGGTTACAGAAAACGATAAGTCCTTTCAGACTTCTTCCTCCCCAGACTGATAGTATTCTGGTTGAGGGTATGCTGGAGCCACAGGAGGTGTTAGTTTTGCAATGTGATATGAAGGGGTGGAGGTTGTGATGGCTTTGTGATTGATGCAACTGATTTGGAAGATGATGCGCGCTGTCAAGTGGAGCCAGTGGAGTTCCTTTGGGAGGGGGGGGGGGGTGATGTGGTCATATTTATTCAGCACTTGATGAGGTGTGCAATGGATGTAAAGTGGAGTCTGGGAGATCCTGAAACAGGCCATTGACACCTTCTAAATGAAAGAGTAAAAGGGTTTGAACAGAAGTTGCTATCTAGGAAGCATGGTAATACTTACTTCAGTAAAAAGAGTTGGTATCAGGATGTCTTAGTTTTCCTGTGTTCGGTTTATGTCATTGAGATGGTCTGGACTTTCATCATCATCAAACCACTTTATTCGATTAATTAAAATCATAAAAGGCAGACAAATTAAAACAATTCAAAAACATCCATGGTCTGGACTAGCTGTTGCATAACTTATGCAGGTGTATCTTTATCAGCACTGTTGTTCGGCTTACGTTTTACTGAGACAAGTAGCTGCGGTGCAGTACTCAGGTGTTCAGTAATAATTAGGCCTCTAAACAATTGTCAGAATATGGGTGTAATCTCAGTCAATTTACACTTTTCTGTTAAGCGACAAGTAAAAAAGGTTTGCCATTTTGCATCAATCTCTGCCTATAAGAGACCTGTTTGAGTAGAAAAGGCCTCAAAGAGAGACTTTGCACCTTGAGCTGGACATTTTCATCCTAAACATTTGGGAATAATAAGATATTCAAATTAATCACAACCCCAATAACAATGGCAACAAATATTTGACAGCAGCAAAGGGAAAGGCATATTTAAAGTCATCTTGTGAGTAGATAGAGAATGCTGTTGATGATAAATTGGGTTTCACCCTTCTTGCCAGTAGGTAAATGGCAACCATGAAATCACAAATCATTAGGCAGATTGTTAACTCCTTATAAAAACCAACATGTTATTGCTTTCTAAGAAAGTGGAAAAATTAGATGGGTGTAAACATAAGACAGCGCTGGAGAAAGCTGCCACAGCCTTGCCTAAATTCATTTTTTCAAGACACCTGCAGTTAAGCTCTGTTGCTGATCAGTCAACTAGGACAAATGTTGTGAAAAGAAGAACATCTCACGAAAAAAAACTTAAGATGAATAATTGATTGAATTAAGCAGTACTAGCTTACTAATTCTCTGAAAAATACCATTGAGTGTAAAGTACAACTTCCAGAGCTGCTGAAGGAGCTGTTTCCAGCCTGAAGTGCACATGTGTTGTATTCTCCTTCTTTGTGTGGATGCAAATCTGACTTGACATTCCCAGCCCCCAGTGATATGAGTGCAGCTCTGACTGTAGAGAAGGGAACATGCACAGGAAACTCATACAAATCCTCTTGGGCTACAAAAGACTTGCCAAAAATCTCTTGTAGGAAACCCAATCCTTCTTCTGCCACAGATCTGCAAAGCTATCTAAAACTGCCTGCACACTTTCATGCTGACCCACATGACTGAGAAAGGTCCTTGGACCACCACAGATCCCAGGTGTGTAAAAAGAGATGCCCTCTCTACTCACTTGGAGACACAACATTAATATCTATTTAGCTAGATACCATGGTTACCTAGTGAGGATGGCATGACAAACTGGGACAAGCTGAAGATGTTTGACAACCTATTGCAGAGTAAGGTCACTTAGTACCCGTTGCTGAGTGGGTTATTTAGTAACCTGTGGTTGGGCAGGGTGGCGGGGCAACCAGTTAGGCAGAGAGAGAGGGTTTATACAGGCAGTGCTGATTATCTCACTTGATTATGGTCACAACACAAATTGCTGAAACTATTTCTGTTATTAACGACATGCTACGTGGCATTATACCCATAGCCAGGGACACTGGAATTATGCGATTGTGTGCCCACAGAGATTTCCACATAATTATGGATTTGCTGCATGTGCAACATAATCTATCTTCTGCTTCATAATTTACAAATAGATTTCCCCCAAAATGTTCTAGTTCAAACTAATAAATAAATGTACAGATATATGTTGCTGCGCAATGGAAGGCCCTTTGCTGTGGATGACTGGTCATTTTTCAGTAGGTTGTTACTGTATTTGGGTGTTAAAGTGGTACTAATGAGGTGAAATCTTTGCTACGGGTTAACTAACATGGGCAAAAATTGAAAAATAATGAAGTAATGCTATCAAGCTATCAGAAAATGGCACAGGGTCAGACTGATTTGCATATGACCATGTCTGAACTGGGTGGCGGAGTGAGCTAAAGAACGGTGATGGAATAAACCCAGATCAGTTGACTGGGGGTGAGTGTTTGTATTGTCAACGCTCCGTTCATCACCACCTTTTGTTTTTCTTTGTTCGCCCTAAGTTGGTAGGGTATGCTCAGACGTGAGTCCCTTGCTCGTTTTGCCACTGGAGTCAAGCAAGCCCGGCTGAAGACGGCTGTAATGCCAGAAACCGGTCCTGGGAAGCTTGATTCCGGTCCAGGGAAGACATGACTTGGCAGTTCGGGCTGGACTGTTCCCATGAGGCACAGCGTCAAACTGATTTGCATATGGCCATGTCTGAACTGGGGTGGCGGAGTGAGCTAAAGAACGGTGATGGATTAAACCCAGATCAGTTGACTGGGGGTGAGTGTTTGTATTGTCAACGCTCCGTCGATCACCACCTTTGGTTTTTCCTTGTTCACCCTAAGTTGGCAGGGTATGCTCAGACGTGAGTCCCTTGCTCGCTTTGCCACTGGAGTCAAGCAAACCCGGCTGAAGACGGCTGTAATGCCAGAAACTGGTCCTAGGAAGCTTTTTTTTTTTTTTTTTTAAACCTTTATTAGTTGCGTTCGACACAAACAAAACATGACAGTGACAGCATCTGTAATCCAAAAAAGCAATAATCATGGTACATACTATAGAGAGGCAGCAGCTTCACTCGGTACAATACAACATAGGCACAGCATTATGTGTATATCAAATGATACGTCAAAAAAAAGACAGGATCCCCCCCGCCCCCTCAGTCAATGGCGTAAGCAGGAAAACACTCTCCGCCCCTCCACTTTCAGGCATATGGACAGGCCAGCAGGGGCGGCAACGCCACAACCCACCAACCCTTAATCAGCTGTGATCTGTACAGTCAGTCGGACATATCAGCATGTGTAGTAGTGTTCCATACATATGGCAAGCGTATGCACCCATGCCAAGCAGTGCAGCCACCAGCCAATGCGGGGATATGCAGGTCGTACCAGACAGTGGAGCCGTGCGCAACGCTCCCCTACTCAAGTGTCACCTGTGTCAGCGAGTGAGCGTGGCCATCAGTGTGTGCGCCTACCATCACTATCCCAAGATATGGATAAGTAAGAGAGGTCCCCCGCCTAAACAGTGCCATAAGGCCGCTGGCTATTCCCAATCCCCACGACATCAGTGTTACCCACATGTCACGACTATCCGTCTGAATGTAGATGGTGTAAAGCACCTCCCAGCGTGTGTGAAGTAGTATGGTGAATGCAATACATATCAATTGCGCGCTCACTGGCCTGGGACCGGTTCGTCATCTCCAGAGGAGTCGCTGTGTGTCGCTTGAGACAGCCAGTACACCTGCAAGGGGGACCAAAAATCGCCAGGCCTGCACCGGGCGGGCATCATTTCCGCGTAAACGCCATGCTGGTCCTGGCAGTATGTGAGGTCGTCGAGCCATTCCTTAAATTTCGGTGCTCTCCCTCTCCCCCACCTGCAAGCTATTCGCCGCTTAGCTAGAAGCAGCGCGATGTCAACAAATTTGCGGTCCGGTCTGGGCACATGTTTGGTATAACCCAACAGCATCACTATTGGCTCCATGGGGAGCGGGCCAGCAATCATTATCTGGAGCGCGGCATGTACCTGTTCCCAATACGTTTGTATGGCTCCACATTCCCAGGCCAGATGAAGGAAATCCGCGCCAGTCGCCTGGCATCTTGCACATCTATCATCTTCCGAGAGATGAAACCGGAGTTTCCTGACTGGGGTATAATAGTAGCGTTGCACAAACTTATAGTGAATAATCTTCAGCCGACAGCTGGAGGAAACCCTAGCCGTGACCGAGCAGCAATAGCTCCATTGCTCGTCCGTGAGTGCCGAGGGCAGTTCAGAGTCCCAGTTAGTCCGGGCCTTCTGCGGTAACATCGGGCGTTGCCCACGTACAGCGGCATACATTTTAGACACCAGGTGCTTGCCATCTGACACGAGCATGACATGCAATGGTAGTACCGTCCCAGGTTCTTCCGGGAAGTTGGGGAGTATGTCACGCATACCCTGCCGGAGTCTGATGTAGTAAAACACCTCCATGGGTGTCGGGGGAGTAGTCTGGAATAACTGTTCTTTAGTACGAAACATTCCTTCCTGAAACAGGTCGCCCCATGTATTAAGGTGTATGCGTTTACACATGGACCGAAATCCATTCTCCGTTAAGAGAGAAAGTTTCGGGTGATATGCAAGGGGCAGTGCCGGGGAATAAAGCATTGGGGCGTCCAGCAATTTAGTCATTCTCCGCCAGGCATCTATAGTGCCAGTAACCGTAGTTGCAGGCGTCTCAACATCCTCAATCAGTCCCATCAACATGCCCTTAAGCGGAAGCGGATGAACGATCCAGTCCTCAGCAGCGACTTGTGGCATGAAGGGAGTGGGGTTGACCCAGTGATAGGAGTGTTGAGCCTGAGCACTGAGATAGTATATTTCCATGTCGGGCACATCAAACCCTCCCCTATCGTATGGCTGCGTTAAGACCCTCCAGCTGAGGCGCGGTTGCTTACCACCCCAGAAAAGGCGCAGGAGCTCAGAACGGAGCCGTTTAAAAAAATAGGCCCCCGGGTAGTAGGGAATGTTTTGGAATAAATATAAAAAACGCGGCAAGACGACCATCTTGATCAGGGAAGCTCTTCCCGCCATCGAAATCGGTAGAGCCCGCCAGCGAGTCACGTTATCAGTCAACTGCGAGATAGCCACCCCGTAATTTAACCTGATAGTATCGTCCCTATCAAGCGACACCTCTATGCCCAGGTACCTTAAGTCAGAGCTGCACCATTCCAGGGGGTAATCCAGTGGGAACCGGGTTACCGATGCCGTGAGGGGGAAGAATTGTGACTTCTTCCAGTTTATATGTACCCCGGAAATGCCTCCGAACACCACGAATTCCCTTAGCAGTGTATTGAGATGATCTTGCGGGTGACGCACATACAAAGTAACGTCATCCGCATAGAGGGAGATACTTATCTGCCGCTGAAGGCAGTTAAAGGCACTGGCCTTGTGCAACTGTCGGATTCTGCAAGCCAATGGCTCTATCGCCAAGGCAAACAGTAGTGGTGATAGGGGACAACCCTGCCTAGTACCTCTCGTGATCGGCATCTGCGCCGAGAGTGCCCCATTGACGATGACCCTGGCGACCGGCGAGGTGTAAAGCAGCTGCACCCAGGCTATGAAGATCCGGGGGAACCCCATTCTGCTCAGTATAGCTATTAAGTAACCCCACTCCACCGAATCGAACGCCTTGGTGGCGTCCAGAAATACGGCAGCGATCGGCAAGTCAGGTGAAATGGTGGGTATCAGGGAGAACAGCGTACGCAAGTTGTGGGATGTAGCTCTCCCCGGGACAAAGCCAGACTGATCCGGCAACACCAGGGTATTCATGAGTAGGGACAGTCTAGTCGCCAGCACTTTCGCAAGGATCTTCGCGTCGCAGTTGAGCAGCGACAGAGGGCGATAGGCATCTGTGTCCTTCGGATCCTTCCCCGGCTTCAGAAGCGACGTGATCGCTACCTCCCTCATGGAGCCTGGCAGAATCCCCACCTCAAGAGAATCTTCGAAGACCTCCTTCAGGACCGGCGCCATGACGTCGATGTAGCATTTGTAAAATTCGGCTGGTAGGCCGTCCAGCCCCGCCGCCTTGCCATTGCTAAGGGACATGATCGCCTCTCTGATCTCGTCCAGTTCGAACGGACATCCCAAGAATGCCCTGTCGCTATCACTGAGCCAGCAGAGTGCGATATCGTCCAGGAAATTACCGAACTCCACCTCACCCACCTGCTGCGTGGAGTATAACCACTGGTAGTGCCGTACGAAGGTGTCTTGAATCCCTTGGGAATCTTGGTAAGTCTTACCCTCCCCATCAGAGATTTCCAGTATATGGGTGGCGAAGCGCTGGTGCCTCGTGAGAGCAGCCAGTACCTTTCCCGGTCGGTCCCCCTCACAGTAGCGCCTGGCGGTCCAGTACTTGCCCCGGAATTTCGCTTCCCTGGCCGCTTCCTCCTCAAAGGTCGATAGAAGAGTTCTGAATTTCCCCGCTAGGTCAGGGCAGGGGTTGCTGACCATCTCTGCCTCCAGCGTCTTAAGCTCTGCCTCAATCTTAGTCAATGTGCGCACAATGTCCCTTAGTATTCCGCAACTTTTAGAGATCGTGATCCCCCTCACTGTCACCTTAAAGGCTTCCCAGATCATTTCTACCTTGTCGACCGATCCCTTGTTTCTTGGGAAGAAAGCTTCAATTTCCTCACCCAGTCCTTGTCTAAAGACAGGGTCCAGCAAGGCGGAGGGAAAGAGCCGCCACGGCGGTCGCACCCTAGCGTAACCCGGCACACCCAAGACTGTCAGGACAGGACAATGGTCCGAGTAG
This sequence comes from Lissotriton vulgaris, assembly GCF_964263255.1. Lineage (NCBI taxonomy): Eukaryota > Metazoa > Chordata > Amphibia > Caudata > Salamandridae > Lissotriton > Lissotriton vulgaris. The sequence continues at coordinate 917,084,968 of NC_141691.1, read as the reverse complement.
GTACGAGGCAGATGCCTCACCCGAACAACTCCACCAGCGAGGCCCCGCGAGACAAAGCAGTAATCGATCCTTGCCCATGAGCGCGCATGTGCCGTAAAATGTGTGCCTTCTCTAACCGTCGGGTGTGTGTGCCTCCAGCTATCCACCAGTCCAGCCTCTGTTAGAATGCCTTGAAGTGTATCCCTGGCGTTCGTGTTGTATTGTGCACTGCCGTCCGATCGATCCACTATGGGACATAACGATAGGTTGAAGTCCCCTCCCCAGAGAATATGAGTGGCTTCAATTTCCAGTATATGGCCCCACAGCGACAAAAAGAAACCAGGGGTGTCGACATTAGGCGCATAACTATTCACAAGTATTATTACATCAGTGCCCAATCTCCCCCAAAGGATGACGTATCTCCCCTCCCTATCCGCCCGCACTCCCAGCTTTTGAAACGATAGTTGTTTGTTGATTAAAATAACAGTCCCCCTGGAGTACGTGGAATAGGAAGCAAACTCTCTCGCACTCGCCCATTTGCTCGCAAACCTAGGCATACCATGCGGGTTAAGGTGGGTTTCCTGGAGCATCGCTATCTGCACATGATGCCGATCTAAATAAGCAAGCACATTTCTGCATTTGCGGGGATTATTAAGGCCACGGACATTCCAGGACAGTATTGAGACAGTATTCGACGTATCATCACCTGCGCTTGTCGCGATATCCCTGAGAGAAGCAATTGGTCAATGCTGCAGCTTCCAATCTAGATGTACCTGATGCAAATCTTTCCGCTGTCCAAAACATTCTCTGTATACAAACAGCCATACTTTCATACTCCCGATCTCCAGTACCTGCACACGTGTCACTAAAGTCTTCCGCAACATCAGTTCCGCTTTCAACAACTCGCATCCCAACCACCAGGTTCCACCCCTCCCTCCATGCACAACAATCCCCCCCCTGAGCTCCATCTCCCCCCCCCGCCCACTGAAGCAACCCAATCTTGCCAGTATCACATCCCCACCCTCCATCCCAAACCCAACGCCCAAGAACAGTAGAAAAACTTTTCGGAGAATCCCCTCCTAAGGACACTAGAGGAATGCACCCCATCCCCCCATCACTCCCCTCTCGACCCACGTGCGCCATACGGGGAAGCCAGGGAAGGTGGGGTGGTGCCTGGCATGTTATTTTGTTGTTTTCACTGCAGGCTAGAACCCAAGTGTCAAGTCAGCTCCTTCCAACATCACTCCCCATACCGGGAAAATAAACAAAAGGGGTTCATGAGGTCCAGCCAAGGGACAACCGCCGACCACCGCCGTCTCCGCTCCACTGCCGGATAGTCCAGACCCAGACCACCCCCAGCAGAATAACAAAATGTACAAAAGCAGTTGTCGCTCACCACTAGTCAAAGTCACAGCAAACCCACCATCCATTTTGCGAGAGGCAGGGCCGGGTCATCCCAAGGGCATCAGGCACCACAGCTCTAGGTTCAGCCGCTGGACCATCCGCAGAGCCAGTGGTCGAATGTTCACAAGGACCCCGTTAGGACTCCTCGTGCTCAGCAGGATTCACATCTGCCTCATCCTCCCCCTCATTTTGTCTGCCCCTCCTGGCAGTACGCAGCTTCCGAACATAGTCCTCAGCCTGCTGTGGGTTCACGAAGAAGTGTTGTTTGCCCTGGTGGGTCACCCTGAGCCGCGCCGGATAAAGAAGTGCGTAGTCCACTTGCATGTCCCTCAGCTTCTTCTTCACGTCCAAGAATTTCCTTCGCTGGTCCTGCACCATGGGTGTGAAATCCGGATACAGGGAGAACTGCACACCGTCACAGGTTAGGTTCCGCTTCGTGCGGGCAGCACGAAGTGCCGTATCGCGGTCCCGGTAATTAAGCAACCGGGCGATGATGGGTCGCGGCTGCGCCCCCGGCTTGGGGACCGGGCCCAAGGAGCGATGCGCCCGCTCCACAATAAATTGGCTGGAAAAGGCCTCCTTACCCACCGCCGTGATGAGGATTCGCTCCACATAGTCCTCCATGCGCCCAGTGTTGGTGGACTCCGGAACCCCCGTGACGCGAATGTTGTTGCGTCTGCTCCTCGCCTCCAACTCCTCGTTCTTCGCCGCTATAACTCTCAGGATATTGTCCATTCTAGTTAGGCGCGTATCGTGGGCAGCGGCCGTGTCCTCTGAGGTAGAGATGCGCCTCTCCGCCTCTCCCAAGCGCTCCTCATGGACCTCCAGCTTCTGCGCAACCCCGTCCATCCTGGACGATAAGCGGTCAACCTTGTCGACTATCGTGGCGAAGCCCTGTCGCATCTCCTCCATCATCAGTCTCAGCTCCGGGGCCAAGGGGGGAGGGGGGGGGGGCTCAGTGCCCGACGACCCCGAGGCTCCACTGGTCCCCGCCATGCTGCGTAACGGTTTTTTGGCAGCCGCAGGTTCGAAAGAGAGCTTGGGTTGTTTGTTGTCATTTTTGCCCATCGTGCCTCGACTGGGAGCCCCCACCGGATCACGCAGCCGGTATCAATGTCCGCGCCCACTGCCCCGAACTCAGTTAGCTTGTCTTGATGGCACCCCCGTGCAATAAACACTTGTGTGGTTGTATCCTCTCCTCGAGGTCAGGAGCCTCCCAGGCAATCTCTCTCTCGCCCCCAGAGTCCCCGATGCTGCAGCCTCAGTGGTCCGGAGTGCAGGGTGAGGCAGCGGGGGGGTGGCTTCAGGCCACAGGGCGCAGCGGGAGGCTAGAGCGCCAAGTGCAGCGAGCAGGGTCCGCAGGTCGGAGGATACATATGCACCCGGAGGGTACGATGTTACCTCGCGGGTTCTCACTCCCAGGTCACAGCGGGAGACCGGGGCAGTAGCGGGGCTGTGTGGCGCGTGGTCGGGAAGCTGTCTGTCTCCTTCGGTGGATCCAGGTAGGCGCCGCTATGCTCTCCCGGCCCTGCAGTGGACCGCCGGGGCAGTGATCAGCACCCCAGCGCCCCGCAATGGCCCCGTAGGGGGAAAGCCTCACCTCCGGTGCTGCACTGTGGTCTCCAGCAGCCTCCTCCTCCAGTGGGACAGGCCCCTCGGCTCCGAGGCCCAGCCGCCTCGTGGAGAGCCGCAGCCTCGCGCAGTCCAGTGTCCGGGCGCCTCAGCAGCGCGAGCAGCAGCGCTCCCCGGTCGGGACTCCCAGTCGCGCAACTCCGGTTTCTGACGTCGGATTGCCCTCAAAGTCGGACCGGAGCTGCAACTCGGGTAGATGCACCTGTGCTGCAATTCCTGGGCGTCCACCCACAGGTCAACAGGATAGTTTTAGGATCGTTCTGGCCAGGCAGCCAGAGCCTCACTAGAGTGCGGCCATCAGCTAGTGCGCCCTCTAGCGCCCCTGGTCCTAGGAAGCTTGATTCCGGTCCAGGGAAGACATGGCTTGGCAGTTCGGGCTGGACTGTTCCATGAGGCACAGGGTCAGACTGATTTGCATATGGCCATGTCTGAACTGGGGTGGCGGAGTGAGCTAAAGAACAGTGATGGATTAAACCCAGATCAGTTGACTGGGGCTGATTGTTTGCATTGTCAACGCTCCGTCCATCACCACCTTTGGTGTATCAAAAAATGTGTAGCATTAGGCCACATAATTTGCCTTTTTTGCTGCATAATTTAGTCAACCCTGCCATATAATTTGATGCCCTTATGTTGTATCATTTCATTGGCCCATAGTGTAGTGTATAGAGATGACATTAATGATGCCAGGTTGACTGGCAGGTTTGGAAAATGCTGAATGATGACGAAGCAAGCCTTAATGCACCGAAATTCACTTGGCTCAGTACTTACTGGGGAATTGTTGCCCCTATATGTATGGAAGGTTTGACCTCCCAAAATTTACGTGGGATAAATTGTGGGGGTACTGTGTTTACGGCCAACCTCATAATTCCAATATGACCAGTAAAAGAAGTTACTAGCCATATTATCTGGCATACTTGTATTTGAGAACTTCATCTCTAATTTGAAATTTTTAGAAAAGCATGACAACTGTGTGACAACAGCATGTTGATTGTAATTTTCTGTGTGCATGACAAAACTACTAATATTTTTAACATACCTTTAGATCTGTTTGATATAAATCTAACATCTATATATTTAAGAAATGATACAAGAAAAACTGCATGATAGATTGTCACATACAGAAATATAATATGTAATTTCTATGTATGGAAATCTGTAACTCCTCAGTCATGACTAAATCTCTAATGTTTGGCCATTCACTGAGAAGTATTCTACCTGTATCTGTATATGAGGCACTTCAGCCCCTAGCTGGGGTAGTAAACTTTACATAAATACTCATATCATACCATACCATAGTGTGCTTTCATACCAGTCTTCTAACCACCACCACACCAAACCAAAGACTCTCACATAACCTTTTGTTTAATCGTTTTTTGGCAGACTACATTTGTGTTAGAAATGGCGGTCTTTAGCTGGCAATGGTTTGCACTGTTGTCCAAGTAGGGACCCTTCTTCCTAGTCAAGGTAAAGGAGATACACATCTAAAATAACAGCTGCTCATCACCTTAGTACCTTGGCACGAGCAGACAGGCTTATTTCAGAGGCTGTGTGTAAAGCATTTATGCATGCATACAGTAACACAGTAAAAACACTACAGATGAACACCACACAGTTTAGAAACCTAAGCAAAACTTTATCTAAACCAACAAGATCAAAAACTACAACAATCTAAAATTCAATACTTGTAAAAATAGTTACTGTGCAAAATAACATTTAAATTGCAGTAATAACTTGAAAACACAGTTCCTCTGACTCGGTAGCTCCTTCTGGGGCTACCGCAGTACTGAACATGACATACTCTAACAATTCCCGCCATCCGCATTGGTACGGGTTACCTAAAGCATCAACAAACTCGGAGAGGGTACCTTACTTGTTGCAACCAATGCGCCGATGCAAGTCGGGCGGGGCAACTGCTGTGGTTGCAATGTGAGATGGAAGTGTTGCAGCGTGCAGTGTCCTCACAGTTCGGTGCAGGCTGACGGAGTCAGTGAGACCAAGGCTTGCTTTGCAGGGAGAGATGGTACTAAATACTGTGCTGGCAGGTCACGGTGGGGCAACGGAGCTGGTTGATGTTCGAGTCGTGCAGCGATGGAGTCAATGACGTCTGTGCAACGTGTGGAGTTGGTGAGACCAGGGTTGTGTTGCGAAGCGAGGCTGTGCTCTCTGCAGTGCCTTCAGGACACGGAGTCAGAGAAGGAATCTGTGACAGAGTTGGCTGCTAATTTCTTCTGTGGTGACTGGAATCAGCGGAACCAGAGACGGTGTCCAGAAGGATGGTGAGGTCTTTGATGTTCCTGAGACCTCTTGAACAGGGAGCAAACTCCACTTCAAGCCCTTGGAGATATTTTCTCAAGCAGGATGCACACACAGTTCCTCACCTTGGCCACAACAGCCACTGTAGGCCAACCCCAGGCAACACACAACAAAGGGGCAATACTCCACCTCCAGTTTCTCCACCTCTTCTCCTTTGCAGAGGTTCCTCTTGTAGTCCCAAAAGTGATCTAAAACTCTGGGGCCTGGGCCCCAATATTTATACAGCAAAATCCTTTGTTCTCTGGTGGCAGAGAAGCCCTGCGCTCAGTCAAAGCCAGTTCTGTCCTGTCTGGTGCAACTTCCTGGCAGGAGGTGGAGACAGGATTGTGGGAGGCAGACCAGGCCCATTCAGGTGAAAGGAAATCTTCTCCCCCTACTCTAAATGCAGCCCAGGTCTATTCAGCCCAGCCCTGACTCATCCAGACTCTCTGGAGCCACTGCACATCCCCATCCCATGTCACGCTAAAGCCAAACCGTCAATACGCATCCTAGCAGAGGCACACTGGATGGCTAAGCAAGAAAATACCTACTTTCTAAAAGAGGTATTTTCAAACCCAGATGTAAAAATCACGCTCACTAAAAGATGAGTTCAGGCATACTAAACTTTATTTTCCTACCTTATTCCCAGTGGTCCTTATGTTTATAAGATATTCTCAACATACTCCCCATTCTATCCTATGGAAACAAGTAGCCTTGAATAGTGAAAAACAAAATTGGCAGTATTTCACTATTGGGACATGCCACACACACCAGGGCATGTCCTACCTTTTACATACACTGCACCCTGCCACAGGGGTACCTTGGGCCTACCTTAAGGGTGACTAACATGTAAGAAAAGGGAAGGATAGGGCCTACAAGTGGGTGCACTTGGCAAGTTGACATGGCAGCAACAGACTGCCCACAGCCTCTGCAATGGCAGGCCTGAGAAAACCTTTACAGGCTGCTTATGTGGGAGGCACAATCAGTGCTGCAGACCCACTAGCAGCATTTGATTTACAGGCCCTGGGCACACACAGTGCACTGCACTGTACTAGGGACTGACTAGTAAATCAAATATGCCAATCATAGAATCACCAATCCATAACAATAATTTACAGGGAGCACTTGCATTTTGGTATCGAACAGCAGTATCAAACTGCACAAAGCATCTAGACCCGCAAAAACTAAGTCCAACACACAGCAAAAGCACAGGAAGCAAAGGCAAAAAATACAAGGGAAACCCACACCAATGATGCCAGGTCTAACAATTTGTATTTTTTTTCAAACTTGTCTTTTATTCGGCATCTCACAGATGGTACATTACATGTTGTCATATCAGGCAATGAAGCAAGAAAAATAGAGTACATTTGTATTTTTAACTTTGTGGCTGTTACTAGGAAATGTGCGCATACGTTTCACATGTCCAACTGACTATTGTGCCTGTGATATAGTTGCACTTTTTGCCCCCATCCTTATGGAAGCCATTTTTTGTCTTCTGTGTATTTTTTTCAGGTAGACAGCATAGTCACAATAAGTAGGTGTGTAAAATGCATTGGCGTTTAAGTAATGTGGAATTCTAATAATGCATTGTGTGTAGAGTTTCAGTATTACTGTTATACATACTAGTGTGCAGACAAGTGCAATACAAATATGTGCTGCACTTGAACAGAGCTACACAACGCACAAAACTTCTTTTGGACTAAAGATACTTTTAAGAGTTGAGCAAAAGTTTTTGCTTATGTGCATCTTGAATGAACATTTCCATTACGTGGCCCGAGTAATTTTTCAAATTAAAATCTCACGATTTTTAATAATTTTTGTATGTTGGGGAGAATATATTGAATTGAATTGATTGAATAATTTTAAAAAATCCAGGAAACTGAAACGGAAGATGGCTTAAGATTTTTGTTTTGAAGGATGTGAGAGTTAACCTCTTTTATTTCCTCTGAATGTTTCTGGCATTTTCATGCAAAAAGCTTGTGGGTGCTTATAAAAATAAGAAATATTCTTATTTTTCAAACAGTTTTCATCCCACATTTAAGTGGCAACTAATAACCTTCAGTGACCTTTTCTGCAATTCCAAATGCGTGGCCTGCAATATATATTCCTGAATGGCATTTTAATATCTCACCGAACTTTTAATCAATTAAAAAATAAGTAAAACTACAAAGCCCATATTCTATGGTTATGGTAGAACATACATAATTTCATGTTTTTAAAATGTGGCATTATACCAGTGCTTCTGTTGCAGCTCCCTGCTTCCTACCAGATACATCAGCCAGACAAGCCCACTTTACTCTGAGTTAGAGAAGCCGAAGAGCCCTTGCTCCTATATGTCTGCTAATGCTTGGAGGCCTGGGGGATGGAAGGGGTTGCTTGGCAGCTATACATATGTTAATGTAAGTGCTAGTGTTTCCTGCTACTGCTGTAGGGAGCGTTTGCTGTGCAGCTCAGGCCAGTTGCAGAGATTCAGCATTTATGCTTTGTTATGTCTAATTGCTTGTTGCTGTGACTGATGCTCCAGTTGCCTTTGGGTCACTTGTAAACTATTACTTCAAGAAGTCAAGGATTTTAAAATCTGCAACGGACAAGAATACCCACCCTTATTCAGGAACAAACCTGGAAAGTGTAAAATAATTGAGGAACATTTTTTTTCTGGTGCATATTATCACCTCAACGATTAGGGCAACTCTGAAATCAACAAAGTTAAATCCGCAGCACGGGTATATTTTGAGAATGTCCATAAAATGTACTAAAAGAATGTTTCCTACAAACCAAGACCTTTTTTCAATGTGTTTTCAAAGTGTTTCATATAAAGGACCTCCTCTGAATTTCAAATTTAATTTTGTTTTGGGCGTGAAACTGCCCCAAATTATATCTGTTGTGGGAAAACCTCACCAACATTTTTAAACGCAAATTTTGACATGAAAAAATAGTCAAACACCTACCTAGCAAACAGCCAGTATTAAAATAATTTCTGTGTGAATTAGATGCTTTAACACCAGTTCATGTTGAAATTCCTATTTCTAAGGATATAGGCTATAACACTATGGTTATTCTGCACCTCATATTACCATACCTTTCCTATCGGTAGTTACGGATGCTGTTTTCCTGCACAAGGAATAATCAGAATGTTGGTGTTAGGTATTTCTGAAGAGAGTCTAGTGTGGTACTGGACACATTCTAGTGTCTCGGCAGGCACTTAGTTTGCCAGCCACTCCCTCGAGGGCTGGACACACTTGCACCCATACAAAGCCACCACAGGCATCACAAGTGACGTGAGCCTAAAAATAAAAGGCTCCACGTGCTCGTGGCCAGTTAACTAAGCAATACGACTGTGCCTGTGTCACTCCTTTTAGTATTATGTGGGCTTAGGGCCCATAACTCTACAATGGTGACGAGGGTGTCTTACCCGGCCTGCTGCGCTGCACCATGGGAAAGTGCCACCCTCAACCAGCTAGTCATTCCACGCTCCAAAACAGTGTCTTGGGGCGATCGCCGCTTTTTAGTAGCAGCTCCTAAATTATGGAATACTCTCCCCCAAAACATCAGGTTGAGTCCTACCCTTCTCCATTTCCGTAAACTTTTAAAGACCTGGCTGTTTGACCAATAACCTCCCACACTCTCTTTAGGTCTCCACTCCACAAGTAAGTGCATTCTCAGCGCCGAGACGCCTGCGGGTATTTGTCGCGCTTTAGAAATGTCAAAAATAAAATAAATAAATAAAATAAATAAATAAATAAGATGGGTTAGAGCTGACTCTGCACAGCTGCTGTGTTCCGCCCAAGCGCTACTCCACTGGGTACTATGGAGGGGGAGAAATCTGCCCTAGCATGGGAGAAGAAACGAAGACCATCCATCTCCACTACCTCGCTGAAACTACACCCACCCGCCCAACTACTGGACCGGAGACAGGAGCTGTGCGGCGGCCCTGCAGGAGGTGTGCCAGATGCCTGCCGAGGCCCCGCCCGCCGGGGCAAAGAGAGAGGGCATCTGTATAGCTGAGGTGAGCTGGTGAAGTCTGCAGACACCACCATGCCTAACCGTCTTATGCTAGGGGTTTCAATAGAGGAACGTGAACAAAGAGCACATTGGTATTGGAAAAATGCCTAGTGCAGTGTAGACTGGCAGGCACTGCGGCGAGGCCAGAGACTTAAATGGAGGTCGCTCATTTATGCTCCGGGCCCCTCAGCTTTGGAACACTCTGCCCCTGACATTACCCAGCACCTCAAATCTGCTGGCTTTTAGGAAGGGCCTGAAAGCCTGGCTTTTTGCCTCCTAGTCTCTTTTCGTGTTCTGTTGACCCTGCTTTCTTTTAATCTGTTGTGTTGTGTTTGTCTTCCTAGGTTGTCAATAAAGCGCCGGGATACTCTTCTGAGTAGCCGAGCGCTATAAAAGACACAAAATAACATAACATAACATAACAAATGTAAATATTACGTTTCAATTACGGTAAAGTGCAACAGGATGTCCATTTTGGCTGAGCTTTAATAGTCTGATACTTTTGAGGTGAAGGTGCGCAATCTAAAACAGACCCAACCAGATTGAAATTGAAAAAGTGCGTAATGCAGTAAGAACTGGCATCAATGCAGCGCAGCCAATGGCTGGAGTGCAAATGTAAAGTTCGATCAAGGTAAAGTGAAAATATAACTGGAAGGCAAAAGTCTGTGATGGTTGTACTCTAATAATTTGATTATTTTGAGATAACTGGCAGATGATCTAAGACAGACCCAAACATATCGAAATTGGAAAAGTGCCAGGTGCAGTAAGATCTGGCAGACATCTCTGCGGTGAAGCCAATGACTGGAGTACAAATGTAGGATTTACTAAGATCACATACTAATGAGATGTCGTGCCGAAAGTCCATTTTGGGTGTGCTCTACTAGTCAGGTTTTTAAGATGAAGAGCTGATGACGGAAGACAGGTCTGCAGTGGCCTACCATCACAGACAGATCCAGCGCAGCCTCACCTGCTTGCCATAAATGGGTAACTTCAAAAAAAGGAAGGAGGATCAAGGAATTTCCCATTTCAACAGCTTTCTGGTGCGTTCAGTAGCTTCAATGCTTCTCTGAAACATTTCACACATCTGACTGATAGCTGCACATCCACACCGCTCAGACAAGCAGTGATGGCCACGTTGCATTGTGTTACACCAAGGTTGCTGTACAACATTTATAGCCAGTGGCACCATAAACCTTTTAGGGCTGGACACATGCACGTGACATGGGTCAGTCTTTCCTTTTTGTAGCTGCATAAACAGCAGTTATGTTCCACTGACTCAGTTAAATGGCCACACTTGTGGCCTTTTGGGAGGAATTAAGCCACATCTCAGCCTCAAGAGATATTTTTAAAGGCCAGTTTCATGGGGTGGCTAGATTTATTTTATTTATTTATTTAAAACATTTGTAGAGCGCGGCTGTCGCCTTGCAGGCATCCTGGCGCTGAAACAGAGAGTAGCTCCACAGGGGGAAAGAAGAGAGGAAAGAATGAGTGGGATGGAAACAGTGGTTTAAGCGAAGTTGGGGAGGGAAGTCAAGTGATCGAGTTTAGGGGAACAGCCAGGTCTTGATGCGTTTTCTGAAAGGAAGGAGTTGCGGTGTTTGGCGGATATCCAGGGGCAGACTATTCCATAGTTTTGCTGCTGCAACTCTGAAGGATCTTCCTCCAGTCCTAACCTTGTTAAATTTAGGGACTGATACAAGGTAGGCTGTGGCTGAACGGAGGGCTCTAGTGGGAGTGTACCAGGTGAACATGGCTTGCAAGGGTATGGGTCCGACTCCGTGCAAAGCCTTGAACACAAGACAAAGCGCCTTAAAAGCCACTTGTTGCTTCAGGGGGAGCCAGTGCAGTTCTGCTAGGGCCGCAGAGGCCGAAGATCTCCTTCCGATATGATGCGTTCCCCCAATCTTGCGGTACAAAAGGGGGTGGTGATGGACGGAGCATCTGAACCAATCAAACACTCACACCCAGTCAACAGATCTGGGTTTAATCCATCACCGTTCTTTAGCCCACTCTGCCACCCCAGTTCAGACATGGCCATATCTTGGTACAAAGTCTCACATAGAATGGTATGGGCTTTTCAAGAAAGATCTTGTTTATCAGCGATTCCCAATTGTATCTTTGCCGTTTTAACCAGCAATTTTGCAGGGAGCTTTGGGGTTAGATTTTGCTTAAAGATGATCCGCACGTCGAGTGCTTCCATGACCTCTACCTAGTAGCGTTCTCACAGGAGGTTTTCTGTCTTGGATACCTTGCCTCATCATTTCTTTAAAGGACCCCGAAGGAGCATCCTTCTGTTTCAAAAAATATCCCAAGAACCGAGCTTTCAACATATTGTTTAAAGAGACCGAATTACAGCCTTACCTGTGAGTATGGTGCAGCGTCAATAAGGTTGAATAGATGTTTGTTACATCTTTTCTGGGCTTTTTCCAGCCAGAAAGAGATGTGATTGTTGAAAATCAATGAGCCATGCATGAGCGTTGGCATACATTTGGCATATATTACTTTACAGATGCCAGTTAGATCTGGACTGCTTATCATAGATGCACGTTTTTATAAAAGCTTATTGTCTTCGACAGGGCAGATTCCTTAAGGCTGGACTGGTGTGTGACATGGGTGCCACATTGGTTAAAATTAATGGTCAGATATTTAAGGCTTCTCACTTGTTCCAGTGCCACGTTGGTCACCGTTGAATACAATTTGGCAGTACATCTATTTTTGACTCCACATGCCATAATTTTAGTTTTGGCATGATTGACTTCTAATTTGTTTTCAGCACAATAAAAAGAGAGAGCTGGCAGAGATCGCTGCAGCCCTACCACCATATGGTCAAATAGTAAAGTGTCATTGGCCTACTAGAGGCAATGAATGTGGGTGCAGGCACATTTAGGGACGCCAGAGCTTTGTGTGTGTCTGCCAGATAGAGATTGAACAACAGTGGTGCAATAATGCAACCATGTTTTACCCCAGATGTGGTCCAGATTTTATAGGTTGTGATGCTACTAGTTGTGATTTTTACCTTTACCCAAGTTCCAGTATATAAGCTTCTGGTGGCTCTTAGTAGATTTTCCGAGATATCCAGTTATACAGCTTCTGCCAAAGTCTCCCCCTGTTGACTTTATCAAAGGCAGCTGTAAATTTGATGGATGCGACAAAGCGGGGGGACTTTTTGATGTTAGCTGCTTTAATCAAGGAAGAGAAGATGGTCAGGTTGTCTTCAGTGCCATGCCTCTGCCTGAAGACTGATTGAGTAATGGGTATTAGGGCCTTGGAGCTGGACCATTCTCCTAACTCAGTGTGTAAGATTTTTGCAAAGTATTCGCCATCCACGCCAAGGAGGTCAAAGAGCCGGAAGTTAGATGGGTTGTCACATGTGCCTTTTTTGTGGATTAGCCTGAGTATGGCACCTCTACAGCTGTCCAGCACTGCATTCCACCGCATGCAGTTTTTAAAAAGCGGGCTGAGCTGGGTTGTCAAATCACTTAGGGCAGATTTAAATATTCTCATGGGTACGCCATTTGGGCCCAGGGCTCCAGCTGCTCGAAATAAGGCAAGTACGTGTTTTAAAAAAAATGTCTTTATTGGTCTTTTGTACAATAAAGGAACAAACAACATTACCAACATAGCCAGCTACTCCCACTTACAGCACACAGCATCTGTGCGCTAATCATGCTCAAATGTCTGTACAAGAGATAGTCCTTGCATCTTTAGTACTAGGGGAAAACAAAACATTTTATACATTGCGCATCAATTGTATGGTTAAGTTGAACTGTACAAAATAAATCCAAACAGCACTCAACATTTGTCCAGGAGTGGGGCCAAGGTAATCGGATCAACCAGATCTAATGTTTAACCTCCACTGTGTATTGAGAACTACGCAATGTTCGCCCATTGGCATAGATAAGCATGCCAACTAGCCTTCTAGTGTCCCTGAGGGGGTTGTTTCTGCCTGCTGGCGTGTTCAGGCCCACTCCAAAAATGGTTCCTATATATCCCTAAGCCTTGATGCGTTCGGCATCAGTTCCCAAAAAGTGTACAATTGTGTTTGACTGAATGTCACATCCTGAATCCAATCTTTCATGCAAGGGGCATTCCTCCTCCCCAGTACATAGCCACCCTCTGCTTGGCAAACAGCAATAGAATAGAATGTAGTTTACGAGTCCTCGTTGATGTGTCTTTAACATATCCCAAAAATCCCAATAAGGGATCCGTGTCGCCAGGTGTACCAATGATGTCGTGTATGGTGTTAAAAATCGTTGACCAAAAATAAGCTAGTCTAGGACATCCCTATGCCATGTGTAAGAATGTGGCTGGAGCAAAGCCACATCTCCAGCACCTATTATCCGTCCTGATCCCCATTCGATGAAGTTGAGTAGGGGTACTGTAAAATCTATGTAAGAATTTAAAATGAATTTGCCAAATCTTATAATTGGGGGATAGGGCCCTCCCTTACTCTATTGCCCTCCCTCCCTCTCTATCTATCTATCGCCCTCCCTCCCTATCTATCGCCCTCCCTCCCTCTCTATCTATCGCCCTCCCTCCCTCCCTCTATCTATCTATCTATCTATCTATCTATCTATCTATCTATCTATCTATCTATCTATCTATCTATCTATCTATCTATCTATCTATCTATCTATCTATCTATCTATCTATCTATCTATCTATCTATCTCTCTATCTATCTATCTTTCTATCTATCTATTTATCTATCTTTCTATCGCCCTCCCTCTATCTATCTATCGCCCTCCCTCTATCTATCTATATATCGCTCTCCCTCTCAATCTATCTATCGCCCTCCCTTTCTATCTATCTATCGCCCCCCCTCCCTCTCTATCTATCTATCGCCCTCCCTCTCTATCTATCCATCGCCCTCCCTCTCTATCTATCGCCCTCCCTCTCTATCGCCCTCCCTTACTCTATCACCCTCCCTTACTCGATCGCCCTCACTCTATCGTCTTCCCTCCCTCTATCTATCGCCCTCCCTTAATCTATCGCCCTCCCTTACTCTATCGCCCTCACTCTATCGCCTTCCCTCCCTCTATCTATCACCCTCCCTTAATCTATCGCCCTCCCTCTATTATCTATCTATCTATCTATCTATCTATCTATCTATCTATCTATCTATCTATCTATCTATCTATCTATCTATCTATCGCCCTCCCTTACTCCATCTATCGCCCTCCCTCTCTATCGCCCTCCCTCCCTCTCTATCTATCTATCTATCGCCCTCCCTTACTCTATCGCTCTCCCTTACTCTATCGCCCTCCCTTACTCTATCGCCCTCGCTCTATCGCCTTCGCTCCCTCTATAGCCCTCCCTTAATCTATCGCCCTCCCTCTATCTATCTATCTCCCTTACTCTATCTATCGCCCTCTATCTATCGCCCTCCCTTACTCTATCTATCACCCTCCTTCTCTATCTATCGCCCTCCCTCTCTATCTATCTATCTATCGCCCTCCCTCCCTCTCTATCTATATATATTGCTCTCCCTCTCAATCTATCTATCGCCCTCCCTCTCTACCTATCTATCACCCTCCCTTACTCTATCGCCCTCCCTCTATATCTATCTATCGCCCTCCCTCCCTCTCTATCTATCTATCGCCCTCCCTCTCTATCTATCTACCGCCCTCCCTCTCTATCTATCGCCCTCCCTCTCTATCTATCGTCCTCCCTTACTCTATCGCCCTCCCTTACTCTATCGCCCTCCCTCCCTCTATCTATCTATCGCCCTCCCTTCCTCTATCTATCTATCTATCGCCCTCCCTCTATCTATCGCCCTCCCTATATCTATCTATCTATCGCCCTCCCTTATTCTATCGCCCTCCCTCTCTCTCTATCTATCGCCCTCCCTTACTCTATCGCCCTCCCTCCCTCCCTCTCTATCGCCCTCCCTTACTCTATTGCCCTCACTCTAACGCCCTCCCTCCCTCTATCTATCTATTGCCCTCCCTCTATATCTATCCCCCTCCCTCCCTCTCTATCTATCGCCCTCCCTTACTCTATCCCCTTCCCTCCCTCTCTATCTATCACCCTCCCTTACTCTATCGCCATCCCTCCCTCTCTATCTATTGCCCTCCCTTACTCTAGCTATCGCCCTCCCTATCTATCTATCTATCTATCTATCTATCTATCTATCTATCTATCTATCTATCTATCTATCTATCTATCTATCTATCTATCTATCTATCTATCTATCTATCTATCTATCTATCTATCGCCCACCCTCCCTCTCTATCTATCTATCTATCTATCTATCTATCTATCTATCTATCTATCTATCTATCTATCTATCTATCTATCTATCTATCTATCTATCTATCTATCTATCTATCTATCTATCTATCTATCTATCACCCTCCCTCTCTATCTATCGCCCTCCCTCCCTCTCTATCTATCTATCTATCTATCTATCTATCTATCTATCTATCTATCTATCACCCTCCCTTACTCTATCGCTCTCCTTTACTCTCTATCTATCGCCCTCCCTTACTCTATCGCCCTCCCTCCCTCTCTATCTATTGCCCTCCCTTACTCTAGCTATCACCCTCCCTCTCTATCTATCTATCTATCACCCTCCCTCTCTATCGCCCTTCCTCCCTCCCTCCCTCTCTCTCTATCTATCGCCTTCCCTTACTCTATCTCCCTCCCTCTCTATCTATCGTCCTCCCTTACTCTATCGCCCTCCCTTACTCTATCGCCCTCCCTCCCTCTATCTATCTATCGCCCTCCCTTCCTCTATCTATCTATCTATCGCCCTCCCTCTATCTATCGCCCTCCCTATATCTATCTATCTATCGCCCTCCCTTATTCTATCGCCCTCCCTCTCTCTCTATCTATCGCCCTCCCTTACTCTATCGCCCTCCCTCCCTCCCTCTCTATCGCCCTCCCTTACTCTATTGCCCTCACTCTAACGCCCTCCCTCCCTCTATCTATCTATTGCCCTCCCTCTATATCTATCCCCCTCCCTCCCTCTCTATCTATCGCCCTCCCTTACTCTATCCCCTTCCCTCCCTCTCTATCTATCACCCTCCCTTACTCTATCGCCATCCCTCCCTCTCTATCTATTGCCCTCCCTTACTCTAGCTATCGCCCTCCCTATCTATCTATCTATCTATCTATCTATCTATCTATCTATCTATCTATCTATCTATCTATCTATCTATCTATCTATCTATCTATCTATCTATCTATCTATCTATCTATCTATCTATCGCCCACCCTCCCTCTCTATCTATCTATCTATCTATCTATCTATCTATCTATCTATCTATCTATCTATCTATCTATCTATCTATCTATCTATCTATCTATCTATCTATCTATCACCCTCCCTCTCTATCTATCGCCCTCCCTCCCTCTCTATCTATCTATCTATCTATCTATCTATCTATCTATCTATCTATCTATCTATCTATCTATCTATCTATCTATCTATCTATCTATCTATCTATCTATCACCCTCCCTTACTCTATCGCTCTCCTTTACTCTCTATCTATCGCCCTCCCTTACTCTATCGCCCTCCCTCCCTCTCTATCTATTGCCCTCCCTTACTCTAGCTATCACCCTCCCTCTCTATCTATCTATCTATCACCCTCCCTCTCTATCGCCCTTCCTCCCTCCCTCCCTCTCTCTCTATCTATCGCCTTCCCTTACTCTATCTCCCTCCCTCTCTATCTATCGCCCTCCCTTACTCTATCGCCTTCCCTCCCTCTATCTATTGCCCTGTTCTCTTCTCTTCTCACGTGCTGATCTGCTGCTCTCTTCCACCCCGCCTCTTCTCTAACTCTCTGTTCTCTTGTCTTCTCACGTGCTGATCTTCTGCTCTCTTCCACTCCGCCTCCTTCTTTAACTCCCTGTTCTCTTTTACTGTGCCGATCTGCTGTTCTCTTCCACCCGCCTCCTGTTTAACTCCCTGCTCTTCTCTTGTGCTGATCTGCTGTTCTCTTTCACCCCGCCTCCTTCTCTAACTCCCTGTTCTCACAACCACACCACACACAACCAAACCACACGCGCAACCAGACCCAACCACACACGTTTATATGCATTTTATCTTCTTTATTTCTCAAGCTCCCTAATGCAAATGAAAACCTGTACAGCAGCGTCCTTGCTGCAGTTTTCAGAATTGTAGCCAAGAAGTATCTACACCTACCAGAATGGCAACAACTGCTGCTTAGCCGACAAATTCCTTGACCACCCAACAGTGGATCTTGGATTATGCCTGCCCATATTATAAAACTGTTAACACATTTTTGCACACCATGTAACTTGCCTTATCTGCATACTCTGCTAATTTTATGTTAACCAATTTGCAGGATTATGGTGGTATGCAGAGACCTGGAATTTTTGTCGACTACCAGACAAGTCTGGTATTTGGTGGGCCTGCTGGAAGGGGGATGAAAAGAAATATGATGCAACCGCTTAATAAACCCGTTGGAGGGGCGCTTGTCGGCAAAAAACCTAAATTGAGAAAACCTAGATCAAATGGCAATGCGGTCAAAAAAGGTATGTTTCTAGATAGACAGCTTCTGTTTTTTAGGTTGAGGTTCGGGAGGAGATTTAATGTTTTGGAGTATGGGGGCTTGAACCCGCCTCTCTCCTCCTCTCTCCTCCATTGGCTGGCTTCCTAAACAGAGACCAGCCATTGGAGGAGAGGGGCGTCACTCCAATGAAGCCTCGTCTCTTTCGGATTCGGGGGCGTTTTTTTGCGTTCTTTCGACTGCGACGTCATCCGTCACTCAGAACGCCAAAAACACGGCCCCGATTCTGAAAATTTCCGAGTTTGCGGCCGCCATTGTTGCCCGGAACAGCCTCGCTGCCACTCGAGGTAAGGTTTCTTCTGACCCTTCTTGTCCTCATCCTTTTCACTCATTCTCTCCCTCGCGCTGTATTATCTTTCTCCCTCACTTTCTCCTTTTCCTCCCTGCCCGTTTCTCCTGGTCCTGTTTCTATAGTTTCTCTCTGGCCGGCACCGTGTCTGCCTCTCTCCTCTTTTCATGTCGCTATCCGCCGCAGCCGGTGGAGGCAGCGCCTCTCCAGGGACAGGAAAGAAAAGTCTCTGCGGCGCGGACTTTGGTAATGTTTCGGGAATTTGCGGGGCTCGTTTCCAGCCAACGGAGTAACGATGCGCAGTTTGAATTGCCTGCTCCTCCTCTCACCCTCCTGTCCCTCCTTCCACCCGCGCCGGGCGCCTCACTCCAGCTGTGAGAGGGATCATGGCGCTGTCCGGCAGGGGGGTCTGTCCGGCTGAGCGAGGGTCGCCCCCGTACTGACCGGGGTCTGTCTGTGTGTGTGTGTGTGTGTGTGTGTGTGTGTGTGTGTGTGTGTGTGCGTGGCTCTGTCTGTGTGTGTGCGTGCGCAGCTCTGTCTGTGTGTGTGTGCGTGGCTCTGTCTGTGTGTGGCTCTGTCTGTGTGTGTGTGCGTGGCTCTGTCTGTGTGTGTGTGCGTGGCTCTCTCCGTGTGTGTGTCACTGTGTGTGTGTGGCTCTGT
Organism: Lissotriton vulgaris; assembly: GCF_964263255.1. NCBI lineage: Eukaryota > Metazoa > Chordata > Amphibia > Caudata > Salamandridae > Lissotriton > Lissotriton vulgaris. The sequence goes on along the minus strand of NC_141691.1, from coordinate 917,066,173 downwards.
GTGTGTGTGGCTCTGTGTGTGTGTGTGGCTCTGTGTGTGTGTGGCTGTGTGTGTGTTTGGCTCTGGGTGTGTGGCTCTGTGTGTGTGGGGCTCTGTGTGGATAGCTTTTTTTGTAGGTAGCTCTATGTGTGGGTGGCTCTGTCTGTGTGAGGGTGGATCTGTGTAGGTGGCTCTATGTGAATGACTGTGTGTGGGTTGCTCTGTATGGGTGGCTCTGTATGTGTGTGTGGGTGGCTTTGTGTGTGTGGCTCTGTGTGGGTGTAAATGCAATAGGTCATGCATTTGCGAGCAATTAAGCTATTGGCATTGTAAATAACAATGCCATCTATTTAACAATCAAGCTATTGGCAATGTAAATGACAATGCCATTTATTTATGATTTAAAAACAAAAAACAAAAAAATGTCATGAGCAAAGCCAATAGCTCTACCTTTAATAATGCCAAGACCATTGCATTGTGAATGCTTGTTTTAGGTCTCGCTGAGTCAATGCGCTTGCGCATTGTTTCAGCGAGACTTATGTAGGGGCTCCAGGAAAGGCTGCCAAGAGAGCTTTGGAATATGGATTATGGCCAGTGCATGTGCGCCGGGTGCACGCTCACCATTTGCTCCACCCCCCACCCCATCAGACTTGAAAGGAAGACGCTCGCACACCACCATTTGTCTGTGCCTCGGCATCAGACTAGAAAGGAATGCGCTCCCGCCCCGCCACAGCAATGCCGAGAGCTTGTTTGCACTGTCCGGCGGCCATGCTTCTCTGCAGTATCCACTCGCCCTTCGCACCATCATCTGCGCTGTCAGTTTATCCTCTTTGCACTGTTAGTCTGTATTGTAACTCATTCTGTGCGCTGTCTGTCTGTTCTGCAGCTTATCCTCAGCGCTGCCAGTCGGCCCGCAATCGTTCCCTTAAACCGTCTGCCCGACCTTGCCATGCAGTGTTTGTCCTGGGATCTGTCCTGTATCTATTTCCCGCCGCTGCTCTTTTCCTCTGCATCGCCCGCTTGCCCTGCACTTTTCACTTTCACTTTAGTCTAACCATTTCCGGCTTCCTGCTAATCCCCCAGCCGCTTCCTGTTTTCCTCCAATCGCTGCTGTGTTTCCTGCTAACTGTGAACGAGATCTATAAAGCCCCCCGCTGACACCTCGCCTATAATTCCGTCACTTTACTGTCATTGCTACCGAGATATGCTGAGTTGAACAAATGTTGCACAGTGCTGAGGAGTATGTGGTCTGCGTTGGGCCATGGGCAACACACCAAATAGTGTCAGGGTCACGCCTGCGTCTTAGAGACCAGTGCACAGGCTTCCGGCCTCTGTTTTTTTTTGTAATATATTTCGATTATCATGTGGATGATTTTATTGGGCGGCGGTGGGATTTTAGTTCTCCCACTTGTTTTTTTTACCGATGCAATGCAGCTTCGCTGTAAAGCATTTTAAGCATTTTGCTTATGCTTAACAGCATCTGCAACAATCATTAACAAAGCCAGTGGATGCAAAAGGCAAGCTCTATTGGTCTTGCCAATGCTTTTTAGGGCGAGCGAAAAGCCCTCTTGCAGGGATTTGAAAACTGGACCTGCAAATTGCTCACATTTCTCATGCTCGTGCGTGTGTGTGTCCATTTGCGGCCAGCTATTGGCCTTTCAGTGGTTGCTGTTCTGTAAAATAGACACCAATAGGCCAGAGGCGAGAGCATAGCTCCGCCCTAGGCCCATTGGTGTCTATTACGCGCATTTCCTAACATATGCTTTCAACCAATTCAAAGGATATGGCAGGAAAGGCGCTCGCACCACTCGTGGCTTTGTTTTTCTAATTGCAAGGCATTACAAAGATGGCTGTTACACAGTAACACTGCAGCACAGAAGGAAAACTGTCTAAGAAGTTTGTTTCTTCGTCATTCTGCAGAACATTGGGTGCTGGTGAGGTGCTGCTGGACTGCAGACGTGTCAGTGTTTGAATGCAGATGGGGTGGGGTCGGAGGCATCTCGTACACACTATCTTAAAGGGTTGTCAGCGGGTGCATTGGCGCGTTCAGTCTGCCCATCTGATATATCAACTACGATCATGAAACAATGTTAACAGGAGTCAAGGTAGCTCATCGGGTTGAGCGCTTCCGCCGGAGATCACAGTGTAAACGTCAGGCTTGAGGGGTTAGTGCGCCTGTAGCGAAGTCTGTGTGTAACATGGAAGTCATCTGTTTGTTTTCTCTGGCGTACACACTTCGATCCATGTGCTTTGAAGTGCGTGCAGCAGACACCTGGGCAATCTGCACATCACGAATCACGGAAAGCTCGACTCAGCCTGTCATGCCTGCTATTTAAAACCAGCACTGCATTTGGTTTCTGGCATGCCCTGTTATGAAATGCTCAATATATTGTCCGCTCTATTGGATCTTGGGTTTCAGATTGTGCCCGGGGCTGGGGTTTTCTTGAGTGCCTGCCTGCCTGGGTGTGGGGAGCTGAGAGGCGGTGCATGTCCAGGAATGCCAGCCGCGCATAAGGCATACGTGTATTTCCACAGCCTGGTCACAGTTGTTGGCGCACCAGGAACAGCGGCCGGATGGGTGTCGGAGCCCCCGCTACCCATCCTAGCTGTCACTTCGCAGGCCGCCCTCTAGAGGAGCGGGTCTTTGTCCACAGACCCTCACCCCGGCTGTCATTTGTTGAGCTGGGGGCTTTACTCACAGGCCCAGCGTCTCTCTGTGGGGCACGCGCTGCTCCAGTACTCCCCTCGCCCACCACGTTTAATAGGATTGTCCTATTGGTATATTAGTTTTACCGAAGTGGTCCCCTCTGGAGGGACATCCGAGATCCCTTCCGTAGCTGGCGCCAGTAAGGGCAAAGAATGTCTAAACTAAAAAGGCCGGGTGCTGTTTCCAGACACCCCCTTTCCAGGTGCTACCATGTGTACAGTTGCCGCATAGACCCTGTACCGCACCCTTGGCCCTCGCAGAGGATGGGCATTGCTCCCACTGTCTGTCATCATCTGTTTACTCTCTTTAAGAGGTGGAGATCGGCCCTGAGCCCCCTGACTGTCCTTTCACGGGAATGGGTGGCAGGAAGATCTCCGCCTCACATGAGTGATGTCTCTGGAGGTAGTAGTCTTACCGACACCGCTGCAGTGGGTCGGCCACTGCTACGGTCCCATATCTCCCACGGCTGCACCTAGGGGTGGGGCGGGGAGCTGTCTATCTATCCCCCTCCCTCAATCTATCACCCACCCTCCCTCTATCTATCGCCGTCCCTCTATCTATCGCCCTCCCTCTATCTATTGCCCTCCCTCTCTTCCACCCACCTCCTTCTCTAACTCCCTGTTCTCTTCTCTTCTCCCGTGCTTGCTGCTCTTCCAACCTGCCTCCTTCTCTAACTCCCTGTTCACTTCTCTTCTCCTGTGCTCATCTGCTGTTCTCTTCCACCCGCCTCCTTCTTTAACTCCATGTTCTCTTCTGCTGTGCTGTTATGCTGCTCTCTTCCACCCACCTCCTTCTCTAACTCTCTGTTCACTTCTCTTCACCCGTGCTGTTCTGCTGCTCTCTTCAACCCCATCTCCTTCTTTAACTCCCTGTGCTCTTCTCCTGTGCTGATCTGATGCTCTCTTCCACCCACCTCCTTCTTTAACTCCCTGTTCTCTTCTGCTGATCTGCTGCTCTCTTCCACCACACCTCCTTCTCTAACTCCCTATTCTCTTCTCCTGTGCTAATCTGCTGCTCTCTTCCACCCGCCTCCTTCTTTAACTCCCTGGTCTCTTCTCCTGTGCTGATCTGCTGCTCTCATCCACCCCACCCCCTTCTTTAACTTTCTGGTCTCTTCTCTTCTCCTGTGCTGATCTGCTGCACGCCACACACTGCTGCACGCCACACACTGCTGTACGCCAGACACAAGCATCTATTAATTGCAAAATGTGTTTTCTTTTTTGCAAACTGTAAATCAAAGTCACAAACACATATTTTACGTAAATACCTATTGCATAACTAAGATTTTCAAAAAAAGATGCAAAACACATACATCAATATTTATTAACTACTTCTTCATCACCATTATCTATCATTTAACGTTTTAATACACATTCTCATTACATGTGATTGTATTTCAGTATAATTGCAATTCCATAACTAGCACTAACAACATTGCCATTTTCAATGCCAACTGCTCAAACTTTAATAATGCGAGACCTATTCCATTTCCAATGCTTGTTTATTGTTGGTTGCCGAAAGGCTGTTTTTGCATGTTGGTATTTTCTTTCAGATAACCGCACGCCCCACCTTTTGATAACCGCACTGCCCCCCAATGCTTGCTGTTACAACCTACGCTCATTTGTACTGAAGTCAAGAACAAACTGAACCTACAGAAGAGAGCTCTCTCAAAGTTTGCATTAGCAGCTATGGGGCTCTTTTCAGAAGAGCTGATGTGAGATGGTCACAAGTGCCAGAATTGACCAGTGCATAACTCTAACAGGTGGGTCCTTGTCTGCTAGGTCTTGCTGATTCATTCTTGGCCAGGATCTTCTTTACTGACTTCACACTCCATCCAGAAGGTCAGGACTGGCAGAGCCCTCTGTGGCGTTTGATTCTTCATGCTGAAATTAACCTGACCAGCCGGCAGAGGTGCCCCTGACCAGAGATCCTACTCTGTGGGTACTCTATCGCCCTCACTCTTAAACCCTCACTCTACCACTCTACCGCCCTCACTCTACCACTCTACCGCCCTCACTCACTCTATCACACCACCACAGCATCACTCAGGGGAAGCACAGCATAACTATGCGCTACCACAGCATCACTGAAAGCAACAGGATACATGTATCCTGACTCGTGTTTTCACACTGTCAAACCTCCAATCTTTCAGGGTATTGGTGAGCTGCCAGTAGATTCAGATCTATCCGTTGGAGATATCTGCTTTAAATATAAATGTAATCCAGAAAATTGTTTATTGGTATTTCTAGTAAGTATATTTCTGTTGCAGTCTTGTATTCAACAAGAAAAATGGCCATTCTACAGTTCTACTTAAAAGCAAATTTCACGCCACACATGGGTAACCCTTCAGCCCCAGGCATAAAAGCATCAACAGCTTACCTTCTCTTTCAATAAAACTTCTCAATCTGCCCAATCTACCTTCTCTTTAGGAATGCTGGAAATCTCACGCTGGAAGGAAAGCAATTTCCTCCAGCTTAACGCTGGAAAAACGGAGGTTCTGCTCTTTGGAGATGCCCCCCTCCTCTGGTCACCTTCCTGGTGGCCCCCAGAACTAGGCACACCCCCGACCACGGCAACCACAGTCAAAAACCTCGGTGTTCAACTTGAACAGTCCCTAAACATGAAGAAACACGTTACTCACACAGTCTGATCCTGCTTCCACACCCTTGGCTGACTAAGGAAAGCTTTTACTTATCTCCCCGACACAACAAGGAAAACCGTAACACAGGCCCTGATACTAAGCAAGCTGGACTATTGCAACGCCCTATTGATCGCATCAAATGAGTCCTCCTTAAACCGATTGCAAATGATACAGAACACAGCCGCCTGCACGGTTCTGAATGCTCCCCCAGATCAGCTTTCTCTCGCCTCCTTCATCAGCTACACTGGCTGCCCATACTACAACGCGTGAAATTCAAGATCTGCTGTCTCACACACAAAGCTATCTGGGGCAATGGCCCTCCCTATCTCGTAGAGAAACTTTGACGCTATTACCCGGCTCCGACTCTCCGCTCCAGCTCCCAATCGCACCTCAAAACCCCCAACATAAAGGCTGGATCCGGAGGCAGGTCCTTCTCGCCCCCTTCATCTGGAATCAACTACAGCTGGCCCTAAGACAGTGTCCAGACCATCTTAAAATCAGAAGACTCCTGAAAACTGCCCTGTTCTAACCCCCCTTTAACTACCTTTGCTGCGCTTCCAAGCGCCAAGATACCCCCCGGAGGTGATTCAAGCGCTATACAAATTAAATCAAATCATTAATTAAATCAAACAGGTACACATGCTGCAAACGGTTAAGTTAATTACCATTAACAATTTGCTTGCAGCCTGTAATGCTGTAGATGCACTTGCACCCTTCCTGCCACCAGGGCATGTGAGCTCACACGGCATATAGAACGTTCAGGTCTGTTTACTCCCTCCTCAGTTTCACCCAAAAAATTGAAATTTGGCAGGAAATTAATTTCTTGGAAATGTGATGCCCCCCTTCAATATTCCAGTCATCGCCTCCTCTGTACAAGGACTCCTCTAAGCTCATGGGCGTTCATAGACCTGGGATGGATTTTTCCATCCTATGGTCTGTCTGGACATACTCCAAAATTTTAAAGTCCTGCATCTGTTTTCCCCGTTGTAAGATGCCTTTTCTAATAATATATTCTTTCTGCTTTTTTGTGGACTGAATTCTGAGTTCTTTTCTTGCACTGTACACAAGACTTTTGCTGTTACTTTTGTAATAGTTAGTGTGCATTTGTTCTGGAGAATTTTGCTAAAGATGGTTTAAAACTTGTGTTTACTTTTAGGGTGAGAATCCCTTTGAAATCGTTGAACAAACGGGAGAATCGGTAGTTGAGGAAACAACTGATACGAATGATGAAGACAATGAGCAAAACGAAGAGGAGGACATTGATGGTGAGGCAGAAAATGCGGATGCTGCTGAGGATGCGGATGATGCTGCTGACCCAAATGATTACTCTGGGGACTTAAGCACAACTGATGAAAACTAGTTGAGAAACTGCCCTGAAATACCAAACACTTTAGTACACTGAATTGGTGGACTTAAAGAAGGTTTTGCGCAAAGTTGAGCCGTTCGTTCACCCTGCATGCATTCCACTTCTGTTTTAATTGCCTATGGGCAAACCGGTTTTAAGTTTTTTTTTTTTAGTAAACTAAAGCTTGTATTAAACACAGCAAATGCTTCAGTATTCTTCCAGTGTAAATTGATTTGTCCATGGGTACGTTTTGAGTAATTTTGAGCAGTTGGGGTTCTAAACATTACTATGTGATTTTTGCAGATTTTAGCGCCCAATGTAGTGTTGTATATAATTCAAGCTGTTGTAGCAAAGAAACCCTGTTTATGTCCTGCAGTAATAAAGGTTTACAACAAGATTATACACTTATTTTGCACCTCTCCTATATGGTACTGTCTACCTCAAAGAACAAGTACACTCAATGTGGTGTATAATGTGCAATGTCTGGTGGCGGTACCATCACACAGAGTGGGCAAGAGAAGATAAAATGATGGATTGTATGTGCTTGGACTATGGTGAGAATACACTGGAGGAGGACCAGGTCAAGTGCAGAGATTTAATAGATAAGGCATAGCAAAAGAGGTGGCAACAAGGTATCACTGTAAGGCCTGGTAGCTGCTGGATAATCAGCAGAGCTGGGGATGGCAAGAAACATCCGCTCTGCCTATGGGGGCCTTGTGACACCAGCTGGGTGACTCACCCACCGAGGTGTTCCTTTCTTGCTTTAAAGAGTTCGATTTTTCTTGTGTGTTTTTTCTGCACTTTTATTTAGCGCGAACTCTATCAGAAGGTATTGCAGCGCTTTAAATGAACACTAGTTACATCACACAAGGTCACTTTTTAAACAAGAAAAACAAGCATTTTCGGAAATTATGTAGAATATTTCATTTGTGGAGTGCTGCAGTCGGGGCCTGAGCTGAATTTTAATCAGAGGGGGACTGCAGTGATGGACTGCAGTGGGTCTGCTATTATACCAATGGCATAAATCACAGTGAGCCCGACTCTGCGCCCGCAGGCACCAGCTCCGGACTGTCAGGGCAGTCAGGAGGCAGCAGGAAAGGTCGGAGGTGCCAGGGAGAGGGGGCTGGACACGGACAGGAACAGAGGAACTGAGGAAGCAAGAAAGAGAGGAGAAGACGAGGGAGGAAAAGAGAGGAGGAAGAAAATAAGATGATAAGGAAGGAGGAGGGGCGACGAGAGAAGAGAGGGATAAAAGGAGGAGGGTGTTATGAGGGAGGAGAACAGAAGTGGATTGACAGAATCAAGACTAAGGAAATAAAGCGCGAAAACGAAGGAAGCAGTAGAGGCAGGCATGCAGGGTGGAAGGAATAGAGGGGAAAGACTGAGAAAGGCAGAAGCACAGAGAGAAAGAAAGACTGAAGAGGATGGGGCAATGTTGCAAAGAATGAGGAATGAGGTAAGAAAGAGCAAACAGGAGCGAGAACAAGGAAGGTGGAATAAAGAAGAGGAAATCAAATAAGGAAGGCAGTAATAATGAAGATATGAGAATACAGGTGATAAAGTTGTTGAAAATATGGAGGAAGGGGAAGAAACGAGAAAGTACACAAAAGCATGTAAGAAAATAAAAAAAAACATTGAAGATGAAGAATGGGAGACAGGGAGATTGACAAAGAGGAATACACGAAGGAGGAGACTGAGAGAAGGAGATAGAAATGGAAGGAAAGTGAACAAGTCAGTGTAAAGCTGTAGGTTGAATGAAGCATTGGCCGCGTGGCCGGGCCGCAAAGAACACCAAAAGAAAAGCGAGAGAAACAAGCTCTGGCATTGTGCGGAGGGGGGCGGGGGAGGGGCTTCCTTTGAAGTCTGATGCCGAGGCATGGTGTGGGATGTGGCTGTCGATTTGCACGCGCCTGGCTCACATGAATTGTATCGAATCCGCAGTTTGTTGAGACTTTTCGGAAGCCTTACTATAATCTCGCCGAACAATGCTTACGCATTGGTTCAGCGAGACCTAAATTTAATGTGTCCGTCTGTAACACAACGGGTGCTCATGTAAAGCGCTCTGATGTCTTCAGGTCTAGTTCACGCTATATAAAACTCCGCCCCCCCAAAAAATGTATAAACTTCACACAGGATGACTTCCTTCAGGAAGTCCTGCACTGCTGTAAGCTCCTTCTCAGTCCAGGTCCGCACCTCTGAAACTCAATTCCTGCAAGAAGAATTGACAACCACCTCAAATTTTGAAAGCCTTCAAACCTGGCTGTTTATAGTTTTGTGAAGCTGTGAGACAGCATGCTGCGAAAGCACAGGGGGCACGGGTTGGCACTCACAGAGGGGTAGTTGGGTCAGTAAGATTGGGGGTGTGAGCTTCAGATTTACCAACAATTGCGCTGGCATTTAATGTTATAATACATTATACAACAAGCAGGGTGCAAGAGAGGGGCTAAAGTGGCAGTGGAAAGGGAGACAAATGAGGATGGGTAGCAGTACTAAGTGAGAGAAAACACAATATTTTGTAAAATAACCAACATTTATGAAGACTTTTAAAACACAGAGGGAGACAGTGTATATTTTGTCTGCGTGTATGCAAACATTCCTGGTGAAATCCGACAGACACCTCACCATACCCGACTTAAAGCATCTGTACCCAACCATTTTACCAGAAAATGCATTTATTCGTGTTTTGTATTTATATGTGTGTTTTGTATTTATATAGCGCACTGCTACCCTGATGTCTCGTAGCGCTGTATTCATACCGCTGTGGAACCCTTCCTGGCTTTCCTGGAAATGTCCACTCCTGGACACCCCTAAAGTGAAGCCAGGCATCCAAGCGCTGCTGGGGCCGTTGTGGAGATTAAGCAAGCTATTGCCAGGAGTCACAGAGTGTGACCCATGATTAGACTAGGCACCGAGGCGAGAATTTTCAGGTCCGGGGAGATTGAGTCCAAGAGCCGCCGAGGCGGGGATTGAACCCTAGTCCCGGGCCAGACCTCTGCATCAGGGTCTGCCGACCAACCATTAAGCCACGCTTCTAGGGGGCTGTAGCACAACAAACATCCGCCTCCTGAAGGTACGTCCCTGTGCACTCGCATGCACGACCCCATCTGTACTCACATCTTTCTCCACCATTTCAGATTTAAGGGCAGGTACATATTTGCCGCACAATGATTTTACAATGTCTCTGATTCTCACACAAATCACGCTCAGTACTTCCCATGTCAAGTCAAGTTAGGAATTTATATAGCGCGCTACTCACCCAGAGGCTCTCAAGGCGCTTAAGGGAGATGGGTTCGTTACTGATCGAACAGCCAGGTTTTGAGTTGTTTTCTGAAGGAGAGGTGGTTCTGTGTAAGACGCAGGTGGGTGGGGAGGGTCGGTTGGTGATCCGGAATGGATGGAGTTCATCAAGCGGATGGTGTTATCCGGTGCTGGTCGGGGTCCAGGCGTGAAGGGTGGTGGTGGGTTCGGTTCCGTGGAGAGGGGAGTGGGATGGTCGCCGAAGCTGTTGTGTACGTCTGCGATCTTGCTGTGGAAGAACGAGGCCAGAGAGTTGCAGAGATCTTGAGAGGGAGTGATGTCGTTGTTGCCCGCGCTGGGATTGGTGAGTTCTTTGACGATGCTGAAGAGTTCCTTGCTGTTGTGGGCGTTGTTGTCTAGTCGATCCTTGAATGCTGATTTCTTGGTGGTGCGGATCAGCTGGTGGTGTTTGCGGGTGGCGTTCTTGAGGGCGGTCATGTTGTCTGTAGTTGGGTTTCTTCAACAGGCTTTCTCGAGGGTGCGGCAGTTCTTTTTGGAGTTCTTGAGGTCATCGTTGAACCAGGAGGCTTTCTTGCTTCCTGGCTTGTTGGGCTGGTTTTTCAAGGGTGCTAGTTTGTTAGCGCAGTGGGTGATTCACTGTGCGAGATTGATGGCTGCTTGATTTGGGTCCTTTGATGTGGTGGGAGGGTTTTGGTTCAGGGATGTGGTGAGCTGATCAGTGGTAATTTTGTTCCAGCTTCTGCGGGGAACTTGTTGCGGGTGGTGGTGGTTCGTGGTCTTTCTGAAGCTGAAGTGGACACAGCTGTGGTCTGTCCAGTGGAGTCCCGTGACGTGATTGAGGGAGATGTGCTTGCTGGAGGAGAAGATTGCGCCGAGCGTGTGTCCGGCGTAGAAGCCATAAAAGCCAGATTACATCCCACATTCTTTCAGCCATGCACACCGAAAGAGCCTCCCTAGACCCTGTTGGCAATTAGAGAGCACCTTACATCATCGCCAGTGGTATAAAGTCAAGTCAAGTGACCAATAACTGTCCGAGGCAGAGGGATAGGGGTAGAGAAAAAACAAGAACACAGGAGAAAGCAGAGAGACAGCCAGATAAGCAAAGACAGAGAAACTGAAAGGTGGAGTAGAGCAAGAGAGATAAACGAAAGGGAGAGGCAGAGAGAAACAAAGTGAGAGGGGTGAGTGCGAGGCAGTGAGAAAAAGATGAAGAGTGAGGGAATAAAGAGATAGCGGCAGAAAGAGAGAAAAGCAGTGTGAAAAGAGAGTGTGCGAGGAAGATAGTGCCTTACATCCCCGCCAGGGGTATACAGTGCTATATTAATTCTGCACTACAGAACAAATCAAGTCAAGTAACCAATAACTGTCTGAAGCAGAGGGATGGGGAGAGAAAAGACGGGAACAAGAGAGAAGGCAATGAGACAGCCAAAGAAGCAGAGAGAAAAACTGAGAGGTGGTGTCGAGCAAGAGAGGGAAGCGAAAGGGAGATGCAGAGAGAAATAAAGTGAGAGGGGTGAGTGCGAGACAGTGAGAGAGAAATAAAAAAGATTGAGGGAATAGAGACAACGACATAAAGAGAGAAAAGCAGAGAGAAAGCGATAGAGAGAGCGAGAGACAGTAAGAGGGGGAGAATGCATTTACTTGGGCGAGATTTGAGACTCTTCGTGAGAGAAGGAACATGCTTGAACGTCGATCCCTTTTGGCCTTGCACCTCACTCACCTGACACATGACAGTTAACCCCAGGCGGACTGGGAACATGGTCCAGTTGGAAGATTGACTGACTCTACCCCACGTGTACTGGCCTTTGAGGGGCCTGCTTGAAATCATTGGGTGTCGTGACCCCGGTATGTACACACATGTTCTCAGAATCCATCTCACTTCTGTGTCCTACAGCATCCTGCCCCCTCCCCCAAGCAGCCCCTTTGTCCTCCTTCCTTGGGCTTTCTTCATGCCTGATGGTGATGAGGTTGCCATGGGAACAGTTTTGGCTCACAGATGTAGAGACACATCGCTGGGTGGGGCGCTGAGTGTCTAGACAAGGAGGACCCTCAGGAGCCCCTAAACCGAGACACCGTCTGAAATTAAACAAGACGTCAGCGTTTAGTTGCTTCGGCCGTAAAATGGATCAAAAAAAAAAAGAAGCTTGTGAGTGGTACAGCGTGCACCACTGCGAGCATATGTCTTCAATTATGGCGGCCAAGTCTGGCCGCCATAATTGAAGACATATGGGCTTTGTTGCAAGTAACAGACACCAATAGGCCATAGGCGGAGCTACGCGACCGCCTATGGCCTATTGCCTGTTCTGTTATAAAACAGCACGCATGCAAAACCCAATCAAAATGGACATTGAAATGCACAAGCACGAGTTATGTGGAATTTCAAAGTCCATTTTTGAAACCCTAGTAAAAGGGCTTTTTACTTGAAAGCCCTAAAGAGGTGAAAAAGATATCGTACATGATGACAAGACACTGGGGTAACACTCTTTTGTCCAAAACAGAAAAGATTTTGCAGAAATTATATGTTAGAATGATTAAGTAGCTGCAAAGGGGTATACAAACACCATCACCCTAGTCAACACACACTGTCAACCAAGATTAGGCCTGTATAAGCTCCCTTTTGACTTAGGGAGTACAAAAAACCACAAGGAGCAGAAATACTATCTGTTACCCATCACCTCCAGCCAAACCCTAGTCCATGCACACTGCCAACCTACAATAAGCCTGTATAAGCTTCCTTTTGATTTAGGGGTACACAAAACAACGGGGAGCAGAAATACTGTCTGCTCACCATCAACGCCAGCCAAACCCTAGTCAACGCACACTGGCAAACTAGAATAGGTCTGTATAATCTCCCTTTTGACTTAGGGGGGTACAGAAAACCGCAGGAAGCAGAAATAATATCTGCTCCCCATCAACGCCAGCCAAACCCTAGTCAACGCACACTAAAAATAGAATAGGCCTGTATAAGCTCCCTTTTGACTTATGGGGTACACAAAACCACGGTGATCAGAAATAATACCTGCTCACCATCAAAGCTAGCCAAATACTAGTCAACGCACACTAAAAACCTAAAACAGGCTTATATAAGCTCTCTTTTTGACTTAGGGGGTACTCAAAACCAAGGGAAGCAGAAATAGTACCTACTCCCCATCAACACCAGCCAAACCCTAATCAACGCACACTAAAAACCAAGAACAGGCCTATATAAGCTCCCTTTTCAGGGGCGGCTCTAGGCTCATGGCGGCCCTGGGCAGGGAGCGTAGGTAGGGGGCCCCCGGAGGAACACAGTCACGGAGGCCAGTGAAGGGGGGGGTGGGGTCAGGGTGTTTAGAAGTGGAACAGAGCCGGATGCCGCCAAATGCCTGCCAAAGGCCGCCACGCAAATATGTATCCATCCTCAGAGGATTATTATATTAAGGATATATATTGGTATGGCGGCTCCTGGGGTTTGGTGGCCCTGTGCAGGTGCACAGCTTGCACATGCCTAAGGCCGCCCCTGGAGCGTGTAAGCACTCTGAACGTCTCCCAGAAGCAAAAAACAAACTGTGAACATTCTCCTCCCCCGTGACGTAGGGGGGTACTAAGCTCGATGGGGGAGCAGCGGCAGATAGGCCGAACCTATTGAATTCTGTGCCCCCGTGACGTAAGGGGTACAGAGATCCATGGGGGTACAGCGCTCCTCGGAAAACCGGAGTCTCTCACTCTCTCTCTTCTCTCCCAGGGCCAGACTGGCGGTAGCAGCACCCGGCATTTTCCCAGTGAGCCGGAATGTTGGTGGCCGATTATTGGCCCATGGGGGCCACTTTTGTTACTGAGGGCCGGTTTTGCAGCAGTGCTGCAATATCGTTCCCCTGTAACAAAAACGGCAGTGGTGTTGACACTAGTGCTTCTTTCATTAGCACCCCCCCCCCCCCAACCCCACCCCCCCCTCTCTCTCAAAGATTCCTCGTGAATGCTGCAAGGAGCCGGGGGAGGGGGGCTCGAAGTGACCGGAAAGGGCCCTGGGATTTGCAAACCAGCCTTCCAGGTCTTCCGCCAACAGGGGAACGCCAGGTGGAATAGATGATGACATGGGCTGGAGACAAGTCGCGCTCTGAGGGACACAGAATAGGCCGTCGAAACTGCTGACTCCGGCTTCCTCTTTACTTTGCCTTTATTGGCAAGGAAAGATACTTTGTACTTAGAAAAAATACACTTTGAATTCGTCTAAGAAAGAGAGTGCAATGACTTGGAGCGAGCTAATGGTTTACAACCTGTTTAATCATCTACTTCTCTGTTTGTAAAATAGTGTTGCATGGATACACAGTGGTTCAGAGACATCCCAGCGACCAGCAAGAGCTCACAGCAGTCAACGAGATCATTCGAACAAAGAAGTAAGTTATTAATTGAGCCACGGGACGGAGCCAGGGGAGATATGCGTAACCTTTGTTTAAACACACATTTCTGCTCAAATAAATCGGGGTCTATTTGAATTAGATTTTGTTAGGCCAGCTCGCTCCCAGGCACTTGTGCTAAGCACTGAAATGACACAAATTTGTACAGCATGTGCAATCTTTGGTTTGGAGCTACGAACTCTACACCGTCACCTCAGCCTGTCACAAGAAGGGCCAGACAGGGGCCTAACTCAAGCCCCTGCTGCCCTCACCGTGCTGGGGGCGGGGCGTGGGGGCGACCCTTGAGGGCTGTTTCGGGGGAGAGCGGGGCATTCATCAAAAGGCCTATGAAAATCTGTGAGATGGATGAGACACAGGGGGCCCTCTTCATGTTTTACATGGGAGCCCCATCATTTTGCGCCTCTGGGGCCAGATGCAAAGGCGTAAATAGACACTGTTGGATTTGGTTAACATCTTACTGAGAAAAACGCCACTTAGAATACCAAACATTATTTGTGAATTTAGGGGGTTGAGAGTAGAAAGCAGGGTTCTCACCTGGGCAGGGAAAGGACGGCGAATATGAATACCCACACAACTGTACATCTGTGAGCATTCATAACAATTCCCAATAGGTTTTAAAAAAATGACCCAAATATGTCCACCCTGGTAAGGCATTTCTCTACATGATAAACAATTAATGTGCCGAGGAACTTACTTTTATGCGCAAAATGCACATTGTTTTAACACTTTATAATGTAGATTGTTCCCAATGTTGACATTCTGCTGAGGTGAGCATAGGGGAAAGGTTTACTTACACTAGACATTTAAGCTTGGTTAGATTCAAAGACATCAGCTTACGTATACCAGCAAAACTAAGCAGTTCATTTATATATTTCAAATACATTTAGATGTCTCAAGTAATGCTTTATTACATGCTCGACAACTGAATTTACAATTCTTTCACAAGCATACATTTTTTTTGTTCTCACATAGGTTATAAGATAAAAACAGTTCTGCTATTTGTTTGGCCCCTCATTTTTACCACCTTAAAAGTTGAATATTATCTTTTCAGGAAATAAAAGCTTTCTGTTGATATATGCATAGCTGCCAACTTTTCAAATTGTTTAAGTGTAACATTTCCATATTTGTAGGGTACTTATGAGTGACATTCTACAGCTAAATGCGTGATACATGTGTGACACATGTGTGACACTTTGAGTGACACTTATACTGGATGGGAAACAATTTTAAAATAATGACTGCATTTTCACAGTGCTTTCTCAGTTGCAGACTCGAATCTCATACCACTACGAATACAAAACTCACGGCGCCAAAAAGGATTCAGGTCAGTTTCTTTCTGGTTACACAGACACGCAGACATCTGCAGTGATTGCATTAAGCATTTGACGTTATTTAACATAAAAGAGTGCATTTCCCAGTAATTACATTAACTTGCATTTATCTTTCATTTAAGGTTTGTGTGTTATTTTATATTTGCAGTTACTGTTGGGTATTGCTAATATATATTTATATATTTTAAATCACTGATTTCTTATTAAACACTAAATGTATTTGCACATTTTGCGGCAGCCTATCTTTTACGGTGTGTAATATGTATTTCCCACTGATTACTATATGCAGTTACCCGATGGAAAAATGTTAACAAAATAGCTACTGATTATTTTGTCCTTGATAACCACATCTTTGATCCCAACCCTACATTTTGACACCAACCCCATTTGCACTTAAGACGAGTTCCGTTCTCTGCTGGACTCATCTGTGCAAACTAGAAGTACCTCCCAAGTGACATGGGGCGACTCCTCTGCTATGGCGGAAAAGCATCGCCCCACTGCTTTTAAGCAGTGAGCAACATAAAATGATAATAACTTTGAGTTATTGCCATTTTTTTGTTTCATTTCCTGCTGCTTTGCGGCAGGTTGGTGGGCAGGGCTGCTTTGCTCTCCGAGCAGAGTAGGGGAGGAGGGGTTTGCCCACTCCTGAGTTCTCAATGACTCTCGGGCCACCCAAACCAGTCATGCGCACGTTCCCCTTCTCCATGCAGGTTGCCTTGCAGCTTGCATGGAGAACATGCCCACCCCTCCAGCCCCTGCCTGAGGGCCGTGTCATGTTGTTCAGACCAATCCCAATGCAGCATTGGGATTGGTCAGGGGACGGAGCCTGGCTTCCTGCTTCCTGTTCCCGTTCGAGGCAGAAAAGCAGGAGCAGAAAAGACACAGGACCCAGCTTTTTTAATTGAATACTGAACCCCCTCGCACAATCCCCAAGCACGCTCCCCCTCCCAGCGACTCCCCCAAGACCCCTCGCCCCCCCCCTGCAAGTGACTGCCAGACAGAGCTAGACAGCATCCTCAGGCCAGGCTGGGGGCCATTGGCTGCGCATAGTGCTGATTATAAGCTGAGGCACTTGGGTAGGCCTCATGGTGATTGGACTGATAATTGCATGGAGCAGAAGCAATTATGTGTTGCATTGGCTCATCGCACATTATAAGAGTTAAAGGAGCTGAAATGTGCATGACTAATGAATTTTAGTACAGTGATGTGGACATTCGCGTACAGTGCTGAATTTGTAAAAGGAAAAGTGCTGATGCCCAAAGCTCATGGTCTTTAATCCGGTGCCAGACCCCACGAGCCCCTTTATATCACTCTTGTAGGTTCCTGCTTTCTCCCTTTGTAACAGTTTTTCCGTCTTTCTCTTCCGTCGACTTTTCACTTTGCCTGTTTTTTCCTTCTTGCACTCGGGAAATGCTAATGAGGAACATGAAGGACAGTGCCCCCCCCCCCCCTCCCATTGCTTAAATTACACTAAACTGCATTTGTGTAACACGCAAAGGAGTAGCCAGATTTATAAATCCCCCCACTGTCGACCAAACACATAATGACGAGTGAACAAAGCAAGAATGCTTGAATCCTTCCAGAATGGTTTCCCCGGCAGTATGCCACATTCCACACCCTCACCATTCAAGCAATCCACTGCTCAGTCAATGCTTCTATCTGGACCACATTGATCCATCCACCTTCTCCTGCCTTACATTCATTTTTTTTCAGCATTCCATCCATCCATGAGTATTCCGTTCACACACCAATCCATTCATCCACCCAGCCATCTTTCATTCTTTCATCATTTCACTCTTACATCCTTTCCCTCTTCTGGCCATAATTTTTTCAATCTATTTATGCATCCACCCTTCCAATTATGCTTTTAACAAATGAATCTTTCACCCTTCCATCCATCTTTTCACCTATTTATCCATACAAAGTTGCAACCTTTCGTCCTTTCTTTTTTTAATCTTTCTTTAAACTTTCCTTCCTACCACATTGCCTTGATTACTTTCACTATTCCTTTCTTTTACTCATGCTTTCTTTTATTCTTTCTTTTCTCATCCTAATTTTAACTTTTTACATTCCTCTTGCTGTTATGGATGCTCTGTCTGTTCTTTGTTCCGTGTTCCATCATTTGTTTCCTTCACTGGACATGATTTACTTGACCTCCACCCTCTTCCTTGCCCTTGTATTCCATTAGAGCATTTTAATCAGCTAGCTACTTACCTACAGAAAGAAGTTTCAATTATAAACCTAACAAATGTTTTATTGTGACTCAGGTCATCAGTTCCACCCGTAACCCTCACTTTAGCAGCTATAGCGGGGGCCTTACGACACCACTGTTAACAAATGATGTGTTGTACTTGGAAGGGCTGCCTATGGATTAGTCTGAAGCTCTTGAGTTACAATTAGGGTTGCCACCTGGTGGGGTTTTTACCAACATGACCAAGGCTTTAATGTTCCAGTTGGTTCAGAAATTAGGAAAATCACCTAAAGATGATATTTTATCCTCTTTTCAGTACATACTTGTAAAAGGAAATGGAAGAAGAAAGCACTTGTAAATGTGTTCTAGATCTATCTTACTGATTTATGACTGATAGTTAAAGTAAATAAAGACCGTGAAGTCATATTTAAAACAAGATGATGGGTGATTTTATACAAAGCCCTATTTAAGTGCAACACTTGGGCACAGCTGTCAAGTTTCCAGGGCCATTGGGCGATGAGCTGCTCCAGTCCAGGCTTTTGTTCTTTGAATTCTGGGACTTGTAGTCCAATTTTTATAAAGGAATAAACACGACATAAAGTCCCAATTAAAAAGAAAATAACTAGACTGTAGCAACAAGTAAGGCATGGGCCTTGGAAACATAGCAGGGCTGACCGAACCTTTGAAGATCCTTAAAATATGGGAAACGGCCACTACAACTCAGCCGTTTCCACGAAAAGCTTTACCACGCATGCATTAGAACGCATGCGTGGTTACCACAAAAGCCTTTACCACGCATACCTTTACTACGAGATGCGTAGTAAAGGCATGTGTGGTAAAGGCAAAAAAAGGGGGCTTGGGGGGGTCTCCCTCCCCCAAAAAAAGTGAGAATAAAAATAAATGACAAAGCGAAGTGGAGACAATCGGCAATCGGCGTCATTAGAGAGGAAACAAAAAGAAACTTCCGCTTCCTCTTTACGACATAGGACGTCATCAAGGAAGATGAAGGAGAAGAGATGACGACGTGAAGAGGTAAGGGCAATACAAAATTTTTTAAAAAAAGATTGAGGGTTAAGGGCAGGGGTAAATAGATGAAGGTTTAGGGGCTGAGGGGACACGTAAGGGTACAGGGTAGGAGTATAACCTTTTCCAAGAGTATGCCCTTATTATGCATACATTAACAACGAAAATCGTTGTAAATCTATGCGTGGTAAAGGAATGTTCGTCGAAAAGGTTATTCATGAAAAAAGCATTCCGTTGTAACGCATGTGTGGTAAAGGCATGCATTGCAACGGAATGCGTTGTAACGACATACAACCGTAAAACACAGTGCTGTTGCCGTTTCTGCTGCCTTTCGTTACTGCAGGAAGGTTTTGCTCAGGAGAGTAGGGGTGCGAGGGCTGTAGAGGGGGCTGATGTCATTCCAGCCCAACAGTTTGACACTCGAAATAGAGTTCCCTTATTTACGCTACTCCAAATGTTGTATATTTGTGTTTAGTAGTTTTGATGCTGCCCACTGAGATAAAAGATCACATGATGTACGAATGGGAAAGCGAACCTTTTGTAATACCCTAGTCACTTCCCCTAATTTTGACCATTCTTTGAGTTGGCAAAATAAAAATAAAAACTTCAACCAAGCTCATTTTATGTTGTTTGACGCAAATTGGAAAACAGACCTGACTACTGGTTATAGACCACTAAAAATCAAGTTTCTTATGGATTTAGTTTGGAAACGCAACATATTTAGGGCAGTGTTTAACTGCAACTCTAAAAAAATGTTTTCACTCCATATATATATTTACCTTGAACATTGCTACAGGGGGAATGCTTGAGGTGCGGGTGTATTCACTCGTAGGCCTTTTTTGATAAATTAAGTAAATAAATCTCATATTTTGCACAGAGGACACATAATAAAATGCAAGGCCCTGGCCTGCTGAGGCGTTTTCCTAGGACAGATATCTGTAGCACAGTGATGCCCAGGTTGGGTTTCATCTGGAATCGAGTTGTGAGGACCTGCACTCTTTATTTACGTTTGTATGTGTCAGGATATATTTTGGGGCAGCCGATGAGATGTGTCAGAACTTTACACTCTAAAATGTTTCCTGTTGCGCTCAAACACATCACTTGCTCCACAATACAGAAAGGCATAGTATGTAGAAACCAAGTTCTGTGCGGCCCAGCTGGCCTTGCTATTCCTACGCGTGCTTCAAGATTATGACTTCCGCCATGCCCCTCATATGGGTATAAGTAATTCTGCTGTATTTTAGAATCCCAGAATGACAAATACCCATGGTACTGGTAATTCTGATGGCGGGAGTACCTTTCAGATATTCCCACGCATCATGTCAGGGGTACCTTTGTCTCCGGTCGGTCTTTTCTCTAACCAAGGGGTCACCATCCCTCACTTCACAGTTTTCAAATTTCACTGAACTTTCTGGAGTTTCGCACAAGATCTCTTCAGCGGGTCTTTAGTGGTTAAAATAGTCATGCATGGGGACATTTGCTGCTATGGAATAAAGTGCAGTGGGGTTATAGGCCATCACACCATTCAACAACAAGCGCTCGCCTGGCAGCCGCGGTTTATTTTTGCAAGCGCTTTCACTTTAAAGTGAAAACGAGATGCAAAAATAAACACGCGGCGGAGCTTGTCTTTATGGGGATATGTGTTTAAACACATTGTCCCATTAAGATAAGAAACCTTTCACGGCAGAAGGAAAGCAGGCGAGCCCGTCCAAGTGGGCCTTCTGCAAAAGCCAAAAGTACACGTCATAGAAAGCTCTTTTCCAATGGCTGGCCACCGTTTAGCAAAAACGGTGACGCCAGCCAATGGAAAAGAGGGGCGCGGCTTAAAGCCCTATACCAAAACTGCTCTAAATCATTAAATCTCGCAGAGCGAACTGCGCATGTGCGCAGCAACGCTAGCCAAGTCCTAAAAAGAACAGGAAGATCCTAGAAAGCCAGCCCCACCTTTCCATCCTGGGTGCCAGAAAGGGAGCTGGCATTCCCTCCTCCTCCTGTTTTTTGTTTCCAGCAACATAGATGAGGAGGTCCCTGCTCGGCAGGGGCCGCACATGCTATGAGGCCCGCTCACCTTTCCTACTGGGCTCGAAGGGCAGTGGGCCTCCATCGTGGGAGCATCAGCCGCTCAGGATGTGAGGTATTTCTGACGGCTCCTAGCCCCGTTACCATCTATCCTGCATGGCAGGGTATT
Source organism: Lissotriton vulgaris (assembly GCF_964263255.1). Taxonomy (NCBI): domain Eukaryota; kingdom Metazoa; phylum Chordata; class Amphibia; order Caudata; family Salamandridae; genus Lissotriton; species Lissotriton vulgaris. The sequence goes on along the minus strand of NC_141691.1, from coordinate 917,045,116 downwards.
GGACCTGGGCATTTCTCTTTTCGCTCCCTCCTGCAAGCAGAGCAAGGAAGGAGCGTTTCAGTCTATGCTTGCGCAACGATCAGGAGCTCACGCATGTGGGCTGACCTCTGGGCATGACCGCTTCGTTCAGGGAATCCCTGGGGACGCGTATGTGTAGTGGGGTATTCCCAATGGTGCGCATGCTTTCATTTCCAGTGTGCACATCTTACAGAATGTAGGAGCCCGGTTGGAGAATGGCTGTAGGTATTGTAGTTTTCTGTGTGCTTAGGTTATTGTTGGCTGTAATCATGGCCATGAACCTTGCCAAGCAGTAGCATGCCTTCACCCTTCCCCTCTCCTGCATCTGCTTCTTCTTCAGACAGTTCTCCTGTTCCCAAGTGCAGGAGGGGCTGAATGAGAGAACATTAGGAGGACTGTGCTGGAGACTCTAGCTGCCTTTAAAGGAAAGTCTCCTATTCCTACTAAGTGCAGTTAAGGTGAAGAGGAGCTATCCTTGTCTGAGGTGTCTGATTCTTCTGAGGAAGTTCCTGTCCCCTCTGACTTCAAAGGGAAATATAATGCGAAGGACATGCTTGGGGACTTGTTCATCCATATTAAGGAAAATATAGGTTTTCCGCCACTTGAGAAGCCTGGTCCCTCTTATGAATCAGTTCTGAAGCACTTCCAGAAAACCATCCAGTGCTGACCTTCCTCTCCTTCAGTTTCAGAAAGACATTATCAGGCAGGAATGGAAGGACCCAGACAAGATATTGTTTCCTCCATTTATGGAAAAATTCTTTCCTCTGGAGGAAATAGACTCTGAGTTACCAGATAATGTTCCCATGGATTCTGTGGTGGCCGGCCTGGTGAGTCGCCCTTCCATGGCAGAGGAGAATATTAAAAAAAATCCTGTGCATAAGATGGTAGATTCTGCCTTGTGGAAGGTTTTCTCTGGGGTTCATATAGCTATGAGGGCCAGAATGTATGGGGCTATCAAGGCTCCACCTTCTCGTTTCTTCGGGATTGTGCTGAATTACCTATGGCTTCCCCCTCACGACGTCCCCAAGAGTCTGGAGGAGATACACAGACTGCTCGGATAGTCAGACGAGGGAAGGAAAGGAAGGGGACAGCAGGGAGGGAGATCTGAAGTAATAAGAGTGTACACTTAGAACATATGCTCCAGTTAACACACAGTATAACACCAACAACAACATTCCACTACTGAACCCTGTACTAGCCTCATCCCTACCTGTAAAGGAAAATACTGAAGCTGTAAAGCAGGTGTGAAGAATGAGGTGAGACCAGAGATTCACCAACTGTAATAGAAGAACACAAGGCAGGTGTTGGGACTCTCATAACCTAGTACTATTCCAGTTCCGTCAGCATATGTACAACATACCTATATATACATGTGTTCACGTCTTGTAGTTAGATAAATCCCTCTGCGTCTCCCCCTTGTTCGTCACTCCCTTGCTAGGATATAAAGATGTACAGCGTTGAAGATAAAGAAAGTAAAACAGCAGGCCTGGGTTAATCGACTCTTAACTTTGCCAGCTGTAGGTAATCAATCCTGAAATGCTTCGTGATCTAGACCTCTCTAGACCGCTCTCAAATGTCAGGAAAACGTCAGGAGACTGAGAATGGTCGGAGCCCCAACCATTCCTTATACTACTCAATCAGTCACCATATGTTCCTTAAATGAACGTTTGGCACCCCTAAGGAATTCTGTTGGTGCCTTTTCGTTCCCCGCAACAAAACAGCAGAATGCCTGTTTCAACCAACGGGGAACCGCTACTCACTCTCTCTCTCTCTCAGTAACTCGCACAAGGCGAAATGCTCCTCCCAATCCAAAAGTACCAGAACCCACTCCGAAACGGGGTTCTCAAGAGCCTAAACACAGTACACAGGTACAACGCTTACCGGCAGTTCGGTAACATACCAACCGCAGCTTCTGACTGCTGCAGGAATTATCGGCCCGCCGTCATCTCTGGAGCCGTCTTTACTTCCTGGAATTGCGTGCCTTGCGTCAAGCACGCTACGTTCTTCCCAGGCATGCCGGGAACTGTAGTTTGCAATGCTTCGTGTCATTGCCACTGCCGATCAGTGACCCAGGAACGTTCAGGTCCTGACAGTACACCCCCCCTCACAAGGGGCGCCGACTGGCAGCAGGCTTGCCCGGAAACCTATGGTGGAAGCTCGCCACCAAACCAGGAGCATGCACAGCACTGGCATGCTCCCACAAATTCTCCTCTGGGCCATAGCCCTTCCAGGCAAGCAGATACAGCAAACGCCCCCTCACCCACTTGGAGTCAAGAACCCTTCGTACCTCGTATTCTTTGTCCTGGTGTACCCAGATGGGCAGAGGAACTCGCCGAACCGGACAGTGAGAGGGTTTCACGAGGGACACATGGAAAACTGGGTGGATCCGAAAGTGAGCAGGCAAACGCAGCCGCACAGCCACCGGATTTATGTGTTTCACTACCCTGTAAGGCCCTATGAATTTAGGGTTGAACACACTGTGCCTCTTAAAACGTATGTGTTTCGTGGATAACCACACCAGGTCACCCTTTCTGTACCCAGGACAAGGCCTGCGATGTTTGTCTGCCTGTGTTTTGTATCTGGCTTTAGCTTGTACAAGATTCTTGCGTGTGGCAAGGAGTATTTTGCGCACACGCAACAGTCTTTCCTTGACCTCGGGTAATCTGTTGTTGGTGTTCGGGAGCACTATGGGGTTAAATCTGGGATGGTGCCCATAGGAACAAAAGAAAGGGGAGTGAAGCGTGGAAGAGTGCTGAGTGCTGTTATAGGCTATTTCCGCTACCCATAACCATTTCACCCATGAATCAGTGTTTTCCTGCACGTAACAACGCAATTACTGCTTAAGAGTCTGGTTCAGCCTCTCTCCGTTTCACCGTCAGTTTGTGGGTGAAAACTGGTGGAGAGAGATGACGTGATTTGTAGCTCTGCACACCAGGTTTTCCAAAAATGCGCAGTAAATTGGGCCCCTCTGTCAGACACGATAACCCTCGGAAGCCCGTGCAGTCTGACTATGTGAACCAAAAGGAGGTGAGCTAACTGTCCTGCTGTGGGGACCTGGGTACATGCGATGAAGTGAACCATTTTTGTAAGGTAAACTATGACTACAATGATGGCGGTTTTCCCTTGATCTTTTGGGAGGCCCACAATGAAGTCCACTGAGAATCTCTCCCAAGGGTTTTCTGACGTGGGCATAGGTTGTAACAGTCTCTGCGGTTGTTAACGGTCTGATTTTATTCGGGCACACTTGGAACACTCTTTCACCCATCGACAAAGATCTGGACAAATAGAAGGCCACCAGAACTGTCTCAATGCTTTTTCAAGGGTCTTCGCATACCCCGTGTGACCAGTACAAGGGGACCTTGCTTCACTTTCCATTCCTTGTGATGCCTCAGCCACGTTCTCCATACACAAGACTGTGCTCCTGATTTCACACCCAACAAAAAATCCCCTGCTCTAGTGACACACAGGACTTTGGAGGGCTCGATGATAGCCCTAACGGGTTTGTTGGTATGCATCTCCGGGATTTCTTGTCTGGTTAGTGCGTCCGCCTTCTTGTTCTGAACACCTGGTTTGTATGTAATGATGAACCGGAATTCCTCAAAAAACAACATCCACCTTAACTGGTGAGGAGTCAGATGACGTGCCGCACGCATAAACTGCAGATTTTGATGGTCTGTAAACACCGTCACCTGGTGTTTCGCACCCATCAGCCAATGTCTCCATTCCAGGAATGCATCCCGAATCGCCAGTAGTTCCTTCTCAGCGATCGTGTAGTTGATTTCTGCTGGAGTCTACTTCCGTGACATAAAGGCAATCGGATGCAGGAGTCCGGTGGTTTCCTTTCTCTGGGACAGCACAGCCCCTACCGCAACTTCAGATGCTTTGGCTTCTACTGTGAACAGAAGTTCAGGATTGGCGTGCATCAGGACCGGAGCCGTAGAGAAGGCAGCTTTCATCTAATCGAAAGTGGTTTGTGCTGCTCTATCCCATATAAACGGTACGTCTGGTCAAAGGTGTTACCATAGCAGAGAATCCCTGAATGAAACGCCTGTAAAAGTTGGCGAATCCCAACAGGCTCTGAATGTCCTTGATATTACACGGGCGAGGCCACTCCATCACAGCTTTAACCTTCCTTTCAGCCATGACCTGACCAGATGGTGTGAGCAACACGCCTAAGAATTCTACTGTGGTAACGTGAAATTCACACTTTGTGATCTTGCAGTACAGATGGTTAGTCATCAAGGCTTGTAACACCCGACTAACGTGTTCTACATGTTCTTCTGTGGTGTTTGAGTGGACCAAGATGTCGTCGATGTAAACCACAACATATCGGTCGAGATATTCCCTCAACACTTCATTTAAGAAGTATTGAAATTCGGCCGGGGCATTGCAAAGCCCGAAAGGCATCACCAGGTATTCAAAAAGCCCGTACCCCATTTTAAATGCCGTTTTCCACTCATCCCCCTGGCGTATGCGAACGAGGTGGTACGCGCCCCTCAGATCTAGCTTGGTATAGATTCTGGCGGATCGTACCTGTTCCAACAGTACAGGGATTAGCGGTAGCGGGTACTTGTTCTTCACAGTGATAGTGTTGAGGGCCCTGTAATCTATGCAACACATTTTTTCCCCGTTGGCTTTCGGAATAAAAAACAGCGGAGATGCAGCCGGAGATCTGGAGGGTCGTATGAATCCCACCGCTAGATATTTATCCAGGTAGGTAAGCAGAATTTCGTTCTCCGGTATCGTAAGAGCATAAATTCTTCCATTCGGGACCACCGCCCCCGGGACAAGTTCTATTCGGCAGTCGTACTCCCTGTGGGGTGGGAGCGCCTCGGCCTGGGTATCGCTGAACACCGCTTCGTAGGTCAGATAACAAGACGGTAGTGACACCTCTTTTTCGGCCGCGGTGACTATGTTTTGTATGGAGGCCAAAGCCCTTGAGGGGCCGTCAAACAGCGAAACGCAGTGTTCCATACAATATGCGGATGTGAACTGCACCGTTCCAGAAGACCAATGTATGAAGGGTTCATGCTTTTGCAGTCAGGGTAGTCCCAGAATTATACCGTATTGTGGTGCATTAATGATGTTGAAGGACAGGCTTTCCCTATGGTATGCATTATAGATGAGTTCGTACTCAGGGGTGTGGTATTTGATAGGTCCGGCTTCCAATTCTTTTCCATCCACTGCATACACTTTTTCGGGATGTTTCTTGGTTGTACGCCTCACTCCCAGCCGTTCAGCTTCTGCAAAGTCCATGAAACAACCTGTTGCACCGGAATCCACTATGGCACTAATATGTGTTTCTGCAGATGCGATGACCATAGTCATTTTAAGAAACAAATGGCTCTTCTCCTGAACACCACCTGGCATTATGAAAGGGATAATGTGTTTGCTTGATGGTTCCCCTTCGTCCACCCTCAAGCTTGGTAGTTTTCCAGCCCCTTGTCTGCTGTTCCTGCAGCGGCTTGTCCGTTTCTGAATCTTCCTGGCTTAGGTTTTACCGGACAGTCACGTAGGTAGTGTCCCTTTTTGCTGCAATAAAGACAAAGGCCCTGCTTTCGTCGGTGATCCCTCTCGCTCACGGTCAGGGATGCCCTTACTGCTCCGATTTCCATAGGTTCTGGTGCCATGGATGATTTCTCTGCTTGTCCTCCACGATCCAAAGGCACCACAGCTCGGTTCTTTGTTTTGTAGTCTCCTTTCTGCTCCTTCATCCTATGGTCCAGACGTAACGTAAGCTCGATGAGAGCCGAACACGTGCGGGGTTGTGGATCGATGTGTGCCAACACATCCTTCAGTTAATCATTCAAGCCTTGATAAAACAGAGCGGATTGTTTGGCTTCTGGCCAGTCGGTCTCAGCCACTAACCGACGAAAGCTGTTAAGGTATGTCACCAAGTCAGCGTTGCCCTGTTTCAAAGCCAGCAGCTCTCGATCCGCAGTAAAGGTTTCAGCCCTTCGGTCAAAGGTTTTCTCGAATTCGGGCCGGAACTCGTCCCAATCATATAGCAGAGGGTCATCGCGCCTAACCACAGGGACTGCCCACTGTGCTGCCTCACCCGCTAAGTAGGAAATCAAAAATGCCACCAAGCCTGATTGGTGGAGAACATCTTAGGTTTGCGCATGAAGTGCAACATTACTTGGGTCATAAATACTTGCACCTTCTTATTATCCCCATAAAACCTCTCAGAGGGGCCAACGGCATTTGTGTGGGCATTTCTACGACTACAGAGGGGGTTGGAGTAGTACTTCCACCCGCATCAAAAGGGTTTGATTGGATCCTGTCTATTCTAGCCCGTAACTGGGCGGTTTCTGCTCTTGAAGCAGCAACCTCCCTTTTGGAGGCCGCTAGTTCTGTTTGAACAAATGCCAAGGCAGCGATAACATCGTCTAAGGTAGCCAATATCTGATTCAGTACAACCAAGAAGAGAAATGTATTCGTGGGCCGATAATTCTGTCAAGGCTCCACTTTCTCTTTTCTTCGGGATTGTGCTGAATTACCTATGGCTTCCCCCTCACGACGTCCCCAAGAGTCTGGAGGAGATACACAGACTGCTAGGATAGTCAGGCGAGGGAAGGAAAGGAAGGGGACAGCAGGGAGGGAGATCTGAAATGATAAGAGCGTACACTTAGAACATATGCTCCAGTTAACACACAGTATAACACCAACAACAACATTCCACTACTGAACCCTGTACTAGCCTCATCCCTACCTGTAAAGGAAAATACTGGAGCTGTAAAGCAGGTGTGAAGAATGAGGTGAGACCAGAGATTCACCAACTGTAATAGAAGAACACAAGGCAGGTGTTGGGACTCTCATAACCTAGTACTATTCCAGTTCCGTCAGCATATGTACAACATACCTATATATACATGTGTTCACGTCTTGTAGTTAGATAAATCCCTCTGTGTCTCCTCCATGTTCGTCACTCCTGTGCTAGGATATAAAGATGTACAGCGTTGAAGATAAAGAAAGTAAAACAGCAGGCCTGGGTTAATCGACTCTTAACTTTGCCAGATATAGGTAATCAATCCTGAAATGCTTTGTGATCTAGACCTCTCTAGACCGCTCTCAAATGTCAGGAAATCGTCAGGAGACTGAGAATGGTCGGAGCCCCAACCGTTCCTTATACTACTCAATCAGTCACCATATGTTCCTTAAATGAACGTTCGGCACCCCTAAGGAATTCTGTTGGTGCCTTTTCGTTCCACGCAACGAAACAGCAGAATGCCTGTTTCAACCAACGTGGAACCGCTACTCACTCTCTCTCTCAGCCGAGAGAGCATCTCGGGTACAGTAACACGCACGAGGTGTAATCCTCCTCGCAATCCAAAAGTACCAGAAACCACTCCGAAATGGGGTTCTCAAGAGCCTAAACACAGTACACAGGTACAACACTTACCGGCAGTTCGGTAAAATACCAACCGCAGCTTCTGACTTCTGCAGGAACTATCATCCCCGCCGTCATCTCTGGAGCCGTCGTTACTTCCTGGAATTGCGTGCCTTGCGTCAAGCACGCTACATTCTTCCCGGGCATGCCGGGAACTGTAGTTTGCAATGCTTCGTGTCATTGCCACTGCCGATCAGCGACCAAGCAATGTTCAGGTCCTGACAGGGGCATTGACTGCGCAATCCTTGATTACGGACTTAGACGTTTTCTGTTATTCAGCAGGGTGACAATTGCCTCCCATTGTTGGAACATCTGGAGCAGTAACTTTAATTCATCTCTGACATTTCCTTTGATGTGGTGAGATCTGCGGCATTAGCAGGGGGTGCCTCAATTGCTTAAAGGCAGAACCTCTATTTGAAGGGCTGATTGTACCCATTCTTCGTGCCTTCTGCTCCCCTGATTGCACTTGTTTTCTTACCTTTCACTCCCCTGGTTGTGCTCGTTTTCTTGCCTTCTGCTCCCCTGATTGCACTCGTTTTTCTTGCCTTCTGCTCCCCTGATTGTACCCGTTTTTCTTGCCTTCTGCTCCCCTGATTGCACTCGTTTTTCTTGCTTTCTGCTCCCCTGATTGCTCCTCCCTTCCACATCCACATATATGGCGGCAGCTGCACGGCCTAAGGCAAGCCCGTGTGCACCCGTCCGCGCCCGGACCACGCTCAGCGCCAAAACCCCTAGTCCCCACACCCGCCACGATGACCACCACCACTACGATGCCAGCACACTCCATGCTCTCAACCCTGGATGGACCCACACCTGCTTCAAGGCCGCCCCAAAACACATGCACGGCCCCTTCACCTGCCGGAACTGCAGCTACACCAGCCTCAGAGCAGCCAAACAACCCGCCAAGAAAGGCCTCAACCACCTCCAATGCATCCTATTGAATACCCGCTCCGCACTCAAACATGCCGTCGAGCTCTCGGACCTGCTCGACACATCATCCCAGGACGTCGCCTTCCTGACAGAGACGTGGATGAACAACTCCTCCCCACCCGACATTGCCATAGCCATCCCAGACGGCTACAAGGTCACCCGCAGAGACCGCACCAAAGGAGTCGGAGGAGGAATCGCTATCATCCACAAGAACAGCATCAGGGTCTTGACCAGCACCAAGGACACTCTCAGCACCGCTGAACACATGCATTTCCAGATCCACACAGACCCCCAACTCCATCCTCAGAGGCACCCTCGTCTACAGACCTCCCGGACCGGACCCCAGTTCAGCGACTCCATCACCGACTTCGTCAGCACGCACGCCCTGACCTCCACCAACCACATTCTCCTCGGAGACCTGAACTTTCACCTTGAGAACAACAATTACAGCAACTCGACAACCCTGATCAATAACCTCGCGAACCTCGGACTGAGGCAACTCGTCACAACACTCACCCACTCCGCTGGCCACACGCTTGACCCCATCTTCTCCGCTAGCCCCCACGTCTCCTTCAGCCACACCACCGAACTCCTCTGGACCGACCACCCCTGCATCCACTTCTCCTTCCAGAAACCCACCACACACCACTGCACCCAACAGATCCCTTGCCGCTACTGGAGAAAAATCACTAAAGACCAACTACACGGCGACCTTGCTCTCAACCCACCCACCGAACCCTCCAACACCGACGATGCTGCCCACAGCCTCACACGCTGGATCAACGACTTCGCCAACACCCTCACCCACTGAAGAAACCCCCCACAGAGACACCAGCAAGAGGGCCAGTTGGTTCATTCCAGAACTTTTAGCCTCCAGGTGAGCCTGCCAGAAACTAGAGAAGAAATGGCACAGTGAAAAGACTCCGGACAGCCACGCAGCCCACAAGGACGCCATCTGCAACCTCCATCACCTCATCAGGACTGCCAAGAGGACCTCCTTCAAAGACCGCCTCGACATCAACGCACTCAACAGCAAGGAGCTCTTCAACATCGTGAAATAACTCTCCAACCCCAGCTCCAACACCAACGACATCCTGCCGTCGCAAGTCCTGTGCGACTCCCTCGCCACTTTTTTCCACCGCAAGATAGCCGACATCCGCGACAGCTTCATCACCCAGACAGCCCCAACAGACAGCAACACAACAGACTCTCCGCACACCATTGACCACGACCCCCTGCTAGCCTGGGCCAGCGTAAGCATCGTTGACACCATCAATACCATGAGCACAGTCCACTCCGGCTCCCCGTCAGACCCATTCCCGCACCACATCTTCAACAAAGCCAGCAGCTCCATCGCACCCCACCTGCGCAACGTCATCAATCTCTCCCTCAAGACTGCGACCTTCCCAGAGAGCTGGAAACACTCTGAGATCAACGCCCTACTCAAAAAACCCAAGACAGACCCTAGAGATTTCAAGAACCTCCGGCCCATCTCTCTGCGCCCATTCCCCGCCAAGGTCATCGAGAAAATCGTCAACAGACAGCTAACCCAATACCTCGAAAAAAACAGAATCCTGGACCCTTCCGAGTCAGGGTTCCGCAGCAACCACAGCACCAAAACCGCCCTCATCGCCGCCACTGACGACATCAGGACCATGCTGGACAATGGTGAGACCACAGCCCTCATCCTCCTGGACCTCTCCGCCCAATTCAACACCGTCTGCCACCGCACATTACGCGCACGCCTCCACGCCGTAGGGATCCAAGACAAAGCCCTGGAATGGATCACCTCCTTCCTCTCCGGCAGAACCCAGAGCGTCCGCCTCCCTGCTTTCCGATCCAAAGCCTCTGAGATCATCTGCGGCGTACCCCAGGGATCCTCCCTCAGCCCGACACTGTTCAACATTTACATGGCCCCACTCTCACACGTCGCCCGACAGCACAACCTCAACATAATCTCCTATGCCGATGAAACTCAACTGATCCTCTCGCTCACCAAGGACCTCATTACCGCCATAGCCAACCTCCCCGAACGAATGAAGGCCGTCGCCGACTGGATGAAGATCAGCCGAATGAAGCTGAACTCGGACAAAACAGATGTCCTCATCCTCGGCTCCAACCCATCAGCCTGGGACGACTCCTGCTGGCTGACGGCACTGGGGGCAGCCCCGACACCCACTGACCACTCACGCAACCTGGGAATCATCCTCGACTCAACGCTCTCCATGACCAAGCAAGTCATTCATTTCATTTCATAAGGCTTTATTCGGAGCATGAAGACAATGTCCATAAAAGCACATACATTTACATTACATAAGCAATGATCAATGATCAATAAAAACCATGGTAGAAAATTCAGTACAGAATACATAGTTAAAACAGTTAAAAAATCATACTAGTCCTTGCCTTAATAACATGAAGAAGGAAAGTAGCAGTAAAAACACAAACGTCAGGGTGGGGCATGTTAAAAAGCAACTTCATGGTACAATGTTCATTTCTAACTCCAAACTTGATGAAAATGGGTTTTAAAAAGGCTGAACGAAAGTTACCGTAAAGTTTACACAGCAATAGAAAGTGCATAGGGCTTTGTGCTGAAGTATTGTCACATGGGCATGGACCAGTCGGAGGTTTTTTGTTGCAGGGGAAGGCCACCAGGTGGTGCACAATCCCAAGCCTTAGTCTCGTTAAGACAAACTGGTGGGAAACTCTGGTGACATAACTCAAATACGGTTGGTAGCCCACATTCTCGCAATATCTTCCATAGAGCACACAGGTGGGGAGATTGCCACAGTCCCTCCCCCGCCTCTCTGTCTTATAGCTCATGAAGGCAGTCTTCATCTCGGATTTGGACAGACTAGAAGCAACATAGCTATCCTCTCTTATATCGAGACCATAAATCTCTGAAAAACTATTGATGACAAATTTAATCCAAGGAATCTTTAAATGGTTATCGGTAGAGAGACAATCTCTTATGATGGCTCTATTTAGGGAAGTCTCCTCCTTCAACCAGATAGCACGCCATGACATTAATGGTCTTAAGGCAATCAGATCTGAAAGATGTTGGATCCTAAGCTCTCTGTGCACCAGGTTGTTAGAGGCTGATTTGGGCAAACACAGGAGTCTCTTTAAAAAGAGATTTTCCTCCACTTGTAGGCTCCCTGCAGTGACGTGTCCCCAAACCCCAGCACCATAGAGGGCAATGGAAAGGCATCTCAATTGATAGATTTTTAGCATGTCTTTAATCCGTTTGTCCCCTAATTTGGTAGCAAACTTGAACACCCCATGGGCACATTTCGTTATCTTGGCCCGAACATTGGTAAGCTCACAAGTCCAGCTACAGTTCTTCGAAAATGTGGTGCCAAGATAGCTAAAGGTATCCACCGTTTGCACCTTGTGCCCATCGATAAAATAGGAATGGGGTTTCCCTCGCCCTGTTCCACATTCCATAATGTAGGTTTTGGATTTATTGATCAACAACTTTCTATCCTTGATGAACAGCGAGAACCTGTCCATCAGGCGTTGTAGACCTATCGGGGTCCTGGACAAGATCACGGCATCGTCCGCGTAGAGTAATACAGGGACGTTAAGAGCATTGATTTTTGGGGCATCTGCCGCAATCGTCTTTAAGACGGAGTCAACTTCGTTGATGAAGAGGGTAAAGAGTAGGGGGGCGAGAACACACCCTTGTCTTATGCCACACCTGATCTTAAACTTTGGGGTGCGCTCACCTCCAGGGCCATAACGGACACTGGTGCTTAGGTTGGCATAGAGTCATGCCAGGAAATAAACAATGCCCTCAGGTGCCCCCATTTCTAACAATTTCGCCCAAAGGATGTTATGATGCACCATGTCGAAGGCACTACTCAAATCTGCAAAGCAGAGATAGAGAGAGCCTTTCTTAGCCTGCGTATATTTCCCTATTAAGAGTTCAAGGTTAAGGGCAGACATTGTTCAATAGCCCCTCGTCCTTTTCTAAAGCCATATTGGCAATTGGCCAGAATGCATTTGGATTCGGCCCATTCTTCCAGCCTAACCAAAAGCTCCCTGCTCATTATTTTCACTGAGGAATCAAGCAAGGAAATTGAGCGATAGTTCTTCACATCCCCCCTATCTCCCTTCTTATAGATTGGAATAATGATGGATTCCTCCCAGGTAGGTGGGACACCCTTACATACAGCAGCATTAAAAACGTTAGTTAACAACGGGCCCCAAAATCCGGTTCTAGTTTGTACACATCGATGGGCACCCCATCGGGCCCCTGGGCCTTCCCACCATTACTGGAGGTGATGCTTCCCAGAACTTCAACGGTGGAAATGTCCAGCGGAACGATAGGCCAGCAGTCCTCATGTGCACCCATCGGTCTATCCGAATCAAAGATCAAAGAGAAGTGGGTAATCCAATTTTCCATGCTAACGTTAGCCGTCAATTCGGGCACCTTGTCGTCCTTAAGAAACGGACAGTTAATTGTGGCCCAAAATAAAGAGGAGTCCGAAGTTGCGGCTGCCTGGTCTAAGTTATCCTAGGCCTCTTGCCGTAGTTCGGTCTTCCTACGTTTGACTGCAACCTGGTAGGTGAATCTAAGCTCCCTAACCACACTATTATCTCTTGGTTTGTCTGCCAATGCCGTTTTAAGCCCCTTAAGTGCGGTAGTACTCGCGCGATCAAACCACCCCTTTTGATGATGTAACTTACCCTTACCAAGTTTGGTGAATTTACTGTCAATTGTGAGGTTGATGTTAATAAAATTACACACAGTTTCAACAGTAACCTCCTCACTCTCTAGGATGGTAATGATTTCTGTTAAGCAGCTTTTAACAATAGAATTTGACATCACTTCCGCTTTGTCCCCTTTCCATCTAATTCTGCTTCCGTTGGGTTTGTGCGGCTCTATGTTAGCAATTGTACAAATTTTGGGTACATGTTTCTCCTTCCAAAGTATGGCCTCAATAGTGATACAATTATGATCACTAAGCAGATTATCCACTACCACAGGGGCCTTACACCACGGGCTGAGGCTAGAGGACATGCAAATAAAATCTATTACAGTGTTTGCATTCCTTCCCGTGAACGTGGGAATGATTTCTCCAGAGGCGTTTTTCGCATTTACCAGAATTTCCAAATCATAGGTGGCCAAAATCTTATTCAACAAGTCCCCATAAGGATTGTGGGGGAAATGAAGATCAGCATCCCCAAAACAATTAGTGTCTCCACAAACCCTTTGGTCGGAAAGGGAACACGCTGCAGTATTAAAATCCCCCACCCAAATAAGGTCAAAAACAACATCAGACCCCATTATAATGTCAGCCAAAGCGGTCTCGAGTGCAGACACTACCTGATGCCTAGTGCTGTCGAAGATATTATTATAAAAGTTAATTAAAAGAATATTTCTACCTAGCTCCTGATGAAGCCATAAAATCTGGGAATGGACCCCAACCAATACATGTTTTTTAACAGTGATAGGGAGTTCCACAGATATCAATACCAGAAGCCCTCCCTTAGCCCTACCCGAAGGGGGGGCCACAGCTGGTAATTGGTATGAAACATAGCCATTGTAATTAATTGGGTCCTTACACCATGTTTCTTGGAAACAAATTATATTGGGAACATTGATAAACTCAGGCCTGCCCAGGCAGGCATCCTCAGACAATAATCCTGCAACGTTCCAGCTAGCAATTGAACAAGTCCAGGGGTTAAAGCTTTCAATGGGCATATTGATCAAAGAGTTTGGTCTACTGTGTCCATGGGATACGTTCTTAGGGGAAGGGTCCACACCCTGGCCATCAAAGACCAGCCTCACATCTCTACAGCCTCTAGAGTCATTATTGAAGTTAACTTTGGAACTGCGGTTGCCACTTATACCCGCGCTAGCTGGGAACCCCGCTGTTACATCACCCCATCTCCAGGGAAAACAGCCACTTCCCCAAGGGGGGATTTCGGCAGGGCAGATTCCAGTCAATCATTGGAGTAAAGACCACTCAAAGATTGGAATCTGTTGGAAGTGGCAATTTTAAAACCAGTATACAGATTCAAACCTCCACCCCCCCCCCCCCCCGGTAAGATCAGCATTAGACTGATTGTTTAGGTGCCTATAGAAATAACCTAAGGGACGAAGAGAGATCCCTTGATCTCGATAGGGAATTGAAGTAGCTCTTAGCAAGGCAGTGGTGGCGAGATGTGGGTTTCTAAAATTAACAACGATGCAGTCACCACTAAAATGCTTACGTGAGCTGCCTATCCAGTTGGTTCTAGTACTTAGGATCTTATCTGCTAAAGCTACTGGGAAACCACACTCCAGGTGAAGCCAAGCCACAATCTTGTTCTGCAGGGAGTCATGAGATTCTCTGTAATTGTAATTGTTATTGTGCCCAGACCCTCTAACTGGTGGGACGTTTGTTAAGACTGCCACAAAAGGTGCACAGTGGTAGTTCAAACTGTGGGTTAACAAAACTTTTGGTATTCCCTGCGCTAGGTCCTGCCTGAATCCCTGGGGCTGTGTTGGGTAAAGGGTTTCGACCAGATGTCTGCGGGGGTTAGATGCAGTAGATACCATCTCGCAAAGACCCCCGAAAGATGGCTTAGATGTCTTGGACGTAGCCGTAGGTATCACCTTACTAGCGATCTTAGAAGTTGCTTTACTACTTCCAGGGCCCTTGTCATTAACTTGGGGATTAGAGGTTGTAGGTGTCGCCTTGCTAGGAGTATTAGGAGTTACATTACTACCTCCGGGACCCTTGTCCTTAACTTGGGCACTTATACTTGTATTCATTTGTGATCCCAAAAGACCTCCCAATCTGACTACTTCGGCAGTGATCGTGTCAAGTTTGATCAATAAAGGTTTGACAATCAGATCAAACTTAGCGTCTATAGTTCTGATTAGGAAGTCTATTTGCTCGGTGTCTATTATGACCGAGGTGCTATCCGGTACTAATTTAGGGTCACAGACAGCACTAATTGATGGTGGATCTACTCTCTTGTTTAAGCGACTCCCCCCCCCCGTTTTAATTGGACATTCCTACTGTTATTCCTACATGAACGCAGTACTCTCTGAGATCTTGGGGCTGTCGGGCATTGTGCCGGTGAGTCTTGAGGGGCAGCCTGACTAAGTTCTGGGTCTATGAGAGCCACCGGGATGGAACTATCAGAGCGGTCTGGGTTTGTGGGCGCCGCCAAGATTGGACTATCCAGATGGTTAGGGTTATGGCTAACATCCTGATGAGGGGTAGACAAGGAAATGAGTGGATTGGATAAAGGAGGAGTTGAGTCAGGGGGACCCCCGACCCAAGGACTTTTGCCGTTCTTGATTAATTTTGTCCACCATCTTAACCAGGTAATTGTCCAAAGTGGCTGTCACTGGGGCATTTTTGGCTTTGGACATTGTAAATATAACCAATTGACCTTGGTGAGCTTATAACCTGGTTCGACAGACTGGAATAACAGAAATCCTAGACAACAGTAGCATGAAACGCAGTCCCCCTTCCCCTCTTTGGTTGTTGCCTTTCCATTGAATGTCAAAATATTGATGTCTCACTTGGGTAAATAGGGTCTTGTTACAGCGACCTGGGTAGTCGAACTCCTTGAATCAACACGCAAAGTCAGAGGCCCAGCCCAGCCCCCTCCTGCCCCCGAATCCTCCTGAGACTTGCCCTTGGATTACAGGATGAGACACTACTCTGGTAAAATCTCAGTGAGAATCTGGGTTGAGATGGAGACAGCATGTAGAGACAAAGATTCTATGGCTCGTCTACTCAACAGCAGTACATCAGCAGGCATTCACACCAGTTTGATGAATGGTACTGGCAGATTTGGTACAAACAAATATTAAGGCTTTAGAATAGTATTAACACTATCTCTTAAGATATCACCTCGCCAAAGCTTTTCAAATCTCAACCAACCTTTAGTTGTGTTGTTTTTTTTGTTTTCATTTAGATTATCTGTAGAGGCTCCTTTATCAAACATTTTGAAACTGAAGTGAGTATGATTTCAGCATCAAGCCCAGAAGAACATTTGGACAGGGGTAGCTTCACCCAGGTCCTCTCTGGCAGAGCCCTGCCAACAGTATGTACAGGCTGGACTAAAACACTGGTTACTTTGTTTGCAGCACAATGTTGCGTCTGATCACAGAGTGTAGTAAAATCAAGTCTGTTAATCCGTCTCTCCTTTTCTTTTTGTTCTTTTTCCATCCAGGTGCGAGACTAATGCAGGATGTTCTTTGAGGTGAAGTCGTAGCGGGAGGATCAAGGGAGCTGGCAACGCAGAGTCCTGGAAGGCGGGAAACAGGTAAGTGGCAGGCGAAGAGGCTATGCAAAGGGGAGGAGTGTGGATGGTCTTTACTTTCAAATTTGTTTTATTGGTTTCAAGAGCGTTATTTGTCATTACAGTGCAAGGAAGTCGTAGCATGCAAAAAAGGCAATCAAGCAGATAAGAGTCACAGTGTACAGAGAGTATATGAATGTTCATTTGTATCCGGTAGAGCTGGGATAAGATATTAGAGGTGCAGATACTCCTTGCCACGCAACAATGAAACCATAGTAAGAAAAACCCCAACTGTAACCACCCCCATGTTCCCCCGTCCCACCTCCCGGGTTCCCACCCCGCCCAGTGTGCCAGTCATGTGGGGTAGTTGAGACCTCAGCCTCGTGATAACGAGAGCGGTCACTCAGGTGGACGTGTGGATTCATTCGTGTTCGCGGTAAGTCTAAGAATACGTAGGTATTTAGGGCACTTGATCTCATTAAATTCCCTGGACAGGAGGGAGAGCAGTGGGAGCCACACTTTTTGGTAAGCAGCCGTGGACTGCGTAATCGTGGCGTGAATGCGCTCCATGCCTAGGGTAAACCATATCTTTTGTAACCAACCCGTGTGAGTAGGTCTAGTGGTGGAGCCCCATAGGGATAGGATGTGTTGTGTCGTGGCCTGCATAGCCACTCCCATCTGGCGACCTCTAAGGGATTTCAGGGGGAATGTAAGTGCATTGGGTAATCCCAAAATGGCATAAGCCGGGAATCTAGGTATTTCTGTTTCAAATACTGAGTCAATGTCGTCCAAGACAGCCTTCCAATAGTCTTGAACCTCTCTGCATTCCCATAGAAGGTGTGTTAGAGTGCCCATCTCCCCACAGCTCCTCCAGCATGATGCGCTGCACGCGGGGTTACCTTTGTTGAGCCGGGCCGGTGTAAGGTACCAATATATGGCCAATTTTGTCGCTGTTTCCCTGGCAGCTGTGTTGCGGGTGGTATGTGCAGCTCAGCCCGTCGGGGGGGTTGGTGTAAGCATTTTGTCAAGGTCCGTGATGAGGTGTTTGTCAGAGTCCTCTGTCACCAGCCATTTCTCGAAGACTGTCATGGGCCACCTACTAAGGGGAGAACGTCCGGATGGGTGAGCCAGTGCTGGATTTGGAAATACTGGAAAAGCTGAGGAGAAGTCACATCGTAGTTTTGAATTATGTCTGCGAGAGGGAGGAAACCTCGCAAGTCAAAAAGGTGACCGGCGGAGAAGCTATCAATTCCGCGCCATTGCGGGAAGGTGTTAGGGTCTTTGCCCGGAGGGAACTCCGGGTTGTCCAGAACAGGCGTAAGGGGAGAGGGGAAAGTAGTGAGACCTCGTTTGGTCGCAACCGTGTTCCAGACCTGCATGACAGTGCGGGTGATAGGGGATCGCAACATGTAGCATGGTCTTTGTTGTCGAGGAAGAAACGGGATCTTCCAAAGGGAGGTTCCCGCCATTGCCCTATCCTGGAATAACCAGCGTTTTTCGGACTCTGGCCTGAACCATTCCACCAGGTATCTGAGCTGCGCCGCCTGGAAATATTGCAGCAAGTTGGGGATACCAAGACCACCCTCATCCGTGGGCCTGTAAGCTAGGTGTTTATTTAGGTGCGCTCGTTTGCCCTCCCAGATGAAGTGATGGATAGCAGCTTGGAGGGCTGGAATGGTGCCCTTAGGGGGGAGCATAGGGAGAGTCTTAAAAAAGTACAGGATCTTAGGCAGAGTCGACATCTTGACCGCCGCTATGTGGCCAAGTAGAGACAATGGTTGCTTGGCCCACCGAGCCAGATCAGACCGGATCCGTGAGGAAAGGGTTGTGTAGTTGAGAGTCAGCGTGGAGTCTGTGGAGGCCGTGAGTGTTATACCCAGGTATGGAAGATGTGCCGCAGAAGAGACACCTCCTCCGTAAGCAGGAAGGGAAGTGTCTTTGTGGGCGTTCCTGCCCAGGGGTAAAATAAGGGATTTCCCTTTGTTGATTATGAAGCCGGAAATGGCGCCAAATGATTCTAGCTCCTTCAGGAATGCGGGGACAGAATTGTCCGGTGTATCCAGAGCAGCAATGATATCATCCGCATAGAGGCCTATGACGTGGGGCTCGTTGCCAAAAATCATACCTCGGATGGTAGGGTTGTCACGGATCTTCTGCGCGAGAGGCTCTACGTAAAGGGCGAAAAGAAGGGGTGAGAGGGGGCAACCCTGGAGCAGAACGCAAGCCTCCCAGACGGACACGAGCTTGGGGACGGTGGTAACAACTCGCGATCCAGGCCTGAAATCTGTCACCCACGCGGAAGCGCCGCAAGACCTGTTGGAGGAAGTGCCAGTCCACCCGGTCAAACGCCTTCTCCGCGTCGATGGCCAGCAGGGCGGAGTCCGAGTTCTGAAAGTGAGCTTTATCTATCAGGTGTAGGATACGTTTAGTATTGTTGCTACATTGGCGATTGGGGACAAAGCCGGATTTATCAGGCTTTAAGATCCCAGGCAAACATGGGCCAAGGCGCGCAGCCAAGATCCCAGTAAAGATCTTCAGGTCCAGATTAAGTAGGGATATGGGGCGGAATGCTGAACAGCTGGAGGGTTTTTTGCCTGGTTTGGGCAGTACGACAATCTCAGCCGCTAACATGTCAGAGGGGATAGAGCTTGGGCCCTCGAAGGAGTTAAAAAGCCGTGTAAGGACCGGGGCCAACAGCGGACAAAAGGTTTTATAAAACCCGGCTGAGAATCCATCTGGGCCCGGAGATTTCAGAGGGCGCAGGCGGGAGATAGCTGCAATGACTTTGTCTAAGCGGATAGGGGCGTCCAAGGAATTTACATTGTCTTCTGCTATCTGAGCCTCGCCAGAGATGTCTTGGCCAGTATCATCTGTCAGACTAGTAATTTGGGAGCTTTGAGTTTTCGCTCTCAGGGCACTAGCAAGTAAGCGGCCTGTTTTGTTCCCCCCGACGTAGTAAGAGTGGCGTAGGAGCAACGCAGCAAATTCCGCCCGGTCCGTATCCAGACTGGCCATCTGGGCTCTGGCGGATTTAAGTTGTCTCCATACCCTTGGGGCACTTGTGCAGCTATGGTGGACCCTCTCGAGTTCCGAGACACGGGCCGTGAGGTCAGCCCTGTTCGCTTTGCGTTCCTTGGCCTCAGCTGACGCGATGGCAATGAGCTCTCCTCTACCTACAGTTTTCAAGGCCCCCCAAACGGCGGTCAAGGGAGTCTCGGGGGTGTCATTAAGCGCCAAGTAGTCGGTAAGGCATGTGTGAAGTTGTTTGATAACTTCCGGCCGCTGCAAGAGAGTCTCGCGTAAACGCCAGAACCCTGGGGGGCGAGCGGACCTGGGAACTTGTATAGTTAATTCCACAGCGTCGTGGTCAGAAAGCGCCGCAGGGACAATGTCAATGTCTTTGAGAATAGGGAGCAGATCTGGCGAGCCTAAGATGTGGTCCAACCTAGCGTATGTGTGAACGTGTGAATAGAACGTGAAGGGCGATGAAGTGGGGTGTGCCGATCTCCAAAGGTCCAACAGACCATGGTCCCGCAGCCACTCTTTCCCAGCAGCCGTTATGGCACCTGAGTCCCCGCTCCTACGACCCGACCTATCTGTGTCAGAGTCCATCACCAAGTTAAGGTCCCCCCGACAAGCAGAAGCGAGGTTGGGGAATGAAGGGATTCCGAGACGGCTTGTTTCAGGAAGGGTTCTTGGCCCGAATTTGGGGCGTATAATAAAGCAATTGTAAAGCGTTGCCCCCTAGAAGGAAGGTGTGTGCTAACAGCCTGCCCTTAATCTCCCCAACTTTGTCCCCCATGGAGCCGCGGAAGCGCTTGAAGACTAAAATAGCCACTCCCGCCTTTTTTGTCGGGAGCGAGGAAAAGAGCTGATGGGGAAAAGGGCGTGAGCGCATCCTGTGCCAATCTTTAGGTAAAAGGTGGGTTTCTTGGAGTAGGCATGTATATGCCTCAGAATTTTCCAAGTACAAGATCACCGCCCTCCTCTTTATAGGGTTGTCCAGACCTTTAACATTCAGAGTCAATACCTTCAGAGTGGACTCCATCACGGGGGATCATGGAAACCCTGATCTATGTAGTAGCAAACCTCCCTCGGGACCGAAGGGGTGAAACACAACAAGGGCACCATTAACTTTCCCCTTTCAGCACACCGCCCCCCCCATGCACCCCCCTCATTTCCCCCAAACATCTCCCTCCCAAACAACCCAACTGCCAAACTGACTAGCCATAGTCCATAGCCATAGTCCCAAAGTTAAACATGCCCCCCTCGTCTCCCGTTTCCCTCCCCCCATTCCTCCAACCAAGAAAAGACATAGTCCCAGTCCTGCCAGTTCACACAGGGCCGTGGTAAAGGTTCGTACGAGGGTCATTTCTGATGGTGGCCACGCCGGCCCCCACCCAACCCCCCCACCCCCCAGCACCAGCAATGTTCAAGCTATAAGTGATCTCTCATATCGGGTATGAGTTATTCGGAGGAGGAGGATGTCTCTTTAGCAACTTCTGCCACTGCTGTCGCCCGTTCCTGTGAGATGATGGTCGCGTCGGGCTTCAAGCGATGTGAAGGGGACCGTCTCCGGCCCACCGTCTGCCAGCCTCCCCTGGAGGTCCCTCGTGGATTTCTTGTCGGTGGTACATCGGCATCTTGATCAATTCCTAAAAGGGTGCAGGTGTCCGTAAGTGATCTCAGTTGATGCAGGGTTCCATTCCATTTGAAGATCAGTCTGAATGGGTGACCCCAGGCTTCTCAGGAAGTCCGTTGCTATTTTAAACTCCTTACGTTTCTGCAATGTGATGGCTGACAGGTCCTGATATAGGGCGAGCGAGTTACCTTGAAACTGAAGGGGTTGTGCTTGTCGGGCTTCCCGTAGGATCCGCTCCTTCAGCGGAAATTCAGGGAGAAAGGCCAGGATGTCTGGCAGAGGGGCAGAGGGGCGCCGAGGCAATCCGACCCTATGCGCTCTGTCAATGCGTATATTAAAGTCTGCAGGCTCCCCCAGAATGCTCCGGAACAGGGCTTGCAAGTATCCCACGACATCGATCCCCTCCGCTTTTTGAGGGACCCCCCGGACCCGTATGTTGTTGTGCCGGGAACGGTTTTCAAGGTCCTCCGCGTGGGCGTGAAGGTCCAGCTGCTGGTCCGTGAGTCTCAGGACTTCTTGTTGGAGCTGTGTGATTTCATCACTTCTGGCGTGGTCGGCTCCCTCGATCACCTCCACCCGTTCACCAAGCCCCTCAATATCTCGGCGAAGTTCACAGACCTCGCCCGCCAACTCTTGCTTCAGGGACTTGAAGTCGTCTCTGAGAGAATTAAACAGGGTCTCTAGGAATGATCTAGTTATGGGTACCTGGTCGTCCGGTGGTGTGGGCGAGGTATTTGCGGCCACCGAGGAAGGTGGGTCCTTGCTGGGTTTGGGCTGGGACTTGGCCAGCATTTCGGGAAGTGTTTGAGGTCCCTTCTTCCCCCTAAGGTTTGACATAGTGCGGCCCGCTGCAGAAGCGATCCGGGTGGCCGGCCCTGAGATCTCGAAGATAGACCGGGAAACCAGCAGCTGGGTGCCAAGGGCAGGTCGTGTGCTGTTTTGTGTGTGAGAGAGTTGCTCTGCGTTTTCTGGGCACGAGCCTGTGAGGTAGTCATGGTTGTGCGTGCAGCCGAGTAATGCACAGCAATGGAGTGAGCGGAAGCAAGCTTATTAGCTGCTGAACAGGCCCCTGACAGTCTCTCGTGTATCCCTAGATTAGCAGGCCGCTACAATCAGTCCGATGGCCACCAGTGTCTCCCTTTATGTAGGCACAATCCCCTTTAGGCAGTTCCCCGGTAGTCCCCTGTGTCGTCCCACGAGGCAGAGGTTTCCGATTACTAGGCCCGAAGGCCTGTGCTTCCTTCCCTGTGATGTCGGTAAGGCTCGGCTTGTCTGTCTGTTCCCCGCCGGGAGCTCGATTATGCCCCCCGAGCCCTCCTCGCAGCGCTCGCCGCCGCTCACCTCACCTTCTTTCAGCGCTGTGGTTGTGGCTCTGCAGGGCCTTGTTCCTCTCACTCTAGTGTCCAGGGCAAATCCTCCGCCACCTGAATCACGGGGTGAGGCAGCTGGGCCAGCCTAGTCCGGGGTGAAGCAGTGTGGTGCGCGGCCGACCAGGCCTTCTCCTCGCTGCGGGCCGTGGGCGCGCAGCTAGTAGGCCCGAAGCCGGAGCCTCAATTTTGCTGTCCCCGGCCAGGCCGCTCCTCACCGCGGGCTTGAATGAGTGCGCCCTGGGGGTGTCTCGTCTTCTCAGGGCCAGCGAGTAAGGGCCCCTGCAGCAAAGTCCGCTGGCGCTTGGTCGCCTCTTTGGCGTGAAGGGTAGGGGCGGCGGGCCGTAGGTCGGCTAACTGTCCATCGCGGCCGCCATTGCTGCGGCCGCAACCGAAGAACTCACGGCGTCTTCTGCTGCACTGGCGTATGTAAGCGCCTCTACCGGATCCTCACCGTGTGCCTCTGCTGGTGCCGGCTTCTCCCGGTGTTGTGGGGAGATCGGCGCTGCTGCGTCTCGCTTGCGGGCCCAGAACGTTTAGCCGCTCGTCGCGGCCGCCATTGCCGGAGCCGCAGGTCGGGGATCTGGTCCCGTCGGCCACTTCCCCCGGGGTATGGGCGCTATTACTGGGTCCCCGCCGTGTTCTGCTGTTGGCGCCGACTTCTCCCGGCGGTTTAGGGAGATCAGCGGTTTGGTTTGGCGCTGACGGGTGGGATCGGGCAGGGAGCCTCACAGACCTGCGTCCGATCACGCCGCCATCTTGGACACGCCCCCCGTGTGAATGGTCTTTAAATAAAACTGCTTTAGAACGTTCCTAAAGGTCATATTTCAATTGTTTGTAACAAGCAACAGGTGCATATAATTAACTTGATGAGGTTGCCTTCTAGACGGTCCTTTAGAATGCTCCCAAAGGCTGCGTTCTAATTGCTTATAGCAAGGAACAGATGCAGAGATTAATTTGAGATTAATTTGATGAGGCTGTCTTCTAGAAGGGGTTTTCAAATGTTCACAAAAGTCACATCCTAATTTCTTATATCAAAGAACAGGTAAAGGCTATTAATTTGGTGAGGGCTGTTTCTGGAAGGTTCACGTTGAGGTAATCTATGTCAGTTGCTTGATGCTTATTCTGGTGGATGTTCTGGATGTTTCCATGGTGCCTGAAACCTGGCCTTGCATATACATGGTAAAACATTTGTAAAAGCTAGTAAGCCTTCTCAAACAAACCAGGGAACACCAGCTGCAGCTAGCTATTACCAACTGCATGTAATATGGTCAAAAGTCAGGGTACAAAATGTTTGTTCATTCATAAGTGTTGGGAGGAATAATATGAGTCATGCCGGTATACTGTGATAGTCAAGAGAGGTGAGTTGTGTCAGGAATCCTGACAGTTGCCCCTCCAAAGGAAGTCTTACAGGTTGTGGTTGGGTGGGTTGGAGGGCATGAAATCGTCTCACAGACATGGGGGCATGAACCGAGGAGGCCGGTTCCCAGGAATGCTCTGAAGGGTCATAACCCTTCCGATCTATAAGGTAATATAGTTTTTCCTGAGATTGTTTAGAGTCTAGGATACTGTGAACTTTGTACTCTTGTTGGCAAATAATCAGAACGGGTGGGGTATCTTTTCCTGTGGTGGGGTGGTATGGCTTGAACAGTGAAACATGAAACACTGGGTGGATAGTTTATTCAGGGGGGAGCTGTAGCTTGACAGTGAGTGAATTAATTAGCTTGATAATGTCAAAAAGACCGATAAACTGTGGTCGTAGTTTTCTTGTGCCTTCTAGTTCTAAGTGTTGTGTTGATAACCATACCCTGTCTCCTTCTTTGTATATAGGTGCTGGGGTTCTATGCTTGTCAGCTTGTACCTTCATGTCGAATGTGGCTTTTGCTAAACTTGTTCTAGTGTGTTTTTGAATCTCATGCAGTTATTCTAATCTTTCTGTGACTGAAGGGAGCGTAGTAGAAACTCCTGATATATCGATGGGAAGGGCTGAGGATGTTGTCCTGACATGAAAAAGAAGGGTGTGTAGTTTGTGGCTGAGTGGGTGCTGTTAATATAGGTCAATCCAGCTAGGAGTAGGGCCTGATCCCATTGTCCTGTGTACCTAGATAGTAAGCATCTAAGTGTAGTTTCTAGGGATTGGTTGACCTATTCAGTTTGCCTGGTCAGTGTGTGGGTGGAAGGCAGATTACAAGGCACCTCTATTCCTAACTTATCACAGAGTGTTCTCCAAAATTTAGATGTAAACTGAACTCCATGATCTGAGATGATTTTACTCGCTAGATGATGCAGTCTTACAATATGATCAATGAATATTTGACTAAATTCTGCAGCAGAGGGTATCTTTTTGACGGGAATGAAATATGCCATATTTGATAACATGTCAACAACTACTAAAATAATATTGAAGGTATTGCTTGCTGGAAGGTTGGTAATAAAACCCTGACTAATAGTGTGCCAAGGAACTGGGGGTACAGATAGAGGTTGTAATAAGCCTGCAGGCACAGTGTGAGTGTTCTTGTTTCGAGCACAAGTTGGGCAACCAAATACTTATTCTTATATTTCCTCCCGCATTTTGTCCCACTAGAAGGTTTTTTTGAGAATTCCTTAGGGTTTTTGCTATACCTGGGTGCCCTGCTGATGCTGTGTCGTGATTCTATTGACTTACCTGATGTCTTAATTCTATAGTAGGAATGTACAGTTTCTGAGCGTGAAGGAACAGCTTGTCTGTGAAAGTATGGTTAGGTGTTTTAATATATTCTTCGGCCTTTAGTTTCTTATATTCCTCATGTAAGGCTGCCATGAAGGTGTCACCCTTGCTGACTGCGGCTATCTTTTCCGGTGGAATGATAGTAGGGGAGTCTGATGGAGAATGGGGAGAGTGAGCATACCCCAGTCTAGAATGAACTGTAACTTCTTGGCGATTGGTGATGATGAAATCGAATCCATTAAATAAATGCAGCCATCACAATTGACAGGGGGTGAGAGCTCTAACGGAGCTAAAGAATTGTAAATTTTTAGGATCTGAGACTATTTTGACTGTTTGTTTAGCCACTGTAGGTAATGCCTCCATTCAGTGAACACCAGTTTGATGGTCAGAAGTTCTCTTTCAACCATCATATAGTTTTGCTCTGCTGGCAGAAGTGTTTTGGGAACAAAAGGCTATGGGAGGAATATGGCCATTTCTTGACTACTTTTGAGATAAAATTCCTCCTACGGCTACCTGTGAAGCATTGACTTCGATGTATTAGGGCTGGTCTGGATTGGGATGCTGAAGAATGGGTGCAGTGGTGAATTTAGTTTTTAAGAGTTGCAACACCTGATTGGCTTCTGGAATGCATGCAAAATATTTCCCCTTTTTTAGCAGCTGTTTAATGGGTTTCACTATCTCTGAAACGTGCAAGATGAAACAACAGTAAAAATTGGCAAAGCCAAGTATCCTTTGAATTTTCCTTACATTTGTAGGAGTTTGCCAATTGGTAATGGTTTCTACCTTTTTGTGCGCCATAGTGATGCCTGTTGGAAATTATTCATACCCCAGAAACTCCACCGACTGTACAAGGAAGGAACATTTGTCAAATTTAGCAAAGAGAGCATTTTTCCTAAGGCGCTGTAACATGTTCTTGCTCTGAATTTGAGTAAATCAGAATGTCGTCTATGTAGACGATTGCACAAACATCTGAAAATTCCCTCAGGACCTCCTTAATCAAATATTGAAATGCTGCCAGAGCATTACATAGCCCGTAGGGCATAACACTATACTTAAACACCCCGGACTTAGTCCTAAAGGCGGTTATCCATTCATAGCCTTCTTGTACACGGATTAAGTAGTAAGCTCCCCGTATATCTAGTTTAGTGTAAATGGTAGAATATCTGAACAGATCAAGTAGTACCAGAATTAATGGGAGCGGATAGTGTTTCTTAACCCCTTTGCTGCTAGGCCTCGCTCCTCCCCCCTCCATGTGCCAAGCCTTTTTTTGGCAATTTGGGGTAGTTCACGCTTAGGTCCCTATAAAGTTTTGTCCACATAAGGTATACATGCCAAATTTGCAACCTTTTCTTCCAACATCTTGAAAATTCTAAAGGTACCCATGGTTTAGGGAACCCCCTGGAGGGGCCTAAGAAATTGGCCAAAATACAGTGAATGTGGGGGTCTTTAGGAAACATTGGAAAAATAGTGCCTCAGAAGAAAGCATCTGTTTTTTTCCCTGCAAAAGGTATCAATAAAGTTTTTGTGGTGCAAAAATGACCATATTTCCGTCTATCAGGAACAGTCAGATGTTTGGCAGAAAACCAACATTTTCTACACAGTTTTGGCATTTTACTGGGGCAAAGCCTATTTTTTTGTATTTCCTGCACTTTCAACCTCCTTCCAGTTAGTGGTAGAAATAGGTATAAAAACAAGAACGGATCCTGGATAACTATACATTTCTGAAAAGTAGAACAAATTTTGAATTCATCAAGGGGTCATTTGTGTAGATCTTCAAGATTTTTATTTTGAAACTAACAATTGAAATAGAAAAATATTGAAATTGAGTTGGAAAAATCAGCCATTTGTGCCAACATTTTCACCTGTAATTTCTTCTAGGTTTGCTATATATTTGAAAGCAATATAGTGTTTAGTCTGTCTTACTGTTCTGGTTGTGAGGATACATAGGACTTGTAGGTTAACCAAGAACGCGAGGTATCCAGAGCTGATAACTGAGCTGCATCTTGCTAGGGTTTTAAATTGCGTCTCGGGTATATAGCAATTCTTTTGGTAAAATATGATGGGTGAAAAATAGGTACTTAGAAAACCTATATATTTTCGAAATGGGACCAAAATATAGAATTTAGAAGCATTGGTTATTTGTACATTTCCGAAAATGTGGGTACCCGTACAAGCCTGTGAATTAGAGGATATTTGTCAAAATGACTTCTTTTTTACAAATTGTCTTATATTGGACGGCAGAAATGAAAAGAAAGTCAATTGGTCACTTGTTCTACTATTCTGTGCTCCCCTAAGTCTCCTGATAAAAATGGTACCTCACTTGTGTTGGTAGGTCTAGTGCCTGCGACAGGAAACGGCGCAACGCGCAACGTGGAAGGTTCAAATATTTCCAGTGAAAACTGACCCTTTCTTTGCAATGTGCCTAGCTGTGAATTTTGGACCCTAGTTCACGGGCACCGAGGGAAATGTACAAAACCTATCCATTTTTTAAAAGTAGACACCCAGGGAAATCAAGTATGGGGTGACTTGTGTGGCTCTCTCTAGATTCTGTTACCAAGAATCCCTTGCACACCTCAAACTTCATTAAAAAAAATCAACTTTCCTCACATTTCTGTGATGGAAAGTGCTTAAATCTGTGGGACCCACAAACTTCCAGCCACCAGCAATCCCCAAAGTCTCCCAATACAAAAGGTACCTCACTTGTGTGGGTAGGCCTAGTACCCGCAACAGGAAACAGCCCAAAACACAACGTGGCTATGTCACATTTTTTCAGTGAAAACTGACCCTTTTTTCGCAATGTGCCTAGGTGTTAATTTTGGACCCTAGCTCAGCTGGCGCCTAAGGAAATATAGCAAACCTATACATTTATGAGAAGTAGACAGCCAGGAAAATCCAGGACGTTTTGCTACCCAGAATCCCTTGTAATCCTCAAACTTTTTCAAAAAAATAATTTTTCCTCAAATTCTTGTGTGATGGAAAGTTCCGGAATCTGTGGCGAGCCACAAACTTCCAGCCACCCAGCATTCTCAAATGTCTCCCAATAAAAATGGCACCTCACTTGTGAGGGTAGACCTAGTAGCCGCGGCAGGTAATGGCCCAAAGTGTTACGTGGACACATCACATTTTTATAGTGAAAATTGACCCATTTCTGCATTGTGCCTAGTTGTGCATTTTGGACCCTAGCTCTGCCGGCACCTAAGGAAACCAAGCAAACCTATACATTTTTTAAAGTACACATCCAGGGGAATCCAGGATGGAGTGAATTATGTGGTTTTCACCAGGTTCTGTTATACTCAGAATCCCTTGCAAACCTCAAACTTTATTTTAAAAAAAACACTTCCTTAACATTTCTGTGATGGAAAGTTCTCGAATTTACGGGAAGCCAAAAACTCCCAGCCACCCAGCATTCTCCAAAGTTTCCCGATAAAAATAGTACCGAACTTGTGAAGGTAGGCCTAGTGCCCGTGACAGGAAATATCCCAAAAAACAACGTGGACACATCACATTTTTCCATTGAAAACAGACCCTTTTTTTGCAATGTGCCTACCTAGAGATTTTAGACCCTAGTTCAGCCGGCACCTAAGAAAACCTAACCAACCGGTGCATTTTTCAAACCTAGACACCCAGGGGAATCCAGGATGTGGTGACTTGTGTGGCTCTCACCAGGGTTTGTTACACACAATCACTTTCAAACCTCAAACTTTGGCCCAAAAAACTAACTTTCCTCACATTTTGGTGATGGAAAGTTCTGGAATCTGATGGGAGCCACAACATTTTACCCACTCACCATTCCCCCAAGTCTACTGATAAAAATGGTACATCACTTGTGCGGGTAGGTCAAGTGCCCACCACAGGAAACAGCCCAAAATGTGCTGTGGAGACTTTAAAATTCTCGATTACAAAATGTTAATGTTAATTTCTATTTGTATAGCGCCAAATCACCAGAAGGTCTCTAAGCACTAAGAACAAGACCCTGAACCTGGAGCCTAGCATGCCTACTAAAGCTTGGCATGTTCAGCTGAATGTATGATGGTACACCGCACAGCGTTACAATGCGTGCTTTCAGCACGCAGTTCTCACATCGCCAATACTATAACTTTGCAAGTTTTCAGAACGCATGCCGTTTCAACAGCAATGTTGTTTACCCTATAGGCAATGCCACCCGATCACATACAGACAAATCACACTCCATTACATCGCATACTGTGTTCTCTTTGGTGCTTGTAAAGTCCCTGTCATGCGGCTTTAGTGAAAGAAGGGCTTTGCGTGCGGCGAGTTTGTATATTAATTGCAGTACCTGAGTTGGGGCAAAATGTCAACGTAAAACTATCATGTAAGTAAACTAATGGCTGGCATTAAAGTACAATTCCCTGTAAGTGAAGGTCATAAGTATGGTAAAAAAAGAACAATTCCTTCTAATTCAAAATTGTCATTCTTATTGCCGTTGACTAAAGCGAACAAGACGTTTCTTCAAAACAGTGTAATCAACATGTAAAGAAAACAATTACTAATGAAAACATTGGTCTTGCATTTCTTGCCAAAGTGTAGTGTAAGCAACATGTACATAAAATGAATATTAATAGCCAATTTTAAATACTGATATGTTTTTCAATTGACGTACAATGAAGCGAGCAAGTAGTGGCATATTACCATCCCTGTGTGCATGCAATAATCAGATTTAAAATATAGTGCCTTCTATCATTCAAAAGTAATCCCATGAAATTTCTTTATATATGAATATCTATCATTAAATTATATTTATTGTAATTAACGTACGCAACCAACGGCCGACACAATTTTTATATATAAATCTATACCATTAGTATTATTGTAGCATAAAAAATCTATATCATTATCATTATTGTAGCAGGCAAAAATCTATAGCATTATCATTATTGTAGCAAGAAATGATATTTGAACGTACACACCAACGACCGACACAATCGACCAACACATTCTTTATATATAAATGACAGATACAAGGTAACTCTCCTGGGTCTTTTTTAAAAAAAACGGGTGCTGCTCCATAGAGGGCTTTATGTGCAATGCACAGACCCTTGAACCTAACCCCCTGCTTGACTGGGAGCCAGAGTAGTTGTTGTAGCAGAGGTGTGTTACATCCTCTTCTGGGAGTTTGAAAATCAGTCTTGCCGCATCATTCACAACCACCTGAAGTTTCCCTAATAGTTTTTCAGGAACCCTATGTATACTGCATTATCGTAATCCAGGTGTGACACAATTAGGGCTGACAAAACAGTATGCATGGTGGAAAATGACAGTAAGGGTACAAGTCTCTGGAGTTGCCCCATAAGGCCCACACAACTCCCCACTACAGCAGTCAACTGATTATTCAATGTTAACTTGGTGTCCAGCCTGATGCCCAAGCTCTTCACAACTAGCAATGGTGTTTTCGGGGTAGTGCCTAGCTCTTGTGGCCAGAAGGAATTAGACCAGGGGTTAGCCCCGCTTGTGATAGTAAGTACCTCCGTCTTGTCAGAGTTTACTTTCAGTGAATTTTTGATCATCCAATTCATAGTTAGCTGGAGAATATTTTGCACGTTGGACTATGCCTGTGAGGAGCTGTCAATCCGCATTATTAACTGCGTGTCGTCAGCATAGTTGGAAAAGACCATGTTTTGCGAAGGAAACACCTGCGTTTTTGTTATCGGGCTCAGGGCCATCTAGGGAACCCACACATTACTGAAAACTAGACACCTGGAGGCGTCCAGGGAAGTGTGACTTGCGTGGATCCCCCAATGTTTTCCGACCCAGAATCCCATCAAAACCTCAAATTTAGCTGACAAAAATCAAAATGTTCCCACAATTCTGTGTGGGAAAGCTGTAGGATCACTGGTCTGACACAAATTGCCTACCACTGATCATTCCCTCAGGTCTCTCGATACAAAGGGTATCCCACTTATGTGGGTGGGCCAAGTACCTGTGGCAGGGATGGGCCCAAAACTTATTGGGGGAGTCTAAGGACGTCTGACTTGCGTAGATCCCCCAATATTTTCTTACCCGAAATCCACTGCAAACTTTAAATGTTGTTAAAAAACCAAATGTTCCTCCGATTTCTGTATGGGGTTACCGTGCCAGCACAAAATACCTACCACCCAGTGTTCCCTTCGTCTCCTGAGTTAAATGATACCTCACTTATGTAGGGAAGCCAAGTGCCTGTGGCTGGGAAGGTCGAAAACATAGGGATTGAGGGGATAGCACATTGAGCTCTAAGCGCTATATTTTTGTTAGATGCATTTTTAGGCTGACTGCATTAGATACCCACACAAGTGAGGTATCATTATTATCCGGAGACCAAGATGAAGGCTGGGTCGTAGGACATTTGTGCCGGTGTGGTGATCCTAGCAAAAATGTGAGAAAAATATAATTTTATTTCAGCTAAATTTGAGGTTTGGAGGGTATTGTGCTTTTGAAAACATTTGTGGATCCACGTAAGCCATACCTCCCTGAACTCCATTGGATGTGTCATTTTCAGAAATCATTGGGTTTGATAGGTTTCCCTAGCTGGCCAAAACGCATGTGACCCCCTTGCAAAACAATGCCATTTTTTAATTGATAATTTTGAAGTCTCCACAGTACATTATGGACCTTTTCCTGTCATGGGCACTAGGCCTACCCACACAAGTGAGGTACCATTTTTAACAGGAGACTTGGGGGAATGCATGCTGGATTGGTGAAATGTTTATGCTCCCCTTAGATTAAGGTACTTTCCATCACAGAAATGTGAGGAAAATGAGTTGTTTTACAAAGTTCCAGGTTTGACAGGGATTCCGGGTAATAGAACCTGGTGAGAGCCATTCAAGTCACCCCGTCCTGCATTTCTCTGGATGCCTGTTTTTCAAAAATGTATAGGTTTACTAGGTTTCCTTAGGTGCTGGCAGAGCTAGGGTCCAAAATCCACAGCTAGGCACACTGCAAAAAAAGGGTCAGTTTTCACTGGAAAAATGGCCTAGCGACACAAGTGAGGTTTTGGGTCATATCCTGTCAGTGGCACTGGCCCACCCACATTAGTGAGGTACCATTTTACTTGGGGAATGCTGGGTGTATGGACGTTTATGGCTTCCCGCAGATTCCAGAACTTTTCATCACAGAAATATGAGGAAAGTGTGTTTTTTTAATAAAGTTTGAGGTTTGCAAGGGATTCTGGACAACAGAGCTTGGGGAAGGGCACCCAAGTCACCCCTTCCAGGATACCCCTTGTTTAGTTTTAAAAAACGTAGGGGTTTGTTAGATTTCCCTAGGTGTCGGCTGTGCTGGGGTCCAAAATCCACAGCAAGTCACATTGCCTAGTGGGCTTTCTGCCGCCCTGGGGGGGAGGGCAGAAAGACTGTGGTTATATTTTTTAGGGGGGTGGGGGCATTGGTATGCCCATTCTGAGCATCTCCCACCCCTATGTATAAAAATGGCAGCATAATCCCTGGCGCCTAGTGGGCTCTCTGCCTCCCTGGGGCAGATCAGGGGCTATTGCCCCAATCTGACTCCCAGGGAGGCAGAAATACTGTGGCTAAGGTTTTTAGGGAGTGGGGGTATTGGCATGCCCATTCTGGGCAGTACCACCCCTACGTATAATAAAATAAATCCCTGGTACCTAGTTGGCTTTCTGCCCACCCGGGGGATAGATAAGTGGCTATTGCTTGGGGTTGGGGGCATTTGCAGGCCCATTCTGGGCAGCCCCACCCCTGTGTATAAAAGTAAAATCATCCCTGGTGCTTAGTGGGCTTTCTGACCCTAAGGGGCAGATCAGTGCCAATTGCCCCAAACGGCCTCCTGAGGGGGACAGAAAGACTGTGGCATTTTTTGGGGGGGTGGGTGGGGGCATTCACATGCCTATTATGGGCAACCCTCCCCCTGAACTTTGAAAAACAATAATCCCTGGTGCCTAGTGGGCCTTCTGGCCCCGAGGCGGGCAGATAATGGGCTTTGGCCCCCATCTGCCTCCCAGGGGGCAGAAAGACTGTGGCAATTTCTTTGGGGTGGGGGCATTGGCATGCCATTCTGGGCAGCCCCATCCCTACGTATAAAAAAAAATCCCTGGTGCCTAGTGGGGTTTCTTCCACACCTGCCTCCTGGGGGGAGCAGAAAGACTTTGGCATTTTTAGGGGGGGGGGTGCATTGGCATGCCTTTGCTGGGCAGCCACCACAATTGATGTATAAAAATAATCCCCGGGCTAGGGTGCTTTCTGCTCCCTTCGAGGGGGAACAGTAAGACTCAATGCACCCATTTGGAAGTGGGGGTGACAAAGGCCTTTCCCCCTCCCTGGTGTCTAGCGGGTGGATCCCTGCTTGGGGATCTTCCTCCTGCTGTAATACCCAAGCATGGATCCACTAGGGAGGGGTACCATTGGAAGGGAGATTCTCCCCTTTCCAATGAAACCTTTCCCGTCTGTTTCAGTGCTTGGGGGCTGAGATAGCCCCATGAGCACTGATACAGTGAAACATGTGCAGCCGTCTTTACATTGAATTACAAGAAATGCTTCAGGAGGTTAGGAAAGCTCTTCTTCACCTCCAGAGGCAAAAAAAGGAAATCACTCTGCTGTTTACAGTAGAGGAATTTTGTACTAGTGTGCACATGACGGAAAGGTTTCTTCATGAGCACACGAGCACTGGTGCTCATGACGGAACCATTCTGTCATGAGCACCGAAAGGTATAATAGTCACCTTACTATTGCCCTAAAATCCACACAAGCCCTCTACTCCTCATTCTTGCGTACAAAGAAGAGTGGAAAAGACACTGGCAATGTGGAGTGGCATGTAAAACCTCTCTAGCAGTTCAACCATATATTTGCATAGATATTGACATTCAGGTTCTGTCTATGCATAAACTCTACTGTGGGGCAGAGTTGCTCCCGGGAGGAAATCTATGCGGCAATAAAAGGCTCTGTGTGGGGGCAGCTGGGTTGCTTTCACAGGATCAAAAACATCATGAAAGTCCTGGTATTCTTTGGGTAGTTTAATGTTTTGTGTTTCTTGGACCAAGGCGCAATGCAGAGGTATTCCCACCTCTGGAGACTCTTGGTAGCAGGTAGTGGTGCAGAATGGTGATCACAAGGTTATTTTGCAATGTACTCATTCGATTTTTGGATTTTAGTGTTCTAGCCAAGGTACTCCCAAAATTACCTAAAAGGTGGGAGTGTCTATTAGATCAAAGACAAGTCGGTCAGTATGCCATTATCGCACACTAAGGTTAGAGCTTCTGTCTGAAAACAATTTAGTCCAAAAGACAACTCAGAACCATCTACTGCTCGCACAGGCTAAGGTTTTTCTTCAGGAACTTTTGTGAGCCTGAGCTATGGCAGCTAGGGTCAAATCCTAGAAATTGCCCGTGGTCCATGAGTCAATAAGCATGGATATTATGTGCTTCTGCTGTGGGGATAGGATTACTGTGACTCGGATAGTCAGATGCCACGGAATATGTGTTCCTACATTGGTCAGATATTGTGAGATCTGTACAGCTTCTCTCAACAAGACGATCTCCCTTCTGTTTGAGAGCAAAGCATTAGTTTTCCCTGTTCTTGATCGACCTCTATACTAACCATAGCTTTAGTCTTTTTTGGTTTCGCAGAACAAACTCCATCTGTGTAGGAGAGTAGGATCTGCTTCTTATAGATACTCCCACGCTTTTGCTGATGTTTCACTGCTTTCAACTTAGTCTGGCTGGGACCCTGCCATCCAGGACCCCAACCTAGCTGCTTTCTGCTCTGTATTTTTTGCATATACTTTAGGAACACTCCACATTGGATTCTGGTGTACCCTTATAAGTCCCTAGTATATGGTATACTATGTACCCAGGGCATAGGTACCTCAGAGGCCTCCCAGGGGTTGCAGCATGTATTGTGCCACCCCTGAGAGACCACTCAAACTGACACCACAGGTCTGCTACTGCAGCCGGTGTAAGGTGGTGTATACACCCTTTACTTAGATATGGGTTCACTACCTAAAATCATAGCACATATAAACCTATCAGTCACCCTTATGGCAGGCCTTATCAATCCTGAAGGCAGGTTGCTGGGTTTTGTGTGAGTGGAAGCCCATGCATGAGCAGAGCCCCTCTGCAGCCTTCCAAACCTATTTTCCGGGTTTGTTTGTGATGCAGCCAACCATATAACCTCTCTGTAAATGCTAACTTTAAAACTACTGCATGGAAACATGTTGTGTTTGGTGTCAAACACAATGGAATCATACCTCCCCACCAGTCACTGGCAGGGAGGTATGGTTCCACCCTCCTAAATGCCACACAACGGTACAACCGGTACCAGCTTTCTCGAACTGAGCATCACAAAATGGATGCTGCCAGACATAGACACGCGTCTGCCCTCCTGCTGCTGAGCTGAGCTCGAGCAGGGGAGGTTGGACAATAGGCTTCCTGTCACAGGGATGTGTAACCACCTCCCAGACAGGCTTAAGTGTATTGGGGCTGGGTAGGTGCACTCTGAGAGTGCTTTGATGTCTGCACTGGGGGCACACTTGGTGTTCCTGTGCATAGGCCAGTTCAAACCAGATCCACTGGCTCCTGCTCTGGCATGAAATTGGACAAAGGACATAGGTGTAACCACCCCTCTGTCATGAAACCGCCAATAGGTTGGTCCCCAGAGTTTGTCACACCCCTTCCTTGGGTATAAAATAGAAATCCCTGACTACAGAACTTTAGATTTTACCTGGACTAAACTCTGCTATAGAAACCAAGTACTTCAACAATCTGCACAACACTGGGCGACTGAAGAATCTCCCTTGGAGTAAAGGAGTTACTCCCCTGCTAAGCAGGTGCCAAAATGCCTCTGACCGGTTTGCATCTCCAAAGCTCCTGAGGATTCCAAAGATTTCTGCAACACAGGAGGTGGGTTCCAGATGTCTCTGAGGTTGATCTGCACTCTCAGGAATTCTGAGGCCATTATCCCTCGTGGGGACCATGCAACCCAAACCCCTTTGCACTGTGCTCTTTTGCCTCAGCATATACTTTCCGGAGACCCCTGAAGCTGTGCTTTGGCTTACTTGTAGTCCTGACCCTGAGCAGTGTTTCCACTGAAGATTTCCATCCTACACTCCACGAGTGTCCGTGGGCTGGTATTTTGTGATTCATCTCGTAGTCCCTTTGCAATCCCTGGTCCGTTGGCTTGTGGGTCCCGGTGAAGGTAACTTTAAATTCCGTGAGCTTTTCAGGTTTTTCCAGGTGTGCCCTGACTCTCCATTGCTTGGAGAGTCCCAAAGACCTTGCTGGTCCTCACCGAAGCTGATTTCCTCTGACCGAGTTGGTTTCAGTTACCAAGGCTTGTTGGCACTCCATCCAGACACTGATCCCTCCCAGGACTCAACATCCTTCGTGGGACAGCTCACCTCTGGACTTTGGTCATCCTCGATGTCTCCTGGTCCTTGTGGCTGCAGAGTCAAGCATTGCGTCAACTCACCTGAAGCACCTGACATCGGTGGGCATTCGTCTACCGAGCCCCTGGTCACCCTAAAGTGACCCAGACTCTGTCCCCTCTGCTTTGAGGTTCTTCCCACCTCGAATCCAGGTTTGGATTTCACCTGACACTTTTCCTCTTCACGGCACCAGCACTTTTCAGCATCACGCCATTGAAAACGACGAAGATTCCTAACATCACTTGACACCTATGCACCCAGCTTCTCTGGGTTAGGTAACACGAGTTCTCTGGTGCTCACAAGGGTTCTGGCCTTAGAACCTTCTATGTTTGAAAGGGTTTGCTCAAAGTCCTCTACGAAGTGTCCTTAATCTTTAAAATTCAAACCGCGACTTTCCCATTTAGTTGTACGGAGATTGCCCCTGTGTTTTCACACTGTACCTGTCCTCCGTGGGTCCCCTGTGTCTCTACCTTGGGTGGTTCCTTGGGAACCTTGTTATTCTACGTGCTCTAGGCACTGTGTCTAGTCAATGTATTGGTTGTTATACCACTCTCTTAGTATATGGTTTGATATTCCCCTGGAGCCCACTGTGTATGGTGCTATTTACTGTTGTTCTAGTGATTTAATATTGTGTGCTTTTTTCTCTAATCTTATAAAGAGGTTAGTAGAGAGTGTTTAGTAATAAATATATATATGTTATATATTCTTTGTGTGGTTCTCCTTTCATTTGGTCATTCAGGAGATTCTGATCTGGTAAAACAAGCTGCTTTACATTCCTTCGAGAAGTAGCCTGAAGGCTGCTATCCATAGCTACCACTAGGATAGCTTTAAAGAAAGGTTGTCTTTACCTAATCATCAATAAAGGTTGTTTGGACTGGTACAAGGTGCCCACTATAATTAGTGGTCAGCATATACCAGGCCAACTTCTCACAATGGTGGGCACCAGGTGGATTCAAGCTTGCTATTGTTTTACCAGATAAATCTCATTGAGTGATTAACTGAAAACCACTAAAGGTATTAGGTACATATAAATCAAGACTAGAATAAGAATGTTTTACTGAACTTGGAGTTGGGTAGTCAATGGTCTAGCACACTGTAACACGGGCACGGGGTGTCGCCCTATAGAGGGGCCCCCTTTAACGATGTGCGACCCCCCCTTCTTGTCTCCACAGCCTCCCCAAGCCTCGGGATGGTCGCCTGCTGAAAGGTATAGCTGCGATGAGGAGGAGGAAGAAGGATGGGGACCCTTTAAGTGGACTGCAGACCTGATTGAAGAGGCGGAGCCTGGTGAGAACGTAAAAGGCAGCCACAGCAATCCACAGGTGTGTCTTTTCACCGGAGGAGCGGACAGAGTGCAGGAGAGCGGAGTGGCGGGAAGCAGCGAGTCGGAGCGGAGTGGCGGAGCGAGTTGGTTGAGCGGAGCGGATTGGGACGGCGGAGCGAGAGGGTTCGACGAGACGGAGTGGAGAGGTGGATCGAGCTGGTTAAGTGAAGAAGACCTGCTGGAGGAGAAAGAGCCTGGAAGGAGCGAGCCTGAATCCGACGCATCGGATCAAGAGACAGCGGCAGGGAGAACGGAGAAAGGAGAGACGGGAGCTGTGAAGCCGGGAGGCCAACACCGCGAGCCGCCCAGCCGTGCGCCAGGAGGTGTACGGCTAGCTGAGGTACGTGCACGGGTCCTGGGGTGGTGGAGAAAGAGGGGAAGACGCCTGACTTAGCTGTAGTTTAAAAGCCTAGTGGTAACACGCCCTCCGAGTAGCGGTACACTATAATTGCACAGATCACTTTTCTCCCTAGTCGCGCACTGTGTGTTACCTGCACTTTTCCCCACGCCCCCTCCCTCTCAAAATCCCGTGTCCGATCCTGACCACTTACGGTTCCTCTCTTCTGTTTCCTTTCTCGGTGGCCGGCGAGGGTGAGCAATACGGAGCCTCCGGAGGAGCCCAGCAGCAGGAGGAGGAGCCCCGTCAGGAGGAAGGAGGAGGGAGTGCTCAGAAAGACCCGCCAGGAGAGGAGCCGGTCCCCCAGAAAAAGCAGTATAAGAAAGAAATGTACAGATGACTTACTTGCTAGAATAAAAACCACTGCAACAAAAACCCGTTTGCTTCCAATTCCTGGTCCCGCAGTTACAGTGGTAGAGAATGCGGGCAGGCCCTCCATCTGCATAGATAAGATGGAAGCAGTGGTGCAAGCCCTGGTGCACGGACAAGAACGACTAGAGAAGATAGCAGAACAACAGCTGAGAGCGGCCGAAGCGGATAGAGAGATTATCAAAGCTGCCGTAGCAGCCCGCACCCTGGACCCTCCTGTTGCTATCGCCCCTGCGGCCCTGGGAGGGATACCGCACACCATGGGAGGAGTATCTCTGCAAAAATACCAACCCGGGGAAGATCCGGACGCCTTCCTTCTAAATTTCGAGAGGGCGGCTCGGGCATGTGGCTGGCCTGTAGTCAAATGGCCGTTTTTTTTGGCCCCATTGTTGGTGGGAGAGGCACAGGCGGCCTACCAAGTGGCAAACCCGAGAGGGGACACAACATACGCGGACATCAAACAAATAATTCTGGACCATCTTGGGTTAGACAAAGAGGCCTATCGACTGAGGTTCCGCAAAGAGAGGGGCATCCCAGGAGAGACCCCCAAGACCCTCTTTGTTCGTCTAAAGATGGCCGCGGATAAATGGCTCAAACCGACTGAAAGTACGAAAGAAGAAATCATGGACCGGATATATCTTGAGCAATTTCTTGAGGCTCTACCCTTTGCCACTCAACGGTGGTTGAAACAACATCATAACTTGACCACTGATCAAGCCGTCGAGATGGCCAATACCTTTTCAAGGGCTCCCCAGAGACCCCCCTTGGTAGGGGAGCCAGACAAACAGAAGCACTTATATAAAACGGACAGGAAACCTGTAAAGGTTCAGGAAACAGGGAAGCCCAGGATGTGGAAACCGGAGCCTCTACCGCACAGCGGGCCCCAGTGTTTTGACTGTGGAACCTGGGGGCACATTGCCAGACATTGTCCTCGTCGAAAACAGGAAGAGGAACCCATGGAGGTCGGCTATCTACCCCGGACTGTGTTA
Organism: Lissotriton vulgaris; assembly: GCF_964263255.1. Classification (NCBI taxonomy): domain Eukaryota; kingdom Metazoa; phylum Chordata; class Amphibia; order Caudata; family Salamandridae; genus Lissotriton; species Lissotriton vulgaris. The sequence goes on along the minus strand of NC_141691.1, from coordinate 917,005,354 downwards.
TACTCAGCCGAGATGGGTCGAGCATACAGAGTGAGTATGGGTATCAATGGCAACCCTGTAAAAGCCCTTCTCGACTCTGGATGTAGACAGTCTGTGGTCCAGGCCCACCACGTACGACCCCATCAGATTGTCCCCAGGGAAACTGTGTATATCAGGTGTGTACATGGGGATGTGAAGACATATCCCGTAGCAGTGATCCCCCTGGTTCCTCAAATCGGTCGCCCCTTTAGAGTCAAAGTGGGTGTCCTGTCTTCCCTGCCCGAAGACCTTATAATCGGAACAGACAACCCGGCTTTTCTAGATATGTTCAAGCAGAGTCTTAATCCAGATACTGAGCCCGAAAACCCCTCGCAGAAACAGACCTCCTCGCCAGCCTTCGTGTCTTCCGAACCCTGGGTGTTAGATCGTAGCTTCCAGTTCGCCCAGTCTAATGATGCCACATTATTTAATGCATGGGAGAGGGCCCACCAAACACAAGACCAACGCCCTATCACGTATCCTCGCCTGTTCATAAAAAACGATCTGCTATATAGACAGGGAAAGGAAGACGACCCAGAACAATTACTAGTCCCTTTGGCCTTTCGGGAACAAGTTTTGTTCTATTCGCATTCACATTTAGTGGCGGGACATACAGGGGCTGAAAAAACGACACAGAACTTGCTAAAATGTTTTTACTGGCCGGGAATATACAAGGATGCTATGGTATACTGTCAGGAATGCGACATTTGCCAGAAACGAAATATGACCCGTCCACCAGCTGTTCCGTTACAACCCCTTCCGATTATAGGAGTCCCATTTGAGAGAGTAGGGATGGACATTATCGGGCCTCTCCCCAAGACAAAGAAAGGTTACCAATACGTCCTAGTCCTTGTGGATTACTCCACCCGGTTTCCCGAGGCCTTCCCGCTGACTACGACTACAACAAAGAACGTAGCAGACAAGATGTTAGAGTTGTTTTCCCGAGTGGGATTCCCAAAAGAGGTCTTGACCGATCAAGGTACCCCCTTTGTTTCGCGCCTCATGAAGGAAGTGTGCACCCTCCTACACATACACCAGAGTAGAACAGCCGTATACCACCCCCAAACGGATGGCCTAGTGGAGCGATATAACCGCACTTTGAAAACCACTCTCCGTAAGATGTTAGAGGTGAATGGGGCTGAATGGGACCAGATACTCCCCCTGGCACTGTATGTCATTAGGGGACAAAAACAAAGTAGCTTGGGCTTCTCGTCTTTCGAGCTATTATACGGACGTCAACCCCGATCCCTGTTGGACATGACCAAGGAAGCATGGGAAAAGGAATCCCACGACGACGTGGTCAATACCCTAGAGTATGCCCGAAATCTTAGGTCAAAGTTGGGAAAGTTACGGGACTTGGCGTTCATCAACTTAGAAAAAAGCCAAATCAAACAAAAAACGATATACGACCAAGGAAAAAGATGGAGACGACTCTCGGTAGGTGACTGGGCCCTGGTCCTTTTGCCCTCCTCGACTCAAAAGTTTAAAGTTGAATGGAGCGGACCCTACCAAGTCGTCGAAACGATGGGTAAAACCAGCTATAAACTTAGAATACGTGCAAGATCCACACAGGTGTATCACATAAACATTCTAAAAAAATGGCTAGGTAAACCCCCGGCGGAGGTTCATCTGACAAAGCCCGACTTCCCTAATCCCTCCAGCACCCTGAAGAGACTAGTGATTAACGAGGACTTGACCGAGATGGAGAGAAAGGAGCTGGAACATACACTACAAAGGCATGCACCAGTCTTCTCAGACATCCCAGGAAAAACCCGACTGGCAGAACATTGTATCAACACCATCCCTGGACGAATAGTAAAAATCAAACCCTATTGGATCCCTGAGGCCAGGAGGAAGGGCATACAGCAAGAAGTCGAGGAAATGTTGAAACTGGGGGTGATACGACCTTCCCACAGTGAGTGGTCAAGTCCCATTGTGCTGATACCAAAACCAGATGGAACAAAAAGGTTTTGTATGGACTTTCGCGCCCTAAATGACATCTCCACTTTCGACGCCTACCCTATTCCACGAATAGACGAACTCATTGAAAAGTTGGGAGAAGCAAAATACATCAGCACGATTGACCTCACAAAAGGATACTGGCAGGTCCCCTTAAAAGAAGAGGACCGGCATAAGACAGCGTTCACTACGGAAAACGGGAGATACGAATTCACGGTCCTACCCTTTGGCCTACATGGGGCCCCCGCCACCTTTCAAAGACTGATGAACAATGTACTGCAGAACATATCATCCTTCACGTCCGCGTATCTGGACGATATTGTCGTCTTCAGCCCGGACTGGAGCACCCACCTGAACCACCTGCATAGGTTGTTCGAAACCCTTACCCAGGCCGGATTGAAAATTAACTCCAAGAAATCCAAGATAGGGTTTCACAAAGTCAAATACTTGGGATATGTACTCGGTCATGGCATGATCGAGCCACAAATAGAAAAAATCAGAGCCATAGCTGAGACCCCCTTTCCAAGAACAAAAAAAGAATTAAGGGCGTTTTTGGGCCTCATAGGCTATTACAGGCGTTTTATCCCAGGATTCGCGGAGTTGGCAGCCCCTCTCACTGATGCACTGCAAACTAAAGTGAGACAGAGCGACCTGAGAACGCCCACCCCAGCCATGTCAGACGCGTTTGTCTCCCTGAAAAGAGTGATCACCTCCGCGCCGGTTCTCACCTCCCCTGACTTCTCACGGCCCTTTTCTCTTCATACGGATGCATCAGACTACGGTATCGGAGCAGTGCTGTCACAAGAGGGTACGGACGGTTGCGACCATCCGGTCCTGTTCATCAGCAGGAAGTTGTTTCCCCGAGAACTCAAGTACCCTACTGTTGAGAAGGAATGTTTGGCCATCAGATGGGCCGTGGAAAAGTTGTCGTATTACCTGGAGGGTCGCCAGTTCGAGTTGTACACTGACCATGCTCCCCTACTCTGGATGGTTCGCAATAAGTCGAACAATGCGAGGGTCATGAGGTGGTTCCTCGCGCTTCAGCCTTATGTCTTCCGAGTACACCACAAAAAAGGGATCGACAATACTGGGGCTGACTATTTGTCCAGGAATCCACTTCCCGAGCGGAAGTGTTCAGGGGGGGGTGGTGTGTAACACGGGCACGGGGTCTCGCCCTATAGAGGGGCCCCCTTTAACGATGTGCGACCCCCCCTTCTTGTCTCCACAGCCTCCCCAAGCCTCGAGATGGTCGCCTGCTGAAAGGTATAGCTGCGATGAGGAGGAGGAAGAAGGATGGGGACCCTTTAAGTGGACTGCAGACCTGATTGAAGAGGCGGAGCCTGGTGAGAACGTAAAAGGCAGCCACGGCAATCCACAGGTGTGTCTTTTCACCGGAGGAGCGGACAGAGTGCAGGAGAGCGGAGTGGCGGGAAGCAGCGAGTCGGAGCGGAGTGGCGGAGCGAGTTGGTTGAGCGGAGCGGATTGGGACGGCGGAGCGAGAGGGTTCGACGAGACGGAGTGGAGAAGTGGATCGAGCTGGTTAAGTGAAGAAGCCCTGCTGGAGGAGAAAGAGCCTGGAAGGAGCGAGCCTGAATCCGACGCATCGGATCAAGAGACAGCGGCAGGGAGAACGGAGAAAGGAGAGACGGGAGCTGTGAAGCCGGGAGGCCAACACCGCGAGCCGCCCAGCCGTGCGCCAGGAGGTGTACGGCTAGCTGAGGTACGTGCACGGGTCCTGGGGTGGTGGAGAAAGAGGGGAAGACGCCTGACTTAGCTGTAGTTTAAAAGCCTAGTGGTAACACGCCCTCCGAGTAGCGGTACACTATAATTGCACAGATCACTTTTCTCCCTAGTCGCGCACTGTGTGTTACCTGCACTTTTCCCCACACCCCCTCCCTCTCAAAATCCCGTGTCCGATCCTGACCACTTACGGTTCCTCTCTTCTGTTTCCCTTCTCGGTGGCCGGCGAGCGTGAGCAATACGGAGCCTCTGGAGGAGCCCAGCAGCAGGAGGAGGAGCCCCGTCAGGAGGAAGGAGGAGGGAGTGCTCAGAAAGACCCGCCAGGAGAGGAGCCGGTCCCCCAGAAAAAGCAGTATAAGAAAGAAATGTACAGATGACTTACTTGCTAGAATAAAAACCACTGCAACAAAAACCCGTTTGCTTCCAATTCCTGGTCCCGCAGTTACACACACCCTTTCTCCAACTCAAGAGAGTTTCAGTTCCTACTAGGTGAGGTAGGTGCCTACACCACATTACACTAGTATGTCTTCTAGGGCAGAAGCCAGTGGCTCCTTGGTACATCTCAACTAAGTATGTCCATCTCTCATTTCAAGAATTGAGAAATATGTGTATATCTAGGAAACTGAAGCCAGGGAGACATGCAAGCACACAACGTCTCATAGAGACTTTGCTTTTAGAGGATCTCAGAAAGACCCCAGGGTCTGATGAGGCAGGCAAGTTGGGTGGGACAGCAGAGGAGTAAAGGCCAAGTAGTGAAAACTTCTATGACATGGACTTCAATGCTGACCAGGAGGATCATGATGATTTTAAATTGGATACTCCAATTTTTCCCTCAGATGGGGGAGAACGCCCCAGTGGCCCTCTCTTTACCCAACCAGGAAGAGTTAGCAGTTCACCAAGAAGATCAAGACCTCCTTCTCAGGAATCTAATCATTCTGGTAGTTCTGTAGGGACCTCACAGGAGAGAATCCTCCTATGATAAGAAGTGCAGATTGCTTGGGTTTGAAAAAGCTACGCTTAGAATCAAGAGAGAGCAGTTGGCCTTATACGAGGGAATCCCTAGAGCTCCAAAGAGCTTCCTGAAGGTTGGGGCAGGAGCCCCATGGTGGCAGCAACAGTGTTTCTAGAGGTAGCGAGCATACTCATGATGATAGGAACCTGAACAAGATTTTCCCTCCCTATCAGAGTGGGGATGACATCCACAAACGGATAACTGCACTAGAGAGGGCTTGAAAAGTACAGAGGGCTACTCAAGAGCAGTGGGCAGCAATCGTGTGGCTCTCCCTTGCAGACAAAGGAAGAGACAAGCTCCTCACTGAAAGAGAAATGGATGCTGATAATTACAAAGTCTTGAAGAGTGCTCTGATTTATGGGTTTGGCTTACCACTGAACAATACAGGATTAAGTTCAGAGACACCCAGAAGACACAGACTCAAGAATGGGTTGACTTTGTAGATTGTGCTACGAAGGCTCTGGAAGGCTGAATACCTGGCGGTAAAGTGTGTGATTTTAAAGGATTGTAAAATTTAATTATGAGGGAGCAGATCCTTAACACATTTCAAAACCAGTTGTTGCATCAGTACCTGGTGGACTCTGATCTGACCTCTCCCCAAGAATTGGGTCAGAAGGCAGACAAATGGGTGAGAACCAGGATGAGGCAGAAGGTTCAGAACTAAGGTGGTGACTCCAAGAAGCAAGGTTCAAAACCCTCAGACAAGGGTGGGGAAAAGGGTAAAGACCAGAAGTCTTCTCAAGGGCCCCAAAAATCTTCTACTGGCGGGGAGTCACAATCCAACAAGGGAAAAGACAAGAAGAAGCCACAATGTCAAATCTGTAAACAGAACAGAAGACCCATTGGACAAGTGATTGTAACAAGTCCAATGACTGAACTCCAACCACCACTGCCCCTAAGGCAACTGTTCCCCCAGTCCTGCTCCATATGGTGGTACTCAGAATAAGGGTATAGTAGGGTTAACCCTGGGATCTGAGATGGACTCTGGCCTAGTCAGAGTTCCAACTCAGGCTGTGTTGGTCTGTGATGTGGGCATGGATATTACCTCCTTATTTTTCAGCCCCAGTAATCTGGGCAAATACAGACAGCAGCCTTTGATAAATGTAAAAGAGGCCTTGGTATTTAGGGACACAGGTGCAAGGTTCACCATGGTGACAAAAGATTGTGTGGCCCCTGAGCAAATCCTATTTGGTGAGATGTACCAAGTGACCAATGCTAACAATGTCAGGACAGACCATTCCTTGGCAGTTGTCAATTTCACCTGGGGAGGGGTAACTGGTCCTAAGTAGGTAAGTGCAGACCTCCCTGTTGAATGCTTGTTGGGCAATGATTTAGAAACTTCAGCTTGGGCTGGAGTGGAACTCAGGACTCACGCAGAAATGTTGGGTATACCTGCAGATGTGTTTGCTATGACTAGGTCACGGGCGAACATGGCTTCCACAGAACAGCCCCTGGATCTTGGAAAAAGGGACCAGGCACCTTCCAAGAGAAGGAGCAGTAGGGGTAAGGCAGTGTCTTCCCTACTGCCTCAGAGTACAGATCATTCTCTTGACAGAGATGTTCTTAGTCCTGAACAAGGAACTGTCCCAGAGGAGCTTGAGCCTGATCAGGTTGAGTTCACAGGGGGCCCTTCCAGCGCAGATCTGAGCCAGGAGGAGCTGAGCTGCCCCTCTCCTGAACCCCTCAGACAACAAGCTGTTGCTGAGGCTGCTGGGAGTGCCAGTGGGTCCCATAAGATCTACTGGGATGATGGACTCCTTTACTCAGAGAGTAGAGACCCCAAGCCTGGTGCTACCAGGAGGTTGGTTATACCTCTGAGGTTTAGGGGCTTCCTATTGACACTGACACATGACATCCCATTAGCAGGTCACCTAGGCCAAAATAAGACTTGGGAAAGGATTTTCCCTCACTTTCATTGTCCTCACATGTCAGAAGACACAAAGGAGTTTTGTCGCTCCTGTATCACCCGTCAAGCCAGTGGTAAAGCAGGTGGTACTACAAAGCCCCTCCTGATACCACTACCTGTGGTGGGGCTTCACTTTGAGAGGGTTGGGATTGACATTGTTGGTCCCATGGATCCTCAAACTGCATCTGGGCACAGATTTATACTAGTGGTGGTGGACCATGCCACTAGGTATCCAGAGGCAAATTCCCTTAGAACAACCACAGCTCCTGTTGTGGCTAGAGCCCTCCTGGGAAACTTTTCCAGGGTGGGTTTTCCTAAGGAGGTAGTTTCAGACAGAGGTGCAAACTTCATGTCTAGTTACTTAACTGCTATGTGGAAGGAGTGGTGAGTAAATGTGGAGAAGTGTGGCTCAGTGGTTACAGGCGGCAGACCCGGAAGCGTAGATCGGCCCGGGACCAGGGTTCAATTCCCAACGCGGCAGGGACTTGGGTCAATGTCCGCGGACTCGATAATTCTCGCCTCGGCGCCTACTCTAACCTTGGGCTCCACTCTGCAACTCTGGGCAATAGCTTGCTTAATCTTCACAACGGCCCCTTCCACGCCGGGGATGCCTGGTCTCACCTTGGGGGTGCCCAGGAGGGACCATCTCACAGGGAAAGCCAGGACGGGTTCCCCAGCGGTATACAGTGCCAGGACACTCCGAGATGGAGTAACAGTGCGCTTTACAAGTATACTTCATTTACATTTACATTTACAAATGTACCACCCCTTATCACCCACAATGCAATGGGTTACTTGAAAGGTTCCACAAAAGCCTCAAGGGCATGATTAAAGGTCTCCCAGAAAAGCTTAGGCGCAGATGGGACATACTTTTGTCCTGCCTTCTCTTTGCCTACAGAGAGTTTCCACTGAAGAGGGGTTGGTTACAGCATATTTGAGCTTCTGTTTGGACATCCAGTTAGGGGTCCATTATGTGTAGTGAAGGAGGGATGGGAGTTACCTCTCAAACCCCCTAAACAGGATATTGTGACTATGTACTTGGTCTCCGCTCCAGTATGGCGGAGTACATGAAGAAGGCAACTAAAAACCTTGAGGCTAGCCAGGAATTGCAAAAGGCCTGCCATGACCAAAAGGCTGTGTTGACTGTTTATCAGCCAGGACAGAAAGTATGGGTGTTGGAGCCTGTGGCCCCAGCAGCCCTCCAAGACAAGTGGCGTGGCCCTCATACCACCATTGTGCAAAAGGGAGAGGTACCCTACCTGGTGGACCTTGGAACTCCTAGGAGCCCCCATAGGGTGCTCCATTTGAATAGGCTCAAACCATATGTTAACAGGGCAGACATGAGCTTGCTCATGGCTACTGATGAGGGACAGGAAGAAGAGAGTGATCCACTCCCTAACCTGCTCTCACAGAATCCTGATGATGGTTCAGTTGATGGTGTAGCCTTGGCAGGCAGCCTCACTGACCAGCAGCAAACTGATTGCAGAAAAGTTCTTAATCCGTTTAGACATATGTTTCACTGACTCCAAGTCAGACTACCTGGTGCACTTATGAAATGGACACAGGGGACAGTCTGCCTCTTATAAATAAGATTTACAGGCAACCTGACCATGTCAGGGACTGTATCAGGGCTGAAGTCCAGTAGATGTTGCATTTGGGAGTGATTGAACCCTCAGATAGCCCATGGGCTAGTCCAGTAGTCTTGGTACCCAAACCTCACACCCTGAATGGTAAGAGGAAGATGAGGCTTTGTGTTGACTACAGGGGTCTCAATGCAGTCACTAGGACTGATGCCCATCCAATACCAAGGGCAGATGAGCTCATAGATACTTTGACCTCAGCCAAGTTTCTGAGTGCATTTGACCTGACAGCTGGCTACTGGCAAATCAGATTAGCCGAGGATGCAAAGCCAAAAACTGCATTTTCAACCCCTAGTGGGCACTACCAATTGGTGGTGATGCCCTTTGGCTTGTAGAATGCACCTGCCACTTTTCAAAGGTTGGTGAATAAAGTCCTTACAGGCATGGAATCCTATAGCACAGCTTATCTAGATGATATTGCTGTCTTTAGCTCCATCTGGGAGGATCACCTGGACCACCTGAGAAATGTTTTGGAGGCCTTGCAGAAAGCAGGCCTCACTATCAAGGCCACCAAGTGCCAGATAGGGCAGAACCAGGTTGTATACCTGGGCCACCTTGTGGGTGGAGGCCAGATTCAACCATTGCAGAGCAAAATCCAGATCATCATGGACTGAGTTTCTCCAACCACCCAGACTCAGGAAAGAGCTTTCTTGGGCCCAACTGGGTACTATACGAGGTTTGTCAGAGGTTATGGATCCATAGTGACCCATTTGGATGACTTAACTTCTAAGAGAATGCCAAAGAAATTTCAGTGGACAGTTAGCTGTCAAAAGGCATTTGATGACCTGAAGCAGGCCATGTGCACTGCTTTCATTCTGCAGAGTCCCGACTACTCCAAACAATTCATTGTCCAAACAGATGCATCTGAGTTGGGGGTAGGGGCTGCATTATAGCAATTGAATAATGAAGGTCAGGATCACCCAGTAGATTTTATTAGCAGAATGCTAACTGGTCAAGTTTAGTTTAATGTCCTGATGTTTGTGGGGGTTGTGTAGGAGAGAGGATCTGCTTCTTAGTTACCCACACTTTTCGCTGGTGTTTCACTGTTTTCAACTTAGTCTGGCTGGGATCCTGTCATCCAGGACCCCAGCTTAGCTGCTTTCTCTTCTAAATTGATTGCATGTGCTTTAGGTGCACTCCAGATTGGATTCTGGGGTACCCTTATAAGTCCCTAGTATATGGTATACTATGTATCCCGGGCATAGGTACCCCAGAGGCCTCCCAGGGCTGCAGAATGTATTGTGCCACCCCTGAGAGACCACTCAAACTGACACCACAGGTCTGCTACTGCAGCCGGTGTAAGGTGGTGCATGCACCCCTTACTTAGATATAGGTTAACTACCTTAACCGCATCGCTGCGGCGGTTATTTTTCCCCTACGCGGCTTTTTTCTAAAAGCCGCGTAAGATGACGAGCTCAGCTCGTCATCCGCACACGCCCCCCGTGGCTGCATCGAAGGGGTTAAATCACAGCACATATAAACCTATCAGTCACCCTTATTGCAGGTCTTATCAATCCTGAAGGCAGGTGGCTGTGTTTTGTGTGAGAGGGAGCCCATGCATGAGCAGAGCCCCTCTGCAGCCTTCCGAACCTATTTTCCGGGTTTGTTTGTGATGCAGCCAACCATATAACCTCTCTGTAAATGCTAACTTTAAAACTGCTGCATGGAAACATGTTGTGTTTGGTGTCAAACACAATGGAATCATACCTCGCCACAAGTCACTGGCGGGGAGGTATGATTCCACCTTCCTAAATGCCACACAACGGTACACCCGGTACCAGCTTTCTCGAACTGGGCATCACAAAATGGATGCTGCCAGACACAGACACGCGTCTGCCCTCCTGCTGCTGAGCTGAACTCGAGCAGGGGAGGCTGGACAATAGGCTTCCTGTCACAGGGAGGTGTAACCACATCCCAGACAGGCGTTAGTGTATTTGGGCTTTGTGGGTGCACTCTGAGAGTGATTTGATGTCTGCACTGGGGGCATATTTGGTGTCCCTGTGCATAGGCCAGTTCAAACCATTGGCTCCTGCTCTGGTGTGAAACTGGACAAAGGACTTGGGTGTAACCACCCCTCTGTCCTGACACCTCCCATAGGTTGGTCCCCAGAGTTTGTCACACCCCATCCTTGGGTATAAAGTAGAAACCCCTGACTACAGGACTTTAGATTTTACCTGGACTGAACTCTGCTATGGAAACCAAGTACTTCAACGATCTGCACGAGGCTGGGCGACTGAAGAATCTCCCTTGGAGTAAAGGCGTTACTCCCCTGCTCAGCAGGAGCCAAAATGCCTCTGACTGGTTTGCATCTCCAAAGCTCCTGAGGACTCCGAAGATTTCTGCAACACAGGAGGTGGATTCCCGATGTCTCTGAGGTTGATCTGTACTCTCAGCAATTCTGAGGCCCATATCCCTCGTGGGGACCATGCAACCCAAACCCTTTGCACTGTGCTCTTTTGCAGCAGCATGTGCTTTCCGGAGACCCCTGAAGCTGTGCTTTGGGCTACTTGTAGTCCTGACCCCGAGCAGTGTTTCCAATGAAGATTTCCAGCCTACACTCCATGAGTGTTCCGTGGGCTGGTATTTTGTGATTCATCTTGTGGTCCCTTTGCGATCCCTGGTCCGTTGGCCTGTGGATCCCGGTGAAGGTAACTTTAACTTTCCATGGGCATTTCTGGTTTTTCCGGGCGTGCCCTGACTCTCCACTGCTTGGAGAGTCCCCAGGACCTTGCTGGTCCTCACCGAAGCTGATTTCCTCTGACCGAGTGGGTTTCAGTTGCGAAGGCTTTGTTGGCATTCCATCTGGACACTGACACCCCAGCACTCACCATCCTTTGTGGGATAGCTCACCTCAAGACTTTGGTCATCCTTGACGTCTCCTGGTCCTTGTGGCTGCAGAGTCAAGCATCGCGTCAACTCACCTGAAGCACCCGACATCGGTGGGCATTTGTCTACCAAGCCCCTGGTCACCCTAAAGTGACCCAGACTCTGTCCTCTCTGCTTTCAGGTTCTTCTCACCTCGAATTCAAGCTTGGATTCCACCTGACACTTTTCCTCTTCACGCCACCAGAACTATTTAGCATCACGCCATTGAAAACGACGAAGATTCACAACATCACTTGACACCTTTGCACCAGGCTTCTCTGGGTTAGGTAACACAAGTACTCTGGTGCTCACAAGGGTTCTGGCCTTAGAACTTTCTATGTTTGAAAAGGGTTGCTCAAAGTCCTCTCCGAAGTGTCCTTAATCTTTAAAACTCAAACCGTGACTTTCCCATTTAGTTGTACAAACTCGCGCCTGTGTTCTCACACTGCACCCGTTCTCCGTGGGTCCTCTGTGTCACTACCTTGGGTGGTTCCTTGGGGTCCTTGCGATTCTACATGCTCTAGGCACTGTGTCTAGTCAAGGTGTGGTTGTTATATCACTTTCTTAGTACATCGTTTGATATCTCCCTGGAACCCACAGCGTATTGTGCTATTTACTGTTGTTCTAGTGATTTAATATTGTGTGCTTTTTTCTCTAATCTCATAAAGCGGTTAGTAAAGAGTGTTTAGTAATAAATACATATATTTTCTATATTCCTTGTGTGGTTCTCCTTTCATTTGGTCATTCAGGAGGTTCTGATCTGGTAAAACAAGCTGCTTTAAATTCCTTTGAGACGTAGCCTGAAGGCTGCTCTCCATAGCAACCACTAGGATAGCTTTCAATAGAGGTTGTCTTAACCTAATTATCAATAAGGGTTGTTTGGACTAGTACAAGTTGCCCACTAAAATTAGTGGTCAGCATATACCTGGCCAACTTCTCACATTTAGGTCCGACTATAATCTGTTGCAGTATGGCGCGTGTTGCAGCCATTTCACTGCAAGCAGTTGCGTATCTCAACCCTTCTTGTACTTTTGGGGCAGCACCCTACATCTATATTTTATCTGGCCCACGCCTGAATAATAATATTAGCTGCATAACACATCCGCCACATACTCTAACAGCAATGTTTGGGCAGTGTTGTCTGTTTCCGCAGTAACTATCTCTCCTCTTGTCTGAGCAATTGTTGTCCAGTATAATGATCTGAAAAGTTTCAAGCTACATATATGAAACTGGCTGCATCGTACATACACAGCCCTGCCAAGTGCTATATGCTAGACTTAGTGTAGTTTTTGAAAAATAACACCTCATGTCTCCGGCGGATGTATGACGTTACAACGCAGGCTATTACAACGCCTGCCTTTACAACGCGGTTTTTACATCGCAATCCATTACAACGCATAGCGCTTTGGGGTGCTGGATAGTGAAAAGTTTAATTTACTATTCCAACACCAGTCCCTGTGGACACTAGGGAAGGTGTTGGATAGGAAATTAAACTTATTCCTTATCCTAGAGCGCCCCCCAGCGCAATGCGTTGTAATGGTTTGCGTTGTAATGACCGCGTTGTAATGGTAGTGCGTTGTAAAAGTTTCGCTGTAAAGGTTGTTCACCGTCTCCGGCTGCCAACTATGACCGAAATCGGACTGTGTGCACCTCAGCATGAAGCTTGCCTGCAAATCAGCTCACTGTTTTGACTGTTAATTAGAGAGCTGAGAGAGATGTTCATGTTGAGGCCTCACATCCTTCTGTTGCGGGCCTGGTCCCACTTGTGACAGAAATGCCTGGAGCCGCTATAGATGCTCTGCATCTTGATCTGATTGATTGATGCTGGCAGCAGGGGGGGATCCATGGGCCCAGTGTGGGGAAAGGCTAACTAAGGCATCTGTGTTTTAGTAGTTCAGCGAACTTGCCATAGCTGTGATTAATAAATAAAATGAATGCTAAAGTCATTCTGAGCTTCCTGCACCCCTAACCTGCAGTGTACTGAGTCGGAGAACTGTGCTGTCACGCCGTCTGACTCTGCCCTGTTTTCAGCACCCCTGCTGTTAGAGCACTTTAGTCCAATGACAAGTGCCTCCGGGGATTTGAGTGGGCTGGGTCTCACTGGTGCTGAGCACCGGCAGTTTTTTAGAGGGGGCCTCGAAAATGGGTATGGATTGGGCTCTGTTTTGTGCCCTGGCACCGGCGGTCCGTTTTTTCCGCAATGCAGTTACAGCAGGCACATTGATGTGCGCATGCTCACACTGCTAACTTCTCACTAGTGGAGAAGTTACGGCATGACCTCATGCCAGGTGAGCGTTGTAGGGGAATGGAAATCCCTTATGGAGAGTCATTTTCTCTCTGGATTTCCCCTCTCTTTTTGAAACTCAGGAGCAGCAACATTGTCGTGGTGTCACCAGGGCTTTAAGTGGAAACTTTTTCAATATGATATACAAGCCATAGTTGCTGCTTATTTATCTTATGCAACAAGCATTGACAAAGGCAATAGTCCTGACTTGTAGGTATGATGTTACTAGTTTTTTCACATATCTGGAAGCAATGACAGAAACAGCAAAATACAAGTCGGTGGCACACAATGCTAAGCATAACCCCCCCCCCCGTTTTTTCATCCCATTTAAATCCCCGAGTGCCTCGTTGCTCAAATGGGTGTAGTTTCTGATATTTATGTGTCCCTAATCTTCATCACTTGGTTTTGCTCACGAGACAGTGTCATCGTTTTTGAAAGTCACTCATAATTACCCTGAAATTATGAAAATGTCTCACATAGCATTCTAAAACCTTTGCAGCTGTGGGCACTTGAACTTCTATTTTTCCATTTCAAACACTAATTGGATACTCCTCCCTTTGGCCGCCTCAGTTAAATTACATAAAAGTAAGAATGAAACCGTAGATATCACGGACGCATTGTGTGAAAGCTCATATAATGTGACGTGTTCGTCACGATTAGTTATGTTTATCGCCCGATTCGTTTTTTGTATTACGCACTGTGTATCACCTGACAGCATTTGATCACGTGACTGAGTTCTGCTTCTGAAACCGAATAGAATGCTAACCGGTCCCTGAATCGCTTTTGGGCGGAGCCTTTAGCGTAATATACGGAACTCCTCGTGTGCTGATTTTTGCAGGGGAAAAATCACACGGCATGGCGTAGAGGCAAACTGCCGCGGGAGTGTGACTGCATAAGAGGAACAAGTAAGTTATTTGATTTATTATCCTGGAAATTCATGCTGTACGCCATGGCACGGTTCACCGACATTTAATTTACCCTTACCTATAAATAATCTCGGAATTGTTGGAAATCCGCCACGGTGACAACTGGGCACGTTAGGCATAGCTTGCAATTGGCCCCATGCCATTTCATGACACCGTCAGCTAGTCATTGGTATCCAGTTAGCAGTTGTTGCACTTTCTGTGACATTTAGCTTAATTAATGACACTGCAGTACAACCCAGCATAGAAAATATTCTTGCAACAAAGCCTAGACAAAGTCCTCTCTTCCTTCTTTACATTGTGTATCTGTGATCTAAGTTAAATCGTTTTTAACTAGGTACGTTCGTAGGTAGTAGTGGCTCACGAATTCTGTAGTAAGATACGATTTAGAAAATTGCAAAAGTGCAATGAAACGGAATGAAGTTACTCATATTTTCTGATTTTGTCCCTTTGCTCAAGTGTTTAAATAAACGTATTTTCCTCATAGTTCTGCTTTGGACACTGCTCTGATTAGCCTGTTCTGAAGAGTCCAGGATGTTGAGCTGACCTCGCGCAAAAAGCAGGCAACATGGGTGCTTACTTTATTAGAAAATGGAGTAAAGCATAATGCGCTCAACTCCTTTTTATTGTTACTAGATCAATGATGATTGTGAGGGATAAGTGCGGTGCTATATGAGAGACCACCGAACCTTCTAGGAGAGGGGACTGTGCTGTTAGGTATCCACAGGGACACTTTATTCCTTCGAAAAACCAATTAGAAGCAATTGAGTGCAAGCGGGCACACACAGGACACCACTCTTTCAGGCCAATCGGCGCAAACGTGGCAGACAATTAAAAATTTGCAAACATTCGTGACAAGAATTTTCAATTCTATTAAGGACTAGGAGGCGAGGATTATGCTTAGTCTCATTTCTTTACTGACATATAGCAGCCAATCACATTACAGTAAAGAAAAAACAGAAAAAACGTCACCCATGAACCCAGGGCAACCATAGAGTACACCCATAGTATATAAACAGTCTCAGAGGTAACCACTTCCTCTTTCTTTGTCCAAAATCCAGTCGTAAACATCAGAAAAAACCAAGGAGAACATCATCCAAAAGGGCCAAAATCCGAACGAGGAGGTGGAGGAACTTCCAAAAGCCACAGGAACAGAAGCAGTCCAACGAGGAGTAGAAACTCGCAGCAGAACTTCCACAAGGGCGGAGCCGGAGGAACCTCACTTGGGATCAGAGCCTGAAAAGAGACACAAAGCCGTAATACACATCCTGTGTAATCATGAGCAAATAAAGGGTGGGTAGAGAAAACCAAAGCATTCATCACATTTCATTAGGAAAGATCTATGAAGTATTGCATAGTGACAATATAATAGATACATGCATATACAGTCGGGTGGGATAATCCTCGCCTCCTAGTCCTTAATAGAATTGAAAATTCTTGTCACGAATGTTTGCAAATTTTTAATTCTATGTCAGGACAGGAGGCTCCGATTATGCTTGTTTAAAGCTGATCCACCACTACAGAAGCCACACTATCGATAGGTTTAAAATAAAAAGTCTTAAACACAGAAGCAGATGACCAATCTGCAGCCTTCATTATATCAAATAGAGTAACACCCATGGAATAGGCTTTGGACGCCATCGCTCCCCGTGCAGAGTGTGCACCAAACACAGAAACATCAATTCCAGCTTCAGACAGAAGTCCCCGCACCCAGCGGGCCAAGGTAGCTGGAGAGACAGGGCGAAAAGGCTTTTGTAATGCAATCAGAAGCGGACCCTGCATGTCTGAGCGCAAAGAAGCGGTACTCACCTCATAATCCTTCAGGCATTGAACCACACAAAGGTTGGGGTGAGAAGGAAAAGAAGGATAAGAAATAGAAGGCGTATTAGATTTGGTACGTCTGGAGAGACGAAAGGAAACTCCTTCAGGAGTAAAGCTGCGACCCGCCAGGTCCAAAGCGTGTACATCCGACACGCGCTTAATGAAACCAAACATAACAACATAGTCAGTTTTGCAGATAGTTGCTTGCGAGATAAGGAAGCATTGGAAGGCCAGGCCTCCAAAAATCTGAGAACAACTGAAACATCCCACAAGGTAACATACTTAGGAGTGGGAGGCTTTGCAAAACGAACCCCTTTAAGCAACCTGGAAACAAAAGGATGTTCACCCGCGGGCTTCCCATCTATGTGGGCATGACCCGCCGAGATAGCCGACCGAAAACCGTTGATAGTCGAATAAGCCAGACCAGAGGTGGCTAAGGAGGCCAAGAAATTAACAATCATGCTGATATCTGCTGAAATGGGATCAACTTGGTGTTGTGCACACCAATCACACCAACGCTTCCAAGACCCCTTATACCGTTTGTGAGTATTGGGAGCCCATGCTTCACTAAGGAGCTTGGAAGCGTCGCTTGAAAGGCCTGGGAGCGACCAGCGACCCCCGAGATCCTCCACGCGAGAAGTGGAAGGGAGCCTGAGAGGATCAGGGGATGAGGATCTCCGAGAGGGTCCAACAGGATATTCCACAATGGGGGAAGGAGAAACGGTGGAGCCGAACACATTTCTAGAAGGACCGGAAACCACGCTTGAGCCCTCCAGAGAGGGGCAATCAGAATCAGATCCGTCTGAAATCGTTTGGAGTAGGCCAATACCCTGGGAATCATCAGAAATGGAGGGAAGGCATAACAGAGGGTCGATGGCCACTGCTGGAGAAAGGCATCCGTGGCCAGAGCCTGAGGGTCCGGCCTCCAACTGTAAAAATGCGGAAGTTGCGCATTGAGGCGTGAGGCAAAGAGATCTAGTTGGCAAGGACCCCAACACCGATGGAGAGCACGGAAGACCCGAGGATGCAGCCTCCAATCGCTGTAATCCCGGAGATGTCTGGAGTGCCAGTCCGCTATCTGATTGTGGCATCCCGGAAGGTACTCCGCAATAACAGTGATCTTCTTCTGCAGACAGAAGTGCCAAAAATCTTTGGCAATCTCCGCCAGGATTCTTGACCTGGTCCCGCCTAGTTTGTTGACATAGCGGACTGCTGATATATTGTCCATCCTGAGAAGGACACAACAACTGGTTCGCAGAGGAGAAAAGCATTTGATCGCAAAGGAACCCGCTAGAAGTTCCAGACAGTTGATATGAAGTGTCAATTCCTGAGGGGACCAACGACCCCCGGTCGAGACCGAGCCGCAACGGGCTCCCCAGCCCCATCGACTGGCATCGGATTCTATCACTAGATCCGGAGACACACCGAAGAGGGCTCGGCCATTCCAGGCCTCCATGTGGTCCAACCACCACTGCATCTCCCACCGGACCTCCTCCGTAAGAGGAATCTGATCGGAATATCCGAGGCCTTTCCGGAGATGAAGAATTTTCAGGCGCTGCATTGCCCTGTAATGCAGGGGACCCGGAAAAATCGCCTGGATGGAAGACGCCAGCAGACCGACTACACGTGCCAACGACCTCAACGACACAGTCGGTCTGGAAATAACAGATGTCAACTCTCTCTTGATATAACGCATCTTTTGGTTGGGCAAGAGAAGCTGACAAGTTACCGAGTCGATCTGAAAGCCCAGGAAATCTATACGCTGGGATGGAACCAACACCGATTTCTGAACATTGATTAGAAAACCCAGAGACTGTAAAAGAGTGATGGACAATTCCAGATGTTGAAGAAGTTTGAGTGGACAATCCGCCATAAGGAGAATGTCGTCCAGATAAATAATCAACCTGACACCCAGAGACCGAAGATGTTCCACAACTGGTCGCAACAGCTTCGTGAAGCACCATGGTGCCGACGAAAGACCGAACGGGAGAACCTGATACTCGTACCAGACTCCCTGCCAGAGAAACTGGAGAAAACGGCGATGTGGTTTGTAAATCGGAACCAAGAGATATGCATCTTTGAGGTCCAGCCTGACCATCCAATCCCCTTCTCGAAGGAGATCCCTCAAGAGATGGATTCCCTCCATCTTGAAATGTCGATAGACGACTCCGCCGTTGAATTCTTTCAGGTTGAGAACAAGGCGAGCACTGCCCCCTTTTTTCTCGACCAGAAAGACAGAGCTGGCAAACCCCTTTGGATGACGGGTGGTTGGAATCACCGCCCCTTTCCTGAGAAGAGAGTCTATCTCCTCGGATAGACAAACCTGATCCTGAAGAGAAAAACGCAGACAAGGAGGGGGACAAGTCTGATGCATCGGGTGATAGAATTCTATTCTGAACCCTTGAACAGTTTGTAGCACCCAAGCATCGCCGGAGAGCATGCGCCAATTCTGCAGGAAAAACTGAATGCGACCCCCCAACATCACATCGCATGCAGGAATCAGTCTCACCTGTAGAGTGGGAATCCTGGTATTGTCCCTGATGACCACCGGAACGTCCTTTGCCGTACTGGCCTTTTCCTTTTCTGGAAGGATAAAAGTTGGCTCTCGATGAATAACCTGCGTCGTAGGAGCCTCTGTGCTGAGAGGAATTGCCTCTCTGGGACTGACTGGCAGAACCACGGCCGAACGAGCGTCCCCTACCTCGTCCGGCCTTTCCAAAAACCGGACGCATGGCTCGCCGCAAGGAGGCCTGCGCCTTGTCGATGCCACTGAAGGTGGACACAAAGCGCGTGAGTTCCTTAAGGAATGGCTGGCCAAAAAGGAGGCCGTCCGCCTCAGGGCCCGACTCAGAAGTAGCTAATTCAGAGAGTCTAGGGTCAAGCTTTAATAAGATGGACCTGCGACGTTCCGCAGATATTGCACAATTCGCATTACCTAATTGGCAAATTGCCCGTTGCGCCCATTCGATCATCTCCTTTGGGTTCACAAGGGCAGAAGCTTCCTGGGCCCTGTAACCTAGGTCCAAAATCTTAGTGAGAGGCCCAAGCACGTCCAACATCTTATCCTGACAGGACCGCCAAGATCTATCCAGGCCCTTCTTTGGGTCCTTGGCATATTTTTTCAAATATGTGACCATCATGGGGTCAACGTCTGGGGTCTCAGCCAAATGGGCAGACAAATCAGGCCTCGGGCATTCCGAGCGCAGCCTGGCACGAACCGAAGCCTCAAAAGGCTGACGGATATGGGCCTCAATGTAGGCAGCTACAGCCGGAGAAGGCCCCCATGATGAAGAGTTGGGATGAATGATGTCCGCCGGCTCGAAATTGAGCACCGGAGGACGCTCAGGAGCGTCCACAAAATGCTCCTTACAGACCCGTTTTTTAGGTGGAGGGGAAACATGGTCTGAAGATGCGGAGGATAACACATTGTCCGAATCAGCCTCATGAAGACCTGCAGTCGTGGATGGCGCAGATGCTAAACTTTTCGCCAGACGCTGAAAATCAGTTTTGTGAGGGTTAACAGGCGACTTCGCCGTTTTCTTGGCAGCCGGCAACCAGCCCTGCTGCTGAGCATAGAGATTGAGGTGACGCTTCAAAGGATTAATAGCACGTACAAGTGCCTTGTTAACGGATTGCTGAACACCTTTGTCCAGCTGTTCAACCAAATCCTGTTCTAAGGAGCCTTCCTCCTCATCAGCATAATAATAATAGTCGTCTTCAGCGTCATCATAATAATCAGCCATTCTACAGCAAGTAGAGGTAAGTGCCCACAAGACGACTTGAACAATATGGAGTGTTGACAAAAAACACAAGTCAAGGGGGAGTGTTGAGACCCCAAAACAGGCTTTGAAGAAGCAGGAAATAAAACCTGACTCGAAAAGAATTAGAATGTGGAGGGAGCCAAAGCCTGCACCAAATAGGACACTCTAGGCAAAGCCTATGCTAAGAAATAACAACCAAAGCCCTCAAAAGACCTCGGTGTCTGACGGGGTTAACTCCAGTGACAGGCCGTGGGCAAAACGTCAATACGCCGTCGCTCAACCAGCTGAGGAAACACCAACAACCGGAAATGGAACAGCGCGCATGCGCGACTGTCGCCTGGCCACGAAGACCGTCGCAAGAGCGCTCGCGCTCCTAAGCAAAACGGAACCCCTGCTCCCGCTCCACTGACAGCGCGCGAGCAGCTAGGAAGCGCTCGTGCAAGGAAAACGGAGGTGAGGCACACGCTCCGACAACGAAGGAAAAAACTGCACGCCGGCAGCAAACAACACGCGCGAAGAGTAAACGGAGACACAGCCCCAGACGCGCGACAACAAAGCGCAAAGGTCAGCACAAAGCATACAGTAAATATCAATGCGCAAAGTCAAGAAAGTAAATATAAAGCACTTAACTGGCTGCGGAGCAGCAAAGAAAGAGGAAGTGGTTACCTCTGAGACTGTTTATATACTATGGGTGTACTCTATGGTTGCCCTGGGTTCATGGGTGACGTTTTTTCTGTTTTTTCTTTACTGTAATGTGATTGGCTGCTATATGTCAGTAAAGAAATGAGACTAAGCATAATCGGAGCCTCCTGTCCTGACATAGAATTGGACAACAGCTTGTCTCTTCACACTTGTTGTTTCTAACACTTGTTACAGGATTCTATGAACAGCTTCATGCATTCAACAGCATACACAGCAGGATGATGCCCAGAGCTTTCACATTCTGTCCATCGCCCACAAATTGAGACCACTCGCTTTCTTATAGCAGAAAAGGCCACTTTATTCAGGATATGTATATTCATAAAATTCCCAACAGATCATCAAACATGTAAATTTGGCAGTTGAACCGAAACCATTTCTTTATTTATTTATTTCATTTCATTATAAATTTAGACTTTATACCGAAACCATCAAATAATCTCTTTTCTTGTATTGAACTCATCATAACTTCCCCAACATTTTCTTTCCATTTTTTCCCCTCCATTTTTCTGTAGAATTCCCCCTATCTGACTAATAACTGGAGGAGCTCGCTCTAGACTCCTCCTCCCTGGGGATTTTATGCCTCAAGCCATCTGTTATGGGAAACGCATCCTGAAGTGGCAAACCATCTATATATATACATATATATATATTCACTGAAAAAACCATAGGTTATAGACCATATATAGTTAGGAATTAGCATTTACAAAACCTTGAAAATTCAATGAAAAAACCATGGGTTATAGACCATATATAGTTAGGAATTAGCATTTACAAAACCTTATTTTACTCACACAAAACCATTGAAATTTCATATATATAGTTAGTTCCACTAACTATATATCGCGCACCCGCAATCCACTGCTGATCATGTCACATATTACATCATTCATGACATGGTCAGTGACATCACTGATGACATCACTGATGACATCTCAAATGACATCACTGATGACATCACTGATGACATCTCAAATGACATCACTGATCACATCACTGATGACATCATTCATCTGATAATACGATGAACCTCTTCAGACTCTAATATAACCTTAGATACACTCAGTGTAAACAGACACTCACAGATTGTCACTCATCCATGGAGTTACTCACACACCTAGTCAGTCATGCAAAGAATCAATCACACCTCCATTTCCTCAACTATACAGTTATACACACCTTACTTATTCAAACATATTCTAACACATATTTACTCTCTTATACAATCACTGATACAAGTTCACAATGATCCATACAGCCACTCACACATTCACTGGCTCTTATGCACAGTTATTTATATATGTCAACTCTCACATGTACTGTGTTTTACATATGTACTTACTTTGACATGTAGCACTGAGATATCCATTCACTCACCAATACACTCATGCACACAATCAACCGCCCATACAGCTGTTTCCACATGCACTTTTGAACCCATACATCTAGTGAATCAACTGCTCACACATCTATGCACAGAGTCATACACCTCCCAGCCACCCACACACACACTCAGTCTCCCATACAAATACTTGGGTAATCAATCAATAACCCATATAGTTACTCATATAGCTACTGATCAACACATGCAGCAGTTTACAGAACAACAGACATAATGATGCACAAATTAAGACAGTTTAGTCACTAACCCATGCACTCAGTGAAACACATTTAATCACTCACTCATACAGTCAGTCATGCATCTACTAAATCCTTCATCCAGACACTTATACATCCACTCATTCTTCAATATGTAAGACATATTTTAGCTTTACAGAAACATACAGTCACTCGATGTTGTCATCAGTGATGTCATTTGAGATGTCATCAGTGATGTCATCAGTGATGTCATTTGAGATGTCATCAGTGATGTCATCGGTGATGTCACTGACCATGTCATGAATGATGTAATATGTGACATGATCAGCAGTGGATTGCGGGTGCGCGATATATAGTTAGTGGAACTAACTATATATGAAATTTCAATGGTTTTGTGTGAGTAAAATAAGGTTTTGTAAATGCTAATTCCTAACTATATATGGTCTATAACCCATGGTTTTTTCATTGAATTTTCAAGGTTTTGTAAATGCTAATTCCTAACTATATATGGTCTATAACCTATGGTTTTTTCAGTGAATTTCAATGGTTTTTTAATAGCAAATATCAAAAGCTTTAAAATGTCAAGTACGTGGTAGGTAATTTTTTTTAGTGTTTATGCACACTGATGTGCTTTGAACGCTGCCCCCCCCCCCCTCTTTTCTTTTAGGAGTATTCTCTCTTTGTAGATAGTGAAGGGTAGGTAACGCAGGCCTTTGCCCCCGTTGTAATCCGTCGTGCCTGCTTCCCTCTCCATTTGATTGATTGTTATCCAAGCATTTACTGTTTTGGAATTGGTTCTCTTTGGTTCATTCTCTATTTATAAAGAAGCACAGAGTCGCAATACTCTGTTTAGTCTTTGCAGATAGTGAAAAATCGTTAAAAAAACAAAAGGAATCAAGCAAAATCAGTAGGCCACTAATGGGATCTCTTTTTGACATCGCTAAAATAGAAACATTAGGAACAACCCCTCATAAGAAATACGAAACTAGTGAGAGGAACTGAGCTCGACACCATGATGGCTGCAAGACCGCTCGGCTCCGCCGCCCACCCCGCCCAAAATAACGACAAACCCTATGCAAATATTATAAATATATACAACACACCAGCAAAATAACAGAGTAAAACGTTTTATTAAATAACTATTTACATGGCAGCCTGCTGCAACATCGATCCAAATGCATGCCGCCATTCCCGGGATTTCTCCTACCCCCTCCTCAAGTCTTGTTGCCCTGATGTGGCCTAAGATCGCCCCCGACATAGGCGGCCGGCTCCCGGGGTCAGGCGGAACTTTTTGCCTTTTAGTGACTCTTCCATTCTGGACCTTGTCCCACAATCCATTTGACCTGAAGACACGTCCTGCGGTGCCCTAGTCCGACCATCACATATTCCTGCGCCAGGAGACGGCGTGGGGTGCACTAGAAGGGAGAGGCGGCGCGAACGAGCCTCCCCCACCTCCCCAGGTGGAGGTTTCTCAGCTACACCCCAGCGCTTCACGCAACCAGCTGACTTGCGCCCGCTCTTCCGGAACAGTGCCTCCCTCGGCCAGCTGAATTGCGCCTGCTCCACACCTTGTCCCACAATCCGTTTGACCTGAAGACACGTCCTGCGGTGCCCTGGTCCGACCATCACATATACCTGCGCCAGGAGACGGCGTGGGGTGCACTAGAAGGGAGAGGCGGCGCGAACGAGCCTCCCCCACCTCCCCAGGTGGAGGTTTCTCAGCTACACCCCAGCGCTTCACTCGACCAGCTGACTTGCGCCCGCTCTTGCGACACAGTGCCTCGCTCGGCCAGCTGAATTGCGCCTGCTCTTGCTATTACAACGATTCAGAAAAGGGGGTGGTGATTAACAGAGTGTCTGAATTAAGCAGACCACTCTTACCCAGTCCAAAGATCAGGGCTTGATCCATCACCGTTATTTATCTCACTGCACCATCCCAGCTTAGAACCTGGCTATATGCAAATCAGTCTGTCCCTGGCCCAGTGCATCATGGGAACAGGGCAGACTAAACTACCAAGCCAATTCTTCACCAGAAAGGAGACAAGCTACCGGGGACCGGTTTCTGGCATTTCAGCCGTCTTCGGCCCGGCTTGCTTGAATCCTGATGGTGCAGTGAGAAAGGGACTCATGTCTGAGTATACCCTGCCACACCTATAGTGGCCAAAAACGATTCAGAAAAGGGGGTGGTGATGAACAGAGTGTCTGAATTAAGCAGACCACTCTTACCCAGTCCAAAGATCAGGGCTTGATCCATCACCGTTATTTATCTCACTGCACCATCCCAGCTCAGAACCTGGCTATATGCAAATCAGTCTGTCCCTGGCCCAGTGCATTAGTTTGGTCTGCCCTGTTCCCATGATGCACTGGGCCAGGGACAGACTAATTTGCATGTAGCCAGGTTCTGAGCTGGGACGGTGCAGTGAGCTAAAAAACGGTGATGGATCAAGCCCTGATCTTTGGACTGGGTAGGAGTGTTCTGCTTAATTCAGATACTCTGTCCATCACCACCCCCTTTTCTGAATTGTTTTGTCCACCATAAGCGTGGAAGGGTATACTCAGATGTGAGTCCCTTGCTCACTGCACCATCAGGATTCAAGCAAGCCGGGCCGAAGACGGCTGAAATGCCAGAAACCGGTCCCCGGAAGCTTGTTTCCTTCCCAGTATAAGAATTGGCTGGGTAGTTTGGTCTGCCCTGTTCCCATGATGCACTGGGCCAGGGACAGACTAATTTGCATGTAGCCAGGTTCTGAGCTGGGATGGTGCAGTGAGCTAAAAAACGGTGATGGATCAAGCCCTGATCTTTGGACTGGGTAGGAGTGTTCTGCTTAATTCAGATACTCTGTCCATCACCACCCCCTTTTCTGAATCCTTGCTATTACAACGTCTCACCCGCCATCCAACAGAATTGTACCCAATCTTGCGGTACAGCGACAGGCGGCTGCTACGGAGCTCACGAAATGGCGGTCGGCTCCACAGACTTGGGCCTGGCCTGCAAGGATGGCTCTGGGCAACCGTGGAACTCGGACGCTTGACTGCTAGGGCATGGGCCCCATTCCCAAAAGAGTCCCCTCAGCCTTGAAGATTCTACAACAGTCACCGGGACCCCAGACTCCCGCAGACTTCCGGTGGGGAGCGACTGCCATGATTGCTCGCGGAATGGCCACGACGTAGCCACGGGGTGCTCTCATGCTGACGCCAGCTTCAATCTGAAACATCCAGAAACACTGTAGACTACCAATTCGATCAGTTGCGGTGGAGCCCCAACGTGACCCGGTAGAGAAGAACTTGCCCTCCCCTCTTTGACTGAAGGTTCTTGTTGCCTGTCCCTTCTGTTGTCATTTAACAGAACTTTTTGGACTGCTGAAAGGGGTTCTGTTCCGACCGCTGGTTGGTGGAGACATTTTGACTATATTCTGGACCTGCGTTGTCGCGTAATGCGTCATATGACGCGCCGCGTTAGCGCACCCGGAAGTGCTCCGGTGCGCGAGGCGCAGCTTCCCGGAAGCGATCCAGGGCGCGGCGCGCAGCGCGTAACGTAAGCATAACAGGTCATGTGACTTGTTAATAAAACTTTTCATTGGTTCATTTTACTTTTGTTTTTCTAATGATGGAAGGCTTGGTCATATGACCTAAAAATAACACTTTTCATTGGTTTAGAACATTTTTTTTTCCCAAATGATGAAAGCCCCACTTTTTTTTTTCTCACTCTGACTTGTAAAGCAAAGGACGCAGATGCATTTACAGTTTATCACTAACAATGTTCCAGGCTAATGTATTTTCCCGGGAAATTTACAACTGTCCTGCAAGTAAAATATTCCTATTTCGAGAAAAAGGGCGTTTCTTCGTCCCATGAGGGAGCCGTTGAACAAAAGAGGCTCGACCTGCTGTCTTAGTCGCTGATAGGCATGAATATCGGATTCTTATCGATCACTTTATGTTGCAGGAGTGGAAAACACAACAGCCCTTGACCATTTATCTTTACTGCTTTCCTGCGTATTATACCTTTTAACCGTCATGTAATCGGGCTGCTTTATTTCACTTGCCTTTTACTGATTCGAAAACAGTGGCTATTATTCAAAACTTTACCAATCTAGGTACTACTACCATGTTTTGTTTTAAAAACCTTTATTGTGAAAATGTCAGTATACAAATACGGGCCTATAACCACGTGGGCCGGCCACGGAGCAAACTGTAATCGTATATGATGAGGGGACATTTACACTGTAGAAGAACGTAACGGGCGGGCCATTAGGTTGCAAGAACTAAGGTGTCTAACAGTTGCGGAATCGGTGGACGTACATTTTATAATTAAAGTACGACAGGGCCAGTTACAATAAATTTATCTAGATATACATTTGCGGGCAAGTACCATGGGTGACGTTAATTCGAACTTTCAATAGTACAGTAATCAATAACGCATCAGAACTTAATATCAATAGGGATGTCCAAATGTTCAATCAGTACTCGTCCCCGCCCGCCATGTGCTTCAAAACTGCATATGTATCTTGTGATATCAAGGCTGGGCAACCAGTACACAACAAGGAGTTACGAGTCCCATTTATACCGGCGCCATTTTGGGCGAGGCCGGGCAGGTCCAGGATATAGTCAAAATGTCTCCACCAACCAGCGGTCGGACCAGAACCCCTTTCGGCAGTCAAAAAAGGTTCCGTTAAATGACAACAGAAGAAATAGGCAACAAGAACCATCAGTCAAAAGAGGGGACGCTTTTGGGAATGGGGCCCATGCCCTAGTAGGCAAGCGTCCGAGTTCCAAGGTGTCCCAGGGCCATTTTAGTGGACCAGGCCTAAATCCAAAGAGCCTGCCGCCATTTTGAGAGTCCTGTTGCAGCCGCCTATCGCTGCACCGCAAGAGTGGGCGCAATTCAGCTGGATGGTGGGCGAGACGCTGTAGCCGCAAGAGCGGGCGCAACTCAGCTGGATGGCGGGTGAGGCACTGTGCCGCAAGAGCGGGCGCAATTCAGCTGGATGGTGGGTGAGGCACTGTGCCGCAAGAGCGGGGGGAACTCAGCTGGATGGAGGGTGAGGCACTGTGCCGCAAGAGCGGGCGGAACTCAGCTGGATGGCGGGTGATGCACTGTAGCCGCAAGTGCGGGCGCAACTCAGCTGGATAGCGAGTGAAACGCCAAGGGGCGCCCCACTGCAGCTGAGGAGCCTCCATCTGGGGAGGCGGGAGAGGCCCGTTCGCGCCGCCTCCCCCCCCCCCCCCGGGGCACCCCACGCCGTTTTTCGGCGCAGCATTGTAGGATGGCCAGACCAGTGCGGCAACTTGCTGGACACCACCTGGGTGCCGTCCGGATCTCGGCGCGTTGTGCTGCCTTCGGCCTATTCGCACAACGGTCCACTACTGACGCCACCTCACAGGCCGACGAATTATGCAGGCTTTTTATAACCCAAAGCCGACTAAAAGACAGACCAAAGCAGCCCATTGTTGCTACTCCGGGGAAGGAGGGGCAAGGACAGTATCAAGCGGACGGGGAATGCTTTGAGATGGATGTTGCAGCAGGCTGCCATGTAAATAGTTGTTTAAAATGTTTTTTTTTAACGTGTTTACTTTGTTGGAGCGTTGTATATATTTATAAGTTATTAAAGTGTTATAATCCTACTACTTTGTTGGAGTGCTATATATTTTTAATGTGACACATAATTGTGAAGACTTTGATGTACAAAAAGGCATCCCTGGAATCTTCTGCTTCAGGCTCGGTCCCACACACCCTTACAGTGAGAATCCCCTCCCCTCCCCAATCACAATACAGGATCGTTATCAGATAGTAGGAACGCGTGTGGTGTGACGGATCTCATGGGGTGGGGGCCTTGATCTACTGTAACTCCTTTGAAGAGGGGTGATTCTTTACAGTTGGGGCCATAAACTACATCCGCAGGGCTAGGTGATAGCCTGGGACCGGCATGGACAATCGGACACAGAGGAAGAGGAGTGTCAGAGGATGCGGTAGTGAATAGGGTGAAAGGGAGGTGTCGGGCGGGCACAGGGTGTGATTCTCAGGGAAGAGCAGCGCAGATGGGGGGAGGTTTATGGCCCATGCATGAGAGAGAGAGCGGGGGTGACCAGTGCGTGGGGGAGATGCTTGCGAGGGTGGGGAGCCATGCTGTGGATCGGCGACGTGCAGAGAGTGGGTCTGGTCAAGGCATCTAATATGGCTGCCGTGCACGACAAAAGTGTGGCATTGGAAAAAAGGCAAGATGGCGCAGACAATGTTTATCAATACGGATTAATTTATAACAATTATTTTTAACAATATATTTACTCGCAGTGACAAAATGGCGGTCAACACTTCCTGATTTCCTTCGAATCAAACGTTAACAGACGTCACGCAGCAAAAAAAAAAAAATCCGCTCACGCGCAGCCGCTGGAAGACATGTATCAACATATATGAGCATCCTCAGCCACCCTCAGAAAACATAGGGGGTCAGGATACGTCTCCCGTACCCCCTTATACCCATTTCCCACATTGTTTTTCCTCCATCTTGTAATTTAATTAAAACGAAACACAAAATGGCGAATTCCCGTTTCGCTACCGGTTTGCGAACCGGGAAGCGCTTCTACCGTGAAAAATCAAACTATTTTTATTTGCCCCACGGGACCCTTTAATAACCCCAACATCATTCCTAGGGGGTCAAGAGGGGTCTACCTTGCCCCCTTTTATTAAATTCCCCCTTCGCTTTTCTCCTCCTCTTGTCTCTCGATCCTACCGAGAGACAAGATGGCGGCCGTTCCGGACTGTTTAGAATGTTGACAGACCCCGGAGAGCCAATCAGCTTCGCTTCGCAAAGTTCCGTTACGCGAAAAGTACGCGAACCGGAGCGCTACCCGGGACGCTGTCACAGATATATCTGTTTTTTAAAACGTTAATTTCTCAAAATCCACTGGAGCACATATATTGAGACCTAGCAAAGGCACATCGGGCTAACAGTCCCTACAATTTTGCCAAGTTTCGTGCAAATCCATTCAGCCGTTCGAGCTATAAGTGAGGCCAACCGCCCTATGGAAAAATGAATGGGAAAAACGCGTTTTGGGACCCCCCTTTTTTCTCGACCCCCCCTTGACGAAACCCCCCCAAATGTTCAGGGGCTGCTCAGAAACTAAATGTAGTTTTCAAAAAGGAGGGGAGACGCGAGGACACTATTTACCACTCAAGATGGTGGAAGGTCCAGTAGCAGCTCAGTGTCCGTACCGAGTACTAGAGATTCAAACAAAAAGGGGGGATGCTGCACTGTTCCTGGAGAAAAATGAGGAAGTGGGGAGGGTTTTCCTGGCGTGACCAAGGGTGATTTAGTGATACCCTGGGGCATCCATTATGTTGGATGTAATTGCCTCACACACCCCGAAGAGTGTCATGCTTCATCATCGGCGGTTGCTCCTCGTCGGGGAGGCGGTGCAATCCCCGACGGGCACACCTCAAAGAGGGGCTCTTTGGCGGAGATCTTTTTTCCAACTGCCTTTTGGTGAAGTGGGGGTATGTGGGCAGGATGGTGTATTCCTGTGATTAGGTAATTAAAATGTAACAAGGGGTACCGGAATGGATTTTTATTCTGGGGGTCCCCTGGCTACTGTTAAAAGGTGGGGCTAGTTACCTAGGTGTCAACTAATTATGTTGTGTGACCCTAGGAGAAACTAGAAGTGCATGTGGTCAACATGTTTCTCGCTAATGGTATGTTAACCGCGATTCTTCAGGACCAAAGTGAAAACAACAACATGCTAGTATCATATGTGTTGTGTTTGTTACCTTAGTGGATCCTCCTATGCCTATACATAGAGAAGGGATAAGGGAACAGTAATTAAACAAATATACATGTCACAACATTGCCAGGGTAAATATATATACACATCTACTTACATGCTGGTGGTACTGAGAGTGATTTTACACAACCACCGCATGCCAAGTGTATTGAGCGTGCAATGTAAAAGGTGAAGAGCACACGCAATAACTGTAACTGTGACAAGGACTGTGATTAGGTGAGGGTGACTTAAAAACATGAATGAAAAGATTTCTAAGTAAAGAATTTACAGTTAAAAATGCAGCAGTCTTAATATGGATGCCTGCCTGTAGTATGTCAGGTACTAGGCAGGTCTTTAGTGCAAACACCATGCATATATATATATATATATATATATATATATATATATATATATATATATATATATATATATATATATATATATATATATATATATATATATATATATATATATATATATATATACATATACACCAATACAAAACACCCTCATAGCTTTGTTTAGTTTCCGTCTGGCCTTCTCAACTGCTGTATGAGACCTGGCCTGTCGCCAAGATTGTGTGTATATGAACTCTGTCCAAAACAAGCGAGTGGTCGGCCAATTCGTCCTCAGCACCGTCAAATCAAGTTGCATCTGTTTGATGAGCGCTAGTCCTGACATCTAAACCAAATCGTTCTCACCTACATGGATGATAAGGTGGTCCGGACAACCTCGCATGTGGAACATCTGCGTTAATGTTGGAAATAGATCGTCCCACTTCATGCCTCCTTTACCCTTCCAGACTACTTCGTGCTGCGCACTAGGAATACCCAGTGATCGTCCATAAATCTGCTTCTCTGCAAACAGGGCTGCCCACTTTACAAACAAATGGCCTACCATCCAGGTCTGCCGTTTAAACTTCGAATTTGCACCCCGCACTGTACCTGAAATGAAACATGAATTAGACCAACGCACCTCATCGAGGTACCCAAACAGCAAAGTCATTTTCGCACATAACGTTTGTAACTGTTAGACTTCCATCTGCCAATGTGTTTTAGTACATCCAAACCCAAACCCAACCTGCCAGCCTCCGTAGCAGCCCCTATACAAAAAGAGTGTGTGGCAAAATATTTTGGATTTTCCCCCAAGCATGTCAGAGCCCTTATCAATACCGCAGAAAATTGGGAACTAGTAATCTTCTCTCCAGATTCATGAATGAAAATATGGCCTGTTGTAAGCGGTTCCCTGGAGACAAATCAAATCCACTCCTGCACAGGGCAACAGTCTGCCATCCCACTACTATTCAGAAAGACCCACGTACCTCGGCCTAGCTGATCGGTTTTAGACTTCCTCACCCATATCCCCAATCTATTGTCTCTTAATGGAATCTCTGCACTGGATAGACCTCTGTCACTTCCAACTCCCAACACCTCAGAAACCCTGAAAGCCCCAAAGAACATCCAAATCATAGCTAACCTAAAACGCCCAACCTCCCAAAGATCATAACAAAACAACCCTAACTGTTCTAATAACTTCTGCAACAACTCAAATGTGATGGGAGCTCGTGGCCGCCGCAAACCAATTGACCCCCTCTGCAAACCCCTCAACATTTTCTTTACTAGCTGGTCATCCACCGGGTCAAAACCCCACAACAATTGACCATAGAAAGATAAACCAGACAATTTTCCTGCAATTGTGATGTGAGACAAACCTTTATCTATTAGAGTCAAAACAAAATCGCAAATACTACCTTTGACCTTCCCCACTGACTCTGATCCGCCCAAACTCTGTATGTAATGTAAAAACTCCTGCCATGCTTGCACATAACTTCTTCTAGTCGAAGGGGCAATGGACTGCTCGACTAGCTCAACGATCCTCACTCCCCTAGGGCCCAAAGTTCGTGTGGCACTTCTGTTTTGTGGAGATCCGCCCCTGGCGCCAATTCGCGGAACTTCTGCCACTGAAATCGGGAAAGAGCATCAGCAATGCAATTATTAACCCCTGGGACGTGTCTAGCTTTGAACAACATGTTGAATCGTAAACTTAAAAGCATGAACATTCTCAACAATTGTAAAACTCTAACGTCTTTCGCCTTCTGGTTATTTATCAGGTTCACCACTGCCATGTTATCAACATTAAATAACACCGACCTGTTATGAAATTCTTGGCCCCACACTAGTAATGCCACAATCAGCGGAAACAGCTCTAGAAAAGCGATGCTTCTTCCGTGCCTCTTCCAATGTTCTGGCCAACCCTCTGCGCACCACCTCCCTTCCCAAAAGATACCAAAACCACTGGACCCCGCAGCATCAGAATATATTTGAACTTGCCATACGAACTTGTCATCCACAAATCGTAAAGGAATGCCATTGAAATTGTCCAGAAAACACAGCCACACTCGCAAATCTTCTTTGATGTTTTTAGTCACTCGAACTCTGTGGTGTGGGAGATATGCACCAGATAAAGCCATGCCTAGACGTCTACAAAACGTCCTTCCCGCCCTCACCACTCGACACGCGAAGTTCAAATAACCCAACAATCGCTGCACCTGTCTCACCTCGATCTTATTTGAGTTCATAACTGTGAGGAGAAAAGCCTTAATCTCACAAATCTTACTCCGTGGAAGGCGTGCTGTCATGTGTGAGGTATCTAATTCAATGCCCAGAAAAGTTATGACTGTACCAGGACCTTCGGTCTTGTCTTGTGCTAAAGGGACCCGCAGAACCTCAGCAAGCCTCTGGAATTGCGTCAGTGCTTTTCTACATTGTCCCGTGTTTGCCTTTCCTATGAACAGGAAATCGTCTAAGTAATGACAACTGACACCCTCTGTACACGTCTGAGAAAAAATCCATTGTATGAATGTGCTGAACATTTCAAAGAGCGCACAAGAGGCCGCACAGCCCATTGGCAACACCCTGTCCACAAAATAATGTCCTTGAAAGAACATCCCCAATAGTTCAAAATCAGTAGGGTGAATTGGCATCAAACGAAAAGCAGATTGACTATCACATTTTGCCATTTCAGCTCCTTTTTCCATCTTTGTCACTAGCTCCATTGCTTCATCCACTGTTGTGTAAGACACCAATGTGTCCAACTCAGATATAAAATCATTTATAGATCCCCCTTCTGGCCAGGATAGATGCTGAATCATACGATATTCACCAGCAGCTTTCTTGGGAATTACTCCAATAGGGGACACAATCAAATTCGGTAAAGGACAATGCCTGAAAGGGCCCGCTATTCTACCTGCTTCGATTTCAGTTTCCAGTTTTTTACTTACCACCTCCGGCATCTCCTTAGCCGAACGCAGGTTGTCAGCCCACCTCTGATGTCGTGGTCCCTGATATCCCAGTTTGAAACCTTCCCGAAACCCCCAGAACAAACGAGATGCTGAATCAGTATCGTGATATTTATTCAACCAGGGCACCAAGCTATTCAGTCTAATTGGAGTAGGCGCCTTTTGGGAAAGTATTGAAAGGTGCGCCTCTACCTCTCGCTGCCCAACCACCCTTCTCTGGAAACACTGTTGGTCACTGACTCTGTGCCCACTGAAACCCCCCACTGAGGAATTACAGTGCGTGAGCGGATGACGCCCCCCACAATGGGAACAGTCGTGCTTGAAACGGCACAATGGTCTGTTGCACATTCCTCTGTTGTAATTCCAACAGGCTCCTGTACCTGACGAAAGTCCTCTTCCCCATGTACCCGCTCCAGAGTGAGCGGGACGCCATAGAAAGGGCCGGTAGGGGACTGGCAAGCCACTAGCCGTGTGTGTCGTAGGCTATGGATGCGATGTGGACATCCATTGAAGCCAAAGCTCCGAATCTACGTCACCCCAAGGCTTCTCTACACAAATACTAATACGGGCTCGAAACTCCTCGTCATAGTTAAGCCAGGAGTATCCCCCGAAGTGTAACTGTGCCTTCCTAACTATGTCCATGTATTTGTAAAGAGCGACAGACCTTTCCAGATACCTTTCACCTTAAATGCTTGCGTAAATCAGGAAGGCTGAAGTCCAGTTCTCAATCGTACGAGGCACCCTGGGACGTCGCGCTAACTCCCATTCCTCCTCTTTTGAACCCTCTTTGGCCTGTACATCTCGGTGCAGCAACTTGAATATGTCTACGAACTCGTGATTCCATATCCGCTGCTTAGTTTTGTCTGACAAGTGGGACCCCAAAGGCATCGCTAAACCCATATAAGGAAGCCGCTGCCTAACATTAAT
This sequence comes from Lissotriton vulgaris, assembly GCF_964263255.1. Classification (NCBI taxonomy): domain Eukaryota; kingdom Metazoa; phylum Chordata; class Amphibia; order Caudata; family Salamandridae; genus Lissotriton; species Lissotriton vulgaris. The sequence goes on along the minus strand of NC_141691.1, from coordinate 916,971,147 downwards.
AGCTACCCTCTGCTCCGATGCTGCATCTTGAGCCTTCCCTCCCGTTATAACCGGTAACTCCTGAGGTAAAACTCTTGTATTTAATGCATTAATCGGAAGCAGTGTACCAGAAACCGTCGAAGTACCTGGCGTAACCTTTCTCCCGCCTTCCCCTCCCCCAACAACTTTCACCACAGGTAACTCTCGAAGATTCACCCTGTCATCTCTTCCGTCATCCCACACCGCCCACCCTTGCTGCTTACCGCATGGTAGCTGTCCCGCACGTTGCTGCATTTCGGTCGGAGACATCCGCTCTTGATAGTCTCTTGGAGTCACATTCACCACAGAAGAGTCCGCACTTGACCTCTGAAACAACAAAGAAGAATTCGTTGCCCCCCCCCCCCCCCAACCCTGACCTCTTTCCCCACCTTACCCACTACGCTCTGTTTGGAATGAACACTCTTTTTGCCTTTCTTTGAATTTTCAACTTGACCCCTTGCCTTCTGACTAAACTCACCCCTCACTTGAACCCCACCACTAGTACCTGGGCAAGCTCCATCCCCCACTCCCCCATCAAAATTTGACCAAATCAGATCAGAACTCCGCTCCTGAGGCCTGTCTGATCGCAAAAAATCCGCTCTGGATTCGCTGGAGTATACGTTACCAAGCTCCGCAGTATACCGTGACACGGTAGGGGCAGCCGCCTGAACAGCTGGCGCGTTCTGAAAATGAACCAACTGCGCCTCAGCCATGTCGCGTGGTACTTGTGAGGTAGTAACAACATCCATGGAAGCATGGCGCATAGCTGGATTGTCAGTGAACATGGGGCGCTCAACCCAATGCGACTGACCGTCTCCGCTCCCGACCTGTGCTCTCCTCTTGTGTGGTGCGTCATACGGTGAAGGGCAGGCACGTGGAAACAGATATTGGGTGTCCCACCGCCTGGCTTCCTGCTCTGCGGGCAATGTTCCATGTCCTTGCTCCTGTTCAAACTCTTCTTCCGTGTCAGTACCCTCATAATACTCATCCTCTACCTCAGAATCACTCACATCCTGTGTCCCTTGAAACGCCTCAACTTGCTTAAACGCCGGAGGACCCACGACTAAAGCCAAGGGCAGCTCTCTTGTGCCAGACTCAATAGTTCTAGTCAGCATCGAACTATTCTGAGGTAGTTGTAAAGGAATCATTTGGAGAGGGGGGGCATGGGTGGGTTGCGTATCATAAACCACTTCGTCATCGCTGTCACTGGAATAAGCCACCAACGAACCCGTCCTCCCTCTCATAATGAACTTCTGACTGACATTGTTCTGTCCATTGTCCACACCTGTTGCATCACGGACAGGAATACAATTCAAGGGATGAGGAGGTAATGGAAACCCCTGCCCACCCAAACTGTCCTGAGTAAGGGCCACCTTCTTAACAGCCTTTTCTTTCCCTTTTCTCTTCAGGGCCACCTGTGTACCACTCTTAGCGGCTCCCGAAGGAGTTCCCGCCACCAGCATATTTACCTCAGCGGCGTTCGGTCCGTTGTCGAAGTCACTCGCTGGCTTCTGACGTGTGAGGGAAGACGCTCTTCGGACTGTCACGGCCTTACTTGTCTCGCCGGGACGCAAAGACGCCTCCACACCAGCACTCAAAGAACGGGCGCGCCCATTCCGTTTTCTGACAGAAGCCGGTTGACAGGCTTCAATGGCATACCTCACACCTTTTTCCGCTTGTCTCTGTGGTGGGCGTTTCGGAGGAAGCATTTCATCGAGCGCTGCCTGTGTCAGTATGTCTTCTCTGCCTTCTTGCTGTATCACTCTCAACGCCGCTATCAGCTGTTCACTCATGTCCATTTTGAGAAAATAAACTTTCTCTGACTAAACTATCCTTCGCTTCTATATCACCAAAGTGATTAACCGCCTGAATCTCAGAATTTCGCTAAAGAAGAATAAACCCCCTCTCTAAACTACCTGCGCCTAATCTCCTCAGAAACTACGCACTGATACCTGCCCTGACGCTCCCTCTATATCACGCTCCTGGACCCTACCATTATGCGCGAAATCCGCAGGGGGAGACGTCTCGCGCCGCTCGCCCTGCGGAGCCACTGGGGTGATATTTTTGATAGTGTGTGCTCATTGTCCAAAAGTTCTAATTATTTAGAAAAGAAGGCGTGTTGCTGGTGTCACGTTGGTGGCAATACTTGACTTACGAAGACTGCTTTTGATGGCCCTGCAAAGTTGTTGATGAGTTTAGGAAGTCTTTCTCTGGTACTCCCCTGAGTCCGATATCCTTCAGAGCCCATGTTTCGACTGAAGAGGCACCTTGGGGGTGTCGCCATGTGATTGTATGTGGACTGTGTACAGACCTCATTTGGTATGCTACAGCACCACTGATGAGCCGCTGCTCCTCAGTGGCTGGAAGAAGGTTTACGTCTGCCTTTGTCAGGAGTGAATTTCCAACATTGGTATGGGAAAAGATTTGAGAAGAGTTGTTGAAAACCCTTAAAACATGCAAGTTAGTAGGTTTGTACAGACTCAAAAGGGCATTCTAACCCTGGAACTTTTGCTTACCACTACCTTCAGCCCCAGTATACAAATCTGTTGAAACGGGGCAACATAAGGGGTTGGCAAGGTATGAGCCTAGGCATAATCAGAGCAGCTATATTAGAGCTCTTATATAATGGGATTGCTGAGATAATTTTTCGCTGCACTACATGGCACCAAAGGGGCAAGGGGATTTTGTTACAGGACAAGTAGATTTATGAAGCAAACTGTCCCATAGACAAGCAGACATTTTATTAAATTCCACACCCCTGGTTAAAACTACTAACTTGCCTGTTTTAAGGGGTTCCAACAACTCTTCTCTAATCTTTTCCTATACTGAGAAATGCTTGAAATTTACTCCTGACAACGGCAGATGTAAACCTTCTTCCAGAGTTGGGAAAAAAGTGGTTGAAGGGAAAGTGAACTTACAAACACGAAGATTTTCGCATGAGCAAATCCACACATGCATATTTGCTCATGCTAAAATGCAGTTCACAAATATGTTCTATGAGCACTATTTCTTGTCCTACTTCTGTAAATTCTTGGGAATTCACGAAAGCCGTATTGCTGCACTTAATGCAATGACATATACCATGGGTGCACTTTTGAGACTTTCTTTAATAATTGGGACCTTAATTTGGTTTGGCGTTGACCGTAACCTTTTAGGTTTATTAAAATTCTGTCTTTCTTTCTGTATCGGCTGGCTTTACTGTGAGTGACTGCATTCTGCTCTTTCACAAGGAGCATATCGGCACACAAAGTAATTTTGTTCAGTGACAGTAACTACTGTGGCAGTGTGTGCTTTTTGAGACCCAAAAACAATTTTTACTTTTTGCCAATGTTTGTTATAATTGCGAGGGCCTGGCAGCTTCCACACCAATAAGGTTTTACAAAAATCATGGCAAAACAATTCACACATTAAGCTGCCCACCAATTTTAGACCTAATGGCTTTGCCAAAACTTGTTTAATTTTGTTTCCCCATAATCTTATTGAAACTGGTTACACTGATTTTCCATTATTAATATTTTTGGGCAAGACTAGCATGACTCAACACATGTTACTAAATGATGCTGCAAAGAAATGGTACTAGAAACTTTACAGTAGTTTAGCAAAAAATGTTTTTCCTGCTTTCATTTTTATGAACATTTTATTTTGAAAGCAAAGAATCATCAATCTTGCTTTTTAAGCTTCTGCAAATATTTACATCAAATCAGAGAGCATTCTGGGAGCATTATACATAGCCTCATATTGCTGAACTTTGAAAACGTGTGTACACATTTTTATACTGTAACCACTGTGTCGTGCCGTTAGAGCTTACAACATTTACCTAGAGCGCTCACTCTAATAATAAAGGTTTTAATTAATGAACCGTAAATACAAGTTTGAACATCATTAACATATGGACAAAAATATTACCTTAACTGCAGACAGTGCCCTTTCCTGATCCATAATGTGGTACTGCAAATTGGCAGCCAAGGGGTTTGTGCTGCAGTGGGGTAGAAATGCAAAAACAGTAGTTGATGGACAGAATGCAGAACAATGTCATACATTCACCCCAGTACAGAGCTCTTAACCTAAAATCCATCGTTTTTTTTCTCTCCATGCCATTCCAGTTTGAACCTAGCCATATGCAAATCTGTCTTGACCCTGTGCCCCATGGGAACAGTCGAGCCCGAACTGCCAAGCCAGGGCCTCCCTGGACTGGAAACAAGCATCCTAGGACCGGTTTCGGGCTTTCAGTCCTCATCAGCCAGGATAGCTTGATTCCAGTGGCATGGAGAGCACATGACTCACGTCTGAGCATACCTGTCCCACTCAAAGTGACAAATGAAAAAACAACAGTTGATGGAGAGAATGCAGAGCGTCATACATTCACCCCAGTACAGAGATATGGGCCTAAATCTATAGTTTTTTTGCTCACCATGCCATTCCAGTTTGAATGTAGCCATGTACAAATCAGTCTTGATCCTGTGCCCCATGGGAACAGTCCAGCCCAAACTGCCAAGCCAGGTCCTCCCTGGACTGGAAACAAGCATCCTAGGACTGGTTTCGGGCTTTCAGCCCTCATCAGCCAGGACAAAATACACATGAAAACATGTTGCCCTCGACCCCAAACTATATGTCCTGGGCTGGCTATAGGAATTCCAGATAGCTGGATCAGAAAAGAAAAAGGCAGAAAGCAGGGAGACAAAGAGCAGAGCAGCAGCAGAGCAGAGATGTTCCACACTGAACCAACAGGGATGAAGCACAGGCAAGTGCCTGGGGGTGGAGGAGGGCATTGAACACACAGACCTACAAGGGTCAGGGGCAGCAGCTGCCAGGCAGGGCTGTGCGGGAAGGGAAGCAGCAGCTACCAGGCGGAGCTGTGTGGGATGGTAAGCAATTCACTGATAAGGTCAGTGAAGTAGTCAGTCAGTGAGTATTCAGTCAGTGAGGTATTCTTCCTGTGTGAAGTGTCAATGTTTCTTCCTGGTGTGGATATCATGGAAATGGGGATCTGGTAATGGTATGTGGACAGTTTCTATGGAAAGCGAACAATAGTGACTCTAGCGCGCGTGTATGTGTTGCGATCAGATGACTGCCCTCAGATTCAGTGGTACGAGTCTTTTTGTTGATGAAAAGAGCATAATCAAACTTTCTTTGCCATGTGGCTGCTTCTTTTTGTCTTACACGGGAAGTGTTAAGGTTTGTTAGTGTAGAGTCGCTCTATCCTCTTTTGCCCTATTGGTGCTCACTCAAGGCAGTTTTCTTGAAACAGCCAATGAGGTTTTTGTCTTGGGGGTAAGTTAGGGCTCCCCGAGACAGTCTTCCACTCTGCTCACCTGCTGTCAGTTAATCCAAGAGCGATATTTGATTTGCATTGAAATAAAAGAATGTACGTATTTTATCACAATCAATTGTTATGCAGTATTACAGGGTTCTCCTACTGGTAGCTCCTGAGTACCTGTAAGTATCTCTTTTGTGTGTAGCCCACCCTACTAAATTCGTTTTTGCTTGATTGAATTAATATATGTATGTTACAAATTAATTAATATATGTATGTTACAAATGAAAAGTGTGTATTTGAGAAAAAAATGTGTGCATTTTCAGAACTGAAAGCAAATGTTTGGAGGAAAAAGGTTGAATTTCTAAAATATATTTAAAGGTGATATTTGATTGAAATGAAATGAATGAGAAATCAACTGGTGTTGGGAGGAGCTTTTACTAATATTATTAACTTTGTGACCTGGACATTGCAACTATGGTTGTTATGCACTACCAACGTAGAAGCATTCCACATTGACAAAGCATTTTTTAACATTCCTGCTGGCAACTGCGCCTTAGGCACAGAGGTGAAGTCTGCTGGTAATCTTGCACATGGTGGCCACTAATGTAATCCTGGCTGATGTGGTCACTCTTACAACTCTCATAATATTAGTAGCTCAAGATAATTTTTTATACAACTTAAGTAGTTCTCACAAAAAGAAAATGTTGGAGACTCCTGCTGTATAAAGTGTATGCAGTAAATATTAATTACAGTTTAAATGCTTGTTTTAAGGTGGAAGCTATAGCTAGTACTCAGGATTCATTTGGTACGCTTAAATTAGCTTACTTGTGGTAATAAGTTCAAAATATAACACACCCACCCTCACTGTTACACCGTCCCCAAATACTCAGAGGAATTCAGAGATTACTTCATACTACTTTCCTCTTTCCAGTGATTTTCAGCAAAAGTTAAAAATAAAAAAACACCTGTAATTAGAGGTGATCTGACATGGTTTAATTCTCAGTCTGTATCTTACATGCATGCACCACAGGTTACACGCTTTAAATGTTTTCTAAGGAAACATTTTGATTCTAAATAAATTGTAATATAAGTGAAGTGATGGGGTTTGCTAACATAACAGTCAATAAGAAGTCTGTTTGGTCTCTGGTCTCCAGGGCTTAATTTGTAAAATAAGAAGTGCAAGGGCCCTGACCAGGAGGCCGCTGCAGCCTGCACCACCCATTGCCCCATCATCAATGCCATTCACGGTACTAAAAGGACTACCAACCACCTCTCTCGCCTGCAAGCGCGACAGTTCAGATTATTTCAGGTCCACAAAGCTAAAGGATTGGCTGGGGAAGCAGGTATTAGTATTTTTTAAATGTATATTGTATTAACAAACAACAATTGTTCTGCTCAACTCTAAATTAGATGAGCAGCGTCACATGTGGCAGAGTGTCATAAGTGTGGTGATGACACTTAAGTGGTGCAGAGCACCGGAAACCAACTAAGTGCTGGTGTACAGCACCAGAAACCACTGGCTCAAATTAAGCACTGTTGGTCTCAGAAAAAAGTGGAGATATGAAGGCCAATACTTTGTATTTTAAATCCCGCGGCGCTCTGACATTGCGCTCACCTTGTCGGCGCTCACCCTCTTGGCCGGAATTTCCCTTCTACCACTCTTGTCGGCGTCCGCAGGCCGGGGAAACTTGTGAGGCATACCGGCACTATAACAACTCACTTCCTTGCACTCGGCGGGGATCAGATAGATTTAGTCGGGTCCGACATCTTGGGTTGGGTAGTGAGGCGAGGCACTCCGCGGCCATCTTGCGTAAGGCAAGAGGCTAGTAGGCGGTCCTCCGCACTCTGGGGTGCTATTAAAGAAACTTTGAGGCAAGGTTAGTCAGAACTTGCTGCCAGCGCTTTCAGCTGCCGCGCTTTTACCCTGCTGCAATTTTATAGCGTTACTTTGTATTTAAAATCCCGCGGCGCTCTGACATTGCGCTCACCTTGTCGGCGCTCACCCTCTTGGCCGGAATTTCCCTTCTACCACTCTTGTCGGCGTCCGCAGGCCGGGGAAACTTGTGAGGCATACTGGCACTATAACAACTCACTTCCTCGCACTCGGCGGGGATCAGATAGATTTAGTCGGGTCCGACATCTTGGGTTGGGTAGTGAGGCGAGGCACTCCGCGGCCATCTTGCGTAAGGCAAGAGGCTAGTAGGCGGTCCTCCGCTCAGCGTGATAGTATTTAGGATGGACAGACAGACGCGCAGCGCTCGCGCGCAGCGGGCACGTCGTAGGCGCGCCGGAGGTGCGCCAGAGGTAAGCCCGTTTGCGCCCGTTCGCGCAACGGACGCGCTTATGGCCGCTACCTCCCGCCCCTCTGGCTCACTCCGTATAACCTACTCTCGGGCTGAGCTACTTAGACTCAGACCCAGTCAGAACCCGGTAAGGCAATCAGCCAATGCCTATGCTTCATCTACTAGGCAAATTTCCTGTGGGTTGCTTAACGTTAGATCCCTCTGCAAACACCACACGGAAATTGCCTTCCTCATTGAATCAGAAAAACTCGATGTCGTTTTCCTCACAGAAACTTGGACTCGGGAAGACTGTGAGGTTGAACTGGGCCTAGCCTGCCCCTCAGGCTATAAAATCAGTCACACCCCGCGCACACTCAATCGAGGAGGGGGAATCGGGTTCATCCATAAAGACTCGCTGACCCTTTCCCAGCTGAAGATTCGAGAGGTGCCGGGATTCGAACTGATGGGATTCTCGGTCAAAAAGCAGGAGCTGACACTTTGCTCGGGCGTCCTGTGCTATCGTCCTCCAGGACCGGCACCTTCAATACCACTCCTTATTGACCTGATCTACGAGCTCTCCAGCTCCCTCTCCAAGTTACTGATTCTTGGAGATTTTAACCTGTGGGCAGGCGGCTCACTGGACAATGCATTTTCCTCCCTTAGCCAAGCCTGCATAGACATCAGTCTGGAACAGCTGGTGAATGCCACCACGCATCGGAAGGGTCATATCCTGGACTTAATATTTGCGGATCCACAATGGGTATCAATAGATGATATTAAGTGCCAGTTTTGGACAGACCACTTCCTGATTACGTTCTCTCTTTGTTTAGAGGACTACACCTTGCGGGAGGCTGGACTATCCCAAGCCAAGTCAGGAAGACCTTGGTCCCGAATACTCAACACCTCTCCACTACCGAATATCTTAGGGAAGGACTTTAAGCTTGGCAGCTCAGCTGAAGAGAGTTACACTCTCTTTAGCCAGTCCATCTCGAGCTCGTTGGATAAGTTGGCACCCCTCCGGAAGTCACGAGGGAGGGTGAACTGAGCTAGCCCTTGGTATACGAGCGAACTACGCCAGCTTAAACTTGGCTGCAAACGCGCAGAAAGAGCGTGGAGGAAACAGTATTTAGACTCGGAGAAAACTGCGTTCCGGACCGCTTTACAAAAATATAAGGCACAGATCAAGATGGCTAAAGCGGCCTATCTTGAATCCACCTTGAACCAGGCCCCAAACAAGGCACAGGCCCTCTTTAAGATCGTCAGGGACCTCGCCCACCCTATGTGTGCTGCCAACACCGTCCCCACATCGCAAGCTCTATGTGATTCGCTTGCTGATGCTTTCGAGGAGAAAATCTGCAAAATCCTGGAGGGTTTGCAGGATCCAGTCAATCCTACCACTGGCTTGGGAGCTCCGGAGGCGACGGCCAATCGACCCCTGCAGAGGGTTTCTCACCTCTGTTTGGAAGCTCCGGCCACGCCTTCCAGTCGACCCCGACCAGAGGACCATGCACTCAGCCTAGGAGCTCTGGCGATAGAGTCCAGTCGACCCCAGCTGAGCAGCTTTCCCCTCCCCTCCCTGGAGGAGTTTGGCAGCCTGGCTCTCACGATCTCATCTGGCTCGCCTCTTGATCCTCTCCCTCCAAAATTCTGGAGGGTGTTTCAGGAGGAACTTTTCCAGCCTTTGCACTCCATCTGCTGCCAGTCGTTTGAAACAGGGACTGTACCGGACTGCTGGAAGAAGGCAGTGGTATCTCCGCTCCTAAAAAAATCTACGCTTGACCCCGCTTGTCTTTCCAACTATCGGCCAATTTCCCTGCTTCCTTTTCCAGTTAAAATCATGGAAAAACTGGTCACCCGCACTCTGTCCGGCTTCTTAGAAGGTAACACCTGGTTGGATGAGACGCAATTCGGTTTTCGCCCAGCTCATGGGACGGAATCCGCGCTAGTGACCGTGTTAGACAATCTGCGGGCGCGAGTCGACAGTGGTCGGGCAGCCTTTCTGGTGCTGCTCGACATGTTGGCCGCGTTTGACACGGTCAGCCATCCTACCTTGATCATGAGGCTGGAAGAGTGCGGGGTCAAAGATAAGGCCAGGGATTGACTGATTTCTTATCTGGACAACCATCAGCAACAGGTATCGCTCCCTCCCTTCAGCTCAGAGGAGCGGAGAGTAGGACAAGGAGTACCCCAGGGCTCAGCCATCAGCCCTATACTCTTTAATATTTACCTCCGCCCTCTGGTCCAGCTTATTAAATCATTTGGGATCTCCGCATTTAACTATGCGGACGACACCCAGCTGGTCTTTTCACTGGAGGGACAGGATGCAGTCCCATTGGAAACCTTCCACCGGTGCATGAACTCGCTGCAGTTTAATGGGACTAAGACAGAGGTCCTGTACTGTTCCAATGACCGAGTTCCCCGGAATCTCCCAGACGACTTCTGGCCTTTATCATTCTCAGAGACGGTGTCAGCTGCACAATCGGCGCGCAACTTGGGTGTCATTTTCGGGCCCAACTTGCAGCTAGATCTGCACGTAAATAAGACCACCTCAACGTGCATGATGCTGATCCGCATGCTGCGCAAAGTTTTGCCCCTCCTCCCTGAGCAAGCCAGACCCGAAGTAGTGCGGAGTACCATTTTAAGTCGACTCGACTATTGTAACGCACTACTTCTGGAGGCCCTGATAACACTACTGGGCAAGCTCCAAAGGGTGCAAAACATGGCTGCCAAACTCGCCCTCTCCCGCCCCTACCACAGCTCATCCACGGCAGCGTTACAGGAACTTCACTGGCTGCCGGTTCATCTACGCGTTTGCTACAAAGCAGCTTGTATTGTGTTCAGGGCCATCCATGGCCTGGGCCCGGTCCCCTTGCGGAAAATGTTCGCCTGGTACCTTCCACCCCGAGCCTTACGCTCCTCTTCATCCAGGCTACTTGTAGTACCGCGTTTTCAGAGAGTGAGGATGGGCGGCCGATCGTTCAGAGTAGCGGCGGCCAAACTCTGGAACTCCCTGCCGATATCTCTAAGGAGTCTTGAGGATCTCTCAGCCTTTAGGAAGGTGTTAAAAACCCACCTTTTCCCCAGGACAGGCTAAGTCGCTGAATTGCTGGTTCATCGTTCGAAGCGCCAGGATGCCCTTGGGGTGACAGGTCTGCGCTCTATAAATATACCACGATACGATACGATGTAGTTATTTGGGAGCCATATTCAAAAAGATTCCTAGTTGTTATCATATGGAACATCAGATTGCATCAATTTCTGATGCTCTGGGTTTGGATAGGCTTTTCAGTGCGAATGCCGAAACACTAGGATTCCCTATAGAAAGGATATGTAAAGACAACCCCCTTTGCCCTATTATATGAGATAGAACGTATTGCTTTCAAACTATATTGCATGAGAGTCTTACAACTTCGGATATCAGCCTCCATTGTGGCAGTTCTCTTAGAATTAGGTCTGTTATGTATAAAAATGGAGTCTCTTGGTGCATAGCTGAAAATATGGCATCACCTGCAAAATGCACTGTGTTCACTGCTGAACATAGAAGTATGTAGTCCATCTGGAGTGACTATCCTTTAGCACGTAGCATTAAATATGCTCTTTTTTTTTACTTATCTGGGAAAAATGTGAGTAATGTTGAACGTGGCAAGTGGCTTAAAGGTATATTACTGCCAATCGGAGGATATGCTTCATTGTATAAGTAGCACTAAACAGACACTAGACTCCATGCTGCAAAACTGGCTATTTACATCAGGTCGTGGACCCAGGAACTCATTGTTTCTTTTTAAATTTGAGAACTATGGCTGCCCCATTTAAATGAAGTAAGGATGTTGGTGAGATTGATAAAGTAAAAGGGTTTGTCGTTTTTTTGTCCAAAGGATATGAGTCGTGTTATTTTTTCTACTTCCCTTTGTGTACATAGGAAAATCTATATTTTTAAATATTCACCAAAATTATAAAAACATTCAATGAAGCATTATGAAGGATATATGTTGCCACTACAGTTACAGATCATTATAACGTTTAAGTCATTTTTGACATTTGTGTGAAAGGAATATGACGTGGAAAATTGTTGTATATTTTATTTTTTTATTGAATGAGTGAAACATTCCTGCCAAGTGTACACTGGATAGTGAGATAACACAAAAGGGACCCTATGTAAGTTACGGCGAATCCCCTTTTATGCCACCATAATAGTGCAATGAATTTCTCTACTACACAGTTTCATGATACACCACATAGGGTAATTTGCATTTTCTGCAATCCATTAGAGTTATATGTGTGTGCTTTCGTCTATCTATAGCACTTCACAACAGTGATTGGCACAATCAACCCAAAAGATTTTTGGAAATACGCTAAAAAAAGTCATTTTCTATTGCACGCAAGATGATTTACCTTCTTTTTAGTTTGAGCCTGGGCAGTGCATGTGCTATTTTCAGAGGCATGCTGTTTTCGGCTATGGACTGGAAGCACCACCCACTCTCCGAGCATATTTTTCATTGGCTTGTGTCATTGTCCTTTGTAAATGCTGGCTTCGGATTCGGTAATAGGATTGTTAGTCCCTCCTTAGTTCAGCCTTGGATGCATTTGTAACCTACCATGAGAACCGGCCCTTTTTGCTTCTGTTGTTACACAGTCTGTCTTATTTAGTCTGTAAGCTCTATTTTCTATAATGAGTTTCTCCTACCGCTGGCACAACATGCTTTCCTGCAACATTCAGTTCGCCTTGCGCGCTTTCACTTTCCAAACAGCCTGGGACAATGGCGTCCGTTTCTTTGAAATAAAATACGTCTTGCATTTACAAGAGTTTGAGCAATTGGCATTGTAAATGACAATGTATTTTATTTATGTGTTAATTTTCAAAACCAATAAATAAAAGGCATTGCCATTTACAATGCCAATAGCTTAAACTCTTGCTAATGTGAGACCTATTGGATTGCAAATGCATGTTTTTAGATGTAAGATAATTCCAGTATGAAAATGCTGAATTTCATTTTGATCAGATTTTTGTGATTCACGAAATAGAAATAGAAATAGAAATGAGTAGTTTTAGCCTGGCCATCACAGTGCCCCCCTCTGCAGGCAGAGTAAAATACTTAAGTGTATACTTACTGTTTATCTATTTTTTAATTTTACTGTTTTAAAAAAATTATATAGCAAAAATATTTAAATTCATGGCGTGTATAATAGGAAAATCACTGTGTATTACTTTTAATGTAATAAATTAACCAAAATCATAGGTATGAAGATTTATTATTTGCCTAGCTACCCCTTCAACTGACATATTTTGTGTGAGTGAGTTCCTTCTAGTAACTCTTTGTGCAGGGTGGCAGAAATGTGGAAATCTATTATAAAATACATTTTTGAAGGCTGAGCCTGCTGAAGATTCACAAACTGTGCATAATCCTTATGTTTTGTATTTTGGCCCCGTACATTGCACATTTTTTCGCTCAAAAAGAGTTACACATATTGGCTCTAGGTGTGTCTGGAATGGTTCTGTGCATGTCGCCATGTTGTAAAATACATGGTTGCACTTAAGTAATGACACCTATGTCTTCCAAAACACTTACAGGCCAGGATAATCATGAATTGCTTCCTCAACCTGATACATTTTCCAGTCTAATCACTTTAAAAGTGGGTTCTTCGTGTACATGCTGTTATGTTTGCTTGATGTCCTATTAATGCCAGGTGTTTGTATGATGCCTATTTTCTCCTGTCACTAGAATGATAAGCTGTTTCCTTCCCAAAGCTGTTAAAAATGGAAATTCTTTCAAATCTATTCGCTCCCTAAGGGAGACTTAGCATTTATCTTTGGACTATGTGGAGAAAGATTAAGAAACTTGAGTACATATTTTGATTTCTATGTTTTTAAAGAAAGGAAGATGGCGATCCCCTTGGCCGTAAATTCAGTATTTCAGTTTTTGAGCATCGTAGAATATTGACAGTGTCTGCACCGGCACTTTGGGTTTGCAAAGCACGCTGCACTTTATTCCCGGCCCCTGGAGGGGCGGAGATGCCATAAAAGCCTGAACGTGGTCCAGTAGCGCGGGAGACTGTCTGCACCGGCACTGCTTTATTTATTTATTTATTTTATTTATTTTTAGAGTTTTCTATAGCGCGAACTTGAACCGATTAGGTTATCAGAGCGCTTTACATAGCACCAGTTCCGTTACATGTTATCACAGCAGTTTACATAGAATCAGTTACGTTGCACATTTCAGGATCTTGAACCGATTAGGTTATCAGAGCGCTTTACATAAGACAGCATTCGATGTCCAGTGCCCTCCTCCGCCGTGTAGCGGGGGACCTCTTCCAGCCCTCCGAAGTCGTCGAGCTGTCGGGACTAGGCTCCTGGAATTTCAGCTGCCCCTTTACAAGGCACTTTACATAGAATCAGTTACGTTACACATTTCAGGAACACATTTCTTTTTGCTCTAGTGAATAGGGTTATCTCTTCACACGGGGGAAGGGATACACCTGGCTATATTCCAACAATTCCACAGGCGATTAGTCGTTAAAGCTATAATTCTAAACACCGGGAGGGGATACACATGGATACAATCTAAAAATCAACTAGGATACTAGTCGTTAGTTATCTTCTATCTTGACAGGAGGGATGTGACTGGAAACACTCTATGGGTAATATAGGGGTGGTAGAGAGTACAAAGGACCGCTGCAAACACTACACGAGTACCAGCATAGAGGAGGGGTGGGTGGGATACAAAGGTCTGGAGGGAAGGGCTAGAGTCCAGCGAAAACTGTCCAAAAAAACAGCAGCATTCACAGCATAGCGGAAGGGTGGGTAGGATGCAGGCTATGGAGGGAGGGACTAGTCCAACGAAAAAGTCCTCCAGAGTCCACCAGGGCACTATCCTCTGCGTTTCCAATGCAGTTTCTAGGTGATTCTGCATTGGACGCCCAAACAAGTGAGGTATCATTTTCATCCGGAGATCATGGTAGGAAATTTGTGCTGGTGCGCTGCCTGTCCCTGGACCTTCAAGCACGCTGCACTTTATTCCCGGCCCCTGGAGGGGGGGGGAGACGTCATAAAAGCCTGAACGCGGGCTCGCCTTAGCCAATCATAGGCCTGAAGAGGCTGGACTGGGCTACTACCCTTGGTTTTTTGTTTGTTTTTGGTGAAGTAGTGATCCTAGGACGCATGGTATAATCTGCAAGTGGGTGAGTTCTTCTTGCAAGCAATCTTGTAGACCATCCGCAAACCAAGGACTGACTTGAGCTTGTGACTTATTCATAATCGGTCAACCAAACTAACTTGTCTGAGGTGGGACACTAAAAGAGATAACATTTATACTGTTGAAGCTGTACAGGTTTTTCTGTGAACAAACCTTTATAAAGTATAGAGCTTACTCCGCATTTACTGTAGGGTAAGTCAGTCAAAGAAATCTGAGTATAGACTCAGCGTTTCCTGTATAGCATTTGGAACAGTGAGGCATAATTGATAAGAGGAAAGCAACTTTTCATGCAGATACAAAGACTAAGACACGGGGAGGCCCTCGCCTGACTTTGCTGAACTATTTAACTGGGGCCATGGGGGCAATTGAACAGCAGATTATATGTTGAAAAAGTCATGAACCCGGATAAAACAGGTCTCACAAAAGGGTCAAATACAGGGGAGGCCGCCCAAGGTACATGTGCTCCTTCCTTAGAAGTGCAAAGCAGACCGCTGATATCAAACGGGTGCATATTAAATTTATCAGAACACATCTCTGTGAGACATCAGGAGAGCGATTCACAACCGCCTATGAAGCGCCCAAGAAATCCAGATATCCCCCCCAGTTCCACCTGAGGCTGAAACATCAGAGCCAAGGGAGGTACCCATTAAATTACGTAAAAAAACACCACCAAAAAAAGGCAAAGCTCAACCACCTCAAAAGTTTACTAGCAAGGAAAAATCCCTAAATGGCAAGAGTCCTTGTATCCAGAGCGATTTCTTGAAACTGAACACTAAAATTGATGCTTTAGACAACTTCCTTAGAGATACCCTATTTAATTTAACTAGTAGAGTTGGCGCCTTGGAAGACTCGCTAACGAGATGCATGGACAAGTACCAGTTAATAGTCAATAACCAGGCTACCACAAACAATGATGGCTCGGCTCAATTAGGGAGCAATAGCCGTACATATCCTCAACCCATATGTACTGCAACTTCGAATTTGGTGGATTCTATAGGGGTCCCACATAATAGGGACCAACATGCTTTGATTGCAAAAATTTCTACTTCCCATAATCCACTATCCGCATCCGATAGACCCTTAACCCGTTAAGCGCGCGCAAACATTCCGCCCCAGTGCGGACGTTCGATTGCGCTAACGGGATTCGGACATCCAACGGTCGTGCGCAGCACTATCGAGGTAGTGCACGCGACGACCGTTGGATGTTCGAAGCATGGAACGGGTTAAGCACCTACACCCCAGTCAATATTTTTACTGCACCACTGGCTGAGGACTACAACAAGGGAGCCTATAATCCGGCTGTCCCATGTGCTAAGAGACTGAACTCACCCATGCTCTCCAATAGCAAAGATCCTGATTTCACTTATTTTGACCTACCACCAGCTGTATACGCTAGTCCTGGGCAACGTGCCTAGGCTACCTTCCGGGGTGCTAGAGTCCTGGGACACCGTAAGAAATAAGTCTCTATTTTGGCTGGGTTCGAGAACCGGCCTGACGGAGACGCTTTTCGCCGAGTTCAGAATGGCCAGAAGAGTGAGTTGGTTAGGCAGGGGACACAAGCACTTTCATGGAGATTGCGTGGTATTGACTTTTAGAACCCGGCAGCTAGTGCAAACGATCATAAGCTGAGCAGGAAATCAACTCTATCTCAGCCCAAGGCATTAATTTAGTCCCTTTGGGATATTTTTACCAGCATATAAATAATAATCATCCTAGGTTAGCTTGCGGGCCTTATACAGTTATCTCCTGACCCTTATATAATGTTCCAGTTCACAACCGGTTTGACCTGCTCCCAAATCTAGAGGAGGTTGATTGACTACCGCTAGCAGGTCTTAAGTTAGGGGCGAAAAGGGAAAATATCAACTCATCCACTCATGCAATGCACCCTCGTATCCAGACTATTGATACATTAAGTACATTATCCAACAATCCATCTATTTTACTTAATTCTCCATCATCTGTCTGTACGGCTCCTGACATTTTACTACCACCTGACGTTATTAAGGTAACTAGTGAAAACTCCTTATTATTTTCTCCAGATACCTTTTGCGCATATATTGTTGATTCTAAGGTGGAGAAGTTTGAAGAACGAAATGGGAAAGACAACTGTCAGTTGTTGTTCTGGAATGTCGCAGGCTTAAGATCAAAGATAAACAATCCACTATGGTCAGACTTTTTTGGGAAGTTTGATACAGTTAGCTTGCAGGAAACTTGGGTAGAGGAGCCTATCCATATCAATGGCTATAAAACCTATCATACTGCCGCAGTCGCCCCGACCCACAGGAGATCATAGGGGGTCCTATGCACCTTCATATCAAATTGTGTGAATGTAACCAATATTGCCTTGTAAGTCTCTGATAGATATTTTGAAATCATTACCATTGATGTTGATAATTCGTTTTGTATTGACATAAGTAATTTTTATAATAATGTATCTCATGACTTGATTTAGGGCGTATTAAGGAAAATAAGTAACCATTTAAATAGCTTGGATTCTACTAAATCAAAAGACGTACTTATTGTTTGGGGAGGAGATTTCAACTCTGCTTTGTGTCAATATGACAAAGGGAATGTTTGGATTTTCGACTGATGAAAATAACTGTTTTACACACTTCCCGCACAGTTTATGGTGGTCTTTTAAATTAAATTATTTTTATTGTGGATCTTGGATTTGCAAATAATCTATGTTCTCCCCCTGTTTCCTTTAGCCGCACTTTTAATGGTTGTGGCCTGTCTTCCACTATTGATTACATTTTAAAGTCAAGCAGACATTCTTCTAGAGCTCAGGACTTTTGTACCCACTCGAACTCCCTGAGTGACCATTTCCCACTAATATATGTACAGCAAGACGGTGCACAGAACAGAGTGCTCGCAAGCTCCGAGATAGTGTTCAAAAAAGTCTTTATTATTTTCCAGGTTAAAACTTCAGCCAACGCTTTTCGTTCGCATGAACTTCGTCAGGGCTCTAAATGTGCTGTAAACTCCAATAATCCAATAATCTTGCTCAACCAAAAAGGTAACGCTGGAGGCCGTGTATAGTGACACGAATTCCAATCCGACTTTCCAGATAAACAACCAATTGAGGACCTATATCCTGGTCACCCAGTCTCCGCAAATAAGCAATTCAGTATTCTGTGAGAAAGACAAAGATCCAAGGGTCCGACTGGTATACTAGTCGCCCGTTCTTACTAATATAGCGGTATAGGTCCCCGTAATTTAGATAGAGTGGTAAGGTTCTGACCACAAATACCGGCCGCCCACACAATTCTCTTGAGTATCGAGAGAAGTGTAAAATTTCTCTCGATACTCAAGAGAATTTTGTCTTTGTCTTTCTCACGGAATACTGAATCGCTTATTTGTGGAGACTGGGTGACCATGATAGAGGTCCTCAATTGGTTGTTTATCTGGAAAGTCGGATTGGAATTCGTGTCACTATACACGGCCTCCAGCGTTACCTTTTCGGTTGAGCAAGATTATTGGATTATTGGAGTTTACAGCACATTTAGAGCCCTGACGAAGTTCATGCGAACAAAACGCGTTGGCTGAAGTTTTAACCTGGAAAATAATAAAGACTTTTTTTAACACTATCTCGGAGCTTGCAAGAACTCTGTTCTGTGCACCGTCTTGTTGTACAGATATCTTGGATCTGCTTAGCAGGAGCGTATTGGTGCTGCATACTCTGGACGTATTGTGCACTGTTTATGGACTTATTACTTATACTGAGAAATCAATGTGCATAACCTTGGTCAGCCGCCTGTTCCTTTTTAACAAACCATTTCCCACTAAGCGTAGTTCTATTAGTGCAGAGCAAAACAAGTAGTAGAAGGGATAGTTCTACTCACATTGTTCAAAATGGATGTATGTCATTACATCGCATACCAATACCACGCGTGCCATTACAACGCGGGTATTACTACGCGATGTCAATGACGACATGCCATTACATCACAAAATTTTACCACGACTATGCTTTTACCACGCATGCCATTACAACGCAAAGGCATGCGTGGTAAAGCTATACTTGTGGTTAAAGTTTGCAAGGTAAGTGACTCTAGCCTACCCCTAAACAACCCTCCCCGACCGTAGTCCTCTCCCTACAATAACACTACACTACCCTGCACGACCCCCCAACACTACCCTAAAACACTACACTGCACAAACACTACAACACTACCCAAACCCTAAATCACGACACTATACATACACTGAAACACTACCCTAAACCCTAAAATACTACAGTACATAAACACTACAACACTACCCTAAACCCTAAAATACTACACTATACAAACACTACAACACTTTCCTAAACCCTAAAACACTACACAAACACTACAACACTACCCTAAACCCTAAAACACTACACTACAACAGTACCCTAAATCACTACACAAACACAACCCTAAAACACTACACTACATAAACACTACCCTAAAACACTACACAAACACACTACCCTAAAACACTACACAAACACTACCCTAAAACACTACACTACACAAATACTAAAATACTACTCTAAACCCTAAAATACCACACTACACAAACACTACTCTAAACACTAAATCACTACACTACACAAACACTACAACATTACCCTAAACCCTAAAACACTACACAAACACTACCCTAAACCCTAAAATACTACACTACAACATTACCCTGAACCATGACTCTGCACAGGAGTGTGAGGGCGGATGGCTGCTACGGAGAACCACTGCTCCGTGTAGCACCTGGTGATCCTGGCTCCACACCCGGGAATGGCGGAGCGTTCCTGACGGCGTTTGCACTACCTGGCAAGCTACGACTACGGGCCACGGCCACTGACTGAATTCACCGGACATCGGGCAGACTCAGCCGGCGGCATTTCTCATCTCTCCTCATTGTATTTCGATCATTTGAAGGAGGCTACTTACGGAGGTTTATGGCGGATTTCCCCTGCAGCATGAGCCGAGCCGAGCTGATACTACAATCAACCAGTGTGGAACAGCGGAACGACAGAGCTCCGTGAGAGGCAGCTGGGAGGAGGTCATATGCTCTGCTAGGAGGCGGTGGAGGTGAGGAGACGTCGGGGAAGTGGCTATCCAAAACTTAATCTAACTGACTAGAGTTGAGCCATAATCCTAAAAGCTGCAAGCAGAGGCAGAGGCGGACCATCAGACTTAAACGCTGAATCCACGCTGAATCTATAAGCATAAAGCTTAAAGCAGGCAGAGGCAGAGGCGGACCATCAGACTTAAACGCTGAATCCATAAGCATAAGCTTAAAGCGCTGGGGTTAAAAGTCTACAAGGCAAGGTTGACTCAAAAACGTGTGCTCTGGCAGATAGAGCTGTAGAAGTTGGAAGTTTGAATTAGAAAATTGTAAGCAGCTAATATGCCTGGCACTCCAGAATTGAGGAAGCAGTTAAATACTCGTCTTGCAAAAGCCAAGGAACGGCGGCTAGCCAAGGAGGCAAGGGAAGCCAAGAAAGCAGCACGGCTAGCAGAGGTGGAAAGCTCTCCTCCGCCTCGTATCGCGGATTTACACTCTAGAGCTCCGAGGGTGAAGTGGAGGAAGAGAGCATGGACACAGTCACTCAGCAGCTAGTTCTCCCTGAAGAGATCATCAGTAAAGATCTGGCTATCGCGAAAACTGCTATCCATACTGCCACTGCAACCGTGGTTTCGGCGCAAGATCAATGCATTCTGGATAAAGAACCGAATTTACAGAAAAAGGGGTGTACAAAGGAAGATAAGCAATTCTCATTATTCATGAAAAAACCTATGCAGCAGGCCTCTGTTCCCATCCCCTCACCAGGTATCCAGAACACTAAAAACGCTAAGAAGGATGCAGATAACGGGGGCACGGTTAGTCTAGAAAGTCCAGGTCTGGGCCCTGTTTTCAGCCCACAAGATGCTCTTAATAAGATGCAAGGCGTCACTCAATCTGCCCTATCTAACCTGCCCGACTCCCGAAACTCTGATAAAGAGACCAATTCCAGCTATGTTAATCAAATTGAGAGGCCAATACCTAATTTGCAGAATTCTGGGAATGTTCAATCAAGAGAGCAAAGGTCCAATTCTGCAAAAAATCCTGTCCCCTCAACAGCTCCAACAGTATCGAAACCCTTTGTTCAGGGTTCATCTCGTAAGCAAGAGGATGCAGCGGCAGTGGATTTGATTACTCCCCCCTCCGTAACACTTCCGCCTCCGCTACAGTTGTCATCTTTGCCTCTGCCTCTTCTCAATGCTAATGGCAGTACTGATACTGACTCTAATACTTTGATGGACTCTTCAGGAGAATTTCAGATGAGTGTCAAGGACATGCTAAATTTAATTTTAGACAAAAGTGCGGGACTTAAAAAGGGTTCATAAAGCAGAATTGGCCTACCTCAGCCTACGATTGGAGAAATTAGAGAACACTATGGGGGGCTTTCCAATCAAGCTCCAAGAGGCGGAGTAAAGAATTTCGCTTTTATTAGACCAACTAGCCTCCGTTCTCAAAGAAGTCAAAGTTGCTACTAAAAGTAAACAAGCAGTGGAAATGAAACTGGAGGAGTAGGAAAACCATTCTCGGAGATCCAATCTCCGCTTGGTTGGGGTTTCCGAAGGTCTGGAAGGGTCCCAACCCTTGAGCTGGGTCAATAATTTTATCAAACAAAGGGTCATTCCTGGCTTTCAGGGGGACCTCACGATTACGAGGGCCCACCGTGTTCCACCTCAACCGTTTCCCAACTCAACACTTCCGCGCACGATCCTGATCAACTTTGCAGACTTTCGCATCAAAGAGGCAGTTCTAACAAAAGCATTTCAGCAAAGACAGTTCTCCGTGCATGAGACTACTAAATGTCTAATCTTCTCAGACATGTGTGCCTCTGCGGCTCGCCGCAGGAAAGAATTTGTCAAAATGCTGCAATTATTCAAGGCAAAGGGGGCGCAGGCGTCTATAGCCCAGCAATCTAAGCTAAGAGTCCTCGTGAAGGGGACGTTTTTTATGTTTACAGATGTTGATGAAGCCCAGCGGCTTCTGGATCAGATCACTCTGAACGTATAGGGCTAAAATAATTAGAGTCTCAGGAGGATATATACATTTAGTATGCTGTTAGGATTTATGGAATTCTCCCAAAATGGTTTGCTCTAGAGAAAAAGGTTTTTTTTTCATTCTTTTTCTCTCTTTCTCTGTTTTTTCTTTTTTTCTAGCTATATGTCTTGGTAGGATAATTAAATAGTCTGCTCGTTGGCAAGCATTTTGAGATTGATTGCCAAGGGGGACGGGTGGCCCACACTCCCGGGAAGGTGGAAGCTGAGATCACCAGGGTGTAATAACATGACACCCAAATTGAGTTGGGGCAGTGGAAGGTGTGGGTGTGGTGGAGGGGGGTAGTCCACCTTCACTTGTGGGGTGGGGAGGGGTGGGTTTGGCAAAGGGGAAAAAAATGAAGCCAGTTGTTTGTCTAGGATTTATTACTTTCTTCTTTTCTTTTTCAGAAAGTCCATAGTTTTCATATATGGCTAGTTCCTCAAATTTAAAGGTTGTATCTTTTAATGTTATTGGACTTAATAATAAGAGAAAGATGCTTGCCATTGAAGCTTGGATAAAAACGGAAAACCCTGGAGTAATTCTCCTTCAGGAAACCCATATTTCATCTACAAAGATATCTGAATTTTCTATGTTCAGATCATGGGCAGCTTACCGCGGGTTTTAATCCTCTTCGGCCTCCCACAGAGGGACCTCTATATTTATCAATAAGGGCTTACAAGCTGAGTATATCAACTCGGGTAGTGATCCATCGGGGAGGTGGTGCTGGGCCTCCTTCTCATTTAAATCAAAACCTTGCCCTCTCACCTTTGTGAGTTTTTACGCACCAGTGGAGGATAACACTAACCCCCATGAGGAACTTTTTCCTAGCATTAAGCAGGATCCCGGGTGATTTAATTGTGGGGGGGGGGGATTTTAATATTTGATGAACCCGCGGTTAGACTCTACAGTACAAGAGAAGAGGCAGACAAAGCCCGGATCCTTTAAAATTTTGAGAAATTATGAATCTATATTGAACCTACATGATCCATGGCGATTCGCATTTCCCTCTCAAAGGAAATTCACGTGTGGATCAGGACGATTTTGTTCATCCTCCCGCATTGATTTTTTTCTGATTTCTCAGGGGCTAGAGTTCGTTCAACAAAAATTTTTTTTTAATGCCTTTTCAAACCATGCAATGCTGACTTTGGAAATCCACCTGGGGGCAGGTTTGAGACGGCCGAAATGGTGGATTTTCAATAAGCAATATTTCAATGATAAGGAATGAGTGAAATTGATGGATTCAGAGATTAAACCATTCTTAAACCTAAATATTCTGTGTACTTCTCCACACATAGTCCGGGATGCACTCAAAGCATTTGTCCGGGGGCTCATAATGGGCAAGGACGCAGCTATGTCAAAGAAAGCTAAGCTCGAGAAACTACAATGTGAAGATAAGATCCATGCTCTTAATGAGAGATTCCTAAAAGACCCCTCTGTTTTAAATAAAAAACTTCTTGATCAGGCCAAGCGTGAGCTCTGCTCGGTCTCTAACATCCAAAGTGAGATCTTTTTTCAACGTTCTCAACAGAAGGTATATGAGGAAAGTAATTTCACAGGTGGGCTGTTGGCGTGGCAGGCCAAAGAGCAAGCCGCGGCTAATCAAATAAAGGCATTGAAATCCCCCTTGACAGCTGCTCCGACAGAAGATCCAAGGATAATTGCCAACATCATGATGGCCCATTACGATTCTATTTATGGTCAACTTCAAAGGGTCGACGCCCAACTACTTGCCACCTTCCTTCAGGATAATCCATCACCAACTCTATCCGAAACAGATAGCCAAATTATGGCCAGTTCTTTCTCCTTGATAGAATTGGAGGAAGTTGTAAAAAGCTTGGTGAACGGCAAGGCTTGTGGCTCAGATGGATTACCAGTAGAATTTTTTAAGGTCTTTTTTTGGGGCAATATCAGATTTTTTTTTAGCCCTGATTAATTCCTTATTAGAAGGAGGTCCAGTCCCTGAATCTTTCAGGCAGGGTAACATAATTAGTTTCCCAAAGAAAGGCAGAGATAAGACGGATCCTAGCTCCTATCGTCCGATCACGCTATTGAATTCGGACTATAAAATTGCTACAAAACTTTTATCATGTAGGTTCAATAAACTCGCAGCACAGTTGATTCATGCTGATCAAAATGGGTTCTTGGCGGGTAGACAACAGGCCACCAATACCCACTTCCTTGCAGAAGCATTGGACTATTTTGAGGTTCAGAAAGTTCCGGCTCTTGTTTGATGCTGAAAAGGCCTTTGACCTTGTGGTTTGGGAGACATTGTTTTCAATTTTATATTCCTTTAATATCCCACAGTCTTTGAAACTTTTAATTCCGAATTTATATGAGAACGCAGTAGCCAATATAATTATTAACTCTGAAATAGTAGGATCTATTAAAATCAAGCGAGGCACAAGGCAAGGGTGCTCTTTATCACGTGTTATTCGCTTTTTTTTTATAGAACCCCTTGCAACAGCTATTCGAAATGGTGTTGATATTCGTCCTCCAATCCCAGCAATACCTAAAATAAAGCTATATGCAGATGACATCTTAATGTTAATTAAGCTAACAGTGGAGGTACAATCCAGGATTTTTAAGCTGTTTGAGGAATTCGAAGCTTTGGGGGTTTATCGAATTAATAAAGGCAAGACGGAAGTCATACTGAGTGGGAGCGATACGATAAATCTACACTCCGACATTCAGCGCTCCGTTAAGTCCACCCCAAAACGTTACTTGGGAATATTTTTTTCCAATTTAATAGAGGATTTATATGAATTGAATTTTGTCCCCTTGATAAAGAAGGTCAAAGGCCTGTTTTCTAGATGGAACTTACTCCCACTGTCTATAATAGGACGTGTTGCCTTGATTAAAATGTCTGTATTGCCATTATTTAATTTTTTGTTTTCCTCTATTCCATGCACTTTATCAGTGGCCTTTTTCTCTCAGATCGAGTCAATATTTACAGCCTTCATTTTGGCAAAAAAAAATTCGCGTCTAGCACTCAGCACTTTATATTAAGATTTAGACCAGGGTGGGCTAGCGCTTCCCAACCTTAAAAGTTATTATGATGCGTATTTTGCACAATATTTATCAAGGTTCAAGCCTCCACCACAAACACACTTTTTCTCTAATATTTTTATCAATCTCATGTGCCATGACAGTCAAATTCACTCTCCTCTACTAATGTTTAGATCTCCAAAGCTGGTTCGTTACAAGAGTCTCCAATGGCTTTTTAAAAGAAGGCAGGTTTTTTTCAAAAAATACTCCATTCCGGTATTCAATTCCACTTTCTTATTAGAAGAAATCCTCCCTCTGATGGGTGTTAGACAACCCATATATTTAGCCACAAAATGGGCGGAAGCTGGCTATCTTAAAATTTCAGATTTTATAATGAATGGCAACTGGGTGTCTATAGCTGCTATGTGCCAACTAATGACTAATGATTTTATTCTTATGAACTCTTATGGCACCTTATTTAAATATGTTGCTGAAATAAATGTCACCCCCTTTTTAGCTCAAAATCAGTTGGTGGAGGATTTATTAGTTAAGACTTCTGATAGGAAGCCAGGTGCCTGCAAGAAATATTTAGCCTCCATCAGGGGGGCTGATCCTGAATCTAAAGCTTTGAGGAAATGGTCGGAGCAGGAGAACTGTGTAATCTCTCCCCATATTTGGGCTACATGTTAAACTTTACTTCATTAAGAGGTGGAAACTGGCGCAGGATTCTATTTTTTAGCAAATGGCTGCTGTATCGAACTCCAGCTGCCCTTGTAAAGATGTACCCCAATCAGTCCTCCCAATGCTTCCGATGTCTGAATCATCCTGCTGCTAATTGGTCACATATTATGCTCCACTGCCCCAAAATCAACGCGTACTGGGTTGAGGTATTTGAGTATTTGGAAAAAGAATGTGAATTACAATTGGAAGCAAATGACAGGCTAATTTTATTTGGGTATGACCCTGACCTCTTTTGCTCAGTGTCAGGGACTAGATTTTTGTATATAGCTATGGCAATTGCAAGGTCACTGGTGTTACAAAAATGGTGCACAGATTCAATTCCGTCAGCCCTGGAATGGGGGCAGAAGATGAGAAGGGTGAAGAAAAGTGAATATACCTATGCAGCAAGATTTGGAGGACTTAAGAAATTTAATAAAATATGGGGCTCCAGTTTTGACTAAAGTAGAGGGAAGGACTGCATTTGTTGCCATATGGTGGAGGGGTGGAAGGAGATTTTAGACCTTGCTAATTATTTTTATATCAATTTATTGTGTAAATGTGTATAGGGGACTGTTTCTATGTGATTTTTATAATTGGCGTAGATTTTTTTGTAGAGTGTTTATTAGATTCTTATTGACTTAATGAAGATTTGTACTGTCAAGATAGACTTCTTAACTTCGTTTCTTTTTTGTATGATATAATACTGTAGATGTAAATGTTCATGTGTCACAAAAATCTGGCTTCAATAAAAAATATTTAAAAAAAAAACATTACCCTGAACCCTAAAATACTACACTACACAAACACTGCAACACTACCATAAACCCTAAAACACCACACACAGTACAACACTACCCTAACCCAAAACACTACACTACACAAACAATACCCTAAACACTAAAACACTACACTACACAAACACTACCCTAAACTCTAAAACACTACAACACTACCCTAAACCCTAAAACACGACACTACAACACTACTCTATACCCTAAAACACTACACAAACACTACCATAAATCCTAAAAAACCACAACACTCCCCTAAACCCTAAAACACTACCCAAACACTACAACACTACTCTAAACCATAAATCTATAAACTACACAAACACTACAACACTACCCTAAAACACTACACAAACACTACAACACTGCCCTAAACCACTACAAAAGCACTACAGCACTACCCTAAAACCCTACACTACACAAACACTACAACACTACCCTGAACCCTAAAACACTACACAAACACTACAACACTGCCCTAAACCACTACAAAAGCACTACAGCACTACCCTAAAACCCTACACTACACAAACACTACAACATTACCCTAAACCCTAAAACACTACACTACACAAACACTACAACACTACTCTAAACCCTAAATCTACAAACTACACAAACACTACAACACTACCCTAAACCCTAAAACACTACAACACTGCCCTAAACCACTACAAAAGCACTACAGCACTACCCTAAAACCCTACACTACACAAACACTACAATACTACCCCAACCCCTAAAACACTACACAAACACTACAACACTGCCCTAAACCACTACAAAAGCACTACAGCACTACCCTAAAACCCTACACTACTCAAACACTACAAAATTACCCTAAATCCCTACACTACAGAACCACTACAACACTACCATAAAACACTACACAAACACTACAACACTACTCTAAACCCTAAAACACTACACTACACAAACGCTACAACACTACCCTAAAACACCACACTACACAAATACTACAACACTACCCTAAATCACTACACTACAGAACCACTACAAAACTACCCTAAAACACTACACAAACACTACAAAAGTACTCTAAAACCTAAAACACTACACAAACACTACACTACACTAAACCCTAAACCACTGCACTACACAAACACTGCAACACTACCCTAAACCACTACCCACACTACTTCCACCCCTACACTGCCCTAAAACACTACCCTAAACCACTACCCACACTTCTCCCACCCCTACACTACCCTAAAATACTACGGCACTACAACACTACCCTAAACCACTACCCAGGCTACTCACACCCCTACACTACCCTAAACACTACAACTGTACCCTAAACTACTACCCACACTACTCACACCCCAACACTACCCCTAACCCTAAAACACTACCCCTAGCACGACCGCCTACACTACCAAAATACCACTACACTACCCTAAAACTTAAAACATTATGACACTACAACACTTCCCTAAATCCCTACCCACATTACTCCCACCTAAACACTAAAACACTGCAACACTACCCTAAACCACTACCCAAACTACTTCCACCCCAAGCACAATCACCATTACCTCTCTTTCCTCGTGGTTCCTCTCCAGCATCGCCGTCTCTGCTCCCGGTTGCTGCTTCCTGCTTCACGTTGAGGCGCGGTGCACATTGTTGTGAGGAAACAGAAGAGCCTCTGTTTCTTCACAACAAGGTGGATCGGCATTACATCGCATGCATTGTAACAGCACATGCGATGTAAAAAGACCCATAGTAATGGCTACGCGTTGTTACATCACATGCGTTGTTAAGCTTGCGATGTAATGGCATTGCGGGGAAACAGCCACGTTGTAATGGCTGTTTCCCGTTGAAAATATCTCCTTGAGTAGGCTAAACGGTTATGCGCTTCGTTGGACCAAAGTGGACCAACAAGAGTTTCTAAGAGAGGCGTTGGTCAACTATGAATCAGCCTTTTTCGCTTGTCTTGATGTGAAGACCTTTCATAAGGATATCATAGAAAATTTCACCATCACTTTGGACCACATTAAAAAGGCACTTTTTAGGAACAATAGAGACGTGACCAATAAAGAAAA
The DNA here is from genome assembly GCF_964263255.1 of Lissotriton vulgaris. NCBI lineage: Eukaryota > Metazoa > Chordata > Amphibia > Caudata > Salamandridae > Lissotriton > Lissotriton vulgaris. The sequence continues at coordinate 916,942,776 of NC_141691.1, read as the reverse complement.
AGGGTGGTTTGACTCAAAATGCTATGACTAAATCAAACAACAAGAGGGGGACCAGGAGCTTGTTGTGGTCCAGTGCCTGTGCTCCAAATCAAGTGTAATAACCAAATAAGAGGGTCTCTGTCCCATTGGAGTGCGTATCCGTGAAGTCACGCTCCGACTCAGATAAGGAGAAGGGTAGAGTGAGAAATCCTATAGAAGGAAAGAAAAGAGAACTAGGTTTTTGTTAACGGCCCTCTCACAATGGGAGACGGCTGAGGGAGGGGGAGAACACTTTTTTGTCTCTTGTTGCTCTCACACACCCTGAAGGATGTCATGCTTCATCATCGGGTGGTGCTCCTCGTCGGGCCGGCGCTGCAATGCCCTACGGGTCCCCCGAAGGGTCGCTTTTACGGAGCTCTTTTAAGAGAACAGCCTTTAGATGAGTGTGGGTATGTGGAGAAGGTCCTTTTCTTAGTGGTGTAGGTGAAGGGGTGAGATAAAAATGGCTAGGGGATACCAGGAGATAATAATTTTAATGTACGGGTTCCCCTGTCATAATAAAAAACAGAAGGTTGTGTGTTACAGTGTGGGTTATAATGTACCCTGGGTAACATAAGGTGTGGTCAGGTTGACATGTTTCGCGCTAGCGTGGTCAGGTTAATCCAATGCGCTTCATCAGGACCCGTGGAAATAAGAACTGTGTGGACTAACTAGTGCAGGTGGAAATTGCTAACCCCCTCTGCTGGATGTAAACGGGGTGTAAAACTCCAATTAGGGTGCCGCTGTTTAATAGATAAATATTGTCCTCTCCAGGAAAACCTAGAAAAAGTAAGGGAGAGAAGGAAAAAGGAAAAAACGACGTAGTAAACATTAATAGACGTAAATTTCCACATCATAGTCTGTGTCATGGTTGCTCATTAGACATCAGCGCTATGATTGGGTCTAGTAAGAGCAGGGGTGTTGAACCGGCATAAGCCCATCTGGGCCACAGTCAGCGGTAATACAGGGCCGGAGACCAGCCTGGTGCTACCCATGCTGGTCACGTCCTGAAAGGCCGACTTTTTAATCAATATGCAACAGTACATCATTGCCCCACGACTTGCATTAACCATGGCCGTCGGGGTGCACAACTAGGAAAGCCTGCTGTCGAATCACTCTATCATGGGTAGAGTACACATGCGTGCCACACGAGCCCCTCATGCGGCCCCCCAAGAACGTCCTGGCAACAGTACACAACATGCCTCAAATTCCAGTATCTCACCTCTCTGAAGGTGGAGTATTACTCCATGGGTGGCGGCATAGGTATCACTGTCGACTCGCGGTCTAAAAATAAGATGGTGCAGTTAAATTTTAGCAGTGTGGTGTTAAGACATCCCACTCCACCGGTAGAGTACTTTAACGAACTGTCACACATCCATTTTAACCAAATCTATATAAAATTGCCATGGTCCTGACCGCCACAGATTCCCCACACAATCGTACTCACATTTCTGTTGGTAAGCAGGCGCTGACTAGCACCTACTCTCCATATGCTGGCCAGGATCTTTGAGTGTTTGGAACGGCGTTTCTCTAGATATACCCTGCTCAGAGTGTTTCCAGGCGGCTGCCGCTCCCGGCTGCTGAGTCAGGGGCTGCTGTGCCGCGCATGCGTTTGGTGAAAGGCCACTTTCCCCTGCGCATGTGCAATGGTTAGCTTGCGCTTGCGCGCCACAGTCCATGGTTGTTGTGGCATCTTCAGTTTTTTTTGTGCCCAGTGTAAATGAGCGCCCGCTGATGATGTTAAAATATAGATGGTGTGTAGCGGACAACCCAGTGACACTAATAGTGAAATGTAAATTCTTTAAGCGTGGGGGTGGAAAAAGAGCATGACAATATTATGACCTTGAAGATCGTACTTCAGTGGGCAGCTAGAAAGATATGTGCCCTCATTCTAAGTAGTATATCAGTCGATAACTAGAAAGATATAAGTGCCCTCATCATGGTATAAGGGAGGTCCAGCTTGCACGATGTACAACTAAGTGTGAAAGCCAGAAGAGTGCTGTATTACCGCTGACCATGGCCCAGATGGGGCTTATGCCGGTTCAACACCCCTGCTCTTACTAGACCCAATCATAGCGCTGATGTCTAATGAGCAACCATGACACAGACTATGATGTGGAAATTTACGTCTATTAATGTTTCCTACATCGTTTTTTCCTTTTTCCTTCTCTCCCTTACTTTTTCTAGGTTTTCCTGGAGAGGAGATTAATTATCTACTAACAGACAGCGGCACCCTAATGGGAGTATTACACCTAGTTTACCTCCAGCAGAGGGGGTTAGCAATTTCCCCCTGCACCTGCACTAGTTAGTCTACACAGTTCTTATTTTCACTGGTCCTGATGAAGCGCACTGGATCAACGTGACCACGCTAGCGCGAAACATGTCGACCTGACCACACCTTATGTTACCCAGGGTACATTATAACCCACTCTGTAACACACAACCTTCTGTTTTTTTATTATGACAGGGGAACCCGAAAACTAAAGTTATTATCTCCTGGTATCCCCTAGCCATTTTTATCTCACCCCTTCACCTACACCACTAACAAAAGGACCCCCTCCACATACCAGCATTCATCTAACGGCTGTTCTCTTAAAAGATCTCCGCAAAAGCAACCCTTCGGGGGACACATAGGGACTTGCAGCGCCGGCCCTATGAGGAGCACTGCCCGATGATGAAGCATGACATCCTTTGGGGTGTGTGAGGGCAACAAGAGACAAAAGGTGTTCTCCCCCTCTCTCCCCTGTCTCCCATTGTGAGAGGGCCCTTAACAAAAACCTAGTTTTCTTTTCTTTCCTTCTATAGGATTTCTTGCTCTACCCTACTCCTTATCGGAGTGTGAGCGTGACTTCACGGATAAGCACTCCGATGGAACAGTGACCCTCTTATTTGGTTATTTGACTCAAAATGCACCAAGACCTACTCTAAAGTTACACTAGTGTACATAAAAACATTATTTAATAGAGAAGAAACTAAAGAAACAAGAAGGTGTGCCTTAAAAGCACATAAGCATGCTCTAAAAGAAGAATGGTGGTCTGCCCTACACGCAGCCTCTGTAACCAGGGATAACTCTGCATTTTGGAAGGCTGTAAATGCTCCTTTTCTGGTCGATATACCGATGATTGAGAACGTGATTAGCGAGGCCGTTTGGTTTAATCATTTTTCTAAATTGTATAACAACTCACCTCAAGATTTAGGAGGTTGGCGTCCTGAAACAGCTCCTGGCAAGACAGGGGGCGTACATAACTGCTTGGGACAAAGTGCAAAAATCCAAACAAGGAACTTTAAATGATTATCAATGGATGGCATTAGAGCAACACCCAGCCTCACCAGCTGCCAAGTATCTGAAAAGGAGCCTGGCGAATTTTGGCTTATATCAGCTTTGGGATACCCCCACAAATCATATAACGCTTAAAAAACTGGTTAGGAAAACAAACCTCTTTCATGGGTTGAAGATAAGGCATCCCTCACGAAAAGGTCACACGGCTGGATGACCCTGAACTCCTACTCCCCACAAGCATCACGGAGCTACCTTGATTTGGGCTATTCCAAAAATGCCAAAATGAAGTTTTTAAAGTGCAGGTTGGGCCTGTTACCCTGTATCCGCCATTTTCAACACTGGCTAAAGGATAAGGCGGGCTCCCTCTGTCGCTTATGTGGTACGGCGCCTGAGGATATGCCCCATTTGTTATGCTCCTGTGACAAACTGTTGAAAGAACAAAAACATCGGCTAAAATTCCATTTTATCCAGCGAGGATGACCCTCACGAAGACCATCAGTTCTTGCCTGCTTTGCACCACATGATCCTCAGTTGAACTGTAATCTTGTGAAGTTTATAATTGCCTTTTAGATAATATTAAAATACAAAACTGCATCTACTTCCACTTAAGGTCACCTAAAAAGTTTAGATTTTATGATTTTAAAAGGAAATTAAAAATTGTGATTGGTAACATACTGGTTTTTTTTAACAATGCGTGTAGATGTAATTTTAATGTTTGTATTGCAATGGTTTTAATTAACTATGCAAATAAAAATTACTTACTTACCTCATGAGGCAGGGAGAGGAGTTGACACACTACATACCACAGAGTTGATATCTAGGAGTCATCAAATTGACTTATACTTTGACCTTGCTGTGGTTAATGAGGCTATTATGACCAGCTTGGGAGGGAAAGCGCCAGGCCCCGACGGAATTCCTGTAGATCTTTTTAAATCCAGTATTTTATTATGGGGACCCTTTTTAACTTAGGTAATTAATGCTAGATGTTTCACTCACTTTTTACAGACTTGTTCGGAATCAATACTGGTTCCTATTTTTAAAAAAGGTGATAGGGAGAACCCTACGTGTTGCCAACCTATCTCATTGTTAGACTTGACGGTTAAAATCGTGGGTCGTGTCATTTTAACTAGACTGCAGGATTTGGCCGACATGAACTCGATAGTCTCTGAGATTCAATTTGGCTTCCTTAAGGGCCTGGGCACCGTAGAACAGGGTCTTAACTTAAATATCATTTTGGGCAAATATACTAAGGTAAAAAGGGGCAGGTTATATTTGGCCTTCGTCGATTTAAGTGCAGCCTTTGATTGCGTTATTCACGAATAGTTATGGAAGATTTTAGAGGCATTTGGGGTGGAGAAGCCACTTATTGATTTTATGAGGCAAATTTATCCGGGGCAAAGGCAAAAGTCCGTTTTGGGGTAGGAGGGGATTGCACTTCGCCATTTAGTATAAAGAGAGGAGTGAGACAAGGTTGGGTTCTGACACCTTTCCTCTTTACCCTTTACATAAATGATTTGGAACGGGTTCTGGTGAATGAGTGCCAGGACTTACCGATATTCGATAAACTACCCATACTGGCCCTCTTGTACGCGGATGACTCAGTCCTTATGGCCCGCACTCATCTAGGTCTCCAAAGTGAAGTGTTGAGCTTTTCTTCGTTTATACTCCATCTGGGCCTTACTGTTAATTCCTCAAAAACATTCATTATGAAAGTTGGAGCAGGAAGTAATAAGAGCAGACAAACCTATATATTGATGGTAAAAGTATTGAATGCTCTAAAACTTTTTCCTATTTGGGTATTTTGTTTGATCGATTTGGGACTTGGACTCACACAGTCAGAGCTAGGAGACTGTTATCCAATTTAAACTGCAAATTTACAAAGCAAAATGCTTGTCAATTACCATTAATGGCGCTGGGATGTGGGGCTGGCATGTGGGGCTATGTCGACATTAATTCCCTACAGATTGTAGAGAATACTTTTTTAGATTTCTGATGGCAGACCCAGACACCACTTCTTCCCATATTTGCCATGCAGAATTAGGCATGCCCCACAGAGCGTATATAATAACAAGCATCTCGCGTGGCTTACACTTGGCATTTTGTTTTTATTACAACGTCTTGCGTTCTCAAATCTCTCGTGGCCCAGGAATGTTTTGAGCAGAATGTGCACAGCAGGTGTGGTGCCGACAAGTCAATGAGAAAAAAACCTGATGGGAAATTGCTATATAAAGCAACAGACGCGTTTCAGCAAACTGCCTTGAAGGCAGCTTGCTGAAACGCGTCTGTTGCTGTTGGTTGCCGAGGGATAAAGGTTTTTCGAGCGCCCCCGAGAGTGCGGAGTTTCTTTTGAAGTAAGGAAACAGAGCGATAATATATTGCGGATTCCACAACCTCAAACCTGCATCCTCCCGAGAGTGCTTCGTGGAAAGTGGAGTTCGAGTGTGTGTATGTATGTATGTATATATATATATATATATATATATATATATATATATATATAATGCTGTCTTGGTCTCTTATTTCTTAGTATACCACCAAACTCCCTCGCAGGTGCAGAGTGTACCCAGTAGCTGGTCCTGTGCCCTCCCAGTCTATAGAAAACCCAGATCCGCAAGATAAAGGCACAGAGTTCATGAAAGCGCCACGGTGCCACTGTAATTATTGAAGGCGCTATGGATGCGGACAACATAACATGCTACAGTGCTGTTATGTATGCCGCTGAATCGAAAGCAGAATGAAAGTGATAAGATTTGCATCGCAGCGTCTCTGCCCCTGCCTCCGCGGGCGGCGCCGAGCTGCTTTCTCAGCTGAAAAATAAAATCAACAGAGCTCGCAGATATTGATACGTCTGCGCAGCAGATTACGCACAGGGAAACATACCCGCCGCGTGCATTGTTTGAATCGCCTGTAGGGTAAATCCGCCCGCGAGAGCAGATTCCTACATACATGTAAACGCAGCGCTTACCGATGGCTTTCATGTATTCATCGAAATTCTAGAATGAATGGAGAGTGTGTGCGGGCGAGAGAGGGGAGCAGTGTGTCTGCACAGCCCCTGCCGGGCCTTAAATAGGCGCTGCGGGCCACGTGGGGAGATTTAAAGGAATACTGCAGCGAGATCCCAGAAGAGGCAGAGGCAGCCGAAGAGCATAGAGCATAGGGCGGAGGGGGAAGCCCGGCTGATTTCCTTCAGACATGGAAATGGCCGGAGGGAAGCCGGATGGGGGCGGGCGAGCCGGGGAGGAGAAGTGTGGCAGGCAGATGCGCGGAGGGAAGCCGGATGGGGCGGGAGAGCCTGGTGGGGGGGCGGGAATGCGAGCGAGGGGAGGAGAAGTGTGGCAAAAGGATTAGGGAGATGCGCGTGCTTGTGTGGTCACGTGACCCGCTTTTGTGGTCACGTGACTCACATGCACTGTGAAGAAACCGCAGTGGTTTCACTAGTCGATCGAGCACTTGAATTCTCGCCTATTACATTCGCAAGCGAATGATAATAGGCGAAACCTAAAAATGTTGCCAGTCCTAGTGAGGCATAGAATTTGGACGACAGAGGCAACATTACTGAACCGCCACATTCTGAACGATAGCTGCAGATTACAGGGGGCTGCGAACATTAGGTGGCTAAATTACATTAAGAATTTTACAACTAATCTTGGCCACCCTGAATACTACACCAATCCTAACACCTTAAGTGTAGTAGCCAGGAAGGATCTTAAAAGCAGGGCCTTATTGGAAAGTAACAGAAACTTTGGCGAAATGGCAAAATCTACTGTTCAAGCACACCAACTCATGCTGACCACAAACAGTATTCAAAAATTCTTAAAAAACATCGAAGCTGGCTATGACAGAGTCCGGCTAACTCATTTTAGGTTAGGTATTATCAACAGATTAATCTGTTTTCACGATCTGAACGACTGGTCAAGACTGATGCGTAAATGCCCATGTGGTGATCTATCCCAACATCAACATTGCTCTTTCTTTTTGTCTTTACATTTTATTCTGTGCAGAGAAGGCGGTGGATCCTCTCGATCTTAAGAACACTTGGTCTTACACAATGTCGCCCTAAAATATTGGTTTTACAACTTTTAGATAATTATTTTTTTTACTTCTTTCATAACTGTGCTTTAAAAAAATGCTTTTAAATGTAGGAAAACTATTTTGATATGATTTTGTTAAGCGCACAACAAGACATATGTACTTTCGATTAGACAAATACTTGATTTTTGTATTTTGTAAACCATGTCATCTTAAAAATACGTGGGCTTGATAATCATATTGTATGCTGTTTTCTACTTTGCTTTTATGATTTTTTATTTCAAGAAATCAAATAAAGATTTGCTGAACTGAACTGAAAGAAAGTCAGTTGACAAATTCCATAAAGTCATTCTACTGTTAATAATCTCTTCTGTGTTCTTATAGGGAGCCTGTTTTGTGTTTGACTCACTCCACCAAGCCATGGAAGAGCTTCCTTGTACATTAGTGCTTGAAATTGGAGGATCAAATGGCGTTGTTGCCGATCATTTGGACTACCTGCAGAAACACTTCAGATTGGTTACACTGGAGGAATTCTTGGGAAACAAATTACATTTTTCCAGAAGGATAACATCAGTCTTTGGCTGGGGAGGAAAGCTTCAAATTACTCGAGAGCTCCTCCAGAACCTTCCTTACCTGAAAGTAATTGCTTCATCAGGAGCTGGAGTTGATCACCTGGACCTAAAAATGATCGCTGCATCTGGTGTGAAAATTACAAACACACCACAGGAAGTGTGCAGCTCTACTGCTGACTTGGCAATGACTTTATTGCTGGCATTGGCTCGAGATTTGCTGCAGGGTAATGGTTAACCTTTTGTTAATACGTTCATGATTGCTTTCACCGTGTCTGCTTGTAGGTGCTTTTTAGACCTCACGAAATATGTAAGGCACACTGATCAGCCTTGAAGGCCAAGAAAAGAGGCAATTTATTGAGGTTTTTTTTTCACACTGAAAATTCAACACTTCGGGTCAGAGTCAATATTACTCCGATGTAATCCAGCCAGAGAGCCAACCGTAAATGTGAGAGACTAAGCAGCCTAAGGGTCAAGTGTGCACCCCTTAGAAACTGCAAAGGAGAAAAAGTAATAATTTTATAGAGTTTCCTGAGTCAGGCAAGAGTACGATTAAGGGGATACACACCACTGTCCACAAACACTTTTGCCAAATAGGTTATCAAGCTCCTAAAAATTGCATGGATAAGCTCCCATACCAAAGACCCTTGGCATCTGTCAGACTTAGACCACAATCCGGCAAGCACTACTGTAGGTGAAAGTGCAAGTGTTCCTGGGCACTTATGACATCCGGTGCCCCATTCTGGAACAGAAAATGAGCCCCTAGTTACTCTTGACTCCGTATGTATTGATTTGCATTGCAATATTTATGTAGCGCTTACTACCCTTATGTGAGTCAAAGAAGCGCTGCCTACATCGGTAGCATTCTGCATTGTGAACGGTGTTTGGATGTGCATGTGTTCTCTTTGTTTTGATCCTGTGTGGGAAGTGTTCCCATGTTGTACATGAGGACCACCGTGTTGTGGCTATTTTGCTTTGGGACACAACGCTCAGCAGTGTGATGTTGATGTGAAGAAGTGTGAGACAGGCGCACAGTTTATGGTGTTCAGTAAGCTCTGCAGGTCCCTTTTGATATTTTCTATGTTTATAAACCGCTTAGCTGGTTACTGTGTAGGTTGTCCATTCAGAGTTATTTTGTTTAAAGTTTACGGTCCTGAGCAGGCATAGGTTTGAGGGAGAAGTGGTGGAGAAATCTGCTGGGATTAACTTTGTTAATATCATCCCAAATCTGATTGTCATTGTGAGATGCCAAGTACTTGACGAAGTATATAGCTAGCGGGGGCCTGCAGTTTCTAAGTAAATTAGAGTCCTCCATTGGCCATCGGCATGTGGCAGATCTTTTCAATTATTCCAGACCTGATCAGATGGTAATGAGTGATTTCTTGCTTTGGGCTGGTGCGGTACTGAGTAATGGACATGACCTTTATCATTTTTGTCTTTTCTGAGTGTAAGGGTGTCAAGCATTGAAAGGAAATTATTAGTCACAGCCAGTATGGACTACAATCGACTGACTGCTGTTATGATATTAGTTTTAATGTAGATTACATATTGTATTATAATTGCATTATGTAGCAGTTACTACGCATGATTCACTGTTGTGCTTTTAGACTGGACAGTACCTTGCCCCAGGTTCCACATTAGTTTAAAAAAAATGATTATTCGTAGTTATTGTTGGTTATTGGGATTAGTCCTGTGCTCTATAGGAACAATTGCAGGCCTTTACTCCACTTTATATGTGATAGATTTCATTTGAAGGAATTAGGTGTGATTACTTTTGTATAAACTTTATTTTTCATTTTGCAAAAAGAACAGATTGTTAATGATACAGCATATAGGAGCATGCCGATGGTGTGATTGGCAATACGTGGTACAGGTGATCGCATCAAAGGTAAAAAGGCACAATAGGGATACATAATAATTCGGAAGTATTACATAGTGAGACTTAAGCACGGGACACATCAATGACACCCAGGCCACTTTTTTCTGGAATCACCACTTTTGCCTCCTGTTAGAACTGGCTATTTCTGGTAGGCTAAGGCTAACGCCAAAGCCAGGCAGAAACCATTCTAGTCAGGGCAAGGAAGTCACACGCCAAGATAACCCCTGCTCACCCCCTTGGTAGCTTGGCACAAGCAGTAAGGCTAAACTCGGAGGCAATGTGTAAAGCATTTGCGCCAGCACACAACAGCAACAACATACTAGGCACACCACAAAAGGAACTCCACACAAGGTTATTTATAAAATAACTTTTGTATTGTAAAAACACATCAGATAGGATCACACAATATACATGGTGCCAACTGGCACGGGCAATATTCACAAGGGATTATGTACAGGACAGGGCCACATGGGCCACTGTCAGAATCAGCACTTTTAGAACTTAGAATAAGTATAGCACAAAATAACAGTTAGAAATCACATCCAGTAACTACTGGGAACAGGTACCAGGACCTCACTAGGACCACCTGTACTAAAAAAGAACAACCACCTAAGAATAAAATACATTTAGGGGTATAAACAAGAACACATTACCCATGATGCATGAAACCCATTCAGAGGAGTAATAAAGGAAAACACATGATGCCTAAAAGCATTCAGAGGTGTACAGACAAGGGAAACACATGATGCAGCATTCAGCGGTGTTCAGAACAAAGCACATGATGCAATAAAATACATTCAGTGGTGCAGCGCAAGAAGATACATGTTGCCTAAAACATTCAGAGGTGCAGAGCAGGGAAAAGGAAGACACATGATGCCTAAAAACATTCAGAGGTGCCAGAACAACACAATAGCGCAAAAACACACAGTAGGCAATTACTATTAAAAACATAGAAATCACATTGCGCAGAAATCACATACCAGCCCCCATCTAATAAAGGGACTAAAAGAGCCCTGTGTCCAGAATGTCAGGGCGCGCTGCCATGCAGCGCCAGTCAGGGGTGCGCCACTGGCGCAAAACCTAAACGGTGCAGGTGCCCACTACTTGCTGGGCACCTGGAAACAATCACAAGGGCCTAAACGTTGGAGCTGGCACTAAGTGCTGCGCAGCTGTAGCAGGCCTGGCACCACTGTGCCACCTCTGTCCCTCTCAGGGACTCACTCTCCATCTTGCGCCTACATGGTGCAGCTGCCCACTAATTGCTGGGCAGCTGGAGATCAAAACTGTGACAGGGTCCTCACTGACCCTAGAAGCAAAGTCTGCGCCACAGGCTCGCACTAGTCCTTTAAACCAAATTGCGCCAAGATCTGCACAGACCCTTCTGTTGGAGCCACACAGGCTCTGCACCTACATATTGTGCACATTAGAGCTCTCTAGGCTCTGCAAATAATGGTGGGGACCAGGTGAGCCACACAGGCTCTTTGAATCGCAATGCCCCCGTAGGCTGGAGCGGCCCCCTGCCATCGGGACCGCTCTGTAAATGAGCGCCGCACACGTATAGGCACAGGGGGGGAGCGGACACCGACAACGTGCCCCGACACCATCCTCCCATAAATAACACAGCGTGGGCCCCTCTAGGCCCGAGCAACCATCCTCCTCGTTGGAGCGGCCCACTGCCACACGGGGCCGCTCTTGACACAGTGCCTCCACCGGCACCACAACAATCCATCTGCTCCCTCGCGGAGAAGCAACAGAACTGCCCCCGCCTCACCCGGCCCAGCCCCGGCTCACCAGTCCTCGGCAGCACTTCTGTGGGCAGGCAGCGCGGGACATCTCTCCCTTCACTCAGGAGCCCCGGGATGGACACGGCAGGCGGCGTCCTCTCTTCTCGCTGCAGGGCTGCCTCGGCACACGGGAGCCCTGTTCACCGGGCGCCATGCTTCTTCTTCCCCCGGGCTGCGGGGGCGGGACTTCGGGCCGGCCGTGCTGCAATTGGCCGGCCGGCCAACCACTTCCGGGTCGTCGCGGGCAGCGCGGCGGCCCGGCTAGGCATTGTAGGCGGGGGTCAAACTCACCGAGAGGTAGGCTCTCTCGAGTAAACTCATAACCGGGGCAAACAAAGGCAAACTGGAGACCGCTCGGCCACCACACGGGGTGACAAATGCCGGGTGGGCACCGGCCAAGGCACATGGAGCGCTCTCAAGCGCTTAGCGACAATGCAGCGCTTCCAGGCGCTATAGGCAAAAGAAAAGCGCTCCCAGGCACCAAAGGACAATCCACAGCGCTCCTAGCACTAGAACAGCAGACAAAGCGCTTCCAGGCGCTTTAGGCTATAATAAGCCCTGGCAAAAGCAATAAAAAGTTCCCAGGAGTCCTGGAGGAGCAAAAGTGGAGTAAAACAGCTCCCTGCAAAGAAGCAAAGGGGACCCAGCCCAAGGGTCTCCAGAGTCCAGAAAAACAGCAGGAATCCAGGGCAAAGCCAAGTCCCCCCATCAGCCCATGCAAGGCAGAGGGGTCCCCCAGAAGTCCTCCAGGCATCCAGGGGCTGGGCATCGCCCGCCCCTGGTAGATTCAAGTCAGAAACAAGAACATTTTGGAAGGGGACACAGCCCCTTCTTATACACAGAAAAGTCTTTGAAGTCTTTGTGTAGGCAGTGTGAGAACCAGCTAGAACTGGTTATAGGGAAGTCCTGTCAGTATCAGGGACAGAGGTGACAGTCGCCCAGCGGGGGGTGGAGCCAGCATTGTAATTTGGCAGGCACAGCCCTTCACTATCAGGTGCCATCTCCTCCCACTTCCCTGGCAGCAGATGCTGCCTTTCATCCATGGGCTGACTCAGACAACCTCCTGGGCTCTCCAGCCCCTGTCACCCTCAAACCAGACAGTCAATCCACAAGCAGGCCCAGGCACTCCTGACCCAGGCTCACCAGCCAATCACACGCCAGACACAAATTACACAAATATGCCAACTTCTAAAAGTGGCACTTCTAGACTAGACACAGTCATGCCGCATATACCATTTCGCAGCATTCAGTCTCACGAGTTCTCTCATACCAAACTCGCCCCTGCACTCCCCACACATCAGGAACTACCATGGGCATACATATTCCCCATTCATTCCTATGGGAGGGCAGGTCACTCACCACACATACACAGAGAGCTCAAGCACTTTACACTGTACCACAGTGAAAAAGTGCGCAGAGGCCTAAAATCACCACCACCAGGTTCCAGAAACAGGCTAGGAAAAAGCAAAAAGTCTAGGGGTGAACCTGCCTAAAGGGCCGGGTCCAACACCTCCCATCATGATTAGGGTAGTCTTTCACATCTGACCCGCTGCCCCCCCCTCTCAAGCATATCAAGAGTAGAGGGCTCTCCCTCCGCCAACCCAGAAGTGCACATTTCCTGCCAAATCATCAAGTCGTCCTGCAGCTTCTCATCCCTGCGGGTAAGTTTCATATGGACTTCTTCGGGTAGAGACCACTCTTTTATGTCTCTAAGCCAGACCGACACTTCCGGCGCTCTCTGTCCCATCCATGTGATGGCCACCCTGTACCTAGCTAGCACAAGCATCAGATCAGGGCTCGACAAATCCATCCACCCGCTCGCATTTGTAAGGTAGAATTAATGAGGACAAGCTATTTTTAGGTCCTACTTGCCCTTTCTGGTGAGTAGAAAAACAAACTAACTTTTGTTCTCTGTCTTTGAAAAGGAGCAAATGTTACACCGAATGAGCAATAAAGATGCCTTTAAATCTTGTTATCTTGTCACATTTGCTCCGCTTTCAGAGACGGAGGTCAAGTAGGTTACAGGTGGAGGAGATTTTTTGAGTTACTATACCTGAAGGACTAGTACCATTTTTCGAGCCCTACAGTTGTAGCAACTTAAATGGGAGTTTCCTGTTCTTGGGCTTCCTAATCGATGCAAGCAGCAATGTGTGGGCAATTTACAGAGATACAAAAGTAAGGATTAAGGCAAACATGCATGTGACTTAGAGTAGGCTGAATTTAGAGAGCGGAGTCATGGAGAGGAAGGAAATCAAGAAGTTGACAATTGTACACTTTAAGTCAAGGCTGCTTTCCATGCAGGGCTTTTGAAACTATTGTGGAGACTTTCTAGATAGCATGCACAAACTGTAGAAGGAAACATGATTTGCATGTGTTACAATACCACTGTATACCATGAGAATCCCCGCGCTCACACACACACCCATCACCCTCAGGGTAAATACAGATAAATAAATATGGCTTCATTTGCCCATAAAAACCAATTGAATGAAACTGGAAAGCTGTATTTTAAATGTTTGTTTGAGATTCTCCTTCCCTTTCCATCTGATGATCAGGGTGGGATAGCGGAAAATAGAATCTGTTTTATTGAATTTATGTAAAGTAATACTTTTCATGGCAAGTAGCACTGGGGTTGTCTTTAATCTGAAGCACCCACAACATTGGCACAATTGAGTGTGAGATCCTGCATCTGGTTGTCATTCAGATTTCTTATAGCAGTATTCAAACGAAGAAAAGGAAAAACTCTTTCTAGAAACTTTCTCACCGGAACAGTAAAAACTGTGGTCCTACTATTTACGCTTCCCATCTTCAAGAAAAACAAGTATTCAGCAGCCCCTCCTCAGAGCATCAATGAATTTAAAAGGAGCTCTCTATATTTATCCCTACCCACTCCAGCACCTGGTCTCCTCCCATAAGCCATAGGAATCCAGGCAAATGCCACATTTACCCCTCATCTAGAAGGGGGATCAGTGGCAAGACATCAGCGCTGATCCCATTCAAATTTATAGCCAATAAGAAACCTGGTGTCAGATCTCAGTACCTTAGTTTGTTTGCTTTTTTGCGAAAATTAGGTGTATTTAGAACCAGGAATAACACATTAGCATTGTGTTTGAAAGGACTGTGCTGGCTGAATATCTGAAAGGGGTCTGTGCATGGCCTATGTCTGCTTTTTCATCCATTCGTCTGAAATGAAACAGCTGCTCCTCCAGGGAAGTTTTTCATTTTTTTCTTCAGGGAAGCTGTCAGTGTTGTGTCCTCTGCTGCACTGTCAGTTCTGAAATCACCCAAATTTCTGGCCAGCATGTATAAAGTGTGAGTAAAATGAACTTATGAGGCCGATTCACAAAGTACACTTAGACCTGAAGACTAAGTTTAGACCTAAACAATGGCACTCCCTTTAAATGAGCCCTTTTTATTACCTTTCATTTTTTTAAATAAAGAATTCTGAAATACATACCATTATGGTATCACTCGGCTCCTTGCCCTAAGCGAGTGGCAGGCAATCAAGACAGTTTTTAAGGCACATGCGCTGGTACACATGTCAGACACTGCAGGTTTTTCTGGGCTAGCCTGCTTTCAGCTCTGGCTTCTGAGGCCTGTCAAGCAGTAATACCACATGCCCCACTTGGCTTTAAGTTGGAACAATGAATGCCTAAATAACGTATGCCTTTACAACACAAGCGCAACAATGACCATTCCTGAACAACTTGAGTGTAAACCACGCATGTCTGAAACACACAAATACTTTAAAACACATTAAACATACCTAAACCACGCATACCATTACCACGCATGACTTGCCCACGCATACTATAACAATGCATAGTTGAGAGCAGTGAAAATGCAGACCTTTTCACTAAATATATATTTTATTATTTTGCTTGCAACAAATGATTAAATAACACACAGCTCATTTACTTTTCCAAAACCATTTCAAAAACACAATATTAAGAAAATATTGTGACCAATAACACATTACAATACAGAAACCGGTTTCAAGATATCACGTTTCCAGAGTAGCCCTTACTTAATTTTCACCAAACATTACATGTTTGCCCTATATAAAATGGACGACATTCTATGCCTAGAAGCAAATTAACATAATTTTTTAAAACACTGAAAATATATACACGTTCTGTCACAAACAAACATTTAAAAAAAATGAAGTCCAAAACATGTTTTTGTTTAATTTATGGAACACTGCACAAACATATATAAACTGCCATCCACCATTTTGTAGTTAGTGGTACACTGACTTCGTTCGTGATCACTCGCTCCATTACGAGCTGAGAACTGTGCATCCTATGAAAAATACTGCCATCTAGCTACACAAGTAGGTACATAATTACATATATCTGTTCAAAACCAAAACTTGATTAATGCCTAAACATGTATTTAAATAGTATTTTTACAATATTTTACAGACTGTTAAAAAAATAACTACAGAGGACAACTTGAGTTCCCTTTAGTCAATAACAACTCCGGAAGGTAAAGGAACTCAAATATATTGCAATGCTACTGAAATACATTGGTTTTCTTTTGTTTTTTCTAGACAAACTGCTATCACATATTTTTTATCTCTCCAGAATAGTTGCAAAACATTTTTTTATAGATTAAACTATTAATTAAAAGACACTTTCCAGGAATCCTCAGCCGCTGTACACTGGGTATTACCTTAGGGCAGCTGTTGAACAGTGACTGGGGGAAAAATTACTATTCTTACTTAGTTGGGTACTTACCTCAGGGCAGGTGCTGCACAATGACTGGGCAGCAAAATTGCTATTATTACTCTGCCAAGTACTTACCATAGGACAGGTGCTGGACAGTGACTTGGGGGAAAAATTACTTTCTTACTCCTCCGGGTACTTACTCAGGGTAGGTGCTGCACAGTGACTGGGGGAAAAAAATGACTATTCTTACTCCGTTGGGTATTTCCTTCAGAGCAGGTGCTGCACAGTGACCAGGCAGCAAAATTTCTATTCTTAATCTGCCGGGTACTTACCTCAGGGCAGGTGCTGGACATTGACTTGGGGGCAAAATTACTTTCTTACTCCTCCAGGTACTTACTCAGGGTAGGTGCTGAACAGTGACTGCGGTGCAAAATTACTATTCTTACTCTGCCAGGTACTTACCTCGGGCAGGTACAGGACAGTGACTGGTGCCAAAATAACTATTCTTTCTCTGCCAGGTACTTACCCCGCGCAGGTGCTGGACAGTTACTAGAGTGCAAAAAATTACATAATAAAACACTATTAATTATTTTCGTTTTTTCTTTCACCCATACAAACTATGCCTTCCAAAAAACAATAGCAATTGCTTCCAAGAACAATTTAAATTTAACAACTACTTGTCAAAATTCAAAGTAAGTGCAGAAAAAAAGCAACATAAATGAAAACTAAACATTTTCTTAAAATAAAATTGCATTTCTCTCTTTTTCCACAGAAGTATTGGAAATACAAAAGTGACAGTTTCTTCCTTAATGCAGCAAATAACTTGGACATCAGTTCAACTCGGCAATAATCCAACAAGCCAAAAACCATATCATCCTCATGTAATTAAAATTATATAAACATTCCATAAAGTTAGCAAACCACCAAAGATGTCGACATAACTTAGAAGCTGATTATGATGCTGGTGAACCCGCAACAGTTGGTGGCAGGTTCCCTGCCATCTTGCGGCCATTTCCCGCTCGCCAGATTTTGATGGTGGGCAGTGATGTGGCAGGTGGAAAGCCCAACTGCCACATGTCCGACAGTAGCAAACATTCTAACAGCCTGTTTGACTGCTCCGCATCCCCAAAATGGTGGCGGTGCCTACGAGGCACCACCGTAACCGCCTTAGGCAGCCAACAGCACCCGCAGCAATAGATAAAATGGCACTTGCGGCCCCCGTGGTGGCAGCCGCAATATACCCTGACCTGTGGGACCGCAACCTTGTAGGCGGGTGGTCCACATCCCTGGGACGATGGCGGACAGACAGAAGTACGTCTGCCATCGTAATCAGCCCCTTAGTATTATGTCCAGCACAGTTTTAAACAGTTCCCTTTCTGCACAGGCTACAACAATTGACACATTTATCTTCTTCTCTTTCCAGGCAAAACAACACAAGGCAGCAAGAATTTTATTTTATAAACACATATACTTATACATTTTTCTTTCTCTCTTATTGAACAGATTTTCCAGAAATGGCTTTAGCACATCAAGCAAATTATATAAGGTGACATACAAGAAGCACTCTTTTAAAGTTTGGTGGCTATCTCTGCTGTAAGGAAATATTGGCTGGGCCCAGGGTAAAATTGCAGGTGTTTGCAATATTTCTCTTCCCTCTGGAAGATACCATTGTTCGGACAGCTGAGCATAGCCACCCTGCTCTGCAATGGAAACTGAACTATGTGAAAATGTACGACAAATAAAACCACCAGCACACACCTCCAATGAGCCCTGTGGTTCAGTATTGAGGGTGGTAGCACAAAACATTCCCATACACTTTGCTAGTAGCATGCCCACCATACCCAACCATAGGAGAATGGTCCAGAGGCAAAAACTGGCAAGTGATCCCCACAGTGTAATCCCCTAAACCGATGGAGATATTAACATTGCCCCTCAACTAACTGTGACTATCACCAGTTAACTTTTCCTCCTGCATGACAATTAAAACCCTCAGAAAATTATTTTAGGCCCTCATTACGACGACTGGCTGTCGGAGGTGTTCCCTCCAACAGACAGCCCTTTGGTCTGACTGCTGCAATGTGATGCAGGCGGTCAGACTGAAACCATTTGCGCAAAGTCATAATTAGGACCATATCCAGTTAAATCGTTCCTATGCTGCTGGACCTCTTCCTTGCTTCCAATCTTGACCGTGACACTCCACTGACTGTCAACACAGAAGAACAACCACGTACATGAGGCCTAGTTGAAAAAATAAAAAAAGGAAATTTTTCACCATTTCTTCCTATGTAAAAGCGCATGGAAACTACGTGAATCTATTTTTGAAAATACATCATTTATTGTTTAAAAATCTTGAAATATTTTTGAAAAATGTATTAAAATAAATATGTTTTTATAATTGCTTTTTTACAGTTTGCAAAAATGTTGCTATTTAAAAAACTGTTTTTATTTCTGTCATGCAAATTACTATAATATAAGGTGATCTTTATGCAATTGTCATAAATATATACATATATTTTTTTTAATATGGTAGAAAGTGTTTTAAAAAATATTTTCTCTTTGGTGTCCTTATAATTATCTGTTTCAAAAACGTAATTAATCTGTTATAATTAATACTCGAGTATTAAAATGAATACCTGAGTATTAACACACTTCTGCTCCCATTACCCCATATCCCTTGCTACCCGTCCTTAAAGGAAAATGTTGCTATATTCTACAAAATGTATTTAAGTTTAATTGTAAAATTACATTTAAATACATTATGCCCTCTATAAGTATTAATACTCTTCCCCGTCCAATACCCCTATATCCCTTGCATCCCTTCCCTAAAGGAGAGTGTTACAATATTTAACAAAAATTATTTAAGTTTAATTGCAAAATTACATTTAAATAAATTATGCACACTATAAATTAATACCCAGGTATTATATTGAATACATGACTATTAATACACTTCCCCGTCCATTACCCCAAATCCTTGCATCCCTTCCCTAAAGGACAATGTTGGAGCATTTGTTTTAAATTATTTCATTTGAACTGTAAAATTAAATTTAAATACATTATGACACCTTTAAATTGATACTCCGGTATTAAAATGAATACCTGCGTGTTATTACACTTCCCCTCACAATACCCCTGCACCCCTTGCATCCCATCACTAAAGGAGAGTGTTGCAGTATTTTTTTTTATATTTGAGTTTAAATTTACATACATAATGACCCCTATAAATCAATTAATAGTCAGATATTACAATTAATTATGTTTATACCGCTTTTAAAAATTATTTAAAAATGCTAATACTAATAATATTTCAGTTTTAAACTACTTCATTACTTAAATCCTTACAATATTTATAACATACTCCTATTGCATTTAAAAACCTATATACCTTTGCGTCCCTCGAGATTGCACTGTGAATGCATGGAGAGCAGTGGCTAGGCAAGAGTGCACGTAATTAGCATCATCGTCAGTGATGCTAATCACACACTGTAAATAGATTCACTTCGCATGTTTTTAGCTAAACTGAAATATGCCCAGGGTATCTGGGCATGATCAATGCTACCGGCGGGATTGACATAAAAGTAAAGTACAGGCTATCCTAGGCTGGTGGAAGGTGGATGCTTGCAACGAGGGCTGCTGAGAGGGTGGTGATCTGAGTATTTTAATCATAGCCTCAGCTTAGTCAGCTTTATTAGCCTGTACTGACTGCTCTGTTTCCTCTTGACCTACATATTGCCCCAGTGCAATACAAGAAAACGTGTTGATTGTTGCTCCCTCCTTCCCCAGTCCAGAGAAAATTAATGAAGTATGTTTTTCATTGCTGTGATTGTCTGGCTATCCTTGGTAAAATCCTTTTGTGCTTTCCGTGATACGTGAAATTTCAAGTTTAATCCGTACGAAGGATTGCCCCCCTCAGCAGTTCAAAGCTTAGTTCCTGGAATTAATATAGGCAGGCAAGCCAACAAATCAACGGTAAGGGACCAGTTGAAGGTCTGGATTAGCACTTCTATACAAAGCACGTGCCCTGCCTTCAATATCTGAAGCATGTAAAATCTGCAATAAATGTTTAAAAGTATGTAAAATACTGTAGGATTCAAAAAAGGCTGTAATTAATATTTGGAATAGTTCAGTCTAGTGTGTTCTAGTCTAGTAAATTATATATATGAGAGGGTGTAAAGGACCCACTAATGAATTACTCCAGTGAAACGATTCAATGAACAATAGTGATATGACTATGATCACTCACAGAATGTGGTCTAGTGGGAAAGATAGGATTTGACCAGCAGCAGTCCGGGGGAGGGAGGGAGGGGGGGGGGGGGGGGGGGGGTTGGCGGGGGGTAATAAAGATGCAGAGGGAAAATTAATTATTTATTTAATTTTCCCTCTGCATTGTCCCTCGAAATCCCCTCCAACGCGCCCCCACTGGTCCAGTACTGTTACCTGCACGGACCGCAGCTGGATTTGACCTAGGTTTCATAGGGGATGATTATGAGTTTGGTGGTCATACCCCTGCAGTGCAGCCAAACCCTTGGTGCCACCTGCCAGTTTAGGATTGCAATCCTGGCTTGGCGAGTAGTTGTGCGGCTATCTGATAGTGGCGGTCTGTTAGGCTCTTAGAACAGCCTACCATTCAGACCGTCCCTCTCAGAGCACCAACTGCACCTTCCTGCACATTGTGGCATACAGGCTACACAGTGCAGGAACTAGGGGTGCAAATCCAGGGGCCGCTACATGTGACCCCTCGCATGCTACCCCGGGCCCTGAGATGACAGTGGTCCCTATTAGGGCCCCCTTAGTTGCCTCACCACCACCCTTTTTAATGGTGGTGAAACACCTTGGAATATGCTCAGTATGCCTCTGTGGCACCACCAGCAAATTTCTTCCTCTGACTGCTGCACAAACTAAATGAGATCCTGGATCCCTAGCGGTCACAGCGGTCATGTGGCGGTCCAGCAGCCGCAGTCGTAATACTGCAGGTGGTCCAGCAGTGGGGCGGTGGTCTGGCTCCCACCATGGGTTCGGCGGTAACTCGTAATCAGTCCCTTAGTCTCTCATTGTGCAACTTAGCCACTGGACGTATCTTCCTGTTTACTAAATAGTACACTATTTTAAATACAAGGTGTTTTTCTAAAAAGAAAAGGGCAGAGTTAAGTGAGTGCAAGACACTGTTCGTTTGTTTTGTAGAGCACACCATTTTAAGTTTCATTGGTACAATCTTACTCCTCGCCTGTTGGTTGCACTCCTCAGGCTGTCAGCCTTGCTTGGCAAACAAGAAAACCTTTCATACTACATAGACATGTTCTTTTAAAAAATGGCTATAAAAATGTATGCTTTTTTGTCCATCCATTAATGGAAATGTGCGGAAAACCTGCACTATTTCATATAATTTTTTTTAACCTTTTCCCAGGGGAGATCCTAACTTGTTGAACCCTTCTTATTACAGTCATGCTTGTTTGCACCCCACAATGCTCAATGTTCAGCAGCCGCCACTGGACCTAAAGTCTAAGGGCCTGATTATAGACCATCAAAAACCCACGGTGGTGCAGCGGTGGCGGTATGGCTACTGCTGCACCGGTGTTCCAACTACTGTATTATGACTCTGGCAGTCAGACGTCCATGGGACTGCCGTAACCACTGGGGAACTGTGATCCCAGGCAGTGGAGCTGCATTATAAGGCCACAATATGCTTGGTGGTACTGCTGCAGTACTGCCAAGCATATTATGAGTTTTGTGCACTCATGGCAGTGCTCACGCGATGAAAATGACGGCGATGAGAAAACTAAAGGCGCTCTACAGTGTCCACTGTGGCCTCTGGGCCTGTGGATACATGTATGGGGCAACATGGTGTTGCACCCTGTGTGCTTACACCCCCTTTCATGCATGGGATGGACCTCACAGTTCATGCTGTGCAGGAAAGGGCTACTGTGCTCCTATTGCAGTGCCTTTCTAATAGGCACTGATGTGGGAGCCAAGGGATCGCTCGCCAGACCACGAGGAAACTCGTAATCTGGCAGAGTGCCGGCGGTCGAGTTTGACAGTGTGAGATCAGAGCGCTGGCATGGCGACTGGCCCCACACTGCACACTCCTAATCAGACCCCAAGTTTAGCCCTGAATTCTAAGGTTAGAGTCTGAGGTTAGACTTAAAGTCTAAGGGCCATAGCACAAGGTTGGCAGTCTTCCTCTATGACAACCGCCCCAGCGGTCCTAGGAAGATCACTAAGCTCTTGATGATCTGGCGGCAGTGTCACGGCGGCAGGTATGTTAGGTTCTTAGGAGAGCCTAGACAGCATACCGCCACCATGACAGCGACTACAGCACAATTGTGCGCGGTGTGGCATGAACCATGTCGTGCATGCCACACAGTGAACTTACGATCTTTCAATTTTGGGGCAGCGCATCCACCCGCATGCACCCCTATGGGCAGATTTGCCCGGGGCACTGTTGAGGGCCCCTTTCCATGCCTTTCTGTCAAGAATTTCATGTCAGGGGCCCCACCATGAAATGCTTGGTGGAAAGGCAGATTGGAATCTGCTCGGCGGGGTCGGCATTGGCGCTGCAGCAATTCCCTCCTGCTTTCCACACTGCCACCGGATCCTGGTGGTAATGGTGGTCTTGTGGCGACGCTACGGACAGCATCATAATAACGCGATCAGACCACCGGAGTGGTGGCAGTCAGACCACCACCAAGAGTACGGCAGTCCCAGGATCACCGTACTCATAATTAGGCCCCAAGTTAAGACCTAAAGTCTAAAATTAGACTTAAGGTCTAAACTTGGGACCTTAGTACGAGTTTGGCAGTCTGAGCATGGAGAGCTCGGCGGTGCAACTGCCATATTATGGGTTGTGCGGAATGGCTTAGTGAAGATTGCTGCTCTACCACCGAGACCGCAAGCAGACCGACAGGTTTGCGGTCCGGTGAAAGGCAGCCACCAAAGGGCAGTACAGGGGAGCTGCCCCACAACACGTATTACAAATTGCCTGTTCTACAAGAGGACTGCCGCGGTCTGACTGCCTGCTTCAAGGTAGCGGTGACGAAAGACTTGGGTGTGTTCTCACCCCTTTTTTCATCTTCCAGACAGATTTCAATATGGATCCCTTTCTCCTGGCTCCCTCTTCACAGTAATATCTTCACCCCAATGATTATGACCCTGTTTGGTGTGATCTTCACGTGAGTCTGTTTCAATCCATTTACCCATTGGTAAGACTTCCCACATATGGGATGAACCCCAGTAGTTGGAATATGGTATTTTTTTCATATATGTCATGCATATGTGTGCATCCAAAACATATGCAGTTGAAATGTACACACAGCCATCTATATTTTTGTGAAATATATTCACCACCCATGTTCCCAGTAAACTGCACCTATGGGCTTGCGTGTAGCACTATTTTTCCAGCGCCAAGTGTCTCGAGCTCGCGTGTAGCACCATTTTACCCGCGCCAAGTGTCTCTCCTGGAGCACGCACATGCCCAGATCTGAAACGAAGAGGAAGGGGATGTATTGGAATGTGCCTCGTGAAAGGCAAATATAACTCTATCAGTTGAAAGTCTGCAGGAACGAAAACGCCTTGTCCTGAAATGCATGTGTGTAAGAAAGTGCAGAAATAAAAGTGCCTTCTCCTGAAATATGCAGTATTTAAATCATAGACAAGATTTAAGCACACTCATTTCAAAAGAAAGCATATTTATTTATTCAGACTTTCTACTAACAGTCATGATCTTCTTTGCTTTCCTTGAGGCACATTTCAAAACATCCACTTCAACCTCCCTTTCAGATAAGGAACAGGATCTTTAATCATCATGTGCTGATCATCACCCAGAGGCAGCAATAAAAATGCTAGGACTACAACTGAAGAAACTTCATGGAGGAGTGTTGGAATGGATGGAGTAAATTTCTGCCTGCCTGCCACTTTCCTTGATACACACAATACTCCTTCTTATCAATTACATTTTTTGTAAAGGTACTTTAAGCAGTCAACAGCCCTCTGAAATCCAATTGGGAGCTACCTTTGGATGCACGAAAGGCTTGTTTAAATTAAATTGCATTTATATAGCGCTTACTACCACGGACGATGCATTGAAAATATTAATCTTTGTATTACTTAATAAAAGGTAGTTGTGTACATCAAAAGACTGGCTTAAAAGGCTGCATGAGAATAGATGTTTCAAGGATTGTAGAGAGAAGATGAGTGGGGGAACAGGAGAACTTTATTGCAAGTTGTTTGCATAAAGAAACTATACTACATTAAGGCTTCTTTAAAGTTCTGAAAGGGATCAGAGGTAGAGAAAAGAGGGAAACATTCTGGCTGGTTGGTTACTTGACCAACTCTTATGCTGCCCTAAGGCTGCTTAAAAAATCTGCATATGGAACTTATTAGAGAGACTGGAAGGTGAAGTGTAATCCTTTAAATGAAACAATATGTCCATGTTTTCTCCCCTACCTCTCGCTCATGATCCACTATTCTCCGGTTCCTTTCCCCATTTTGCGCTTTGAAGTAGTCTTGGAGCAGCATAACAATATAACAAACACCCATAATGCTGTATTGTTTTCCTCTTCCACGTACCCCAACTTCCCTCTCTCTTCATTTCTCTTGTTCGCTTAGGAGCAGCCTTGGGATGGCATATGTGCTATACGAATTTCCAGAGTTCCCCAACATTTCCCTGTTGTCTCTCCTCATCTTCGCTCTCTCCAGTCACTTCTTTCCTATTTCTATTCTCATACATCACTATGCAGCAGTTTAAAGATGGCATATGGGCTATGCAAAATTCTAAAATGCTATGACGTTCCTCTTTCCTCTCTCTCTCGTTTGGATACAAATATGTATATATCAACTATTACATTAAGATTAAGACTGACATTTAACCTCATAGCAAGTGCTTCCAATTTTGACAGTTGGGTAATGGAGACAAAAACATTAAATAGTCAAGCTTGTATGTAGCTTTCATTGGGTATTGTTTTGTGATTTTGCAATGGCAAAAGCAATTTTACTTTGAGATACAACAGCCCTGTATTTCACCTTAATCGCTGATGACATGTCTGCTGGAAAACATGCTTTCCAAAACCTAAAATTTATATAACAGCACGTCTGATACAGTGGGTAAATTACAATATCTAGTATTTTGATTGACGCCTTTGTAAAAAAGAGGAAGTGCTGAAGTTTTGATTCTAATGCATGTTTAAATGTATGTAACCCAAAGTCCCTGGTACGACGGAGACTTATTCGGGGGTTAGAAAATTTACCGTAATAGTTGTCAGGCAATTACCAATTGACCTGTTTGCAGCTAATGTTGATTAGATGTGACGTGAGTTTGTTGTCCACAACCCACTAGAAGTTGAGTAACTTCTTGCTCTGAGGATTGTACCTATTACTACTTTTAATAGGATGTTTGTGAATGTTAGGAGACAAATTCTGTGTAATACAATGGATGCATGGAACTTGAAGACAGATGTGAATGAAGCGATATCTTAGATCAGATGTCGAAATACTCAGGTATTTTCTGTGAACTCACATTTTTCAATTTTTCCATGACAAAGAAATTGAAAAGTGATCCATTGCTGGAGTCTCTTTAGCATGATTTTGTATGGGAAAATATTTGTCTCACTTGGACACTGGGAGGTAAATAGATTGAGATTGTGAAAGAATATGTTTATTTGGGTCAAACATTTCAAATAACCTTCAAAATGCTTTCCACCTACAGCATCTCCGGCGAAAGGTAGACGCCCCTGCTGGGGCATTTCAGAGATTTTATTGCTCAACTGGGAATAGACACTTTAAATCCCTGCTGTAGGTTTACAGTATGAACATTCCACCCATATTATCTCATGCCTTGGAATATATACAGATTAAAACCTGGCATCCAATAAAAGTGAAAGAAGGTATTATTCTACGGAAACTGCTAAAAGTCACCCAATTAGCCCCCAAATAAGCCTTCCGTCTCGAGCTTTCTTTACTAAGCATATACTCTCGAGCCTTTTTTCATATTATACAGTGGGCTTTTAATCTTTTACATGCTGTTCCCGGCTCCCTACGACACATATTAAAATTAGAGACTGTTAGAGAAGAATCAGCAATGCATACTTTTAATAGGAACCTTAAAGTAGCCCTTGAGGCATCACAATGCACTGTAGCACTTTTGCAGGCTTGGTGTTGGGCGCATCTGAAGCTCTTTTTAAAATGTACGACGCCGAGTATAAGCTTTGCATTAGATAAGGAGCACGGTACCCAAATACAGTATATAAAACTCCCGAGCACTATTTACAGTTCCTGTTAGAAGTTTCTTTAAAGTTGTTTTGAAGTGCATAAATCTAACAGTCAAAAATTCATGTATTTTATTTGCCAACTTTAATTTACTTGCCTATAATGAGTTTTAAAGCATTTCTACAACTATTTTATATTACGTAATTGTATTTGTTGACCTCAGTTGAGGTATGACTCAAAAAAGTAAAAATTTGATTTGATGTCCCACTTGTGACTATTACATGCAACTAAACTGAACCATAATTCGCAATTTTACTTTGATTTTTAAATAAATCTTTTGAGGGAGCAAAACTACTGATTTTAGTACCTTGTGTGCTGCACTCACTTGCATTGTAATATTTCATGTCTTTGGTGCACATAGCCTAGCCTGAACTGCACAAAGACCCTTTGTTTCCGCACACAAAGGAAAATAGTTGGAGGGAACATTGTTCACCACTGCAGCAAGATACCTGCCTCCACACTGCCGGCCCTGTGATCAACTTGTAATACAGTAGTCTGTGGACTTCCAGTGCTATGGGCTGCTGAGGGACGCGGTCCTGTAGCCGTCGGACCGGCAAACTTGTAATAAGGCCCTTTGACTTCAGACCTAAGTTTACTTTTGTGAATTGAACCCTATGTCTGCAGATGCAGAATTATAGAAAAACAACACACAAATTGAATGTTGCAGCCAAGACAGAAAAATCTGCTGAAGACACCCAAAGGGCTGAGAAACAGCTTGATCTGCATAGCAAATACTTTGCATAAACACAAATTGGCAGTCTTATTATTTCCATCCTTTGTGTGGTGTCTTAATCAATTTCTTGCAGCACTCCAAAACTACAGTAGGAAGTAAATATATAAAATAAAATTACTATTATATGCCAGAAAAGTGATAAAATGTTTAAACATTAGGTAAATAGTAGAGCAGGAAATAGAGACTAGACCCTATCCTGGATAATTTGTGTTCCAGTGGTGGAACTCCTAAATGGCTTCTAAGCATCACAGGTCAAAATACCCTCTCCGCTAGCTTTAGCGCATACAGTCCTATTAGTTTACACTGCGTTCTACACATACTGAGCATGCTGTTGTCTTCAGAGCGTTAGGGCACAAAACACAAAGTCCAATAGCATACAACAGTACATGGCAGTAAAACACTCAATATTTACAGAGCATTCATTTTGAGGTCGTCCCTTTTTGCTTTTCTCTTCAGTTAAATGTAAAATGTAGTTATCCTCGGGGTTAGAGTCCATTTATACTAGGTAAAGCATTATCCATGCCAACATGCTATGCACACTGTTTTAACTTGTTTGGGGTTAGAAGGGAGGAGAGCTCTTATACTATAGGAGAGGGTTTTGCTGTAACTCAGTGCTACGTTAAGCTGAAATGATTCCTCAACCAGATTAGAGGGGGAGGCCTGTAGCTACCCCTCCCCCCATCCTGTCGCTCTTGTGTTCCATTTTAAGTTTGCCCCGTCAGTTGTTACTAGGTAGGGCAAATCTGGCGAATCCGTATGCTGGTGACAGTATACACCGCATATGGGAAAATGGCCTGATTGGGTCCTACATGGGTATGGTTTCAGTCAAGGTTCTTACATAGTGCCTGGTTTCTGTCCTAAACAAAGTCTTTGTAAGTGGATAATGTACCTGCGCATGGCGTCAATGACTTAGCAAGGTGCAGATGCTGCAGAAAAGATTCTGTCAGTTAGCTTAGAAAGCAGTAACACTGACGGATGAAGACACTCACCCAGTGGTGGTTGTTACTAGACAGGAAGAAACTAGAGAAGACCCCTGTTGGTGATAATCTGCAGAAGGGGAAATGGCCACATAATTTCTTACTTAGAACCTGGCCAACACAAATTATGGAGGGGCAATCATAGACTTACCTACAGCAATGCGTGCAACCCCATTAGTATCAGTCCTGCCAAGTGTCCTGCATCTATTGTTTCAGTAATGCATTTGGAAAATTTCCAGCTTCATTTCGAGGCCTGAGAGTTCTGTCGCAGAGCAAATCTCATGCTGGCACTGTTTTCTTTAAGAACTTTCATGCCTCTGTGACTCACACCGTGTCCAACCCACATTATCAACTAATGAGGAGAAGCATTACAATATGTATCCCACCCCTATAAGTGATGGCTGATTGTTGGCAAGAATGTTATATTCGCCTTTACCTCCCCTAGCACTGGTTGGGAGTAGGACTCCGCTGTAATGAATTTCCTTTCTCCCACATGGGCCTGTAGACCACCTGTGCAGTGACATCTCCTTACATGTGTGTAGAACTTCAACACTAGGGGCACTTCAGCCCAAGTGATAGATACATAAGAATCCTTCACCCTCCTGATCCTGCTCAGAAAATTCTACATGTGGTAGTTACTTTGTCCTCCCAGTCCTGAGCTCAGTGTGATGTTCATACATAGACTGAGCATTTACCCTTTCACAAGACAATCCGAGTGAGAGTAAATGAATATGATTTTTTTGTTTAATTAATTCCGTTTTGTGACTGCTTTGCATTACTTTGCGTTAGGGAGGTGTTCCATGGGTTGGGCATGGCCGTGCCAGTGCATCCAACCATGGATGGATTCTGACACAGATCCATATCTACAAGGAATTGTAGGCAGGGATTTGCGCCAAAATTTTGCACCTCCCTAAGGCTGGCGTCACGAGGAGAAATATTTACTCTTTGCATGTGTCCTGCATTCTGCACTTTCTGGACCCCACTGACAAGGCCGCAGCAAACCTGCTCGCTGACCTCGCTACAGCTGACCTCCATCTGCAAAACCCCAAAGCCACCCATGAGAAAGGTCAGCTTTTGGACCCCATATTCTCCAACGTCGGAAATTTGCGTGCCCAAGACCCCACGCCCTTACCATGGACTGACCATATGCTGATCCTCATGCACTGGTCACTCGAAATGACACCAGCGCTCAAACATAAAACAAGGATACAAGCCAGACGATGGCACAAGTTACTACCTGAGGAATGGGAGGCTAAATTACGCGATACCATCGCCCCCTTGTCCACGGACCCGAACACCGCAAACAGAGAATTCATGGACTGGCTAGTTCGACCCCTAGACAGCTCCATTCCCTTGACCAGTACTCTCAAACATGTCAAAAGACTTAGCCCCGCTCCCTGGTACACACCCGCCCTCACTGCCCTGAAAAAACTATGCAAAAAGTCAGAACGCACGTGGAGGAAAAGCAAATCAATAGAAGAGAAAAGTGCATACCACCACTCCATGAAAGCATACAAACGAGCCCTACAAGAAGCCAAAAGAACTTACTATGAGGAAAGAATAAAAGACTCCTCCTGTTCATCTAAGGAGACCTTTTCAATTCTTAAAGAACTCCTTCATGTCCCGGACCCCCCTCTGAAACCCATGGACCCTAAAGCCGCTGAGG
Organism: Lissotriton vulgaris; assembly: GCF_964263255.1. NCBI lineage: Eukaryota > Metazoa > Chordata > Amphibia > Caudata > Salamandridae > Lissotriton > Lissotriton vulgaris. Next base: position 916,912,914 of record NC_141691.1, on the reverse strand, counting down.
AAAAATGTGCCAAGCTGGCTTCCTTCTTCAATGATAAAATTTAAAAAATTCTCACCTCCCTCCCGTCCGCCAACTCTGACTCCTTAGAGAGAGTCAAGGAGCTGATGCCCCCCGCCAACACACCCCTTTTGGAGTTACTTGGCCCAGTTACAGAACAGGAAGTTAGGGCCATTTTCACCTCAACCAAGAGCGGAGCGCCTAGCGATCCTGTCCCTATACGCTTCGCAAAAAACATCACGCAGACCATAGTTCCCCAACTGACAGCCCTGATCAATATCTCGCTGGAACAGGGAGAGGTCCCTTCCAACTGGAAGGAAGCTGTCGTCAAAGCGCTCCTCAAGAAACCGTCGCTCGACTCCACTGACCTGTCCAACTACAGACCTATCTCACTCCTCCCGTGGATAGGTAAAGTGGCCGAGAAACTCGTGAACAAAAAGCTGTCCTACTACCTCGAGTCAAACCATCTTCTCAACGACTCACAGACAGGCTTTAGACCAGGTCAGGGCACGGACACTGCTCTCCTCGTAGCCGTAGAAAGAACTAGGGAAATCATCGACACAGGAGGATCAGTGGCAGTGGTCCTCCTAGACCTAAGTGCGGCCTTTGATACGGTCAGTCACCAGGTCCTAACCCACCGTCTCGAGAATATTGGGGTCAAGGGCAGAGCACTGAAGTGGCTATCGTCTTTTCTCTCCCGACGTTCCTACCAAGTATGGGAAGGCGAAAGCCGCTCCTCCTCCATCCCCCTCCAGTGTGGTGTGCCTCAGGGCTCTTCCCTGAGCCCCACGTTGTTTAACGTTTACATGGCCCCACTGGAGGAACTTGTCTCACCCTTTGGAGTCACTATCGTCAGCTACGCTGACGATACACAGCTGGTGGTGACACTCTCCCACCCCAAGCTTGAGCCCTCCAACCTCCATGACTGCCTCTCCAGCGTTCATAAGTGGATGAGCGACTCCGCTCTGAAGCTAAACGGCTCCAAAACGGAGATCCTGCTCCTAGGACAAAAAACTATGAACCTCCCCTCTAACATCTGGCCCGCCTGCATGGGGGATCCCCCCACCCCCAAGAAGGAGGTAAAAAGTCTCGGAGTGTGGCTCGAGACGGACCTTACCTTTCAGTCCCAGGCAAGAAAGACAGCCGGGATATGTTACGGTTTACTTAAGTCTTGTAGGAAGGTAATTCCACTACTTCCCTTCCAGTCGCGCCTCATGCTGATCCAGGGCCTAATTTTATCTAGGCTGGATTACAGCAATACCATCTACCTGGGCGCCCCTGAATCCACCTTTCAAACCCTGCAAAAAGTCCAAAACGCCGCAGCCCGACTCCTAACAAACACCCCGGCCAGATCATCTGCCAAGCCCGCTCTTAGGAAGCTTCACTGGCTCCCTATTAGGGAAAGGGTCGCTTTCAAGGCCCTCTGTCTCGCCCACAAGGTTCTCCACAATACCGGCCCGCCCATACTTAACAAATGGATCAGTCCCTACAGACCCACGAGAGCGCTTCGCTCGGAGCATGGAAACCTCATTATAATCCCGAAGGTGAAAAAGGCCCGCATAGGTGGCCGCCGCTTCTCGGTTAATACTGGTAAGAAGTGGAACGCTCTCCCTCTGAGCATCAGAACAGAACCTAACCTCCTTCGATTCAGAAGAGCACTCAAAACCCTACTCTTTCCCTAATCTGGCATCCCCCTGTCTACACCCTTAGTGAGCATCATGGTTCAGCGCTGGGATACCCATTGGGTGACTACGCGCTCTACAAAACTATAAAATAAAAATAAAATAAATAAATAAATTCTGCAGCACACATACAAAGAGGAAATTGCCTTACAGCATAGGTTTTGTGCAAAAAGGTGCCTGCATTAGTGAATGCCTGCTGAAAGTGCCCCAGCGTAGGGAAAGAGCAGTAATGCACCACTTCTTTGTAAATATGGCACAGTTCTAGCTCCAGTTTTTCCAATTCAGCGCAGTAACTTTACTTGAAATCAAATACTTTTTACTACGGGTTTCTTGTCAACGGCCATGACAGCATTAGGTGTAGGCACAGGTAGGCAAGCCAGTAAATTCACAGAGAGCCGGACAGACTTAGAAGCATGACTTGACCCTAAGACTAAAACGTAAACATAGCCATTGTCATGTAAATAAAATAAGTCTATTTTTTTAATAGTGCAAGTATAATTGACTCCTTACTTTCAGAATGGATTGAGCTGTGCATCTTTACACTCTCAATATCAGCAACTGAAGTCTGGAAGGGGGCTTTGATTTACCGTCCACCTGGCTACAAGAAAGATATTAGTTAGGAACTAACTGATTTTATCACACCCCGTATTTTAGCTTCTGATAAATTTCTCCTGTTGAGTGACTTCAACTACCATGGTGAGAATATTAACGACCAAGGAGTGTCCCAGTTCCTAGCTGGTATGGAGAACTTAAGGCTGAAACAAATTGTCACTGGCTCTACTCACAGGGCTGAACATACGCGACCGTTGCCTGGACCATGCGGTAGTGGTTTACAATGGTGGAGCACAGCGGGGAGTACAGCGGAAGACGCGAGCTGGCAGCCTTTCTATACCGTGAAACGGACAAGGACTGCGCGCATACAGGTAATACTGTACACCTGTAGCTGGATGCGACTGTTGGGACAATATATAGCCCTATGCCTAGCTTATCTTAAATAAGTGACATCCGAGAACATACTCGCCAGAGGGGAAGGAGACATGAGTGAAGAGGCCAGCGCTAACTCTTAGACTTGGTTAAATGTCCCTACCTCCACGAATTGCAGTACCAGCGACATAGAGCATGAGAAACCAGCACAGATGGTAAAACGCAGTATCATCTCGAAGAAGGGGGGTGATGACGGCCAAGGAGACGGCTCGCGCTGCGATTAAAATGGCGGCTCGACTTACGGAGTAACCGGAGACTTTCTTGCTTACACAGCGGCGGTGCGGACGCAGCAGCATCTGTGAGGAGCGCTTCACCGGCCAAGGTACTGTTTGTTTTGTGGACATTAGCGGTGTGCAAAGTGCCTTTTTGACTCTGGCTGGTGCTGCATTATCTACATTTGCCTGACCATAAGATGGCGGCGATGTCTCGTCAAATGGTGGTGGACTTCATCCCTTCATAACCGATGTCCTGGGGATACCATATATTCTCACGCCGGGGGGTGCTTTAAATACAATATTTAGCGTGTCCCTCACTCCATGCACTGCGAAGCCTACATGCCCCTTTTGATGGTGGTGGCCCGATCGGATCGATGAAGAAGGCGTCTGCTGTTGGGCTGCGGACAAACTCCAGGTTTGAAGCTGCGGGAGCGGTGGGGATCGAGTGTTGGTGGGGCTTCATCGGCTTCCCCTATCCTTCCCCCATCCCTTGACTGTCTCCGATCCCTCCGTCCGCTTCCGCTGTGTTACTGGGGCCTCTAAGACGCTGTCTCGAGCAGTGAGTCCCGCTGAGGAGATCCGACGCGGGCACACCTGCCTGTGTTACGCCGTCGGCACAATGGGGAAACCAAAAATCACGCAGAACCTGACTATACCCGAGACTGCCCTGGAGAACCAGCCGTATACCCACACATTGGCTAAGCTGGCAACTATAGCCCACCAGATCCATGGGAACTTCTTGCCGAACTACCTTCCCCCTACCCCGCCTCGCTCTACTCCTCTCCACTTTCCAGCTATTGACCTCTGCCTTCACCTGTCCTGGCCCTAGTTCCCACCCTGTTTATCTCCTCGCTCAACTCCGCTCCACTTTCCTGCTGCTGAACTCTGCCTTCACCTGTCCTGGCCCTTAGTCCCCACCCTGTCTATCTGTGAATTTCCCCTCGTCATTTGAGATCTAGCTATTTTGTCTGATGCCTGATAGAGCTACCTGGTTTAGCTATAGGGGAGATGGGCCGTGGACTCCCTCCTTGGTCGTCACCTACCCAGTCGGCCGTTACACAGATTTCATTTCGTCTCTCCCTGTTGTCTCTTCCCCCATCCCCCCTTTCTCTTCTTCCATGCCCCCTCCCCTCTAAGCTCCATTTATTTTGCCCCCCATGTTTCTTTAATTTTTTTTCCCATTGAGACCGAGCTATTTGGCCAATGCACGGTGGAGCTACCTGATAGCTATAGAGGAGATGGGTTTTGGGACTTCCTCTCGAATGTCACCTATCCAGCCGGACTTTGGACAGACTTTCCTTTCGTCTCTGCTGTATCTCCCTACTATCCCTTTACCCTTACCCCATTCCCCTTTGCACTTCAATCATCTCGTCCTCTATGCTCTTGCATTTGTTTGTCTTGCATCTGATGTTAATTGGAACTGATGTAATCTTGTAATGTAACTTTTGTGGAACCTCATGTAAAGCGCTCGGATACCTCCGGGTCTAGCCAGCGCTATATAAAACTCCTGAATAAATAAATAAATACCTTGGATCTTATTTTTTACAAATGTAGCTGATGTAGCAAGTGAACCACCTACTCCAAATATATGCTCCGATCATTATCTGCTTGAGTTTTCCATTTTACGCAAAAACTATTTTGCAAAAACTAAGATTTCTGCAGCCTCTATCGTCCTTCGAAGGCGGTCACTCCCACCTCCTTCTCAGAATGCTTTCTCCTTTTCTTCGGAGATGCCCTGCATCCTGGTACTTCAATGACTGGCAACATTAAAAAATGCAAACTTGTAGAACGATGTTGGCAGGCTACTAAATCTTGAGTGGATAAACCAGCTGGCCAGGACTTTTTCCTTAACTTTAACAACATGATCAGAGGTGCTCGAAAAATGCCTGTTATTTCTACAATTACCCTAGCGGGCAATTCCCGAAGAAGCTTTACAAAAAGCTATACAGCTTTTTGAAACCTTGTGCCTGCATCACTACTGTCCTGTCATCCCAGAATTTATGCGATTCTCTAGCTAAGGTTTTTGAAAATAAAATAAATGCCATCTATAAAAAATGTTGTGTAAGCCCAGAAATCCCAGGTACTGCACTGGATGTGAGTTATTCTCATCATACTGCCTCAGCTACTCTGGAGGCTTTTGAACTCTGTTCAGTGTAACAGGTGCGGGGGATGTAAGCTCTGGTACACTCAGGCATCCTGCTAGACCTTTGCCCACCTAGAATAATGTCCAGTCTAGCTAACTATCTGGCTCCTTCAGTAAAATCATTGTGTGAATGAAGAATCAACTTTGCCAAACTGCCATTAGACTTGAAGTGTGCACAGGTATATCCACTTCTCAAAAAGCCTTCTGCCAATCCTGAAGATCTTGCTAGTTATAGACCTATCTCGCTACTACCTTTTCTTACTAAAATTCTGGAGAGCTATATTAACAAACAACTCGTATCTTATCTAGAAGAACATCGGATCTTAAACTCATCACAATCGGGTTTTAGAGCACAATACAGTGCTGAGACAGCACTGGTGGCAGTTGCTGACCATATACAACTCTCTCTTGATGTAGGAACCCCAATCATGCTGGTTCTATTGGACCTGTCTGCCTCATTTGACACTGTCTCCCATTCCATTCTCATCTGCAGACCATATGAAGTAGGTTTCCATGGTAGGGCATTACTTTAGCTCAGGACATTCTTGACAATGGTATCTATCAGGTCTGTTTGGGTTTGTTTAAATCAAGAAAGATACTTTCTAATAAAGGAGTCGCTCAACATCTTTGTTGCACATCTCGCAGGTGTTGTGAGATCCTGTGGTGTGGAGATTGTTTCATACATGGATGACCATCAACTCCTTATCTCGTTCGGTCCTGACCCAGATATGGTGAAAAAACTATTTGCGCTCTGCATGATGGAGAGAGCTGACTGGGTGGTCAATAATTCTCTCGAACTAAATAAAGAGAATTCTGAGATTGTGTTGTTTGGCAAAGTGCACGAGCTCTGGTCAGCTGACTGGTGGCCTACGGATCTTGGACCAGCCCCCACTCCTACCAAGTAGTGAGAAATGTAAGAAAAAGGCAATCTTCATGCTCTGTGGCCTGGCCCTTTATCAGTCTCAGCCCATGCATCTACGTTCAAAACCGAGTTATTACTTGCATTCCAGACAGTTAAGATCTTCTGACAAAGCCTTTGTGCAGATTCCACATGTGAGTCCTGCCAAATTTGGCGGTAGAGCTGTCTCCTATTGGCTTCTCATTATTGGAACAATCTTCCGTTCTACATCCGCACCTGCCACATTTCTATGAATTTCAGGAAGATGATAAAAGCATGGTTGTTCTAGACTGTCTTTACTATGCCTACTCAGCGCAAGTGACCAGATACAACTCCGGAAGTGATTCATGTGCGAAATCAAGTACATATAAAATATAACAAGTTTTTACAATTAGTAGATTATATTATATTATAGCATTATGTACCATTTTTAAAAAGAATACTTTGTAGACATAACCATTGACAAAATTAAGAATCAATTTGCCTCCAAATACCAAATAGGTGTTGCCATGAGTGTATCAAGAGTTATGATGTGTGGTATATAAATGGCCCATTTTATTTCCGTATGTAGAGCAACATTGAGTTTGTGCAACCTATGTGAGAAGTGAAATTTAGTTTTTCTGTATTTAATACCTTGAACTCATTTACTTCTAATCAAGGAAAATGGGATAAGATAAGGCTAAGTCTTTTTCTTAGGATCGCACAAATTAGTCTTGCAGGGAAGCAGGGATTTCAAACAAAGATTTCCAGTCACACAGTCTGCAATTCAGCCACTAAAGCAAGGGTCAGATGTACGACCCACCAATTTGTGACTCGCAAATTGGGATGTACAACAGTTTGTGTTTGCGATTCCTAATGGGGTTACAAATTGCATACCTCATTATTATTAATGCGGCAGGCGCAATTTGTTACCCCATTAGGAATGGCTAGAACTCACAGGGATGGTGGCCTGCTGGGGTCAGAAGACCACCATGTCTGTGACTGCTTTTAAATAAAGCAGTTTTCTTTTTTGAAATACAACCCGGTTTCCTTAAAGGAACAAAGGATGCATTTTAAAAGAAGAAAAATGTAACTTTTCAGTTTAATTTTTTAAGCGCAGGCTGTGGTCCCTGGTATCGCTGCCTGCCCTTAAAAAACAAGTATTTGACCCATTCACAAAGAGGAAGGGGTACCCTTTCCCGTTTGCAAATGGATTACCACCTGCTTGAAGTAGATGGTATATTTCGAGTGTTTTGCGACCGCAATTGCGGTTGCAAAACGTTCATACATACAAATGAGAATCGCTATTAGGAAGGGACACCCTTTGCACGCCCTTCCTAATAGAGAGTTGCAAACCTCATTTTGCAAATCAGTAAAATTTACTGATTCGCAAAATGAGGTTTTTACATGGCCATGCCCTAAATTGTGGTCGCAAACGGGCCAATTGCCCGTTTCTGACCACAATTTAGGGTCGTCCATCTGGCCCCAAATGTCCTCTACACTCCAGTTTTACACTAAAGTGCAGTGCTTCAGAATCTAGAGTGTACACTGTGTCAAAATAGGCATAAAAATGTCAAACCACTTGCACAGCGTGAAATAAATATTTCTAGCAACTGATTAAACAGCCTAACTGTCATTTAATCTTACAGGGGAAACATAATCGATACTGGAGAATATAAGGCAGAGCAGCAAACTACACTGATAAAAGCACCTTTGTGTTTTATGATGTTTTCCATTCTACAAGGTTAACTATAAGACAGGGCAGCCTTTTTTATGTTAATATATCAATGGAATCCCCAGACACCGCAAACCAAAGTTTTCCAGGAGAAGCCCACCACTACAATGGAGAAGAATAAACACATCTGAAAAACTATGAAGTCAGCAGTCTTATTGAGGTTAAAAGATCTCCGTTTTTTTTAGTAAAAATGCATTCCATCTGTAGATATAGCTTAATTTGTCGATATTGTACTTAAGTTATATTTAATTTGGAAATGTTAAAGGAAAACACAAATTTTGTAGTTGTTTTTTTCCCTCTGCTTAATATAAAGCGACATTTACCAAGATGCTGAATTCTCTTTTTTTCCCAAAACTGATTTGGGGAGTGAAGAACTTGGTGGGTACCCAGGATGCCTTGCTTGGCTTAAACAAGTTTGGCTGTTCCACCATGGAACAAGGGCACAGTCAGAGCTATAGTTGGTCTCAGAGTAACATAATGAAATTGTGGAAAACTGTAATCCAAAAATGATATCCTCTCATTTTTTCAATTTTACTAGATTTTAAAATTGAACAGAGATTTGTGCAGCAAGTTAACTGTGTATTTTTAAATCCATTTTTTAATTTTATAATTGCATTTGTCCACATCATTCTTATACAGATTTAATAAAATAAAGTAAATGAAAAGCATATGCTTGCCTCAATAAAGGCAATCGCTTCTGCTATACAAGGAGACCTGTTTTCTCTCCGTTTAAAAAAATGCTCTGTGAGCCATCACATGGGTGAAGGTAAGCCCTGTTTTTGAACTTAATAAAGATCCTATGATAGTGAACGTGTGTTACAGCAAACTAACCTTTCTTTTTTTGTCTAAGCATAGCAAACTTAATGTTCTCAAAATAGAATCCATCCAACGAATTTGATTATTATTGATCAACTCGAAGTGAAGGCCTTGAAGTTCCCTGTTCAAGTCACCTATCACAAGTGTATGTAACTAAGACAGAAGGTTAGTCTGTAGTTCCTCCCGTATTCTTAAGTTAGTGAAGTGATCAAAGTGGAGTACTATTAAGGTCAGGTTAAATAATGATTGGGAGCTGTCGCAGCACTATTCATAATTGTCTGGATAAGCAAATTTACGGTACCATTTAACATGAAACAGTTTCTCTTGAATGCCTGTAGTAAGTTTAAGTCTTTTCTGTTGATCATTTCATTTGTGAAAAATTGAGAGGAGTAGTTCCAAAGCTCAAACTGAGATTCTTGCTCCGGCGTTTTTTCCATTATTTTCTAGCACTCCAGTCCTTCCTATCATTAGACAATTAATAAACTGAAAGTCCGCTCTATCACAAGTCCACACAAGTCTGAGCAAAATACACTGGCGTTCAGAATCACAGGAGCAGATTACACATTTAACAGAAAATGTGCTATCACTATTAAGAAATATTATTAGGGGAGAGTAACTTCTACATACACCTACCTGTGATTAATCACAGAATTTCTTCAGATAACGTAGGATATGAGATAATTCTTGATCCTCATTGAAGGCATAGGAGTCATTACGTCATACAGGAATTTTTCATTTGAAACGTAGGAAGTGTGATTATGACGCTGACAGTTGAGTCTGTATGATACATAAAGGGAGGGATGAGATATTTAGCAAACATTCTCAAATAAATCACTATATTTTTTGCAATTAGAAATGGGAGTCCCCTATTTCCTATTTTTTGGGACCCACTTTTTAACAGGACTCAAACAATTCTTTTATAATCTAGTTTAAAATATAAATAATGTATATATGCTTGTCTGTATGTATATGGTATTTCTGTTGTGCAAACCTAGCGAAATAAGAATGAAGTGGTGTTCAAGCTCAAAGGCAAAGTTACAGTTAGCAACTAATTGGTGGGGTCAGTGGCGGTGCGTCCATTGGGGGCGTTGGGGCGTTGCCCCCCTAGCCATGGACGACTGCACTGCCAATGAATAATGACTTTTAAAAAATAAATACGACTTTTTAAAATGAAATTTGAGCCGAGCGCACTGCGCGCTACCTGCTTTAAGAAAAGCCCGGCCGAATCTGGCATCCATAAGGAAGTGGGCCGAGGGGGCGGGGCTGCAGCAGAGTGACAGGCAGGCAGGTCACACAGACAGGCAGCGAGGTGCTGACTGCGCATGGTAAATCCCGGAGTAGTCAATTTTTTGACTGACCCGCGCAAGCGTACAGTAGACCTTCCCTCCCCTCCCCGTCCCTCCTTAGCACTCAGATACATAGGGGGACCCGGGGCCTCGGTCTCATGTAGGGCAGATAGTGTCCTGCTCGTAATCCAATCCTGGCGCAGTGGCGCTGTTCACGTGGCGCCAGGATTGGCTGCTGCAGCAGGATGGTGCAGCGCGTGGGTGTTGGCTGCTCGGAAGAGAGTAAGTGTGAAACTGAAAGTCATATAGCTGAGAGGGTGTGTAGTGGCGCCAACGGACCCGGGGCCTGCTCAGGAGTCGGACCTCAGGTAGGATTGTTTAAATATATATTTTATGTGGCGGGGTCTGGCCCAGTAGTAAGCCATGTGGCTATTGTTGTGCAATTGTGATGCAATGCTCGTCTTGTCTGTGCGTAGGCGAGACTCGCCGATCTGTGGAATGAACCGTGTCTGAGTCTGGCTACAGTTCTGCTTACTCATATTTCAGTTTTTTTTTGCAATCAAATACTTATTCACTCGTACCGTACTGTAAATCATCTGACTCGTGCGTTTCTTTACCTATACTCCAGTATACTGATTCCCCCTAGGTCCAAAGTAAGTCTGGCCTGGCTGTTATCCTGAATCCCTGCAAGCATCATGCATTGCTCCGGGACCGCATTCATTGAAATCATGTATGGAAACATGACAGTTTTGCATAGGGTGCCGGGCGATGCACTATTATCTTAGAGTCGGAGATCTGAGTTCAGAGAGATGTGAAGAGCAACTACAACGAGTACAGGTGGAAAGGTCAGCGCTGCGGTAATGAGTGGGACTGGGATTGAATATTAATAATGAACTAGGCTGACATCCTTGACCCTGAGTGATATTCAGGAATTTCTGGTCATCATGTAACTGTGTACAGTCTTCTTGTTATGGCTGTCTTGACAGTGCGGTCGGGTTCAGTCAGAGCGGAAGACTTACGATTCCTAGCAGCCCATCCACACACTGCCAGTTCTCTCGTACACCGGAGCACTAGCGATATGTTCAGGCCGTCATCACAAACACAGCACTGATGGCTTCTCTCAAACTGTGCAGCTTAGCACTGTCATGCCTTGATCATACCTGTTGCTGTCCCCATATCCACCAACATCCGATGAGTGAGAAACTGCTTTTAATAGGCTTCTCCGCTTATATCTACTTAAATTGAAGCACTTTCTGAAAGGTGTTGGTATATTAGAATGTCAACTGATTGTATGGGAGACACTGACACATGTAGCTCCATTTGAAAGTTATCTCGACTCATAGGTCAATATTTTATTGGGCTCGATAATCCTTTTTTAGGCCCCAACAGGTGCTTGCTTTTGAATCGGGATTTACAAGTAAAGTGAAAGTACAATTTTTTTTCTAAAACAGAAATGTATCAAAATAATGCCTGGTGAAAACTGTACAATGAAACGCCACACCAATGCATGAAAACCTCTGTTGAGCTCTATGGGTTGTGATATTGAAGCTATACCTTCAGAGTTGGTACTCGTTTCTTTAAACTTTGCTGGTAGCATAATAAATGTGTAGTTGTGCGAGAGACCCAATATTTCTTTGTTGCATGTTTTCAGGAAATTAGAAGGAATGAAATGACTTCCCCTCACAAAGGTGTTGTCAGCATTGACTCTGGCACTTAGCACGCGAGCCCTCCATCGCATGGAAACCACGCTAACATCACCACATTGTCTGTAACCAACAGCGCGCCATTGCGCACTATTTGAGGAAGATTCGTTATAGACCAGCAATAAGCTATGTTTTCATTCGCACAGTCTTCTTTTGCAATATTCTATGTGTGCACCCCGAAATTTGAATGCCTGAGGTGTCATGAACAAACATGGTGATGGAATGAGAAAAGAGACTTGACAGGGTATAATTAAATTAGTAATTTGTAAGTTTTGTAGACTCTTTTGGACGGCTCAGCTTAGTATCTAGATATAAATTGAAATAAATGCATTCTTGCTGCATGGTAGTTTGGTCTGGGGGCCCATAGTCTGGTGCAGTTTCTATGTCTGGGTCTGTACTCAAAAATGCATTGTATCTCAAAGTCTGTTAAGAAGCTCTGTGGTTATACTGAATACGCAGCTATGTATGTTATGACATCTCTTTATTAATTTAATAACTGCACTTTCACAATTGCTTTCTTTGACCTCCCTGGTTTATCAAATTTGCTTGAAAATGCAACATTTGTCCACTCTTTTGTCAAAAATTTCTTGGGGGGTTATCCCACCAAAACCCCTTAGGTTGTTCCCGCTCGCTTGCTACGGTGCAGTATGAGAATCATTTTACGCCCCACTGCTTTCAAATGTCACCAGCCGCCACTGGGTGGGGTAGCTGGGTTCTAAGAGCAGAAGTGGATTTTTAATGCACCATGATGCAGTGTTCATTTAAGAGATGCATCTTCAACTATTTCCCAAAATGGAGCCTGTTTGGGTAGTCCTGATGGATATGGGGACGACAATTGAGATTCTAGGTTCATTGCCTGGGAAGGTTTGATGCCTACTTTATTTTCTTCATTTTTTTGCACTCGAATGCAATGGGCGTCAAAGCCCACACAACACACAGAAGCTGTTGGAGCAGGAGTGACGTCTTTTGTCCCTCCATGGGACACAAATCCAGCTCTCTTGGGCTTTGCTTTTTGGATTTCCAGAGTTTAAATCTTGTGACCGAATGCTTTTTCCTCATATGATCCTCGTTCAGATGTCCATAGTAACTTCGTTCATTAGGAGATATGATTCACTTTTGATGCTGTTTTACTACAACTCTGATCCAATTAAACCACATGAAATGAGACAGTTATGGAATATTGCAGTGCCTTCTACACAGAGGCTTAATTGCCCCACACACTCACTTTCGTACCTAGAACAGCACAAAGAGCAAGAGCTTCTCTGGTGACAAGGCAGCAGAAGAAGCTTCTTTCCCGCTATTGTTGAGCGTATTAGTGTGTACTGCAACATTTTCAAAGCGGAGGACGCTGACTGCTGAAGCTACTTTAGTACTTCTGCACCTGAAGGGACATGAGGAATCGTTTGTCATTTGCTAGGGGTGCAGAGTATGTGAAGCAGGCTTCCAAGCTATCTCATGAAGCACGGAATGTGAAACTTGGGCTTCTTCTTTATGGGAGCACGGATGCCATGAGTTTCTCAATGCACGGCGAAGTATGTCCCTATAAGATGCCCTAACCTGGACGGTGGATTGTACATTCAGAGTTATAGGAGTATGTTAATCCAAAATGTCACAGAACTTCTTCTTGTGAGGCCAGTTCCTTTTTTAAGCCTATAAAAGAGAGCACTTGTTATAAATCTTTGTCCCTGATTTTACACAGCATAATCTGACTTTCGACCAGATATCCTGATTGGCTTTTTACTCTTTCCTCATATCAGCAGCTGCTTGGTGCCTTGCTGTTTTCTCCAACACAATCTATGCATTGAGTCAAAAATGACACCGATTGCCAAAAGAGGTTTTTCTCCTTTAATGTTTTAGCTCCTAGCTGCAACCCTCTAAAGGGTACAACTATCATCTAGCACATATATTCTGTGCAAGATGTCATTGTGGCTTCTGTGGGAATTTGCTAATTCTTTGGGCAATCTAAACGGCCACTCAACAGATCTATTCAGTGCCCAGTCCATGATATTCATGCTTTGAAATGTATCAAAACGTGAGCTGTAATTAATTAAGTTAAAAACAGCTCCCACAAATTAATATAAACAGCTTTCCTTGAAATACCTTTCCTAGACCCTTCAGGTTAGCTTTAAAATGTTTGAGGCGATTGCTTAAAGTGTTGATCTAAAGTACGACATACATATTTGATTATAAATATATGTATTTATTTGAGTGTCTAGGTTATCTTGACTTTAAGGACAGACATAAAATTAACTCATTTAATGTCTTTACTAGGTATCGAAATGGCAGTCTCCCCTTACACAGAACGCTTTTGTTTAAACTGGATGTCAGGCGACGTAAACGGAGCAACCGTTGGCATAGTTGGAATGGGACGTATTGGATATAAAATTGCTCAGAGAGCCAGAGCCTTTGAAATGAAAATTCTGTATCACAATAGAAATCGAAGGTAAAGCATGTAACCTAATTTGATAACTTATAATTGATGTCATAAGTCAAGCAACTTTTTTGGAATTCAGAAGGTGTCCTTTTGTGCCTGAAAATCCCTGGAATTATACCGCTTGGTGAGACCAGGGAGCTCCCTGTTCCCATAATAAAGGAGGCGAAGATCAATGTATATATGTCAAAGTGTTTAATTTCAATGATCTACTTATATTTATTTAACCACTTATATTGTATAGGCGAGCCCGAAAAGTATATGGCCACTTTAGATCAAAACTAGAATTAACATGGTTGCACTGGAAAGAGAACAGGGTGATAAATCTACAGTAAAGCAGATAAAACCAAGGAGGTATTGTCTGCAAGTCCAGGAAGGCGAGGTTGATAGTTTTGGGCGATCATTGCCCAAGAATTGCTCTAACACGTGTGATTTGAGTTGTCTAAGCATGGCTGGAATAGAATTCCGTGGTGATTTGAGGGACTGTTAATTGGCAATTCCGGCCTCAAATTTAGGAACTTCAAAAAGTAATACGTCTTTGTATCTCAGGCTTCTAGAGTTTCCTAAAATGTTGATAATCTCATCCAGGTAGGGTGAACTCTCACAATTTAAGGCCTTCCAAGTGATGAAACACAGTTTGAATTAGTTTCTGGCTGAGATATGCAGCCAGTGAAGGCCATGGAGAATGACACTGCTATGCCTATCTATCAAAAAAGCGATTTAATTGCATACTTAGATAGTATTCAGTTACTATGACTAGATCGCGCCCACCGGGCCTGTTTAGATTCCCTGTTCACAGTGGAAGAAACAATATAGATTATTCTGGGTCTTCCGTGTGATAAAGTGTATGCTCCCTTCTTAGCCCTGCATATGCTTTCCATTTTTTAAGATTCCCTTGATCAGGATTCTCTACCCCCTTCTCTCAGGGAGATTGTCATCGTAACACTTCTGAAGCCTGATAAACCAGTCTCCTATTGTGATTCCTATAGGCCGTTCTTCATGATTAATGTTGACAACAAGATATTTAGCAAAGTTGTTGGCCAATCGCCTCCTCCCTCATTTGCACTAGATCGTGAAGCCTAACCAATCCGGATTTGGCCTTCTCGACACCAGGGCCAATCGTCAATGGAACGAAGTCCTTTCAAGCGATGCCTCAACTGTAACTCTAAAAACCCACACATTGATAAACACCCAGTCTGTAACAAGTGTTTATTTCCAGAACACAACGAAGCCGACTGCTTAGCTTGTGCTCAATTTCGGTCAAAAAAGACACTTCGGGTTCGACGTGCGGCGAGGCAGACGATGCAGAAGTCAGCACCTGAGCCAGAGAACATCTTTGAAGACGACGAAGAGGTCGTCGAGCCTGAAGATTCGGATCAGCAGTCGGAGCAGGGGTCTGAACATGACTCCAACTACTACGTCAATGACGAAGAAGACATTGTCGAGGTAGGGGATGACGATCCAGGCATTGGAGCCGTGGAGGACGACTCCGGCGAGTGTCTGACCCACCCCCACTTTATTCTGACGAGTACATCGATAAAATATGTGCTGGACGCTCTCTGTTTACTGACCAAGATGATAGTACAGTCTCTGGTGGCCCTAATCTCCTGGACGATCTAGAAAAACAAAAAAAGAAATTTGTACGCCTCGAACTTATGACCCTTATGCTGACTGAATATTTGAGATCCAAAACGATACCCTTGGGGTTACAGGTACGAAATATTCCGGGGGTCTTCACAGACAACCCCAAATACATTACAGGGTTCAGCCATATCGGAACCACCTGCTCCAGACATTGGCTGGTCCTAGGAATTGAAACCGCAAGGGAGGAGCTTGAAAAACTAGCAGATACTATCAAAGACTTAGAAAAGCAGATTAATGAGAACGACACAATCACCGATGTTAAGAAATTACTAGAGAAAATTGAAAAGATCGTTGCTGAGTTCCACCGAATAGAACAGAATAAGAAATCTGTGAAGGTCAAGAAAGATACTAAATCTTTCACCCCAGAAAGAACATACCCTTATCTTAATAAGGATTTTTATACAAACCGTAACTTCAACCGGAACCCCCAAAACCCCAGGCCCTGGGGTTGGTTCAACCGAAGAAACACGGTGGTTGGCTTTACGGATTCCTCTGCTGACTCCTCAGATAATTCTGACTCCTGTGAAGGCCCAAGTACCTCTAACCGCAACCCCAACCAACATTTTTTAGGGAGGGGACGAGGGGAAGAACCCAAGCGGGGCAGGTTCAAACAGCAAGCGAGATGGCACAATCCCCCGGGGGAGAGACAAACGAGGAGCAAATTCTATCAGTGGTAGCTGAAACTGCTCCTCCCGATTTAACTATTCCCATATTTAACTTGTCTGAGCATAATCTCTCATCACAAGAAATTTCCATCTTAAGTAAGGGACTCTCCTTTGTACCCACAATTTACCCCGACTTTCTAAATCTCCAATCTGAACTGATGGGGTTCTTTAGGAAAATCAGACTCCGAGCCTTCTTTGCTCTCAACCTAGCCAAACCCACAACTGCCCTTACCCCGTTCCGTCCCCCGTCCACTTTCTCACCTACATCTGTTTTGATACCTAAAGATATCACCACCTTCGAGAAGGTTGTCCTAAAGGAAACCACTACTCTGGCCAAATCCCACATATTCATTCCTTATAACATATCCATTGATGAAAAGAATGCCATTTCCTCATTACGTGATAGGAATGAACTAATCATTAAGCCCGCTGATAAAGGGGGTGGGATTGTCTTACAAAATGTAAGTAACTACAAAACTGAATTGTCACGTCAGGTTTCCAACACAGACCACTACTGTAGGCTTAACACCAACCCCACGAGAGAACTACAAACCCTGATTAGAAAGGTAACGACTGAGGCTTTTGAAACCGGATTCCTCAGCAAACATGAACTAAATTTCTTAAATGTGGATCATCCCCGTATTCCGGTCATTTATACCCTGCCAAAGATTCATAAACGGTTGGAGGACCCCCCCGGCCGCCCTATAGTCTCTGGCTGTGGTTCTGTGTTGGAGCCCCAGGGACATTATGCAAACCATTTTTTGAAAGACTTTGTGCCTTGTACAGTATGCTATGTGCGTGACAGTATGTATATGATCAACTTAATCGAGAACCATCCATTCGACCCAACTACTGAAACTCTCTGTACTCTTGATGTTGAATCGTTGTACACCAACATTCCTCAAACAGAAGCCCTACTAACCATGGAAAGAATTCTCAATACCCGACCACGCCCACACACTGTACCTACCCTTTTCATCATTCAATTACTTGAAATTTGCTTAACTCAGAACTTCTTCATGTTTGATGGTGAATACTATCAGGAGGTGAAGGGAACTTTGATGGGCGCAATTTTTGCCCCGACCTTGGCCATTCTTTACATGGACTGGCTTGAATGTGACATCATCTTACCAGCCACGAACCCATTCCACCATGGATTGGTACAATGGAAACGTTATATAGACAATGTCTTTATGATCTGGAAAGGCCCTGTTGAAGCCCTGCCATTATTCCAACATTGGCTTAACAAGAATTGTAATGGTCTAACGTTCACCTTAACCCACAGTAAAACTAGCATTCCTTTCCTGGATCTCTGTATACAACACAGCGACGGCGTATTGTTTACATCCCTATTCCGTAAACCTACGGAAAGGAACACTTTACTGAGTTACAGTAGCTGTCACCCGCGAGCCCTGAAAGATAGCTTACCCTATTCCCAATTTTTACGTCTGAGACGCAATTGTTTTCTCAAGATGGACTATTTTAGGGAAGCGAACGTACTGGCAGACAAACTAAGATTCAGAGGTTATCCACATCGGCTAGTCAAAAACGCTATGAAAAGGGCGTGGTACTGCCCGCGTGAATCCCTCTTGGAACCAAAAGAAAAAAAGCAATCGGACCAACTAGTATGTGTCACTACTTTCTCTGCAGTATCCAATAAGATTAGCAAGAGTATAAAAAAAAACTGGCACATCCTTAATTCTGGGGACTTAAACTTTGACCCTCCCATGTTTGCTTTTAAGAGAAGCAAAAATCTCAAATACCATCTGGTAAGGGCTGCCCTCCCCTCGCCCAAACCGGCGAACACCCTCAGAGACGTATGGGAACTTCCCCCTCCTAGGGGACACTCTAAATGTGGCAACTGTGTGGTTTGTGATTTGTGTATTGAATCTAAAGAATTTACCTTTGGTGAGGTGAAAAATGTTTTGCGCACTTTTACCAATTGTAACAGCTGTTACCTGGTATATGCCATCTTGTGCCCATGCAATTTGATCTACGTGGGACAGACCAAGCAAAAGATTAAACTGAGAATTTCGCAACATCGCAGTAGGATCAGATGCAATACTGAAAAAGCCCCTCTCGTTGAACATTTTATTGATAAAGGACACACCGAGAATGATTTAAGATGGACTGTGATCAGCCAAATCATTCTTCCACCCAGAGGGGGAGATTTGTCTAAGCTTCTCAACAAGGAAGAACTAAAATGGATTTTAAGGACTAATAGCTTGAATTCCGGACTCAATCAGCAGGAGGATTGGACTAACCTTGCATAGATTGTGCTAGTTGGGCTCTGAATAATGAATTGCTAAGTCGAATATGTGGAACTTTGAACTGTGCATGTTTAAATTGTCCTTCACTGGTTTTAGCGTCACGTTATGCTATCACACTCTCACTTTATTCACTTTCACTGTAATCCTAGGAACCCTTCACTCACCCTTCATGGCCGCCCCCATGTCCTTCTTTTATTTTTATTTTGACCATGTGACTGCCCTTCCCAATCAGTGTGCATCCCCTATCGCCACTCCCATCATGTGACCGTTCCCTCCAATCACCAAGGTATAAATTTACTTCCTGGTTGCTCGCCTGTGCACCGGCCCCGGAAGCACTTGCAGTCGTCTGTTAAGGTAAGCGCATGGCTACCCTCCACCCCCCTCTCCAATCCCTTGAGGCATTTTGTACCCCTTTGCTTACTAAGCCTAAATTCCCCCTTGTTTGATTTCCTCAGGCTCGTGAGGAATCAGCCCATTGTTGGCGCCTCAACCACTCCACGGGGTAAGCTCTTTTCTTACGCGCTTCACCACGAACGACCTAGACTCCCATTACCTTGTTAATGTTCCCTCTCGTAATTTTAGGAGATTGATCTCCGTGGCTTACCTGCCTGAAACCCAACCCTGCCAGAAACGTAATCACCGTTTAAGCTGCCCGTTTAAACTGGGACTATCCGGTTCCTCCGCGGGTGAGTTATTTAGCCAGTGCCCAATTTTTGATTCCTGTTTTCAGAACTAATTGATTACTTATAGACCCTCCGGTCCCTTTGCAGATAACGACTGCCCCCTACTCCCTGCCACCGGCCGGCACCCACTGTGTGCGCCTCGCCCAATGCGGTAAGCTTGTAGATTGCTTGGTAGGCGATCGCGACCCCTCACTTCTCACCGATAACCTAGTTACTTCTTTAGTACCGAGTACGTGCCGCTCTTTCTTTGCCGAAGTAGAAGTCCCTGTGCGTCACATGCATGTTATGCACGCCTTAGGACACGCACCCATCACTACTGCAGGATCTTGCCAAAACTCTGGTGTTTAGCACACGGCCTGGGCACCAACTAGGCACACGGCAGTATGAAGGTCATTATTCTCTGTCAGGCACAATAAAAAACACGGACGTTGAATGAATGCATTAGCTTTAAAGCAAAGTTTTTAAATTCTTTTACTTCACTTCTCGTGCACAAAACCTTGTTATAGGCCCTTAAGGCAACACTGAATGTCACTTATGTTTAAATTACAAATGTAAGTGTGTAGCGATAACTAAAATGTGTCCTCTCTTGGACAAACTTCCTTATTTTTCTCCCCCCTTTCCTTTAGGCTATCATGGCTAGGAATGATTAGGCTTTACTCAGTCCTGATGATGATCCCTGTAACTATGTAATGGGATCGAAACGCCGTCGACAACTTCTACACCATATACTCTGTTGTGTATCTGTTACTATATTTCAAGTAATGGTGTAAATGTGAATTCTGTTATTGCTATATGCACAGAAAACAATAGCTTTTGCCTAAAAACTTTTCTCTACCTTCTATCCACTCCGCTACCCATGACAATTTGTAAACGTCTGGGCACAGGCTTGTGCCCATCTCCAAGAAATTGTTGAAGGTATCTCCTAATATTGTGGTTCTAAATTAAATATTAGACCTCTGCCCGGCTGGGCAAGTCAATTTACAATATAGTTTCCATTGTGTCTATATTTACCTATTGACTATATCCCTCCTTGCATAGGACCGCTGTTGTCTTTACTCAACCGTGAGTACGGAGCCCAATATATTCTCAGGTTCAGATCCAGAGGCTCAGGTCGAGGCATCGCCAGAAGGCCTTAGCCAAGATCAGAACGTCGATTCTATAGCCCCGCGGTTAAGCCCGGCTAAGAATATAATACAGGAGCCATCGGTGCGACATTACCAAACTTTGGGAAAATCGAAACCAAAAGTGATAGAACCTAAACAGAAACCAAAACTGATCAACATCCCATTCTTCGGACCGAAAATGGCGGATCCGTCGAAGCCGACCAAACAAAAACAGGTTGTCGACCCGTCTAGGTCGCATGCAAAGGTTGTCGAGGCCAAAGCCACTACTCCCGTGTCCGCGATTAAGCTGAAGGCCGTCGAGCCGACAACATCGACGTCGACGCCAAGCACCACAAAGAAAGGACTCGAACGGAGAACGGTTGTCGATCCCAAAATACAAGTCGAACAACCGAGGCAAGTGCACACTAAGACACTCAAGCCAAAATCAAGACTCTAGCCGAAGGGCTCCGTCAAACTAAGGGAACAAAACATCGCTCCGAAGCAGCAAGCTCCGAAGCCGACACCGGGCCAGAGGATGGTATCGAACAACCAAAAACAGTCGGATCGATACCCACGGCTCCAAAAAAGATCACACAAGTCTACTAAGACGGTCCAACAACCAAAGTCTCTCAGACCGATAAAATTCGGACTTCCTCCGCACGTCAAGCCGAGGACGGTCGAACAAGATAGCGGATTCGAACCGACCCAGCCAAAAAGGCCAAGATTGGGGGAAAGAGCTAAAGTACTTGAGGAACAGGACCCATCAGCTGAAGAACAGTCCAAACTGTATGTTGACCCCGATACTGGGAAGGTTACCCTATTAAAAAGGAAAGTCAGACCTGACACTAATGTTGAGTCCTACAAAATACCTCTAAAAAGAAAAAGAGACACTTCAACATCTCCAGTTCTCTTTGAGACTATCACACCATATGTGCAGGAAACCTATACGTACTCGCCCACACGCACAGATGACTATGGGGAGTATGAGGACAATGACCAGTACAATTATACGACGGATAATGACCAGGACATACAAACTCAGCCATGGTCTGACCCTGTAGATCCTGGAGACTCTCAGACAATTCCTGACAATACTGCATACCCTGTTAAGACATCGCCTACAGAGGACACAGCTGCCTTCAACGCACTAATAGAAAGGGCAGCATATAATCACCATGTGGAGATGCATGCAAATCCCATTGATGAAGACTTCCTCTTTGACACTCAGCACCTCTGAGAAAAACGTCGAAACACTGCCAATGCTAAAAGGGGTGCTTAAACATGCAGGGGACATATTTAAAGACACAACCAGGGCACGGGTCATTAACCCTAGGATAGAGAGAAAATACAGGCCAGCCCCGGTTGACCCTACATACATTAAGGGACAACTGCCTTTGGACTCTTTAGTCGTCTCCAATGCACGTAAACGTGCTAATTCTCAAACCTCTGGCGAAGCTCGTATTGTATTGTATTGTATTGCGACTTATATAGCGCACGTATCACCCGAAGGCATCAAGGCGCTTGCCTTGGGAACCCGTCCTGGCTTTTCTCCTGTGAGATAACCCCTACTGGGCATCCCCAAGGTGAAAGCCAGGCATCCCGCAGCGGGTGGGCCGCCGTAGTGGAGATTAAGCAAGCTATTGCCCAGAGTTGCAGCGTGGGACCCCATGATTAGAGTAGGCACTGAGGCGAGAATTATCAAGTCCGTGGACATTTTTGGGCTCAGGACCCTGCCGCGTCGGGAATTGAACCCTGGTCCCGGGCCAGACCTCTGCATCAGGATCTGCCGCTCTAATCAGTGAGCCACACTCCTCCACTTCCAGACAAAGAGTCCAAAATTCTGGAGGCCTCAGGCAAAAGAGTGGCTGCTCAAGCAGCTAACATATGGAGAATTGCAAACACGCAAGCCCTGTTAGCCAGGTATGACAGGCCGCACTATGACACACTGGAGCAAATCTTCCAACATCTACCAGACCTTTATAAGGAACAGGCAGAATTCCTGATACAAGAGGGAAAGCTCATATCGAGATGCAGCAGACACAGCAGCCAGGGCTATCAACACCAGTGTCATGCTCAGAAGACATGCGTGGCTACGCATCTCTGGCTTTAAAAATGATGTTCAAACCACTTTACTTAATCAACCTGTAAACCCTGACTATTTATTTGGTCCTGATGTGGGCACAATATTGGACAAAATGAAGAAGGACAATGAGACAGCCAAGTCTATGGGTGCCTTGCAGTCACAGCAATATAGAGGTGGTTCCTTTCGTCGCTCTGGAAACAGAGGAGCTGCTAGAGGAGCCTCAACACCGCTAACCCGGAAAACACCTACAACAAGAACAGTAGAGGTGGATACCGTGGCCATAACATCAGGGGTAGAGGACGAGGAAATAACAGCTCCAGATCCTCCACCAACACCAAACAGTGACTTCTTGTCACTGCCCCCAGACCATGTAACACCGGTCGGTGGAAGATTACAGCAGTTCCTGCCAGTCTGGGAAACCATAACTACAGACAGGTGGGTGAGGCAAATTATACAGCATGGCTATTGCCTAGAGTTAATCTCCACACCGTCCACATACCCCCAAAGACAACGTCCTATGTCCACAGAACACCTACACTTATTGCAGCAAGAAGTCATCAGCATGCTACAAAAGGGGGCCATAGAACTAGTACCCTTAGAACACCAGGGTACAGGGGTGTACTCTCTGTACTTCCTAATCCCCAAAAAGGATGGGTCTCTCAGACCAATTTTGGACCTCATGCCCCTAAACCAATACATCTTATCAGAGCATTTCCACATGATCACTCTGCAGCAGGTGTTGCCACTGTTGCGTCAAGGAGAATTCCTCGCAACACTGGACCTCAAAGACGCATATTTCAATATACCTATACACCCGGCACACAGGAAATATCTCAGGTTTACAATTCTAAATCAGCACTACCAATTCAAGGTCCTACCTTTTGGGGTAACAACAGCCCCAACGGTGTTCACCAAGTGCCTAGCGACAGTAGCTGCACACCTCAGAAGACAGCATATACATGTCTATCCATATCTGGACGACTGGCTGATACAAGTACAGTCAGCCCAGCAATGTGCCAGCCACATGTCGCGCACTATTCACCTCCTGCACAGTCTAGGTTTCTTGCTGAACTACAACAAATCCCATCTCCAGCCTGCCCACGTGCAGCAGTATCTGGGAGCAACAATAGACACTCTGGCAGCAAAAGCACAACCAAATCCTGCCAGAATAAACAGCATTCAAACACTCATCCAGAAGTTCAGGCCACAACACTCACTCCCAGCTCGAGTGTTTATGCAACTAATAGGCATGATGGCCTCGTGCTTCTTCATAGTCCCTCACGCAAGACTTCACATGCGTCCGCTGCAGGAGTGCCTAGCACGGCAGTGGAACCAGGCTCAGGGACAATTAAACGACCTAGTGTTGGTGACCAGTCGTGCATACAACTCTGCATTGGTGGAAACCACAAAACCTTTACAAGGGACGACTGTTCCAGGAGCATGTACCACAAATTGTGCTCACAACGGACGCATCCCTGATAGGGTGGGGAGCCCATGTCCTCCACCACACAGTACAGGGCCTATGGACCACACAGCAGAAGAAACTGCACATCAACCTGCTAGAGCTGTTGGCAATTTTTATGGCAATCAAAGCTTTCAAAGTACATCTCTGCAACTAGACCGTGTTGATTCGGACGGACAACATGACTGCGATGTACTACCTACAGAAACTGGGAGGAACACACTCTCCACAGCTGTCGCATCTGGCACAAAGAGTGTGGAAGTGGGCCATCCAGAGAAACATTTTTCTCATGGCGGAACATCTCCCAGGCAAGGACAATCAGATAGCGGATCTGCTCAGCAGACACAGCCAGCAAGTGCACGAGTGGGAGATTCACCCCTCAGTGCTTCAACCATACTTCCAACAGTGGGGACAGCCAGAAATAGACCTGTTCGCCACAAAAGAAAACGCAAAATGCCGGTCCTTCGCCGCAAGGTTCCCACACCCGCAGTCTCGGGGCAATGCGATATGGATGAACTGGTCAGGCAAATTTGCCTACGCTTTTCCACCAGCACCGTTGATACCGCTGGTGGCACGCAAATTGCGCCAGCACTCCATGACGCTAATCCTAGTTGCTCCAACATGGGCGAGGCAACCGTGGTACACACCACTTTCCTAGAACTTTCCGTGGTGCCTCATCAAAGACTACGACTAACACCCAGCCTCTTAACGCAGAGCCATGGAGACATTCAGCACCCAGATCCGCAGCAGCTGAACCTTGCAATCTGGCTCCTGAGGTCTTAGAGTTCGGCTACCTCAACTTACCTCCTGACTGCATGAACATTATCAGGGAGGCAAGAAAGCCTACAACAAGAGCCTGCTATGGGTCAAAGTGGAAACGTTTTGTCATTTATTGTAACAACAACTACATAAACTCACTAGACGCATCCATTCAAAATATCATATGCTATCTTTTGCACTTAAACCGCTGCAATCTAGCCTATACGTCTATATGGATACACTTAGCAGCCATAGCTACTTACCTTCAAAACAGGCAGCACCTTTCACTGTTCAGAGTGCCTGCAATTAAGGCATTCATGGAGGGCCTCAAACGGATGATCCCCCAAGACACCCATCTTCACCTGTCTGGAACCTAAACGTTGTTTTAACCAGACTAATGGGACCACCTTTTGAGCCATTACACTCCTGTGAGATAAAAATTTTAACATGGAAGGTGGCTTTTCTCATAGCCATTACTTCACTTAGAAGAGTTAGCGAGCTGCAAGCCCTAACTATTCAAGAGCCATTCATTCAAATTCACGCAAATAGGGTCGTGCGTCGTACAAACCCTAAATTCATGCCCAAAGTGGTATCACACTTCCACATCAATCAGACAATAGAACTGCCAGTGATCTTCCCAAATCCACAGTCCATACCTGAAAGAGCCCTGCACACACTGGATGTTAAGAGAGCTCTCCTATATTACATTGACAGGACAAAAGATTTCAGGAAGACGAAACAGTTGTTTCCTTTTCACCACAGCACAAAAGTAACCCTATTTCAAAAAATGGTTTAGCCAGATGGATAGTTAAGTGCATCCAAATATGTTACATTAAAGCTAAACGCACTTTAACAGTTCCCCCAAGAGCGCATTCCACACGCAAAATGGGAGCATCCATGGCTTTCCTAGGGAAAATTCCTCTAGAGGAAATATGTAGAGCAGCCACATGGTCTACCATACACACATTTACCAAACACTACTGCGTAGATGTCCACTCCAAGCAGCTGTAGGACAGGCTGTTCTCAAAACTCTTTTTCAGACTGCTGCAGCTGGCACAGGCAACCACCGCTAGGGGAGAGACTGCTATACATTCTATGCACAGATATGAATTCAGCAGCCCACATGCCTCGAACGGAATATGCTACTCACCAGTATGCATCTGTTCTTGGCATGTAGGGCTGCTGACATTCATAACGCCCACCCTCCTCCCCGGTGCCTGTAGCAGCTGTAGCATTCAATATTACTTTCTTAGCATGGACATCACTTACTGTATCATACTCCATCTCTGCCACAATGGCGAAAAACAATCTGAAGATGGAGAGGAAGCCCATGCGCACTGTAGTCCAGGGGAGGAGCCACCTATCTTGTGATACTTCGAATATTTGTGAAACGACCTTGGTACATAGTCATAGACTTATTTTAAAATTAAGAAACATGTATAAATAAATTCCCCTATCTGTTACCACTTTAATGAAGTGGTAAAAGGTAGGGATCTGCTTTTTACCTATATTTAAGGCCCTAACACTGAACACGGCTAAAGTACAGTAAAAATAATATGGCTGCTCTTTCATTCTTCAAAAACAGACATTTCCTAATTATATACCGGCTTTATCGCTATGTTTCCCGGTATACTACAAAGTTAATATGGTATACTGTGGGCCAACATATAACGAATACCTGGCTGTATTATTGGATTGTGATACAGAGAATTTCGTACAGTGTATTGATGTACAGTGATTATCAATTATTTGTGAGAACACAGTGAATGGCAGAGTGGCAAGTTATAGTTAGTATTGTCTAGTTAGCGAACTGCTAAAGTGTGTAATGAGGTATACTACTTATAATACTTTGAAGGTTGTGGATAAAATGCCAAATGAAAGATTTCACTAAAAAGTTCGAATTTTCAAAGTTAATGTAGTGTTTTGTATAGGGAAAATACGTTTTCCCTAACTATAGTTAAGCTTTAAACTCTTTTTTTTTTCCTTTTGATATATATGTATACATATTTATATGTGTGTTGCTTTGCTCCTGGGACAAAAAAGTTTAGAAATGGAAATGTCAATACAAATATTTATAATCGTTTATGGAAATGGACTCAAAAGTTGGATGTTATAGGAACTATTATATGTAGTAAACATAGGCTGTATGCTAAGTCACATCGCAGCATAATAATATTCAACTTAACAACGTCAGAATGCATGACTCTTGGCATGGTGCTTTAATATCACAGTTGTTTTTATAGTTACAATGTTTTTTAACTGTTCTTTTTATTAAAGACCAGGTAGCACAGGTATAAACAATGGCCGTTCATGCCAAAGCGACATCCATGAGTAGTATTCTCCACAAATACAAAAGCAATCATCAATGTGCAAACTTTACACAATTTGTCAAATCGGGACCAGACTATTCTGATTTGTGCCTTCGCCTTGGCAACGGTGGTTCACAGATCTCGCCTCTGTAACAATTCCATTTATTCCATATTTGTGTCCATATCTTTTTCCCACAGACTCAGAGACAGTTTTTCTTGCACCTCTCACAAATTGGCAATATTTCTTTTGGCAATCGTCATTCCCGACGTCACCCATAGTCTCTCCTTAGTATTTAAGTTGGTGGGACCCCAAATATTTAAAAGGCACAGTTTTATATTAGTCGATTTTAACACCCATTACTTCTTCCATGCTACTCGCCATCCCCTCCTAGTATTCTTGGATAGCTTGATATTCCCAGAGCAAGTGCAGGAAGGTACCTCCCTGACCACATCCCTCCGTGCAGTCCGCGTTGGTCCTATACCCCATCTTCACCAGCTTTGGCCCCAAGAGGTATGTTCTATGAAGTATTTTAAGCTGCACTAGCCTGAGTCTGGAAGAAAGTGCAGTTTCCTTAGGTGAGGCGAGAGCCTATAACCATTACTCATCATCCAGTCCCGCCCGGTTGTGATCCCATTTAGCCCTGAGTCGAATTAGGGGATCAGGCATGTTGTCAATAAATTTTTTGTATATCAGGGAAATTGTCTTCTCAGAGAAATTACCGTCTAGTATCCTGTCCTCTACTGGGGATGACTCTGGGGGCATCTCCTTTTGGTATTACCGCCTGTAATGAGGTGGCCAATGTAATTTTATCCTTCCAGCACAAACTTGTTGTGGCAGCCCGTCACACTTGGACCGCGTGCCCAGAGGGTCCAGACAATTTCAATTTAGAAGGGGTTGCTTAGAGTGCACCCAGTAAACTGCCTCTTGGGAGTAACCATCGATCCATATTAAATCCTGTATCTCCATGTGGCCTGTACATACATTGATTCATGGCAGTGAGTTGCCCCGCCCAGTAATATATTTTTATATCCGGGAGGGCTATTCCCTCTCGTAAGCTTTTGGACCGATATCCATGGTGGTTTCCCTTCCCACAGGAGGTCTGTTAGGGCACTGTTGATCGATTTAAAATATTCTATTTTCACTGGGTGTGGTGTGTTCTTCAGGGCGTATAAAAACCACAGAAGGGACATCATTTTAAAGAGGGCTGCATGCAGGGACAATGGAAGTGACATCCAGTGCAAATCATCACTCTTAAGTCTTTGCAGTGGGGGGAGGAGATTGCGTTCGTGAAAGAAAGTCGGGTCCTTAGATACCTGGATCCCCAGGTATTTAAATCCTGAAGCGACTTCAGAAATGGTGAAGCCCTTGGGTAGGATAGGTGATTTACAGCTAAAAACGTAGAGAACTGACTTGGACCAATTAATCATATATCCAGAAAACTTACAGAAGGCAATGAAAATATGCAGCACTCTGTATAGGGAGGCCGCCTGAGATGCCAAGTATAATAAAATGTTGTCAGCATACAACGATATGCGGTCCTCCGTTCGTATCCACATTGCCAAGGGCTCTAGCACGAGGGCGAAGATCAGTGGGGAGAGAGGGCAACCCTTCCTGGTTCCCCTGCCGAGCGTGAATGTGGGAGAAATGCGGTTGTTGACCACTATTTGGGCCAAAGGCTCTGCATATAAAAGGCGTATCCATCGTAGGAAGCTCGGGCCAAAACCTAGTTTTCTCAGTACTGCAAATATGTATGGCCACTCATCATGTCGAACGCCATGGCTGCATCAAGCGACACCACCACTGCGTCCTCCAAAATCGTATCAGCCCGATCTAGCACACCGTGCAATCCCCGCAGGTTAAGTGATGTTTTTCTGGCTGGCATAAAGCTAGACTGATCGGGGTGGACAAGATTAGTAATGACTTGTTATAGACGAGTAGCAAGTATTTTAGCTAGGATCTTGGCTTCTGCATTGAGCGGGGAGATTGGTCTATAGGAGGAACATAGGTGTTTGTGTCTACCCACTCTTGTAGATGACCACTATAGTGGCCAGCCGTTGGTCTGCTAGGAGCAACCCTGCTTCGAGGCTTTTGTGGAACATATTAGTCAGGTATGGTGCAATTTTCTTTGAAGCGATCTTATACGATTCAACGGGCAAGCCGCTCTGGCCCAATGCCTTGCCTGCGGCGCAGATCCTGTGTAGCTTTTTCTACTTCCTCTCAGTCCAAGTCTTTCCCTAAGTCTAATTGTTCGTGATCGGAGAGCGTCGGCGTAGGGATGTCTTGCAGTAAAGAAAGTGCGTCCATCTCAGTATATGCTGTCTGTGATGTGTAAGCCAGCAGTAGTGATCACCGAACGCATTTCCAATTTCTCACGGTCCGAAATCGTATGACCAGACTCGATTGTAAGTCCTACTACCACTCTGTTTGCCTGTTCTCTACGGTCAAGCCATGCGAGCAGCTACTCGGCCTTGTTCCTCACTTCATAGACTTTACAGCATGTAGCCCTATGTTACTCCGTAGCCACATTAGTGGCCAAGTCTAGGTATTCTTTAGTTTTAAGTCGCAAATCATGCCGTGTCTCTTCAGGATGAGCATCCTGGAGTTTCCCTTCCAGTTCCAAAATAGCAGCTTCCAAGTGCACCTTACCTTCTGTTTCTCTCTCTTAGTGCCGGCGATCTGGGAGAGAGCCATCCCTCTTATGTCAACCTTGTAGGCCTCCCAAAGTGTCTGGGCCAAGTCAACCGAATGCTCATTTTCAAGGAAATAGTGTTCCCTGTCATGCACAATCGTATTGTGGATCTGGGGATCTTGTGCTACCAAGGGTTTATAGGGATACAGTTTCAATGTAAATCAAGTTTGTTTTACTCTAATCAATTTATATTTATTGTTAATATTCATGCTCATTTATACTAAAGCTTTTGTATTTATAATTTAAAAATTGTCACTGGACTTAGTATGCCTTTAATGTTCAAGTCAACTGGTGCACTTAAAAAGTGGCGTTGCAGTATTGCGCTCCGTTGTGTGATCAAGGCTGAGTTGGCAGCCAAAACACGTTATGGCAGAGTTTTGATAGAATTAGTTGGCACTCATTATAACTTTGTAGTGTCAGCAGCCTTTTCCCAAATGTGAGAAGGAAAATCGCAATATATATATGTATGTAAATAAAAAAAATTGTACATAAGACACGAAGTCTGTGATCTTACATATGTCAACATTCCGTGAGTGAGTCATGACACTGACTATTTTTTCTGGGTGGGGTTTAGGTACCCACAAATTAAAATCTTGTTAATATATGATTTGGATAGCTCGCAGTGACGGAGTCGGGGCAGGACTCTCAGCCCCAGCAGCACCATCGCTGCATAGGCCATTCGCTCTCGGAAGCGCTTGAAAACCTGAGGCAGGCTCCCGCTGCACAGGACGCCCGCAGTGGCGGAGAGGGGGCAGGACTCCCAACCCCAGCAGCACCATTTCCACATTGCCCATTTCGCTCCCGGAGGTGCTTATAAAACTGAGGTGGGCTTCTGATCCGTGGGACGTGCCCAGTCCCGGGTGAAGAGCGGGCCGGTCTGGGCCCGTCAGCAGCCGGAAGCGGCTGGGCTTGGCCAGGTCCCCTGCTTTCTTTCTGGATTCATTTTGCGTCCTGGATCCTCGGATGTAGTTTCTTTGGCATCCTACAAAGGCTAAGGTACTGTGATTTTCATCCTTCAATGCCTTTAAAATGATTAATATACCTATCTACTTAGGTCACCTCTGATACTGCTGATAGTTCATCTGCGGATAGTTTATATCCGCAAAGTGTGTGTGTTGTTTGTTCTTGTTATTTGTTCTTCCTGACCTTTTAGGTGTGTGCACCTAAGTCTTCACAAGACAAGTGACTCTAGTCCTATCTAACTACGGTCAAGAAGAAAAAGGCTGCAGGGGGCCCAGGGGGCGCTATCGGGGGCAATATAGTAGCGACCATTGATTCCTTCCTAATTACGGCAGCAAATGTCATATCGAAAAGAGATAGCTCTGACTGAGAGAAGGCTGTCTCTGGAGATTTGGGAAACTTGTTCAGGATCTTACCGCAGTGGAATATTAAGGGGTGGCAGGGGTTGCCGGGACCACCTCTAGCCCAGACCTTTACAGCCCTTCTGGCCTGTGTTTATGCTAAAGGTGGTCCCCAATTTTGGCCCAGCTATGTCTACAGCAGGAGATGACTCAATTATGGATTGTCCCCCGAACAAGAGGAAGAGAACTACTTGCAAAAGAGTTCCTTCGAAGATAACACCGGTTAAGGCTTTACTGCCAGCCAGGAATAACTTTGAACAAATTTTAGATACTCTTTTCTCCAGGCTGGAATTAATGACCAATGAACTCATAGCACCCATACGACAAAAGCTGGAGGGCATTGAGGCGAGGTTTAATACTCCTTCTTTCCTGGAATATTATGGTGAGGGCAAACACACCTATTATAAGATAGTATTTCTAGGTGACTTTAATACCCATCAATGTTATCTTAACTGTATTGTCACAAGGATCAGTGGGACTTTTTATCTTTGCCCACACATGTTGACCACTCGCCATCAGCCATTTTTATAGAAGGGCTTCTTTCAGCCAATAACCTTTATTGCCTAGAGCAAACAGAGGCAATTACGCTGGTTCCTAACTATACAGGCAGAGGTAGCACCAGTACTATTGATTATATTAGGCTCTCCGTACTTTTAGTGCTGGCAGTAGAAAAATTGAGCATTACTTGGAGTAGCTACAGTGACTATAACCCCTCAAGCTTGAGTTGCTTTACCCGTCTGCCCTACAATGAACAGAGGGCAGGAGTATTCCAAATGTGGACATTGGTACTAAAGACCAAGCATGTAGGTTGAAGTCGGAGAGGGTGATCCTGGAAAGTTTCTTGGATAACCTTTATGCTCCCTGTGCCTCAGAGATTTTAGCATGAATGGATACCAACACACAGGATAGAGCTGTTTTAGATGCCTTTGATAAAATAACTAAGCAGATAGCCTCCAATCTAGCAACTAAGAGCAGGGTTAAAAGCCCCAAGAACAAGAGGTGGTTTGACGGCTCCTGTACCACGGCTCATAGTGAGTTATTGCAGGCTATCTAACAAGTTCCAAGGGACAAGGCTTTGTCTAGGAGCTGTAAGAAGGCTTACAAGTCTGTAGTTTCAGAGGAAGAATCTGATTAGAGAACAGGCATGGGAGGTCCTTGGACAATCAAGTGTTCTGTGTGGTATCTCTAAGTTCTGGGCCGTGGTTAATAGTCCTTGGTTCTCTGACAGTCAATTCTAACACAGACTGTAATATATTGAGCGCTGGGTGCAGCATTTCGAAGGCATGTACAGCGGTGACAACCTATAAGAGCCTGAGGCACATTATTGTATAAGGATATCGCCTTACATGCCACACAGTTTGAGACTGTTGGAAGGCATAAACTCTGAGCATTTCGTATCCACAGTAATAAGAGATTCAATACATATGTCCTACGGCTCTCAAACTAGAAATCGGAGGCTGCGATAGGACGCTACAGTTGGAAAATAAGACTTCACCGCTTGACCTACATATGGAAACAATTTAGATACTTGAATCAATTTTACAACGCGGTTTGGATAAAGACAAGCCCGTTTTCAACAATTGGCCATTAGGTTACTAGACCAATTTTGATCATATATCGTTCTCAAAAGACGCTGCTGTATCATTTTGGCAGCAGTTTTCTGAGCAACCACACAGTTTGTCCCCTGAATATTGTGTGACTTTTGTGGCTATCTGGAAAGGTCCTGAAGCTGGTGGTTAATCTACTCTTCGCAAGCCACCGAAATGTGTGTCGACCTCAACCCCATGTTCAGCCTTTTTTGAGAATTTACACCAACTTCGGTCATGGAGATTTTGTAATTTGCAGTCTCCCCTTATTCCCAGATGCACTTTGTGTGAATGTTGTATGAGTCTGTATGTGCTTGGATGAGATTTGTATTCTCGACATATGTATGTGATCTTTCCCAGGGGGGTTTCTTGTGAATAGTACAGTGTAAATATTTTTCGCATTCTATGTAGAAATACGGTCCAATTTTATTGTTTTATAAGTATCAATAAAGCTCTAAAGATGAAATGGAAAGAATATTAACTGTTATAAAATATATAAGGAAATTAAATAAACAGTGATGGTAAAATTAAGCATGTTAATGTCATTGAAATAATTTAACAGATTGTTGAGCCCTTGTTGAATTTAATGTTGAGGATAAAAGAAATATAGGCCCTGAGGAAGTGCTTTCATTGCATGTTTGTCTCTTCCCCTCTTCTCCCTGGCCTTAAACTAATCTTCCTGAGAGGGCGTCCCCATTTTTTGCAGTAGTTTCCTCCCTCCTGGACCAAGGCTGTTATTATTCATAATTTTAAAAAGCGTTTAAGGGATGACCCCGCCTGTTACTTACTCATCCCGCTACTGGATTCGGCTGCCAAAGTTATGGGGAAAGTGATACTGGATCGTTTAACATTGTGACTTGATCATTTTAATGCCGACCTGCAGTATGGCTTTAGGCAAGGTAAAGGGACGGTCCATCAATGCCTTAATATGCATTTGTTGATTGGGATATATACAATCGTCAAGAAGGGAACTTTACACATGGGCTTAATGGACCTAACGTCAGCATTTGATCGTGTAAATAGGTCTAGATTATGGCTGACAATCCGGGATCTTGTTTTGGATACAGATCTGGTGGCCTTCCTACATGCTGCTCCTACAATACAACAGCAGCAGTAAGATTTAATGAGGATGGCCATGTGACGGATTCCTGGGCAGTTAAGAGAGGGGTTCCGCAGGGATGCATCTTGGCTCCCCTGCTGTTTACGCTGTATATTAACTAGCTGGGGACTTTTTATCATCCGGCTGCAAAGACATACCAAGAGCCCGACCCAAGATGATCCTTGCAATCCTGTATGCCAATTATGCGGTCCTGTTTGCCAGAACTGCTGTGGGTCTTCAAAAACGTCTAAATAGTTTTATAGATTTTATGGATTCACTTAATTTAGCCACTAACATTCTGAAATCCCTTGCCATGTCAATAGGTGCCTGGAAGCCTGTCAAGGTTAAGTATTTCTCTAAGGTGTCAAAATTAACAAAAGTTCCAACCTTCCCATACTTGGGGGTGTTGTTTGATGATCGAGGGTCCTGGTTTGCACAAAGAATACATAAAAAGAATGTCTTGGCAAGAGCGGCTGGGGCTACCTTGGACTATGCAAAAATTCTGGGGTCCAAGCCAATCCACGCCCTGCTCAAGATTTATAGAGAGAAATGCATCCCCATGACCACTTATGGGTGTGACGTCTGGGGTTATAAAGATTTGAGGGACTTCAGGGGGCTGAAAACAAATGTATGCGCAAGCTTCTTGCAGTTCTGTCATCCACTCCTGTGATCATCCTACCCGAGTTGGGCGTGGGGTACATTTCAGAGCTGATTGCTGTTGCACTATTGTTGCACTGGCTGAGAACTTGGGCTTGTCCCACCCCCACCTTAAATCAACTTATCTTTGCGGATTGCACTGCACACAAGGGGGCCTTACGCGTTTCCTGGTTAAAGTGTATCATGGAACAAATTAAAGGGCTAGGCTCCCCTGATTTGTATTTACTTCCAGGTTAATCAGAGTCATTAAACAGCAGTTTTTGGCCAAATGGCAGGGGCTTAGGGAAGGGAAGGAGCTAGCTAAGCCAACTGTGAGAAGGTTTGTTACAATGAGTACCTGCTTCTTGTCACTAACACACACCACTGGTTTGTGTTAACCAGATTCTGTTTCAAACCTGGTAACCTGGCTACTGGCCTTTCCTAGAGGTTGTACTCAACATGGCATACTACAGCCTTTCGTTTGACAATGTTTCTGAGCAGGATACTTTACATTTCATTTTTTTTGTGTTACTTTTATGATCCCCCTGCGTAAAAAGTTTAAACTTCTGCTGCTCAGAAATTGTCAATTTTCCCAACTAAGGCCTGCATTATTACATCTTCAAATGCTATCGTCTCCTATGGTCTGTTTTGGGGTTGTGAGCTTTTTAACAGGGGCCATAGGACACAGAAGGAACCTGTCTTTGCATTAGCTAGACGGTTTCTGTTAATTGTTGTCAGGGAATATTATGCGTTACCCTGCGCCAGCTAAGTCAAGCTTTTTGTATTCTTACCAAGTCAATGTTTTCACACTTTTGCATTTCATCTGCTGCACTTTTTGTTTGCTCATACCATTTAGTGTTGGTTTTAATAATGATCGCTTATTTTTATCTGTCTGTACAGTTGGTTTTAGCTTATTTACCTGTGGGACGCGTATTGTTAAAATGTATATGTGGGACTTTTGTTTTAATGTTTCCATCCCTGATCAAATGTTCTTTTTAAATGTTGTTTTTGTGGCTTTAAGTGGCCGAATAAAGTATCTTTTTATTGATTGGTTGATTTTTAGAGAGTGAATAACTATTGTATATTTCATGATTCGGGGAAATGAAGCTTCGAGAGTAGGGAATTTACTCTAAAAAGTGCTGGAGAGAGAATAAAAGTGAGAAAATGCTTGAGAAACGAAAGTAGTTAAGGTGCAAGTAAGTTTTAAGCTGTTTGGCTTTGTTGTCTATGGCCCTATGTAATTAGGTATTTGTGCGTTAAATAAAATGTTAAAGGGAATTTGCAAAGGTATTAGGAAGCAAATTCAGACCCTTCAATTAATTCAGGTTTTATGAGTTCACCAAAAGATTGAATTGTCATTCAAATTTTTTATCATTTCTGTAACTGGAAGAGTGTAGTAGAGGTTCCATTGTTACCTGCCTTGTTGCCTGCTGCTTGCCTCCGTGTTCTCTACCCTCTACCCGGTTGCTGCTTTCTTTCTGGTGGTGGAGGCACCCTGGCGGGACGCGGTCCCAGGGATGATCTGACTCTTGTAGGACATCTTTTGACACCGCCAACACTCCGGGGGAGGACTACATCTCCCAGAGTGCAACCTCCCTGGATCAGCTGCCGTGAGTGAGGGGGAGACGTGGCCACCGCCCTTAAAGCGCTGCCTCTCCCCCCGCGGCGTGGGATCCATTGTTACCTGCCTTGTTGCCTGCTGCCTGCGTCTGTGTTCTCTGTTCTCTGCCCTCTGCCCGGTTCCTGCTTTCTTTCTGGTGGTGGAGGCACCCTGGTGGGACTGGGTCCCAGGATTGATCTGACTCTCGTGGGTCATCTTCTGACACTGCCAACACTCCGGGAGAGGACTCCATCTCCCAGAGTGCAACTTCCCTGGAGCTTAAAGCGCTGCCACTCCACCCGCGCTGCGGGACGTGCGCGGGAAGCAGCCTGGACCAAGGGCGGGCCTGTCTGTGCCCGTCAGGGGCCGGAAGAGGCCAGGCTGGGTCAGCTCTCTGACGTGTTCGCTGTTGGATCGTGTGGGTTGGCAAAGGGACCAGAGTAAGCTTAGTTAGTGGTGCATGGACATTATGAACAAACGCAAAACAACAGCAGGGGCAGGGGTTGTGGGGATACTGGACGCGTTCCTTTTTAGGGCAGAATCAGTATTAATGCACGAAATTGAGCTCACCGAACGCAGGCTATCATTAGAACCAGTAGCTCCCAGTAGTACTCTTGGTACCTCCCCTCTTAACTCCCACAGTGAGCCATTCACCACCGAAGCCTCTGTAGAGCTTAGTGGTCCGCTCTCTCCATCCCACAGCAGTCAAACGATCCCTTCCTCCCCCAACAAAGGAACATTGTAAAATTCCCTTAATACCAGCCTTGTTATCCCTAATGGTCAGATGTCTAGCCATGCTACCATTGTTGAACCACCAACTAAAAAGAGAAATGCCAGAAGACCACCAAAAACCAATCACATGCCCCTAAGATCTGGGAAACGCAAAGGGAGCCTGCTGCTAGCACTAGTTGCATGTTGGGTTGGCTAGTAATGTTGCAACTAGCCAGCCCCGCTCAGCGGACGCTTGTGTTTCCTCCCATTTGAATACTGAGGTAGACCTCTGGACCAGGATTGAATTTAAATTATCGGCACTGATCAACCCCATATTAAAGAAGTTGTCCCAGATCGAAGAAAGACTAGATAAAATAGAGTTCGGTATTCTTAAATTCCCCTCTAATAGCTCTAATGGGACACCGGTGGGAGGGGTCACAACGCATCTGTATGAAAGCCCAGTGGAAGTTGTTAGGGGCCAGGTTAGCAATTTAACTTGCTCCATATCTACGTCCGGTCCAGTAACTCAGGTTGCACATCATGACAATTCGCCTCAAACTACAAATTCCACATTCCCCTCTATGAAGTAGATTAACAGACCAAGTAGTCACCGGGCCCATCCGCCCCATTTTTCTGGCCCTTGGAGCACCCAGCCTTACCTTCATCTACCGCCGGAAGCCACTCCTTATGCAGTTGTTCTGACTAACGATCCAGTGCTCGCCCCTGGTGTGCGGGAGCACTGGTCCACGTTAAGAAACAAGGCACTTCATCTGCTGAGTATTAGGACAGGTATTAGGGAACCTCTATTTCATGAATCTAAGATGGTCTGCCGAGTTCCTTGGGTGGAAAAATCCCACAAGTCTCTCCCAGGTGATTGCGTGGTCCTTCGTTTTAGATCGCCTAGATTGGTACAGTACATTTTGGAGACGGCGGGCATCTGTCCCATCAAGGAGGCGGACATTAATTGTGTCCCCCTGGGATTCTTCTATAAAACGGAAGGGGAGGGGTAAACTTGTATGACCATCCTATCCGCCTGATCCCCACTTTCCGATTCCCACTAGTAATCTCTTTGATGCCTTAACCTTCATGGAAGAGTTAGACTGCCCCTGGTGTATTGACTTTAACAGGAGCCTCAGGAGCCTGGGGATCACTGGCTTTGAGCACTCTCGACCAAGCTCATACAGGGCCTTCTTGTATTGGGGATGTCTCTGACTCTAGCTCAGCTGATCATAGCCCTGTAGAACTAGGGACTGCTTGTGGTACTGGGTAAACAAAAACAACTGAGTCTGCACCAATGGACACTGACATTATTCCCCTAGCCAAATGTCCCTGTACCTACGGAGTCTGTAAACAACATAACATCTCTTTTAATAAGCCAGTGGTTGCGACCAACACTACGGGTCAGTTTGACCCCCCTAACATCACCGTACCACAACAAGTACTGCCCTCAATGTCTTTTTCCTCCTGGTATGTAGCGGGATTATCAATGAAATCTACTTCTACTGACTGGGCTGTGTTTATTGACAAATATGATTTTTGGTCCTTTCAGGAAACCTGGTCATTGACTCCAGTCTTTTGCCCAGGTTATCTTAATTTTTATTAACCAGCGCGAGGGGGCCAGAAAGGTAGGCCGTCTGGCGATACATGTGTTGGGTCAGGCAGTCAGATGGATGGGTGGTCCAGGAAGTCTAAATTGACAGTCTGGACATATTGGTGTTGCGGATTAGGAAGGCTGATGTGCTAGACGCTCTGGTATTTAACGTCTATGCCAGAGGGATGCCTGGGGGTAGAGCTTCAACAGTAGTTGCAGACCTTGACAAGTTTTTAGGTAGCCAGGGGGGCGGCTGCAACCTGATAATAGCAGGCTACTTCAATTGCACCTTTGAGCCCCCAACCATGATGATGGGAATCTTAGTTTGGAAGAGGACGCTCAATGGAACATCCCGCAATTAAACCTACACCCCATTAAAAAGTGGACTGAGGCTGCATTACAGCTGAAAGGGTTATGTTTGGAAAGGAGCCTCAGAAGAGCCAACGGGAGGACGCCTTCGGATTCGCATTCCCTTCCGCACATCCGGACAGGGAATCCAAGAAACTGAAGCAGTTTGGGATGAAGATTTTCTCTTCCGCCAGTTCAGAGCTGAGGTCTGTGAACACTGCATGCCTCTTGGGCCGTTATTCCCACTCTGTGTGGGATACGGTGGCGCAGGAGCTGCCTGAGTGTCCGGAGGAGACACAGCTGTTGCTCTCCCAAGCTATCGCTGAGGGGAGAGATGCAGCCAAGTTCAAGATTCGTTGCGGCCTTGACAACACCGACTCGTTCAGCAGAGCGATTTCCACAACAGTGGCGCTACACCGTTAAGCCTGGCTGAGAACCACTGGTTTTTCAAGGGATGTCCAGAACACTCTGATGGACATGCCTTTTGATGGCACTTGCCTTTTTGGCAACTAAGGCAGATAGTGTGTTGTGGTGCCTTAAGGACTCCCTGGCTACGGCCAAGTCCCTGGCCCTTTCGGTCATGCGTAATCCTTTGGTGTTCGCTTTTCGCCCCTTTTGCGGCCAAGGAAGGGGCGCCCAAACTCGTTCCTTTCAAAGCCACAGGCCTGCGCAGCAACAGTCTGAGCGCAGCCGCAGACGTGGGACCTGCCGAGGTGGGTCACGGAGCCAGCAGGCGGGTCAGTCCACCACCTCCCCTGCCCCCATTGCCTCCCAACCTTCCTAGTCCAGTGTTTCAGTCTCAGTAAATGCCAGTGAGCTGCAGGGTTCGCCATCACCTTTCCACTGGCGCACCATCACTACGAACAGGTGGATTTTACATTGTCCGAAGGGGCTACTCCCTCCCCTTAGAGACCACCCTTCCAGCCGTGCCACCTCGGTACCACAGCATGTCGAAGTTGCGGCACTCTTGGCCAGGGGGGCAGTCGATCGCGTTCCGATGCCAGATGTTGGTCGTTACTCCCACTACTTCCTGGTTCCAAGAAAGGAGAAGAGCCTGTGTCCTATTTTAGACCTTTGGAACGTCAATCGCTTCCTCCGGAAGGAGAAGTTCAAGATGGTCACACTTGGTCAGGTCTTGTCTGCCCAAGACCTGCAAGGCTGGATGGTAGCGTTGAACTTGCAGGACGCTTATTTCCATATCCCCGTCCTGACGACCCACCGGTGTTACCTGCGGTTCACCGTAGGCATTGAGCACTTTCAGTTCACTGTGCTCCCTTTTGGCCTTACCAGCGCCCCTCAGGAGTTCACAAAAGTGATGGCGGTGGTCGCAGCTCATCTGCGCAGATCAGGGGTTTCAGTCTTCCCCTATCTCGAGGACTGGTTGTAGAAGGACTCGCCTAAGGCAGTCTTCTCCAACCACCAGACTACGGCGGACCTCCTGCATTTGCTGGGGTTCTCCATCAACGTGCCAAAGTCGCACCTGATTTCCTCTCTGAATCTCCTCTTCATCGGAGCGGTTGTAGACATGGCGCAGTTGTGGGTTTATCCTCCCGAGCAGCGAGTCTGGGACATTCGGGCTATGATTCCGATCTTTCGGCCCTTGTCCTGGGTTTCAGTCAGGATGACCTTGAGGCTGCTGGGCCTCATGGCCTCCTGCATCCTTCTGACCAATCATGCCAGATGGCATATGCTGGCTCTG
The DNA here is from genome assembly GCF_964263255.1 of Lissotriton vulgaris. Taxonomy (NCBI): domain Eukaryota; kingdom Metazoa; phylum Chordata; class Amphibia; order Caudata; family Salamandridae; genus Lissotriton; species Lissotriton vulgaris. The sequence goes on along the minus strand of NC_141691.1, from coordinate 916,872,746 downwards.
CAGTGGGACGTGAGGTCCCAGTGGGCGCAGCATCAAGGGGACCTGTCCGAGTACGTCCAGATCTCGGGGGGCACTCCACACAGTTGCAGTGGTCACTCAGAACCGGTATTGGGTCAGCTGCAGATCACTCTCCCTTCCCCAACCGGAACACACAGTGGTGACAGCTGCCTCCCTCCTGGGATGGGACGGCCACATGGGAGAGGCAGAGATCAGAGGCCTCTGGTCTCCGGCAGAGTCCAGGCTCCTTCTGGAGCTCTGGGCGATCCTACTTGCACTGAAGGCATTCCTTCACTCTGCCAATAGGAGAGTGTTGCAGGTGTTCACAGACAACACCACGCCATGTGGTACTTCAACAAGCAAGGGTGGGGTCTTGGACCCTATGTCAGGAGGCTCTGCCTCTCTGGACATGGCTGGAACATCAAGGCATTTCCTTGGTGGTTCAACACTTGGCAGGCTCTTTGAACAACAGGGCTGACAAACTCAGCTGCAGGTGCATGATGGATCACGAATGGCATCTTCACTCTGAGGTGGTGCAAGGTCTCTTTCAACAGTGGGGAGAGCCTTGGTGAGATCTATTCGCCACCGAAGAGAACTCACATTGTCGGCAGATCTGCGCGTTGGAATTTCCAAGGCGGCACTTGCTCAGCTACGCTTTTTGTCACGAGTGGAGTTGCTGTCTATTGTACACCTTTCCGCCTACACCACTTCTACCCAGAGTGCTGAAGAAGATCAGGCGCCACCGGGCCCAAGTAATTTTTGTGGACTTGGACTGGGCTTGAAGAGTTTGGCATCCCGAGCTACTCAGTATGAGCGTGGATCCCCGGATCCGACTGCCTCTTCAGGAGGATCTTCTGTCGCAGCAGCAGGGGACGGTCCTCCATCTGAACCTGTCCAGCCTCCACCTCCTTGTGGAGAGATTGAGTGGCGAAAGTTGATTCCATTTGACTTACCTCCTGAAGTCTATAATATCATTCTGTCAGCCAGGCGTCCGTCTACTAAATCGGTATACACCTGCAGGTGGAACAAATTTGTGGCATGGTGCACAGCAAAGGCTGTAGATCCCCTTTCTGCCCCTCTTTCAGAAGTCCTTTTGTTCCTTCTTTCTTTGGATTGGCAGGGCTCTGCTCTGGGCACTATTAAGGGCTACCTTTCAGCAATAGTGGATTTTATCAGGCTCCCAGATTAACCCTCTCTTTTCAAGTCCCCTGTCGTAAATAGATTTCTCAAAGGCATTACTCACCTTTTCCCTCCTATTCAGTTTGTGATACAACAGTGGGACTTGAATCTGGTTCTTACTTATTTGATGTGCGCTCCTTTTGAGACGCTTCACAACTGTCCTCTTAGTTTGCTGACTTTAAAGACAGTTTCCTGGTTGCCATTACCTCCGCTAGACACGCGAGTGAGCTCCAGGCTCTTTCCTGTATACCTCCTTTTCTGTCTGTTCATCCAGACAAGGTTATGCTCCACACTCGTCCTTCCTTCTTGCCAAAGGTTGTTACTGCCTTCCACATGAGCAAACTATCACCTTGCCCACTTTCTTTCCGCCTCTGCACCCTTCCAGAGAGGAAGAGAGGCTCCACCGTCTGGACCCAAAATGTGCGCTCTCATTTTGCCTGAATCGCACACAACAGTTCCGGGTGGATGACCAGCTCTTTGTTGGCTAAGTTTGCTCCAAGAAAGGTCGAGCTGTACACAAGAGGACTAACTCCCGCTGGGTCGTCTTGTGTATAAAAGCCTGTTAATCTCTGGCTAAAAAGGAACCTCCAGTGGGACTACAGACCCATTCTACCAGGGCCACAGCAGCTACTACTGCTTTGGGACATGGTGTCCCCCTGCAAGACATCTGTCAGGCAACCACGTGGGCCTAGCTGCACACTTTTAATAAGCATTATTGCCTTGACAGCCAAGTCCGGAGAGACAGCTTCTTTGGCTGTTCTGTTCTCCATGACTTTCTGGTGTGATCTTGGTTCGCAGACCCACCACTGGGGTTGGTATTGCTGGGGTATCTATTCTAAGGTAAGGAATCCATCACTAACGTATCTCTTTCAGATACACAAGTTACTTACCTTCGGTAACAATATATCTGTGAGAGACATTAGTTAGTGCTAGATTCCTTACCGCCTCACTCATCCTTCCCGTTCTGCAAACTGATTTCTGGGGTTAAGGTCATCCCTTCCAGGACCCTAGTTTCAATGCACCAGTGGTCAGTATCTTGCATGGCTCTGCATTCCTGGCGCGGAAAGTTGTGTACAGACCGACATCAGCGCGTGAAGGGGGCGTCTAAGTAGGTGCTGCGATGTCATCCTGGTGATCACGACGCATGCGACGGACGCAGAGCCTGCACAACTCCACCTTCTGATGCACATAGGTGCTGCTGACAAACTGCCCGGATCCAGTCTGACACCTGGGGGTAATTCTAAGGTAAGGAATCTATCACTAACTAATGTCTCCTACAGATATATTGTTACCGAAGGTAGGTAACTTGTGCATTACTTTCGGGCAATACGTGAGCCCCAACGAAAGTAATTATGATTCAGCCACTGTTAGTGTAGCATCTGTAAGCTTGATAACTGTGTTGTCCATATCTCCTATTACCGCTTCCATTTTTTGGGCTTGAGCCCTCCTGCTTTAATTGTTGCTGTTTCCTCCTCCTCTGCCTCCTGCGTTGATTCCTTCTTTGCCTCTTTTTGGTTGGGGATTCTGAGGCCGGAGGGTTTGCTGTTGGTCCTGTCACAAAAAATTCAGCTCTTCCGCCGGTGTCAAATTAGTAATCCCTGTAGTATGCATGCCAGATGAAGAAGCCAAGCTGTCTTCAGAGTCGTTGTTGCTAGTGAAAGAACTCACCTCAGAGTCCAAATTCACTACTACATTGGCTGTTTGAGAAGCTGATTGTCCCGCCACTACTTTGTTGGCTAGCGATTGTCTTTGAAAAGGTAAGACTCGACCGGTTCCATAATAGTTCTTGTCCCTGGTGAACTTAAAAGCCTTTCTGGGTTTGATGACCTCATGTTTCTTGATTCTAATATCTATTTCTGCTCGCCCTTTTGAGACTGCATCCTTCTGTTCCAGACCATCAAGACGACCAGTGATTTGATCAATTTCTTTCAAAATGCTCTCACGGTCTATCTCAGCAAATTTAATGAGTATGCCGACCATATTCATTGAGGCTTGCAGATTATTCTCAGCCCACTCCTTAAGCATGGCTGGGTTCAGATTCTCAAAAGTAGGAGAAATCAGTACTCGTAATCCTCTTGGCACTCTATTATATTCTCGATATCTCTATAGAGATTTTTTTTCCCACCATTTAGAGAGCTCGGTCTTAAATAACTTTTCCAGTGTTTTCAGGAGACTCTTGACATCATTGTGAATCAAAGTGTTACTTTGCCCAGCATACTCATTATTAATCTGAGGGTGTTTTAAAAAAAAATCTTTATCTGCGGCTTCACTCTCTCGAAGCGCATCGTTGGAAGATATGATGACAAATGCCTGGAAATGCACTAATACTTGACAGTGCTGCGAAGTAACTCAAGCATCGGATGAAACCACTACGAAAAATCTCTCAACCCGCTGTGGGAAAAATACCAAATATCAGAGACGAGCTTACCAGCCAAAAAGACCTCTGGTCCCCTTAAGTCCTCCAACCGCTTGGGTCCCGTGGCTTCTCGTTGGAAACGGCTCACTCTGACTCGGAAAATACGAAAACAGCAGGGGGCAGACTGCAACTGTACTCCTTCTGGGTCCGTAAAGGCGCAAAAGCGAAGACGGCTGCACGACGGTCTGCCACGGTCAGAGAGAGGGTCCGTATATCCGAAGATGGCCTAATCCGGATGAATTGTAATGAAAGCAATCCTTGCCCAAACTTGTAGGATCGGAGAAACAAGGTACGGACCACCAGACGATCGGTTTCAAGTTAACAGAAAGTGCTTCATTGAAAATAACACCACATCGTGTAGTCGGGGCTAGTGCCTCCCATGACACGTTTCGACCGCAGCAGCATGGTCTTTGTTCCCATGACACGCTGCAAGAATACCCTCTGTACATAATAAAAACAACCATAGTGCAAACACACAGTAAGATCATAGACAAAAAAAACCGACTATGAGAATATTGCACGGCCATAAAGATATCTAATGCATATATAGATAACAAAATCTAGCACAATTATAATAATTGGCACTAAAATAAGATAAAAGAAAAACATGCCCTACGACTTAGTAGCTGGATAACAGTTCATCAGAGAAAATCAAAATAGATGAAATTAATGGAAAAACAGTGTGCACCACACTACAACGACGATATCGTAAAGTGCAAGTGCTGAGCTTCTCAAAGTACAAGTGCAGAGAGAGTCACTAAATATTTGATACATTGATTCAAATAAATAGAGTAACAAAACGGTTATGAAATCCATAAAAACTCTGATAAAATTGTATAAAAAAATATAGTAAGGACATTATTTATGTAAAATCACATTGAGCAGCAAGAATACCCTCATCTTATTTTTAAATTAAACTGGTCAAAGAGCTTTAGACATAAGGTGCTTAGTGCAAAAACCCATAAAGTGCAATAGAATGAAGTGCTAAAATATTGTAAATACATAGGTAAAAAAAATCAATAACAGAGTGAAGCTGCCCATAAGCTTGTAAAGGAATCCTCCAGTATATTTACTTGAATTGGCAGCACACAATACAGATCAGGACGAAATTACCTGAGAATGAATGTAAACAAAAATGTCAAGGTAGATGTAAAAATCTATTATCAGATATTGGACCGTAGGTTACAAGGCAACAACACATCTGGATATCTTAAAACGGTTTCCTAAAAACAGTCATAGTAAAAAGCCAGTTTTTATAAAACATCAATCTTTGTTTAAAAATACATTTTTTTTTAAATTATGCAAATCCTCGCTTGTGTTGAGTCAGTGTGGAATTTTGGTGTGAAGTGCTTAAATAAAGTGCAACTCTAATTGCCTGAGGCGTGATACAGGGACAGCACCAATGACATAGAATTTAAGATCATTTAGATTGTTATTGTGAACCAGCTTAAAATGTCGGGCCAGAGGGGAGTTGGGGTCAGAGTTAACCACTGCTCTTATATGTTGTAGAATGCGGTTAATAACTTGAAGCTTCACTTTATTTCCCAGCCGAGGCCAAGATGCAGTTGAGGGGCAACCCCAGGGCACCCCCGCCCATTGTCGCTTATCAGCGTGCTCCTACCTAGATCGCATGTTGTGGGTTGGGCCGTTCTCTTTCCCGGCCTGTTGGAGCTAGGGGGACACTGCCGTACTTACCGGGGCCCATGTTTTTGGAATTCTCTCCATGGCATAGGTTTGCTCGGACCGGGATGGAAACTGAAACTCCTGAGACTGCTTGGCAGTCTTGTCCGTATCCACTTGTCACCGCGCACCTTGCTCTGGCTTCTCGGGTAGATTTTGCGGAGTACCCCGGGCTGCGGCGACCAAAATCACGGGGCTCTGGACAGAGTTGGTCGGATTCATATCCTCGCCGCCATGATGGTTGGCCACGCCCTCTTTTTTGACATATATTTATATATGTCTATATGTGTTACTTTGAAGCCCTGAGGAAGACCAATGTTTCGGACGAAACGCGTTGGCTGTTTTCTGCTGTACACACATCTTATATGTGAATATAACTGAATTTAAAAAAAGATTGGAAAACACATCTCTGGAAATATAACAGTACTTTCTGGTTATTTGATATATAACTGTTGCATGGTGCACCACTGTATCTTGTTTGAATTTATATTGTCTTGTTAGGACAGCACCTGAACATGGCTTTTAGTTTCTTCCTAAATTATTGGAGATATCAGGTGTGGTGCGATCTCTCTCAAGGGTTCCTCTGTCATGCTTCGGCTGGGCACAGTCCTCACCTTCTGAAATCCCGGGACACTGTACTTTTGGTTCATATGTTTGTACTGTAACATCCACCACCTATTCACTCCGTAATCCCACCTCCATGTCCACATCATGTTAGCTTTGTATGTAGAGTTTAACTCTTGTTCTGCACAGCACTTTTTGTCCAAATACGTTTTGCTGATGCTCAGATAAATACAGAATCAGCACATTTCTTTACTTGAGGGTGAAACTAATATTGAAAGAAAGAACAAAAACAACCCCATGGCTCTCATTTTGAGTGTCTTGGAGAAGGGTGTGATATTCATAGCACCCGTTAAACCCCACAATGCAGGGGCTAGGGATTTTATTGAGTGGGATAAAGAGCACCTATGATGATATTTCCCCAATAATGTGGATAACATACAGCATTTGGTGCCTAACACATCAAAATCGTATTGTCCCAGTGATTACTGGACATTTTTCCAGTGTTAAAATCCAGCAGGTTTTTGACATGCTAAATTTTAGGAAAGTATGCACACTTTGTCCTACTTAAGGGACGATTTTTATGGCTGATATATATATGTGGAAACAGACACTATTGATGTGATATCGGGTGTGACACCCGAATCTAATACTGTCAACACATGTCCACGGCTTATAACAACTTTTAGCAGTGAGGACAGGAAACTAAGAGCTATCATCAATAAAAATTGGCCAATTGTCTTAACTGACACAGTCCTTATTGGCAAACTTCCTGACACTCCGAACATTACTTTTAGGCTAGCCAGAAATATGCGGTCTGCCTTGGACAAGGCAGCACCTGAAATGAAACAAAAACTATCCTGGCTACAAACTAATAGAGGTTTCAGGAAATGCACCAGTTGTCGGGCATGCAAATTCGGTGTTAATAAAACTAACTACTCAACTCCATTTGGTCTAAGTGAGGTACCCATTAGAGGCAATTTTAATTGCAAGACAGAATTCGCAGTATATGTTCTCACGTGCACCTGTGGCTTAAATTATGTAGGAAGTACAAAGCTACAGGTGCACGTGAGAATACTACAACACCTAAGGGCCATACTTCACAGCGATCCAGCTTACCCAGTGGCCCGCCACTTTAAAGACGTTCATAATAAGGATCTGAACTGCCTTAAATATTATGTGGTGGGGGCCATTCCTAAACTTAAAAGAGGTGGCAATCGTGAGCGCTTACTGAGACAACTTGAAACCAAAATGATTTTAGAATTGGATAGTAAGTGGCCAAATGGACTGAACAATATTGAGGAAATGCAGTTTTTTATAAAATTTATAAAACTGATGATATTTTAACACCTAGCTGCTAGACATATTCCATATCTAATGTTTTACTTGCCCTACTTTTGTGATGACATACATTCTCAATAAATAGGTTCCCTAATATTGAGATTCAATTCTTAAGTAAGATCAAGAAATGGAGGGCAAGGTATTACATCACACCAGTATAATTACAACAATGTCTTACGCTGTTTCAACTTCTATATTTATACTATTTTTGCACTATGATGATATCTTTGATATTAATTAATTGATGTGCGTATAGTATCAAATTCGATGTCTTTTTGTATCTCTTGTCTTGTTACATGAAATATTTTATGAAATGTTTTCCTTGTACATAATTGTGTGTGTGTATATATATGTATATTCTTATTTAAATCATTTCCCTTTGGCGCCCCTCCCCCTTTTTAAGCACTTTTTCATACTGTTTTGATAAATTTTATAAGGTTATTTATATGATTTTAACCAATTCGTTACAGGGCTCTGTAATGGACTACAGTTATAAATATCGATATTCTTCTTCAATCAAACAGTTATTTGCACTTTACATTTAAAATATGTCTTCTTTGCACTTAAATTTGCACATCTATCTGCACTTTAAATTGTTTGCTGCTTTGCTAAATTTTGCACTTTATCTTGGTCATATGGATTACTATATATTAGTTACCTATGTATTAATAATTAGGGAGGGTATGAGTGATTTTCATTAACAAAGGTTGCAGTAATTTGCTTTGTATTTATACATGAATAATGAAATTGACTAATAAGGTTAATATGGGATTGATCCATTAAATATGAAATTGTTGTAACCTGGCATACATATATATGTGTATATAGTGTATTGCATTTAGGCAGAAATAATTACGAAGTCACTTTTCATCATTATGGTGTGTATGAGAAACCAGAACACTCATAGTATGTTATCCCTTTCTATGACCATGTGCTGCATGATGCCACTGTTATGGGCGAACACATTTATGCATACATATAAAAAAGCAACAAAAACTTTGTTGACTTGCAGCATGAACAAGGGCTCGTGTAGCCTGAAACACGTAGCTGTTCTTCTCTGTGCTAAATAAATTATCGCACCTGATCCTGTGGTCCGTCTCCTTTCTCTCTGGTGTTGCAGAACTGCTTACCGGAGGTGTTGTGGAGTTTTCGTGAATATATATATATATATATATATATATTACCTACTGGCGGTCGCCAGTAGGTAGTTATAGTTAGGACCTAGTTTCCATAGGAAATCCACAACATTCTATTTGGAATAACTTTGGCGCTGGTGCACGAATCTTTGTGAATTTCTCCAAGAAAATGGCCTGGTCGGTTCTGCTCCTTCCCTGAAAGTTTGGGAATGATTCGTCAAGTGGGGACCGAGAAAAAAGGGGGGCCTGAAAACGTGTTTTCCCCATGCAATTTTCCATAGGGACCTTTAGCCAAGGCTACAGCCTGAACAGGTGAACAGAATTACACCAAATTTGGCAGAAAGGTAGAGTTTGGTTTGCAGATTGTGCTTTTTGTTAAATGGTGTAAATCTGTTCAGTAGTTTCTGAGAAAATTAAAAGTGAAATCATAGCGATATCTAGAGACAGTGTTCTACACGCGTACGGAGATCCAATTACGAGCGCGAGCTGCATGCTGATTGGCTGTCAACTGTCTGTCAACACTCCAAACCAGGAAGTGTTGGCAGCCATCTTGTGCCTCGGTAGAACCGAGTCACAAGAAAACAGGGAAACAAAGGTGAAAACGAAGAAAAGGGGGCAGGGTAGAAACACCCTGACCCCCTAGACCTGCTCAGAGGGCCCACAAGGCCCCCAAAAAATAAATATTTTTTTTAAATCGCGGGGTACACGTACACTGCCGATGCCCTCAAAATAATTAAGACCCCACTCTGCAAACGCCCCCCCTGGCGCGTTTGCAGAGGGGAAACTAATTACCCTTGAATACTGGGGGTCCCTGGGGGCCAAGTAGCCCACCAACAACCTCCAGTATGCGCCAGGGGGCTGCCTTGCAGAGACGTGTAAAGAGGCCACGCCCCTTCTTACACCTCTCTCTCTGCAAGGCAGCCCCCTGGCGCATACTGGAGGTTCCTGACCCCCCCAGGCCTGCTCAGGGGGTCCCCCCAAAAACCTTTGGGGGGAAAAAGTCCTGGGATACGTGCAGGAAACATGTACCCTGCCGATCCCCCAAAAAAGCATAAAGGCACCACTCTGCAAATGCGCCCCCTGGCCCGTTTGCAGAGGGGGAAATAATTCCCCTTGAATACTGGGGGTCCCTGGGGGCCAAAAAGCCAAACTGCAATCTCCAGAATGTGCTATGGGGCTGCCTTGCAGAGACTTGTAAAGAGGCCACGTCCCTTTTCACACCTCTCTGCAACGCAGCCCCCTGGGACATACTGGAGGTTCTTGGTGGGCTAGTTGGCCTCTAGGGACCCCCAGTATTAAAGAGGAACTAGTTCCCCCTCTGCAAATGCGCCAGGCAGAGTGGTGCACTCTGTCACCTCAAGCCTTGCCAGGGGGCTGCGTTGCAGAGTGTTGCAAAAAGGGGTGTGGCCTCATTACACCTCTCTGCAATGCAGCTCCCTGGTGCATACTGAAGGTTCCTGGTAGGCTAGTTGGCCCCCAGGCACCCCCAATATGCAAGGAGAATTAGTTCCCCTTCGGGGGCTGTGTCGCAGAGAGGTGTAAAAAGGGCGTGGCCTCATTAGTTGGCCCACAGGGACCCCCAATATGCAAGGGGAATTAGTTCCCCCTCTATAAACGCGCCAGGGGGTTGCTTTGCAGAGTGTTGTAAAAAGAGGCGTGGCCCCATTACACCTCTCTGCAATGCAGCTCCCTGGCGCATTCTGGAGGTTCCTGGTGGGCTAGTTGGCCCCCAGGGACCCTCAATATGCAAGGGGAATTAGTTCCCCCTCTGTAAACGCGCCAGGGGACTGCGTTGCAGAGAGGTGTAAAAAGGGGCATGGCCTCATTACACCTCTCTGCATGCAGCTCCCTGGCGCATACTGGATGTTCTTGATGTCCTAGTTGGTCCCCAGGGACCCCCAATAAGCAATGGGAATTAGTTCCCCCTCTGTAACCGCGCCAGGGGGCTGCGTTGCAGAGAGGTGTAAAAAGGGGCGGGGCCTCATTACACCTCTGTGCAACGCAGCCCCCGGCGCATACTGGAGGTTCCTGGTGGGCTAGTTGGCCCCCAGGGACCCCCAGTATTCAAAGGGAATTAGTTCCCCCCTCTGCAAACCCGCCAGGTGGCGCCTTTGCAGAATGGTGCAATCCATCACCTCAAGCCCTCCCCCCTCCCTGCACCACTCTGCAAACGCTCCCCCTAGCGCGTTTGCAGAGTGGGAAGTAATTTCCCTTGAATACTGGGGGTCCCTGGGGGCCAACTAGCTCACCAGGTACCTCCAGAAAGCACCACGGAGCTGCTTTGCAGAGTGTTGTAAAAAGGGGCGTGACCTCATTACACCTCTCTGCAATGCAGCTCCCTGGCACATACTGGAGGTTCCTGGTGGGCTAGTTGGCCCCCAGGGACCCCCAGTATGCAAGGGGAATTAGTTCTCCCTCTGCAAACGCGCCAGGTGGCTGCATTGCAGAGAGGTGTAATGAGGCCATGCCCCTTTTTATACCTCTCTGCAACGCAGCCCCCTGGCACATACTGGAGGTTCCTGGTGGGCTAGTTAGCCTCCAGGGACCCCCAGTATGCAAGGGGACTTAATCTCCCAACTTAGAACGCGCTATGGGGAGCGTTTGCACAGTGGTGAAGGTAGGGGGCTGGGCTTGAGGTGATATGTGTGCAGGAATTCAAAGAATGCTGCGCCGTTCCTAGAAAAGGACGGTGAAAAGGGAGTAAGGTATGAGTAACGTAATGCGGAGGATGTTATTGGGGTAAAGAAGAAGAATTACCATTGGGCATCCATTTTGTTGGATTTAGTGCCCTCACACACCTCTGCAGGCGTCATGCTTCATGATTTGGGCCTGCTCCTCGTTGGGTCGGCGGTGCAATACCCAACGGGCAACACCTCAAAGAGGGGCTCTTTAGCGGAGATCTTTTTCCAACTGCCGTATAGATGAAGTGCTGGTGTGGGGCCAGAGAGGGTTGTAGGCGTGTAGGGGTGGTTTAAAATAAAGCTAAGGGTACCAAGGAACAATTTATTCTGGCGGTCCCCTGCTTTAATTTAAAAAGGTTCTAGAGGGTAAAGGCTGGAATATTATGCTTCCAGGGACCTTCTAGAGTGTGCTATTGTTCGGTCAACATGTTTCTCGCTATTGTTCATTAACAGGCGATTCTTCAGGACCAAAGAACTATTTTAGCAAGTATCTATTAAGTTCACTGTCTACATAGAATCATTTCCCTATTGTATAAATATTATGTATACAGTAGTGTGATTCGAAAAGTAAAATATATGGAAGCAAAGGGAAGGGGGGGAGGGAGAGAATTTGATCTTATCCCTATATTACCCTTCTTCCGTTGAAATGCCTGTGTAAAGCTGCAATAACCTAAAAAGTGTAATGATCAAATTACTACAGTATCCAGCGGGTAAAGCTTCAGGTAAAATCTTCCACCGCAAGGTTGGTAGTTCCTGAGCTGCGCCTATAGCACCTACCCCTCGCCGCTGGATCCGGGCTTGAGGTGATATGTGTGCAACCATGCCTTGTGGCGCGTTTTAAGTTGGGGAATGAATTCCTCTTCAATCCAGAGGTTCCCTACAGGCCAACTAGTCCAACAGGTACCTCCATTTAGCGCCACTGAGCTGCGTTGCAGGCTGTTGTAAAAAGGGGGCGTGCCATCTGAACACCTCTTTGCAACACAGCTCCCTGGCGCATACTGGAGGTACCTCGTGGGCTAGTTAGCTCACAGGGGACCTCAGGATTGAAGAGGAATTAATTCCCCAATCTAAAACTCGCCACAGGGCGTGTTTGCACACATGTCACTTCAGGCCCCGCCCCCTTCCTTCACTATTGAGCTCAATATTCCTCTAAAATCAGCGGAACTACGAATTCTGATGTACTCACCTGTTATCAAGAGAGACGTCAGTGCTGCATCTTTGAGCCCAGTACGGATCCTGAAAAGTAAATCTAAGCGTACTTACCAGTAACTTGTATTTCCTTCCATTAGAATCTATTGTGTGGTTTTCAGCAGAAAAGTTTCTGTATCTATTTTTGAAACGTACAAATATTCCACTAAAATCAGCCGAACAACGAATTCCGATTTACTCACTTGTTATCAGAAGAGACCTCAGTGCTGCATCTTTCAGCCCACTACTGATCCTGAAAAGTAATTTTAATCGTAGTTACAGTAACTTGAATTTCCTTCCGTAGGCTAACATTGACCGATTTCACTTTGAAATTTTTCGAAGTGCAGAGTTTTGGAAATTTCAAAATTTCCTCAAAAATCAGTCGAACTATGAATTTCGATTTTCTCACCTGTTATCAGGAGATACCTCAGTGCTGCATCTTTCAGCTCACTACTATTCCTGAAAAGTAAATGTAACTGTACTTACCAGTAACTTGAATTTCCTTCCATAGGATATCATTGCCTGCTATATAAAATATATATAAATTAAATAAATATTAAATGAAATAAAAAATATTATAATTTCAATATTATAAAAAAAATCGATTTATATTAAAAATATGTAATGTAATTTAAAAAATAAAATATCTAAAAATAAATACTTTAAAATATTGTAGTAAATTAGTATAAAAAAAAGTATAACCATTATTACATTTAACAATTATCATTTACAAAACCTTTGAAATTCACTGAAAAAACCATAGGTTTCAGCCACGTTATAGTTAGGAATTAGCATTTAAAAAACCTTTGAAATACACTGAAAAAACCATAGGTTTCAGCCACGTTATAGTTAGGAATTAGCATTTACAAAACCTTAGAAAATCACTGAAAAAACCATAGGTTTCACATATCTGATAGTTAGCTGCGCATTTCACTCATACAAAACCATTGAAATTTCCCCGTTATAGTTAGTTCAGCTAACTATAACTCGCGCGCCCGCAATGCACTGCTGATGACGTCACATATTACATCACTCATGACATGGTCAGTGAAATCTCAATGGTTTTGTATGAGTGAAATGCCCAGCAAACTATAACATGTGTGAAACCTATGGTTTTTTCTGTGAATTTCTAAGGTTTTTTAAATGCTAATTCCTAACTATAACGTGGCTGAAGCCTATGATTTTTTCAGTGAATATATATATGTGATCAAGCTCCTTCGTGGAGCGAAACGCGTCATGGACTGACATTACGTCTATCACTGTATTTTGTGTAAAATAAATCTACTCTGCTTCTTCACTTGAAGATTCCTTTGCTTCCTGATTGCTGTGGTCATTTTGCAGTTATTTGTGAGGTCCTTACCTGGCTGTTCTCGTCTGGAATGGCGATATATGTATATATATATATATTACCTACTGGCGGTCGCCAGTAGGTATATATAGTTAGGATTTTTTCTCTATGGGATTTTTGAAAATTCTATGTCTAATAACTTTGGCGTTTGTGGACGGAATTGGCTGACATTTTCAGGAAAATGGAACATTTTGTTTCTGAGCAGCCCCTGACAATTTGGAGGGGTTTCATCAAGGGGGGCCGAGAAAAAAGGGGGTCCCAAAACGCGTTTTTCCCATGTTAATTTCTATAGGGCGGTTGGCCTCACTTTTAGCTCGAACGGCTGAATGGATTTGCACGAAACTTGGCAAAATTGTAGGGACTGTTAGCCCGATGTGCCTTTGCTAGGTCTCAATATATGTGCTCCAGTGGATTTTGAGTAATTTAGGTTCAAAAAAAGATATATATCTGGGCGGAGCCTAACCACACATCTGATCTGATTGGCTGTCAGCACTTCATCCAAGAAGTGTTGGCCGCCATCTTGGGACCAATATACATGATAGCACCTCATTAAAAAGCATTGTAGTTAATAGAGGGTTTTAGGACTTTAGTTACATTATAAATCATTTGTTGATGGTACCAAACTCGTTTTAGGAATTGTGGTGGGTTCTAAGGTGATTTTACCATGTGAAAAAACCTTCTGCTGTGATATCATGAATATTGTTTGAAAGAAAACTAATATCTTATGATTTTCCCACAGTGGTTTGGAAGGGGATCTATAAGCTAAACTGAAAGCATATTTTCTGTAAATTCACATTATCTTTCTCAGTCATGTGAAAATGAAGTCTGACATTCTCAGTAAAACCTGTACATCCAACAAGGACAGAGACTGTCAGTTGATTCCTTTGTGCTCTACTGCAGCCTCCTAAAGTGTTCTAAAGAACAACTAGAGCGCTAACAGTCCTACGTATTACAAAAGTATAGCACACCTGGAGCCATCGTGATGGGAATAAAGTGGTAACTCTTAAAACATTTAATTTTAAAAGGAACAAAATGAGGGGGTATATTATGCAATAGAAGGTATTATTAGTGCTGCAGAAAGAAAAATTAGGGCACATTTTGAGTGACTTTTCAAAACCTCTTCTATTTCATTAAAAAATTCTGACATGCATCTCCCAAAATGGCCACCAGAGACAAAAGAGCCCAAATGTAGCCCAAATATCACCCAGATGTAGCCCAAGTATAGCCCAATGACAGAATGTCCCAGAGTGTTCTAAAGAACAACTAGAGCGCTAACAGTCCTACTTATTACAAAGGTATGGCACACCTGAAGCCATCTTGATTGGAATAAAGTGGTAACTCTTAAAACATTTAATTTAAAAAGGAAAAAAATGAGGGGGTATATTTTGCCATATGAATTATGATTAGTGCTGCAGAAAGAAAAATTAGGGCACATTTTGAGTGACTTCTCAAACCCTCTTCAATTTCATTAAAAAATTCTGACATACAGTCTCCCAAGATGGCCACCAGAGACAAAAGAGCCTAAATGTAGCCCAAATATCACCCAGATGTACCCCAAGTATAGCCCAATGACAGAATGTCCCAGAGTGTTCTAAAGAACAACTAGAGCGCTAACAGTCTTACTTATGACAAAAGTATGGCACACCAGAAGCCATCTTGATTGGAATGAAGTGGTAAGTCTGAAAACACTCAATTTAAAAAGGAACAACATGAGGGGGTTAATTTTGCCATAGAAAGTATGATTAGTGCTTCAGAAAGAAAAATTAGGGATCATTTTGAGTGACTTCTCAAATCCTCTTCTATTTCATTAAAAAAATTCTGACATGCAGACTGAAACATGCACTTTGAATACCAGCAGCAGACGTCCCTGGTGAGCAGTAGCTTTACTACAGTGATCTAATGTGTAACTAGAGTGCTAACATTCAGAATTTATGGCAAATGTGTGACACATCTGAATGCCTTCTTGATGGAACCAAATTAAACAAGCATTGAAAATGCAATAGATCTCGCCCTCTTTTAAGTTAAAGCCATTCTGTTTGTAATGAGGTGGCTTTTTAGCTTTGCTTTTATTAGTGTTTTTTCAACTTTCATGTAAATAATATGCATCTGTATGCATATAAGTATATGTATGCATGCATTTATGTTTGTATTTATATAGATATACAGATGATATATGTTTATATATGTATGTATATATATATATTCACTGAAAAAACCATAGGTTATAGACCATATATAGTTAGGAATTAGCATTTACCAAACCTTGAAAATTCACTGAAAAAACCATAGGTTATAGACCATATATAGTTAGGAATTAGCATTTACAAAACCTTGAAAATTCACTGAAAAAAACATACGTTATAGACCATATATAGTTAGGAATTCGCATTTACAAAACTTTATTTTACTCACACAAAACCATTGAAATTCCATATATAGTTAGTTGCACTAACTATATATCGCGCACCCGCAATCCACTGCTGATGATGTCACATATTACATCATTCATGACATGGTCAGTGACATCACTGATGACATCACTGATGACATCACTGATGACATCACTGATGACAACATCCAGTGACTGTATGTTTCTGTAAAGTTAAAATATGTCTTACATATTGAAGAATGAGTGGATGTATAAGTGTCTGGATGAAGGATTTAGTAGGTGCATGACTGACTGTATAAGTGAGTGATTAAATGTGTCTCACTGAGTGCATGGGTTAGTGACTAAACTGTCTTAATTTGTGCATCATTATGTCTGTTGTTCTGTAAACTGCTGCATGTGTTGATCAGTAGCTATATGAGTAACTATATGGGGGTATTGATTGGTTGCCCAAGTATTTGTATGGGAGACTGAGTGTGTGTGGGGGTGGCTGGGAGGTGTGTGACTCTGTGCATAGATGTGTGAGCAGTTGATTCACTAGATGTATGAGTTCAAGAGTGCATGTGGAAACAGCTGCATGGGCGGTTGACTGTGTGCATGAGTGTATTGGTGAGTGAATGGATATCTCAGTGCTATATATATATATATATTCACTGAAAAAACCATAGGTTATAGACCATATATAGTTAGGAATTCACATTTACAAAACCTTATTTTACTCACACAAAACCATTGAAATTCCATATATAGTTAGTTGCACTAACTATATATCGCGCACCCGCAATCCACTGCTGATGATGTCACATATTACATCATTCATGACATGGTCAGTGACATCACTGATGACATCACTGATGACATCTCAAATGACATCACTGATGACAACATCCAGTGACTGTATGTTTCTGTAAAGTTAAAATATGTCTTACATATTGAAGAATGAGTGACTAAACTGTCTTAATTTGTGCATCATTATGTCTGTTGTTCTGTAAACTGTTGCATGTGTTGATAAGTAGCTATATGAGTAACTATATGGGTTATTGATTGGTTGCCCAAGTATTTGTATGGGAGACTGAGTGTGTGTGTGGGTGGCTGGGAGGTGTATGACTCTGTGCATAGATGTGTGAGCAGTTGATTCACTAGATGTATGGTTTCAAAAGTGCATGTGGAAACAGCTGTATGGGCGGTTGACTGTGTGCATGAGTGTATTGGTGAGTGAATGGATATCTCAGTGCTACATGTCAAAGTAAGTACATATGTAAAACACAGTACATGTGAGAGTTGACATATATAAATAACTGTGCATAAGAGCCAGTGAATGTGTGAGTGGCTGTATGGATCATTGTGAACTTGTATCAGGGATTGTATAAGAGAGTAAATATGTGTTAGTATATGTTTGAATAAGTAAAGTTTGTATAACTGTATAGTTGAGGAAATGGAGGTGTGATTGATTCTTTGCATGACTGACTAGGTGTGTGAGTAACTCCATGGATGAGTGACAGTCTGTGAGTGTCTGTTTACACTGATTGTATCTAAGGTTATATTAGAGTCTGAAGAGGTTCATCGTATTATCACATGAATGATATCATCAGTGATGTGATCAGTAATGTCAAATGAGATGTCATCAGTGATGTCATCAGTGATGTCATCAGTGATGTCATCAGTGATGTCATCAGTGATGTCACTGACCATGTCATGAATGATGTAATATGTGACATCATCAGCAGTGGATTGCGGGTGCGCGATATATAGTTAGTGCGACTAACTATATATGGAATTTCAATGGTTTTGTGTGAGTAAAATAAGGTTTTGTAAATGCGAATTCCTAACTATATATGGTCTATAACCTATGGTTTTTTCAGTGAATATATATATATATTGGCGGAAAGGGTACTTTGTCCCAACATCGATCGAGTACCATTTCACCAATATAATGGTACACCATCTGATATAAATGTGGGTGAACTTTGGCGTAACAGTGGTGGAAACTACTTTGTCTCCACCATGGTTACACCTCCCCAATGGCCCGACGGAGTAAGGGCAATTGGAGATTAACCTGTATGTCTGCACCCCTAATTTAGGTGGGCTTATGTACAGGGTACTTTTCACTGCCTGCCACCAATAGGAAAAGCCTGGCAGTAAGGGTAGTGAAAATTGCAATATTTACCCCCTCGCTATAGGAGATAATTCCCATGGCGAAGGGACCATTATTTTTTCATTTTTAAAAACAAAATCCTGCTTTGTGGTTTTTGTTTTGAAAATATAAAAAGAATTGTAATGTTGCCGTACAGCTCTGTAATGTTTGATGGAGTCATGTGGCAAGTTTAAAATGCATTTGTAGGAACCTCCTTGACGGCAGTTCCTGTCAGTACTTGAAATGTCCGCCGACCCGATTTTCAAAATTTAGTCATCAAGACTACCGCCAGGGCAATAGAGTAATTTACTCCATTGCACTGGTGCTGTTTGGCCCAACTGCCAAACTCAAAATCGAGCCCTTAGTAATTATTTGGTACTATACCATCAGAAACAGGGGTTTGTGCCTGGCTCAGAAAATAGCAGCTCACTCATAATGAGGGGTAAGCAAACTCACTTCTTGTAATCAATGGTTTGACTTATTCATTTATTGAATCCCAATCATGTTCTAAAACTTGTTCTTGCTTTCTGATGTACCTTTGCGCTCTAGAAGACCTCTGGAACCACCACTTTTCAGTAAAAATCAGCCCTGCCCAAAAACCATAGAATGTTGGATCGAGTATGATCTACATGCCTGAATAGGAGACCCTTTTGTCATGTAGCCTTCAGACCTTGGAAAGAGATGCAGATAACCAGTATTTTCACTGTGAACTTGAATGATGTCCTTCATGTTGTTGTATCCTGCATCAAACAAAAGCCCTCCCCTCAATCCATTAACCATTTAAGTGTGGTTGTCACGCAGTGCATGTGTCGGCCTTTGGCGAACACTAGGGAGTGCTCTAAAGGGCTCTCTGGTGCTTGCACCAGAGGAATTCCTTTATTAAAGTTTTTAGCTTGGGCTGCTAGGAAAGCTTCCTGAGCAGCCTGAGTTTTTTTTTTATTTGTTTCGAAATGGTGATCAGGGCGCAGGGCAGGCGACGTCATTACTACTAAAGTGATCTAATGGGATTTTTTTTCCATTAAAGAGAAAGTCCCAAATAAGTCTTATGGGGTGTAGAAAGGCCTCTAAACACCAGGACTTTTGCATTTGTGGCACATGAAAGGGACGCAGGCATCACACGCTGAGAAGCGAGAGAACATCTGATTTATTTTTTTTTTTATTTTTTTTTTTATATGGCCAAGAGAGTGAGGCTAAATCCAGATGCCATCCCACTACCAATTGGTGAATAGCTGCAATTTTGGGCTTTGGTAGGACGCCACCTGGGAAACCTACCATACCCGACATTTCGACAACTAGACCTAGAAGTGAGTCCAGAGTGCAAGGCCTTGCATGAATCCCATGACATTTTCTTACCGACAATGCTGTGTATACCTCAACTCTGCCTTAAATTACGCATTTTTATTGCATTTCTGTGATGTAAAGTTGTGGTAGACACAGTGATCCTCAAAATTTCTACTGCCCAGTGTTGGCCTAGTTGTTAACCTAAAATGCTATCCTTCTTGTATGGGTAGCTCTTGTGTCCACAACAGGAAAAGTCCCAAATCATAACATGGAGACATCAACATTTCCTTTAAAATTGAAAAAAGACCTGATTTGGCAGGGGGGATAGCTGTGTTAGGCACACCAAGAGGGGTAGAGAGGAAAAAGAGACTGAACAACGTATAAAGGGGCACAAACAGTGTTAGTAAAACTGGCTTCACTCACACACGTCTGTGTGTGACATGCTTCTTCATCAGGTCTGCTTTCAAAACATCCTGGCGTATCCACGCACAAGATGGAGCATAGGGGAGGGGTAAACAAACAACATAAACAACATAAACAACAAACATAAACGGGTGAGTATAAAGTGCTGCCAACCTTGACTGGGAACAGTGATAGAAATAAGTGCAGTGAAAAGTGAACCTAAAACTGCCTGGTGGGTACTCTATCAATTTTTTATTACAGAGTACCACGGACAGGATTAACATTGGAAAGGATGGGTTTATTTGTGAGAATATTAGGAACTCAAATCAACCCTCCCAAGGTTGCCAAAGTCAACATGTTTCGACCGAATTTGATGTGCCCACACTAACGGGTCACGCCGGTCTTCTTCAGGACTCCTTTCAGTCACAGTCAAGCAACCCTGTTACCCTACTCTGGTTAGTACCCAGGGTTCATACGTACAGCAATCCTGATGTGTGGAGGTAATCCCCCTGACACGGGATACATGTACAAGTTTACTGATGTTAAGAGCTTGAAATGGCGGCGGGCAAGGAGAACTCCGGAGGACACATCTGCCCCGTAGGTGGTTCACGCCCCGTCGGCCTGCCGCGGTGAACCACCTACGGGGCAGTTTTGTCCTCCACACACCAGGATTGCTGTACGTATGAACCCTGGGTACTAACCAGAGTAGGGTAACAGGGTTGCTTGACGAAAACTTTGGCGGGAAAGGGAGACAGGCGATCGGTCTGTAGTTTTTCGTTTCTGTGGGGCGAGGTTTTGTTTTTTTAAAAGAGGTTTAATGACCGTTTCTTTCCAAAAGGGTAAATTCCTGAGGTGAACATTAAGTTACAGATGTTGGCTAGTGCTGGGGCTATGATCTCAGGTATTAGTTTTAGAACAGCGGGGGAAGGGGTCATTGGGAGATCCAGATTTGATGGAGGAGATGTGGTCTAAGATTTGGTCTGACGTGACTTGGGTGAATTCCAAAAGGGTGGGAGAGGTGGTGTCCTTTGTGGGGCAGGGTGGGGTGGAAATAGATGTGATGGTGGTATCACTGGTAGTAGCGGTGGGGTTGTTGACCGTGAAATTGGCTGCGAAGTTGGTATATATGTGGCTGACTTTGTCTTGGAGACTGTGGCTAAGGAATTAGAGTGTTTGAGTGGGGGTTTAGGGGGGTTGGGTTTAGGGCCTGACAGCCTGGTTATGACCTGGAAAAGCTCTTTACTGGAGTTCTGTGATAATTCAATTTGATTAACAAAGTATTTGCTTTTTTCTGGGGGGTGTCAACGTAGCAATCACCAACAATGTGAAGAACAGGAGAGCCTCTGGGGGGTGCCGCCATAGTGATCACTTGCGAAAGAGCAGCGAGGACGTCTGCGTCTATCTCAGAGCAGCGTTGAATGGCCATTCAACGGCAACACCCCCCAGATATACACACCGGCTGGTGTTTGGGACAAAGTATTAAAGAACACAAAGGAACCATTCCCCGCAAGAATACCTCTTGAGACTGTCTGCTGACATTCTCATTACCTCCCCCCTTTGAAAGACCCACTGAAGAAAGTATATCCATTCAGGCTGTCCTATCCCCCCCCCCCCTGTTTTTTTTTGTGTCTTGATGAAGCCCCGCCACTGATGCTTTCAAGTCTGCACTATCACACAGGGTCAAAACGTTGACGTTCTTTACGTGTACCTGTCCACACAAAGTCTCAACTTAAACAAAGGAATTATACTGACAGTTGTGACAATTGTACTCTAAAGTGGACACTTTTGGATTTAATGTTTTGTTTATCTGTATGATAATGCAGAGGAGCCCAGTCAGGCCTCACCCTAAGATGTTTGCCGAGGGGACTGACTCCCCAGGGTATGTTAATACATAATAAACCCTTCTGGAACCTTCGGCCGCGCCTCTAATGGGAAGTTACCAGCTTAAGCCGGGCACGAACAAAGGAGGTACAGAGAGATGAGCTAACACCTGCCAGATGGGTGCACTATCAGTACTCAAAGGCCACTGTGCCGAGTCTCAGCGTGCCCTAACATGGGAGCAGAGCTACACATCGAGATTGGAATGCAGAGAAAGAATATTGGTTTATTAGCAAGTCGGGTTACAGCCTTGAACAGGAGAGACAATAATAACGGAGCACAGTGTTTTGCTAAGGCAAACAAAAAGAAAAATAAGGCGTATTGTGAGCACAACCCAAGCAGTCTTCTAGTGATTGTGAAATATAAAATGGAGTCACACAAGCTAGCTAAGCTTACATGTTGTGAGGATAACTCAGTGGGTTGCATAATGTAAATTTAAATAGCGTCTTTTTAGCCACATAATGCTAACATAACATAACATGTATAAGTGTACAACTGGAAAGGGAGTTTTAGACCTAACAGATCCTCCTTTTAGCATATGTGGCCAAAAGCTTTATTGCTATATGGCAGGGTCTTTACAATTCTAAGTGGGAAGAGAACAATTACATAATCGTTCATACTACAAAACGAATTCAAAGCAAATGGAAACATAAAGGAAACGTCATTCAGTACTCGAATATTCTCTCATCTATCAATATAATTGACTGAATTTCCTGCATCATCATTGGGGAGTACTTATTATCCTGTTTGAGCAGCGTAATACTGGGGGTGAGTTTACTCACACAATACGTACAGCAGGCTGGGAGGCAAATGATTCACAAACAACAGGTAAAGATGGCCCCTGCGATGACTATTAGTACAAGAAATATCTTCCAACCCCATGAAACCAGCAGACCCCAGAGCCACCCTGTAGGGGACCATGAACCATTATCTTGATAGATCTCTGAGGCAAGTCTGTGTAATTTCTGTATGGCAGAATATACAGTTATGTGTGTACACACAGCAGCTGCTGCCGATGAAGCTACATGCTCCACCCTGTCAGCTAGAATGACATCTAAAAACATCAGATTTTGAAGCGAAACAAGTCTTGTAGCTTGGAGCACAATATCCTTCAATATATCAGTGACTTGCTGTAGGGAGGTATCCGTTCGACCAATATCTTCTGTATTAACAACTCTTTTAATGCGGCGCACGGAAAAATCCCTATGATGCAACGTATGATCTTTGTGGTATGTGGACGGTGCGAGGTAAACAGGGAGCAGGAGGAAGGAGAGATAACACTGACCAGACCACCCCCTACAGAGCCAAGTATAAGTTTGTTCCCCACAGATGAAATATACATTCAGAGGTGTCTACAAGGGTGGACTACTAGTGGTATTCAATTGATAGGTATAATTACTATGGCTCTGTCCTACAGAAACATTCCCTGACCCTTGAACACAGAAACTAGCTGGGCATAGCTCTATCTTCAGTGATATTGCGCTCTTGGAAACATTGAATCCTTGGAAGTCTAGTACCTCATTTTGAAACCATGTGACATTTTCGTGTACTGTGAAGACATTCATACAGGTGTCAGGGTGTAGAGTGCCCTCCTTACCATCTGCCCCAGGTGTATATCCTTGATGTACCACTATATAATCTAAAACTGCCTCATAGTCAGCCTGTGCCATTTTCATCGCATCCGCATAGTAATGCATATACACCTTAGATAGTAAACCAAGCTTCACAGCTACCTGAATAGGACAAGTGCACCGTTATCAGTAGGTCATTTTTATGCATAACTGAGGGAAGCAGTCCACATTCCCAACACTTTGTGGCATTAGTAGTGCTATGTACTCGATGAAGCATTTGAATGAATGCATTATGAGTGTAAGTTTGTCTGTGTCTTTCTTTATGCGGGCCAATGTAATAAATGAGTGCCCAGCTGGAACCGGGTTAGTCCCTATCAAAGTATGCACAGGGTGTTGTTCCTCTAAATTTCAGACTACTCCAAATAATGTTATCATTACCAGGAGAATGAACACCACCACCACTACCCTACCTACAGTAGACCAGCTAGTCCATCCAGGACCATTCTGCTGTATGGGAGGAGTCATGATTGCACAGCCAAACAGGTACATAGAAAATACTTTTAAGAATTGGAGCGACAACTACAACCAACGAGAGGGGTATTCTTCTTTCCTGTGTCCGTTATGAGCCTCTCAGACAGGCTCCTATTTTTCATCAAGCACTCCCACGAAGGAGCTGCACAATTGCAGCCCTTGCTGAGAAACAATCTGCGGCCCTTACTAAGAAACAAATCATTCTTCCTTCAGGATAGGGCAACATCCCCCCCGGGCAAATACCCTCAACAATACTGTCCAGTGTCCAAGGCAGTGCACAAGTGTTCTTCACTCTAATCTAAAATGGGCACCAGAGACACATCACCTACACCGTAAGCTCAAGTCCTTCTCTAACTCCTGGATTGTCCTGCTGGCGCACAGTCCTTCCGTCGGGCCGCAGATTGTACCTGGTACGCCCAGGCACTTCTTTATCCACATACAGAGGCAAGAATTCACATTCAGGTGGGCCTCGGGACTCAGGCTATTAAACACCAGGAGCTGGAGCATCGGGCACCCCTTATCTCAGGGGGAATAGCTTCCATTAGGGCCCGTCACTCTCCTCGTCCTTCTGCGCCCCTCTCAACCGGGCGTTAGAGAAAGGGACAAAGTGAGGCACCAGCTCACCTTCCTGGTCGGTGCTCCCGTCCCAAACCCAGGCATCTTATGGTAGCGGTAGGTGCACCCTCTTAAAATGTGAGGCGTGAACCCAGTGTTTCCGGCCTTCTAGCTCCACAGCTGTGCGGGTAGCCAGCATCACCTGAGCAGGTCCCTTCCACCTCGGCTCCAAACAGGTTTTGCGCTGGAAATGTCGAACCATCACATAGTTCCCGGGCTGTAGTCGATGCCCAGGCCCCTCTGGTACTGGTTGCAGAGTGGTGTGTATCTGTTGGTGAACAAAATGAAGGTCTTTGGACAATTGGTAAAAGTAGTCTATCAAAAGAGGGTACTCTATCTCAGAGAAACATTTGGGTCTTGGGAAGCCCCAGACATTAGCAGGTCACCCGAAGACAACTTCATAGGGTGACCGTCCTGTCCTAGAATGCGCTGTCACTTTCGTGGACAACAATGTTAAGAGCAACGCATCTGGCCATTGTAATCCTCTACTTTCAAGAATTTTCGCCAGCTTCAGTTTGAGAGTACCATTGTCCTTCTCAACAAGGCCTGCTGATTGGGGGTGGTTCACTGCATGGAATTTCTGCGTGCTTTACAAGCCCTTACACACCAAATCAATGACTTTGGCATTGAAATGGCTCCCATTGTCAATCCAGATCATGCGTGGCAATCCGTAGCGTAGGAAATATTCTTCGCCATTGTCATGGCCCTATTCTCCTTAGTGGGGTGAGCCTCAATCCGTTTACTGAATGCACAAACAACCACTAGTACATATTTCAAATTATTTACTCATTCCATTTCGATAAAATCCATCTGGAGAACCTCGAAAGGGAAGGAAGGTGGTGCAAAATTACCAGCAGGTGTAGGGGTGCCCTTCCCAGGATTGTGCTATAGACAGATAATACAGTGCTTCACCAAATGCGCAGCAACCTTAGGGTTATTCTCATTCTGCCACACTGGGTCTAGTAGTTTGCCGGGCCATGGGCCATAGTGACTACTGGGAGAACAAAAGCGTTTGGCAACAACCATCTCTGCTTTCCTGACAAGTCAGTCCAATACCCATCCTCATCCAAACATCCTGTCCTTTCCTCCCACATTTGCAGGTCATCTACAGTCGCCTCTCTCTGTATTTCCTTCACACTTTCCATTGTATCCTCAAACATCCCATTGGCTGGAACCCATCTAGCAGGACCTGCTACAAACATCTTGTTCATATTTGACCTAGCTGTCTCCTTGGCTGTTTGGTCCCCAAACTCATTACCCCTCCCAACATTGTCCATAATAGACTTATGGGCACTGCATTTTATTATAGCCAGCTTATCAGGAAGTGTCAATTCTGCTAACAATCTAAGTATTAGTGGACCATACTGTATCCCCGGCCCATGCGAGGTCAGGAACCCTCTCTCTGCCCAAAGGGGCCCAAAATTATGGCCCACCCTGAATGCATAATGGCTGTCAGTGTAGACATTTAACAGCCAGTCCCTCACTCAATTCACAGGCCCTCAGGAGAGCAGCCAGCTCTGCTGCTTGGGCCGACTGTTATGGAATGCGAGATGTCTCGACTACATGAGGCAACGTGGTTATAGCATAGGCTGCAGTAGTAGGGTCATCCGGCAATTTGAAAGAAGAGCCGTCGATATTTAGTTCCCCTTGGGGTCAGATAAGGGAACATCAGTCAGGTCTACCCATCCCTTCGTTTCCTCTTCGATCTGAAATAAAGTCATGGACATCATTGTCTTTTTCTTCCAAAGGGAGGGGCAGTAACGTGGCTGGATTCAAAGTAGTGCATCGTTTGATGGTAATATGGGGAGCAAATAATGTTAGCTCATATCCAGTGAGACGCGGACTGGTGAGGTACTGCGTCTTTGTCTTGTTCAAAAGCGTGTCCACAGCATGAGGTACCATAACTTTGAGGTCAGTATCAAGGATGAGCCCTGCCGATTACCTGATCGATGTCCGCCGCTGCAGCTCTCAGACAATTAGGGTGCGCTCTAGTGACATTATCAAAGATAGCTGAGAAGTAAGAGCAGGGTCTCTGCGAACAACCGAAACCCTGTGTTAGAACCGAAAGCGCACAACTGTCCGCCTCACGTACATAGAGCACAAAAGGCTTCTGGTTGTCAGGAGTACCAAGCACAGGATGAGAACAAAGCGCAACCTTTAATTGTTCAAAAGCTTGCTGGAATGCAGGTGTCCAAGGTAGGGGTTCATGCACATACTTGGTGGTGAGGTAAAGAAAGGTGTTTGTTAGTAAGGAGAAGTTCGGGACCCAGTGCCGACAATACAAAATTATCTCCAGGAACGTGCACACCTCACGTTGGGTCTTAGAAAAACACGCATATTAGTAATAGCAGCTGTGTGCTCAGGTGTTAGTTTGCGACCCTACTTTGACAGTAGGTGACCTAAGTAGGTGATCTATCAACAATATTGGAATTTAGACAGGGACACCTTGTGCCCATGGTGTGCCAAATGTAGGAGTAACTTAACTGTGGCCTCTTTGCATCCTGTTTCAGTGTCCGAGGCCACAAGGAGATCATCAACGTATTGCAGCAACACATTACCAAGGGAAAATTCCAAAGAATCCAATTGCATTTTCAAAGCTTGACTATAAATACTTGGGATTTCTGTATAGTCTTGTGGAGCACAACAGAATCTAAAACTCTGACCGGCTATTGCAAATCCAAACAGATATCTGCTATCTGGATGGATTGGTATGCTAAAGAAAGCATTTTTCAAATCTATCACTTGAAAAGAATTTGGCTGACGGGGGAATCATGGTCAATATTGTGGTTATGTCAGGGACCACAGGATATTGGGGAACCACAATTTTTATTAACCTTTCTAAGGTCAATGACGAAACAATAAATGTCAGGATGGGCATCAGAAGAGTCCAAGGCTGCCTTTTTGAGAATAGGGAGAACAGTGCTATTGCACACATTCGCTGCCATCTCTTCAATCACTCCAGACTTATTTGCAACAATGCCCTCTCTCCTGCCTGGGATATCTTGTATTGGGGAATTCAGGGCAATTTGGCATGATCTTGATCTGTATAGAAACTGGCAGGATCTGTAGCAACCCTACATTAGTATCACCAGTAGCTCACAGCGTGTGTGGCACATCTCGAAACTCAGGAGGAAGGGGGCATCTTTGGTGAGGCATTGTTTAGCACAGGTAACTTGCAGGCCATGAGTCTTGTAAAGACCGTCAGGAGAACAATAAATTGTCGCATGCAACCTTTTTACAGATCCAGTCCTTGATGTCAATAGGAATGGTGAGTCAACCGTGAAAGGGCCAATAGTTAAGGCAAGACGCTTGGAAATGGGGCTAACAACCGGTACACCTGAGAAACCCACCAAAACATTGTTTTGGCCAGACAGTGCTGCCCCCGGGACCAATGAACGGGAAACAAAGCTATTCATAGTCCCTGTATCAACAAAAGATTTTTGGTAGTACCTTATAAATCTACAGTAACGTAAGGTCCACGCTGATCTACAGGCACCAGAACTGGCCCCTTGCCCTGCCCCTGTCTGTCCTAGCTATGGGACAATCCCGTCACTTCATCCATATCATAAGTGTCATGATAGTATTGTCTTCCCCGAGGGTCGTCAAAGTAGTTCCTGCTCTGTCTATTGTAAGACACGTCCTCTGACTGCATCCCCCCTCAGCCTCCTCCTCCACGTCCTGTTCCTCCAAAACCTTGACCTCTTGGAGCCCCACCTCTCTGCAGGCACTCGTTCCACCAATGTCCCGCCTTCTTACAGTACACACATTTGTTGGGTCCCACAGGTGTACCTGAAGCACCACCTCTGTTAGATCAAGTTGGCTGTGGACCTAAAGCCGAACCGCGTCCTCTTCCTCCTCCTCTTGCAACTTACTGCATCAACACCTCGCCTTCAAATCTTTCTACTTCTCTATCTTTTCTTTACCCTCATTCTCTCCATGCTCATAATACTGCGCCATACTCAATATGACTGACAGAGAGGATGACGCCCAGGTACTCTCCGAGGTCTGCAACCTAGTTGCAACCACGGGGAGCAAATTAATGACAAATCTGTTCACAAACAAACGGAGGCCACCCTCTTGTGACAAATCCTGACCACTAAAGTCTAGAAACACCCTTTCAGGTCTTGTGAAGAAATCCAACACACTCTTGTCCTTCTTCTGATGACACACAGTCAACTTATCCCAATCCGCTCTCGCAGCGGTGGGATAAGGGAGTGCATATAGGCAATAATACGCCCTAGTAAAGCCAATAGCTCTGCTTTGGGCTTCTCACCGGGCTTGCGCTCCTTATCCTGTGCTCTGATCTTGTCCCATGTGCCACCCAGCTCCAACGCATTGTCCTGCGTGTGGACCTGTCTCCATATATCTACCAGTACCAACAAGCCGAAAAATAACTCTGTCAGCTAGCGTCATCGCTGTGGAGGAGGCCACCTTTGTCAATTCCCTGCAACATGCAGTGGGGTTTTTCCTTGAATCCAGCAACTGACTCTTTCGGGAAACGACCTCACTCCTTTTCCAAGGAGTGTAGATCCATTGCTCCTGAAACCGAGCGTCAACTCATGGTCTTATTACAGTATCCGTGGAGTCACACAGTGCCGGTATTTCAGGATGATAAATAGGATGGACTTCCCTCATAAGGGGTTGTGTCCCTAACATCGGAATCTTTTGGAGTAACCTGCCTCGGTAACCCACTAATATACTTACATTACTAAAAACCTCATTCAGAGCCATGTCCGTAACATATACTCTCTCGTATGTCATAAATAATCTGTGGTGCGGTACCCTGGAAACACTGTTCCCATAATTCTATCAGCGTGGTGGACATGTGCTTAAGGGCGTGCTGCTGTATGAAGGTCTCATTATCTTTCATAACACTCGGAACTTCCTCTACACTATAGATCGGGTGTCGGGCCATTTGGCTGCCTGATTCGTCACTATCTGTTTTTCCTCAGTACCAACTGCAGAGCGCACTAACACTTTCTCCATACAATCTTGCGCTGCTGTCTAGTTGGCTCCAGGAAGTCCACGTACAGGCGTTTCAGTATTCAATAGTGTCTGAGGCGTGACACTCACAGGGGAAAGGGCAGATGCAGAGACAGGTACCATCATGTAGGGAGACAGAGTTGTAGGGGTGAAAGGGGGCGTAATGGACGAGACAGAGCCAGGGGACAGGACAGGAGAGTGAAGAGACAGAACAGGGGACGTAGCACCTGTGGCTGGTTGGAATACAAGGAAGGCAAGTGGGGCTGGGGCTGAGGCAATAGTACTAGAAATGGCCGCATCAGAGGGAACAACCCCAAGTGCCGAGGGCTGGGATGTAGAGACCATAGGGTATATCCGCTTTGGAGCATAGGGTGGTGAAGGACGAGAATCGAAGAGTTCCTCAACTAGCTCATCCTCCTCCCTAGTAGCATAACAC
Source organism: Lissotriton vulgaris (assembly GCF_964263255.1). Taxonomy (NCBI): domain Eukaryota; kingdom Metazoa; phylum Chordata; class Amphibia; order Caudata; family Salamandridae; genus Lissotriton; species Lissotriton vulgaris. The sequence continues at coordinate 916,843,002 of NC_141691.1, read as the reverse complement.
TTGTCATCTGAAGTCGGAATTTACTATCTGCGCACTCTGCCTTTCTCTGTCTTTTCTCTTTCATAGGCTATCGCTTTTTGCAAAATAATTTGTGCCTGCTTCCTTTGAACCTCTTTCTCTGCGTGCATGCGTCGCTGCTTTGCTTCTTTCTGCTTCACTCTCAAAGAATCAAACATGGACTGCCTACTCCTTTTAGCAAACAATTTGTCCTGCAGGAGATTTATTTTCTGTTCATCAAACGTGCCAGTAAGTGGCGATTGCAGCTCAGCATTGTCCCTCGTGTATTTATTCCACAATGTGCTAAACATAATAGGGCCAATACCATGCTTGTCATATATGTCAACATTTGGTATACCCTCCGGGGGCGCGGGCTGGCTGTCTTCTAAAAGAGCATCGTTAAAACAACATCAACATCCAAAACATCCTAACTTACTGAAACAAGGCATCTTAATATAAGACACACATACTGTCCCTTACGGACAACAATAACAAAAACTGCAAATAAGGAAAATAGAATCACCCAAAACGTGAAAACCAACTATCCGTAGAACACAGTCACTACTCACTCAACTAAGCTTTTCACCAGTACCATCACCAGCATCGGTCCACAGACCCCACAGCACGTGAGCACGCAAACGAATCACACATAAGCCCAGAGGCTGCCTCACATTCAGGACTACAATCTAAAGACCAGATTAAGTTCAAGAGGACAGGCTTTATGCCAATTGCCAGTTGGCCTGGCAGATTGTTCACAAACATCCCAGACCTTTTTCAAAATGCGAGCCGAGTTACCAATTGGTCCGTCAGACTGCTCACAAACACTGTGTCCTTTACAGGGGACCGCAAATCCACCAAGTACAAACCAAGACGGTATTAAACCGTAGCAAGACACGGCCCGTCGACGCGGGTCGTTCAGGCTAGGCAGTTCAGAAACTGCAGACAAGACAGTCCGAGGAATACATCAAGACACAGCCCGAAAGCTTGTGCCGACCAAGAATGGCCCCATTTTTCCAAGAACCAAATCACTCATCTGCTGAATTCAGGTCGAGTCAAGTTATTCTCCACTGCCGACTCTTCAGACCAAATGGTCAGCTCAAAGGTCTCGCCTTCTCAGGACCCAGCCGGTGACCACTAGCCGAGGATCCACCCGATTGGAAGGGTGGGACAGCCACGAGAACCAAGCTTGGTTTTGTGTATATGGGGAATGATCCGCCCGACTGACCATACCCCACCCCGGCCCCTACAACCCGATTAGAGGTGAGGAGATCACTTTCCGGGGTCCCTGTTCAGGCGCCAACTGAAGGACGGGGCCCTCTAGGGCCACTCGGGTTATATACAACCACCTGCTGTGCCTTCCCCAAAATGAAGAGTTGGTCAGACAGTAGAGAATACAAACTTACTGTATTCAGTATACGCTCTGCAGAGGAGCCCAGTCAGGCCTTCACCCTAAGAAGTTTGCCCAGGTGACTGACGCCCCAGGATACACTAATAGATAATAAACCCCTTTGGAGCCTTCCGCTACGCCTCTAATGGAAAGTTACCAACTTGAGCCAGGCATGAACAAAGGAGGTAAAGAGAGATGAGCTAACACCTGCCAGATGGGTGCACTATCAGTACTCCAAGGCCACTGTGCAGAGTCTCAGCATCTCCTAACGTGGGAGCAGAGCTACACATCGAGATTGGAATGCAGCAAAAGAATATTGGTTCCTTTGCAAGTTGGGTTACAGTCTTGAACAGGAGAGAAAATAATAACGGAGTACTGTGTTTTGCTAAAGCAAGCAAAAAGAAAAATAAGGCCTAGTATGAGCACAGCCCAAGCAGTCTTCTAGTGATTGTGAAATACAAAATAAAGTTACACTAGCTAACTAAACTTACATGCTGCGAAGATAACTCAGTGGGTTGCATAATGTAAATACAAATAGCGTCTAATTAGCCACATAATGCTAACCTAACACAACATGTATAAGTGCACAATGGGAAAGGGAGTTTCAAACCCAACAACTTGGCAGACATTTGTCACTGTGTCCTCCAACTCATGCATCTGTTCTGCTGTGCACAGCGCGTCTGTCTTGCCTCTGACAGTTCAGATCCACTCCTCAGTTCATCCCTCTCTCTTCGGACAATACAAGCAGTTTCATCCAGCCAACTATAGCCAATAGAAATTAACATTTAATCATTATATGATAATGTGTGTTTTCGCTGTTTACCCCGCTCCCTGCACTATTCCTCATTTAGAATTACCTAGCATAAGCCTTAAGCAAATAGCAGCATTATTTATTGTATGAAAACAAGATGCAACATGCAAACTACGAAATGCACATGCGGCCTAGTCATGCATTAATTTTTGTTTTCTCCAAAGCATACTTCAGAAACGGTTTCTAGTCCCTACACATATCATTATTACACGTTAGTGCATTCACGCGCAAAATTATTTCCCTCGTATTTTGTGTATAGTGCACGTTAGTCTTTAGTTACTACTTGCTGTTAATACGTATTATGGGGTATTATTAATTCGAGCAGGTTTCTTTTTTGAACCCCTGCTCCATTAATTCCCCCCCCCTCTGATGACTTTCAGGAGCCATCATAAAATACCTACCATACCGAGTGCCACCTTCATTTTATCTAAAACTCAGTACTCATCTCTCTTTTTATTGCACCCTCGTATATATCTTTCCTCATATCATAGTATTTTCCTTTCATGTCTTCTAATTTTATTTCTTCTCTATTTCTTTTTCTTGCTCTGCGTTCACTCTTTGATTTTGTCACTTCTCTTTTTCTACCTTTACCTTTGGAACATTTATATGTCGTTATTATTACTAAGGCTACTATAGCTACAGAATCAATTGGCAATATTATGTTCCCTAAAAAACTACTTTCAAAGGTAGAAAATCATTTACTCACAGAGGAGAAACCCTTACCAAGTTTCTCCCAAACACCATCAACCTTCAGTTGGGTCAAGTCCTCATATAAGTTTGTAATATTCTTTATATATCCCTCAATTCCTTTACTTTTATCGGAAATATAGGAACAGCAGTGTTAGATTTTCAACATGCCACAGACTCCACCCTCTTTTGCTAATAGAATATCAAGGGCAAGTTGATTTTGTAAAATCATTGATCTGATTGCAACCATTTCGGTGTCAATCATCAAGAACCTGCCAGCAGTGTCTGTGGATAAATGATCAACAACTGACAATTTTAGAATTTTGTACGAATTCAGGATATCTCCAACTGAGGGTATCAGTGCACCAAAAATATCACCTACTATTTCTGAGAAACTTACTCTACTATTGCGTGTTAGTACTTGTTTTACTTCATTAAGTTGATTACTACTTCGGTCCACATGATAGACCTTAGGGAAGACAATAGCAAATTAACAACTCCCATACCAATGTGCAGGCAATCTGTAATAGGCTTTTTTACCACACACAGAATAGATTCCTGGAAGGACAGGATCAGTTACACCCATCAGTCTCCAGCCTCCAGTAATTTGGAAAGTATGCTCACATTCACTACTACCAATGAAGTAATTGTTATAGTTATTTTTCATTCTAAGCAGACATATTTTTCCTTTCTGGGACCAGTCCAGGGACATTGCAATGTATGTCTTGCCTTTCTCATAATCTCTTTCTCTGAAAGCCCACAGTGGTACCCGTGACTTCTGTTCAGCAGCCTATCTTTGAAAACTTTCTCTTCTACCTTCTACCATTTCTATGAAAATCTCTTCTTCTACCCGCAAACTACAAGTCAGGTTATTTCTATAGGCATATTCAACATCTAAAGTTTTAGTGATATGGAAGAACTCTCCCATATAGTGTGCATTTTTACTACTTAAAATTTTATTCAGTTCTTTAATTGCAGGTATTTCTGAAAATACAAAATCTATATTTGAATGGTGATAGTCTAGTTTCCCCGTCACATAAAATAGGCTGGTTAGAATACTGCAAGACACACCATATGTTAAAGGTAGGTGTTGATAAGTCACCCCCTCTGAGACACACATAACAATCACTCACATTCCCTCTCTCTGCCTGCGGCTGCTGTTGGGGACTGCCACACGTCCCAGAAGGCACTGGGTGTCCAGTGCTCCCCCCAGGAGGGAGGAGCTTGCCTGCCTCGCTGCGCTGAAAAGCGCGTCTCACCACCGCGGTGCGGGCCCCCCTCTCTGCCTGTTGCTGCTGTTGGGGACTGCCTACACGTCCCAGAAGTCATCGGGTGACCAGCGCTCCCCCCAGGAGGGAGGAGCTTGCCTGCCTTGCAGCGCTGAAAAGTGCGTCTCACTACCGCAGCGCGTGTCCCTCTTTCTGCCTGCTGCTGCTGTTGGGGACTGCCTACACGTCCCAGAAGCCACCTTGTGTCCAGCGCTCCCCCCAGGAGGGAGGAGCTTGCCTGCCTTGCAGCGCTGAAAAGCATGTCTCACCACCGCCGTGCTAGGCCACCCTCCTTGGTCCTGCTGTATTTTCCCGCGGCTTGTGAACGGACTGGCCCGGTGAGTACTCGCATTCTAACTAAGCTAATTAACTGGAAATCTATCTGCGTGGATGTATTTTGTGGAATTGATTTGTTGACTCCATAGAAGCTTCTTTGGCAACTCTGTTTACCTAAAGTTTGGTGATCAATCGAAAGTGTAATAGCATTACTCACGGCTCCATCACTATGGGGAAGCGAAAGACAGAATCCGCCAAAGTGCAACGCAAGCAGCCAGATCAGACCCAAAAAACTGTTCCTCATTACTGAATTATTTAACGGGTGCTGTGGGGCTATATAAAAGCAAATAAGTACTGTAGAAGAGACACTCTATGCTGAAGCCAGGGGAGAGATACAAACACCAAATATGCAGGGCAGAATGGAACAAGTAAATACACTCGCAATGAAAGCACCTCCTAGAAATGACTGTATACAGTTAATAACTGACGAAATGTGGGTTAGTGAAGACGATGAGGAAGGTTATCAACCCTCCTCAAAGCGTGTGAGACACCCTGAGGATGGGTCTGGGTTGAAAAATGGGGAAATCCCAGAACTTAATACACTGACCCCAAGGCAACAAAAAAAAGCACCAAAGCGGAAAAAGCCTACAAATCAGCCTCAACTAAGACAGACGGGGAAAAAATCAACACAGAAGGAGCAAAGTCATAATAATAGCGAGGCAAAAGAAATACCTTCTATGATAAAGGAATTAGAAATGTCAATAAGGGAAGCTTTGAGTAAAATGGAGGACATATTGAAAAACATCGAAACAATTCTAGGGAAGATTCAGGAGATAAAAATGGTTCGCAATGATCAGGAGAATAGTAAAAACAAGGCTGTTACGGGATCAAGATTGCATAAAACAACAACAACAAGCTCGATAGTAACATCAAGCACCCTAGTAAACAAGAAGAATGTAGATACGAGAGATAGAGGGGACCTAGGACATGAAAGGCAGCATGGTCCCATAGGAATAAAGCCCCCAAGAATTCCACTGGTCCAGACTTGCTGCCATAGTATAACATAAGGCAAGGGAATGATAGGTATATCTGCTGAGTACTCGAATAAATAAAAGTATCACAGATCACCCTCAAGCTAGCCGACCTTTTTTGCGCCCTATGGAAATCAAAAACAGGCAAAACATTTATTATCTAGATCTTCCTCTGGAAGCAACCCCGCACATTATTATTCCAACAAATGCCCCACAGTTAAAAGAACAAGAAAGTGAATCTTGGGAGACCCTGAGAAATAGATCCTTACACTGGCTAAATATTAGGACAGGCTAGGACAGAGTTTTATTCTCAGAATTCAAAATGGGCAGAAGAATAGCCAGGGTGGGGAAAACTCCAAAAAGACTAGTAGGGAACTGCGTAGTTTTAACCTTTGCCTCCACATATTCAGTACAAACCATATTGGAACATCTTGGGAGCTCTCTAATAAATCCCAAAAGCATAAATGTGGTCCCACTAAGGTATTTTTAGAAACCACCATATGAAGGGGGAAATACGACCTGTGCCTATCCAATAAATACAAACTTTTGTTGTAATATTCCTATATCAAACAGATTTGAAAGTTTGCATAGCCTGGAAGAACAAGATCGACTGGTAGAAAACAGTACCACAAACGCAATGTACAAAGATTTGTGATTTTGGAAAAATCGGAGGAAAGGTTTTCTTGGGACAGATCCTAAGATAACTAACTCTGTGGTGGAGGTAAATGGCCCAGTTGGAACACATAATGATGATAACAATTTGCTAAAAGTGATCTTTTGGAATGTGGCAGGCTTACAAACTAAGATAGACCTGATAGAATGGTGTGAATTTGTAGAAGGGTTCCAAATAGTATGTTTACAGGAAACGTGGTTAAAGGAGCCCGTACACTTGAGCGGTTATCTTACTTATCATACACCCGCAGTGAGAGAAAAATATGGGAGGGCAAAGTGAGGGTTAGATATATATGTGTCTAATATACTACATACTGGCAAAATTATATTGAAATGTGAAGATGTAAATTACCAAGTGATGGAGATGCATATGGGAAGTAAGCAAAGAGTGATACTGATAAATTTCTGCAATAATGCACCCTCGGATAAGATAGTGGGTATTCTTAAGAACCTACTAAATGTTCTAGGAAAATTGTCAAGAGAAGAGAGAGGGGATATGGACATCATTGGGGGGGGGTTAACATTGCTTTGTGTTAAAAAAATGGTACCAATGTTTGTGGGACTTTGAACGAAGATGGAGAGTTAGAAACGCACTTCACACACACACAATATGGGAATGCTTTAAAATAAATGGCATGTGAGCTTGATTTAGGCTATGCGAACAAACTAAACAATAATCCAGAGCCTTTTAAGAGCACATTTGACGGGAGAGGGTGCTCTTCGGTAATAGATTATATATTGCTTTTTCGAATCTTGCGCCAAAAATTAAGCAATTTGTCTCGCACAATATCATACTGAGTGATTACTTCCCGTTGAGTTTATCACTGAACCTGCTGACTATTAAAGCCAACCAAGACGTTAATATTGTATATCCCCCGAACAGTTGATAATGAACAGGGAAAATGGCTATGCATTAAAATGGCAGCTGGTCGATCCAGTAGTAGTAACACATAAAGTAGTGGTAAAAAGTAGCTCATCAATAGAAGCCATATTAAAGGAAAACGCAACGCATGAAACAGTCCTGGCATCTTTCCAAGAGATTACCAGTGTCATAAATGAAGTATTATGGAAAACTAATAATAACTCTGTGTCGAACCAGCCTTTGGCTTTTTTCACCAAGTGTACTAAAGCATATGCTATATTAAAAAAAGAGACCCACAATATTCCTAGGTACCCTACTGCACTAAGGGAGGCAAGAAAGAACTATATGATTGCAATAAAGGAATGTAAAAGAGTACTTAAAGAGGAACTCTGGCAAACCCTACAAGAAGCAGCTAAGTCTAAGGATGGGGCTGCTTTCTGGAAGGCGGTCCGGGCACCCTTTTTGGACCAAGGGGACATACCAAACATAGAAATAGCCATAACGGAAGATCAGTGGGTAGATCACTTCACCACAATCTTTAGTAATCAAGATTTTACTAATTTGATAGAAACTACAGATGAGGGAGGTGATAAGAATAATTTTCCACAGCGAATGCATTTAAACCATCTCCACATCACTCTAGAAGAGGTAATGGGTCAATAATGGTAAGCAAGGGGGTAAGGCTCCCGGCCCGATGGGATTCCAGTAGACCTGTTTAAGGCAAATGTAGACTTATGGGGCCCAATACTGACTCAGACATTAAGAGCTAGCTGCACCTCTAAATATATTGAGACTTGGACTGAATCTATCCTAGTCCCAATTTTTAAAAAGGGTAATAGACATGACCCGGCATGCTATCGCCCAATATCTTTATTGGATTCCACCGCAAAAATTGTATGCCGCATTATATTAGGAAGATTACAAGAATGGGGTGAGGAGAAACAAATCCTGTCAGATCTACGATACAGTTTTCGTAAAGGTCTTGGAACCGTTGAGCAAAGCCTCAACTTGAGCATCCTTATTGGGAAGTATGCCAACTTAAAGAAAGGAAGACTATTTTTAGCCTTCGTAGACTTAACCGCAGCCTTTGACTATTTGGTACATGAGAGGATGTGGGGTTCCTTCACCAACTAGGGGCGAATGATTCCATTATACACTTTCTGCAAGATACTTATCAGAATTCTAAGGCCAAGGTACGATATGGCAATGACGGAGAATGTACAGGATCCTTCCCAATAAAAAAGAGGGTCAGGCAAGGATGTGTCCTGGCCTTCTATCTTTTTAATCTTTACACAAATGGCTTAGAAAAAGCGTTGCTCCAAACAGGCCAAGATTTCCCAGTAATTAATGGACGATCCATCCCATCTCTAATGTATGCCGATGACGCCGTCTTAATGTGTCTTACTCAAGTGGGGCTACAAAGATTATTAGATGGTTACGTGGTATTTATGCGTGAGCTGGGCTGAAGGTTAAATGCGCCAAATACCTTTGACATGAGATGTGGTACAGGGAGCAAAAAATGTAGAGACATCTTCATAGATAACTATAAAATTAGTTTTGTCAACATTTTTAGCTATCTAGGTATACTTTTTGACCATAATTCAACATGGGTTCAGGCGGTGCAAATGAGAAGTCTTGCGTTTATAAAAACTATTGCTGCCCTGTTTAATTTCTCAAAGAAATTAGGCACAAGGCCCACGCAAATACTACTACAAATCTATAGGGCTAAATGCTTATCTACAGCCATGTATGGCTCTGGTCTATGGGGGCATTATAATATTCAACCACTTCAGATGATAGAAAATCAGTTTCTAAGATATATATTGGCATTTCCCTGAAGCACATCATCATACGTCTGCCATGCAGAAGTGGGTGTCCCATATCTAACAGACTTAATTAAAACAGAACCGGTCATGTTGTGGCATTGACTGTGGACAAATGAGGAAACCCATGTAAACCAGCAGGTTTTTAAGGATGTCATGGGAATGGCTGGTGTGATGTACTTGAAGTGATTAAGATATGTCCAGGATTTTCTGAATGATTTAGGTCATCCTAATTTTTATAATGAACCCACCACTATGAGAGCGATATCTAGAAAAGAGCTAAAAAGAAATTGTACGGCACTACTAGACTCACAAAGAATATCTGAAGAACTAGCAAAGCCCACAGTAGCGCACCACCAGCTGATAATGATAACATATAGTATGCAACCCTACCTCCTACTTGTACCCAGCCAGTATGAAAGATTACTGCTAGCGAGATTTAGATTAAATATTTTCCATCGCCTTATAAGTTTCCCAAAAATGAAGGAATGGACGCGAGAGATGCAACTGTGCCCTTGTGACGACATTACAGAGCAGTCTACAATTCATACTGTATTCTTCAGTAAATGTTATGATTTGCTAAGAAGAAAATGGCTGTTACCAATTCTAAAGAAATTAGATTTTAAAAGCTGCTGACCGGCATTTTTAGCATTGCAATTTTTAAACAATGAATTTGTTATATGGTGCTTAATACATTTTTGGAAAAACGGGGTAAAATGTAGGAAATCCATTACAATATGATTGAGTATGAATTTCAAAATAGCTGAAATTTTCAGGGCAAAATGTGATTCCTTTTTAAACTGTGTAATCGGTGTATATTACTGAATTATTTGCTATGTGCTTTTATGATTCTCGTTTGAAGAAACCGAATAAAGCTTTTAACCAACCAACTGCTCACATTCATGGTTTCAATATAATCATACAACAATTTAGTAAACACATTTAATGAGAAATCACTAATTGATTTATCATGATGGAGAATACTTCCATCCAATGGTTCTATTTTAGTATTAGGTGTTTCATTAGTGACATCACTCATTCTTTCCCTTATTACATCATTAGTATTGTTTCCATCATTAGTTACCATTAGAATAGGTATAAGGACAGTTAATATTATTCACATAAATTATCGTAATAAGACACTACATAAGCAAGCCTTAATACATCTGCGTTTTAGACTGGGTTTTGGATGTTCAGTCACTTCTGCTTTAGTCATTTTGAATTCTATAAAGGATAAATCTATCAAACTTAGGAACACTAAAAAAAAAAAATAGGAAAAATAATGGTGTAATCCTACACTTATTGGCTTTCTTCTTTGCCCCCTTCTTTTATTTTATTTTCTTTTTGGTCTTCTGAGTCATTCAGTTTTGCTTTTTGTAACCAATTTTTACAACTTAAATTTTCCCGGTTCTCTAAAGGTGGTCTCAATTTGCTTTCATCAATTTGTTCAGTGCCGGACTGTCTTTTACTTCACTTTGATCAGAACTTTCAATTTCTTCCAATATGGTGTAGGTCCATTCTGGTGCTTTGTATTTTCTGCTTGGAATTCTCTCTCTCCTGGTTTTTCGTACTAGTTCTTCTCCTGACTCTTCTTGTTCTGTCTGACTAGAGACCTCTTCACTTTGTTCTGGTCTTCTTGACTTTCTCCTCACTAGAGTGTATTTCACTCTTTTCACTCCAACCGGACAATTATCACCTTTTCTTGGTTTCTTTGTTTGAACCACCTTTTCACCTTCTGCGTTTGGTTCACAGGTTCTTTTTATTTGCCTTCCTTCGATCTGTTCTTCCTGATTTCAGCAACTTCTGGTTCTGCTGGTTCAACAGTAATTTCTTTCAACTGTGAACTGAAATACACAGCATTTTCACTTGTTTCTGGTTCAGCTGTGAACTCACTTGGTTCTCGATTAGCAGTGAACTTACTTTCTTCTGGCTAAACAGCAGTCTTTTGAGACCTAGTATCTGGTGCCCACTTTACTTGACTTGTGATTGGCTGTTGATCATCTGGTTGTTCTTCAGAATCTGTCATTCTAGATTCATCAGTGTCATACACTTCAACCACTGGTCTTTGTTCTTGTTTTACCAGTTGCTGCTCTTCTTGTCTTTCAAGTGGACCTAGGACTCGTCTGGTATGGCTCGCATGGATCCAATTTGGCAAGCCACCACACTTTTTTCTGCTGTTGTCGTCACCAGTATAACTTGATACGGTCTGTTCCACCTGGGTTCTAGGCACGATTTCCTCACATGCTTCTTGACGAGAATCCATTCACCTGGACTCGGATCATGAGCTTGATTTGGCTGTGTTGTTGTAGCATCGTCTCCAACCTGGTGTGAAATAGAATGTACCAGATCAGCTAACCCTCTGCAATAATCGAGTACCAGATCATCAGATGGACCAGGGTCAGTGGACTCGATAATTCTCGCCTCGGTGCCTACTCTAACCAGGGATCACACTCGGCAACTCTGGGCATTAGCTTGCCTTATCTCCACAACGGGCCCCACATACGCCGGGGATGCCTGGTTTCACCTTGGAAATACCCAGCAGAGACCATCTCACAGGGAAAGCCAGGACGGGTTCCCCAGCGGTCTACAGCGCTGAGATACCCCATGGCGGGGTGATACATGCGCTTGACAAGACAAGATCTACTCATCAATTTGTTCGCTGGTATGTATTCTTGTCTCATTGCTCTTCCCATAAGAACTTTGAGGGGGCTCAATCCCATCTTTTTGTCAGCAATACTTCTTAGACTCATCAACACTAGGGGTAAAATGTCAGGCCATTTCAGTGATGTGGATGCACGCACTTTCCTTAACCTACATTTTATAGTGCCATTGATTTGCTCAACCTACATTTTATAGTGCCATTGATTTGCTCAACCACTCCAGAAGCTTCAGGTTGATAGGCACAATGCAGCTTCTGTTCAAGTTTAAATTCTGCACAAATCAGCCAAATTATCTCATTGTTGAAATGGGTTCCTCTATCTGTCTCTAAAGTGACTAGAGTTCCAAACCTAGTAATCAGTTCTCTCAAAAGCAATTTAGCTACAGTTAGGCTGTCATTTCTTCTCGTGGAATAGGCTTCCACCCACAAGAGCATAAGCAGACAGCAACTAATACATGCTTCAGCCCATTACATGGGGAAAGCTCGATGAAGTCAAGTTGGAGACGGGTAAATGTGCCTCCTTCTCTCCCAATTCGTCCCTAACTAACAACTGTTTTTCTGCCTGGATTTTGCTGCTGACATGTACCGCACCTCTGGCAAAGACTCCCTGCAATGACCATGAACTTTGGGTTATACCATGACTGCTTAAAGATTCTGATCAGTGTGGAGAAGTGTGGCTCAATGGTTAAAGCGGCAAACCATGATGCGGGACCAGGGTTCAATTCTCGCCTCGGCGGGTCTTGGGCTCAATTTCCTCGGACCTGATAATTCTCGCCTCAGTGCCTATTCTAATCATGGGTCCCACTCTGCAACTCTGGGAAATAGCTTGCTTAATCTCCACAACGTCCCCAACAGCGCTGGGATGCCCGTCGGGTTCCACAGAGCCAAGACACCTCAGGGAATAAGTGCGCTATACAAGTACGAATTAATTTAATTTCATTTCATTGCATCTCTTCCAATTATGTGCAATTCCATGGTAAACTCTGGCCATATGAGAAAGTAAAGAATCTGGCAGGACTGGTCTCTCATCAAAATAGACCAATAGTTCATATTCTGCTCTCTTGCTAAATCCTGTATTACGCCATCTTTCCTTTTCCTCATCACCTGCTTCTACCTGCATCTGCCTAACTTTTTGCCAAGTTTCAAATGTTGTGGAAAACATAAGATGGCATTCAGTATTTCCCATTTCAATTGGTCTGTTTAAAGCCATTGTATTTTGTGCATAGAAACACTCAATTTGGTCTGCATACCTGTTGCCCTTTGTCACATAATTGTCTCCTGATTTATGTGCGGCACGTTTGACCACTGCAATTCTTTTGGGCAGTTGCAAAGCATCCAATAATTCTTTTACAGTTTTGCTGTTACGGATTGGGGAACCTGAAGAAATCAGAAATCCCCCCTGCATCCATAGCTGTACAAAATCATGGATAACTCCGAATCCATATTGGCTATCAGTAAATATGGTTACCTTTAAGCTTTTGGAAATTTTGCAAGCTCTAATGAGAGCTATCAATTCAGCAATTTGGGCAGAATGTACCCCTTTTAAACAGGATGCTTCGAGAACTCCTGTTATGGTGCAAACCGCATCGGCAGTGCATAGTTCACCTTTTCCGTTTCTCAGACATGACCCATCCACAAATATCTCACAATCTGATTCTTCCAACGAACATTCTCAATATCAGTCCTGGGCTTGGTGCACAGTTCTGTTGCATCCAAACAATCATGATCTGCTTCCTCTCTCATTCCTCACAACGAGAATTGGGCAGTAAGGTTGTCAGATTTACAATCATGAACCTCATCACAGTCACATTCTCCGCACCCAGAATCACTCTCTCATACTTAGTCAGCCGACTAGAGGTCAGGTATTGTGTAAGGGTACGAGACAAAAGAATCTCAACGGAATGTGGCACATACACCTTGACTGGGAATCCCTTCACAATCGATTCACTTTGTTCCAGACTCACACAAGTGGCGGCTACTGCTTTCAAACATCCTGGTAACGCTGCAGCCACTGAATCCAAAGTAGCAGAAAAATTTGCTACTGGATGTTGTGCCATTCCATGTTTCTGAGTTAGGACTTCTTTTCAATTTAGTAAAAGCATCCATACTTTCATCATCCAGTACAATTGAATCTTTCACATCCTTCCGTGTCAACCTCTGTAGAGGTTTTGTAATCAGTGAGTAACTACTGATCCACTGTCTACAATATTCAACCATTTCCAAAACAATTCGTACTTCTTTTTATGTTTTGGTTGGGTTCATTTGTTTGATCCCTTTAATTCTTTCTGATGTCACTTTTCTAACTCCCTTTTCTATTTTGTGTCTTAGGTACTGGACTTCCTGTTTACAAAAAAATCAGTTTTGCTGGGGACACATTTTGTTCTCCCTCTGCCAGATGGTTCAATAATATATTTACAACAAGGGGTGGTGAGGGACAGAGTCTCTGAATTAAGCAGAAAGCTCTCACCCAGTCAAGAGATCAGGGCTAGATCCAACACCGTTTTTTAGCTCACTGAACCATCACACTTTCAGAACCTGGCTGTATGCAAATTAGTCTGTTCCTGTCCCAGTGCATGATGGGAACAGGGCAAACCAAACTACAAAAGCCAATTCTTACACTGGGAAGGAAACAAGCTCCCGGGGACCGGTTTCTGGCATTACAGCCGTTCTCGGCCCGGTTTGCTTGAATCCTGATGGTGCAATGAGCAAGGGTCTCACATCTGAGAATACCCTTCCACGCTTAGGGTGGACAAAAATATTTACAACAAGGGGTGGTGAGGGACAGAGTCTCTGAATTAAGCAGAAAGCTCTCACCCAGTCAAGAGATCAGGGCTAGATCCAACACCGTTTTTTAGCTCACTGAACCATCCCAGTTTCAGAACCTGGCTGTATGCAAATTAGTCTGTTCCTGTTCCAGTGCATGATGGGAACAGGGCAAACCAAACTACAAAAGCCAATTCTTACACTGGGAAGGAAACAAGCTCCCGGGGACCGGTTTCTGGCATTACAGCCGTCTTCGGCCCGGTTAGCTTGAATCCTGATGGTGCAATGAGCAAGGGTCTCACATCTGAGAATACCCTTCCACGCTTAGGGTGGACAAAAATATTTACAACAAGGGGTGGTGAGGGACAGAGTCTCTGAATTAAGCAGAAAGCTCTCACCCAGTCAAGAGATCAGGGCTACATCCAACACCGTTTTTTAGCTCACTGAACCATCCCAGTTTCAGACCTGGCTGTATGCAAATTAGTCTGTTCCTGTCCCAGTGCATGATGGAAACAGGGCAAACCAAACTACAAAAGCCAATTCTTACACTGGGAAGGAAACAAGCTCCCGGGGACCGGTTTCTGGCATTACAGCCGTCTTCGGCCCGGTTTGCTTGAATCCTGATAGTGCAATGAGCAAGGGTCTCACATCTGAGAATACCCTTCCACGCTTAGGGTGGACAAAAATATTTACAACAAGGGGTGGTGAGGGACAGAGTCTCTGAATTAAGCAGAAAGCTCTCACCCAGTCAAGAGATCAGGGCTAGATCCAACACCGTTTTTTAGCTCACTGAACCATCCCAGTTTCAGAACCTGGCTGTATGCAAATTAGTCTGTTCCTGTCCCAGTGCATGATGGGAACAGGGCAAACCAAACTACAAAAGCCAATTCTTACACTGGGAAGGAAACAAGCTCCCGGGGACCGGTTTCTGGCATTACAGCCGTCTTCGGCCCGGTTTGCTTGAATCCTGATGGTGCAATGAGCAAGGGTCTCACATCTGAGAATACCCTTCCACGCTTAGGGTGGACAAAAATATTTACAACAAGGGGTGGTGAGGGACAGAGTCTCTGAATTAAGCAGAAAGCTCTCACCCAGTCAAGAGATCAGGGCTAGATCCAACACCGTTTTTTAGCTCACTGAACCATCCCAGTTTCAGAACCTGGCTGTATGCAAATTAGTCTGTTCCTGTCCCAGTGCATGTTGGGAACAGGGCAAACCAAACTACAAAAGCCAATTCTTACACTGGGAAGGAAACAAGCTCCCGGGGACCGGTTTCTGGCATTACAGCCGTCTTCGGCCCGGTTTGCTTGAATCCTGATGGTGCAATGAGCAAGGGTCTCACATCTGAGAATACCCTTCCACGCTTAGGGTGGACAAAAATATTTACAACAAGGGGTGGTGAGGGACAGAGTCTCTGAATTAAGCAGAAAGCTCTCACCCAGTCAAGAGATCAGGGCTAGATCCAACACCGTTTTTTAGCCCACTGAACCATCCCAGTTTCAGAACCTGGCTGTATGCAAATTAGTCTGTTCCTGTCCCAGTGCATGATGGGAACAGGGCAAACCAAACTACAAAAGCCAATTCTTACACTGGGAAGGAAACAAGCTCCCGGGACCGGTTTCTGGCATTACAGCCGTCTTCGGCCCGGTTTGCTTGAATCCTGATGGTGCAATGAGCAAGGGTCTCACATGTGAGAATACCCTTCCACGCTTAGGGTGGACAAAAATATTTACACCAAGGGGTGGTGAGGGACAGAGTCTCTGAATTAAGCAGAAAGCTCTCACCCAGTCAAGAGATCAGGGCTAGATCCAACACCGTTTTTTAGCTCACTGAACCATCCCAGTTTCAGAACCTGGCTGTATGCAAATTAGTCTGTTCCTGTCCCAGTGCATGATGGAAACAGGGCAAACCAAACTACAAAAGCCAATTCTTACACTGGGAAGGAAACAAGCTCCCGGGGACCGGTTTCTGGCATTACAGCCGTCTTCGGCCCGGTTTGCTTGAATCCTGATGGTGCAATGAGCAAGGGTCTCACATCTGAGAATACCCTTCCACGCTTAGGGTGGACAAAAATATTTACAACAAGGGGTGGTGAGGGACAGAGTCTCTGAATTAAGCAGAAAGCTCTCACCCAGTCAAGAGATCAGGGCTAGATCCAACACCGTTTTTTAGCTCACTGAACCATCCCAGTTTCAGAACCTGGCTGTATGCAAATTAGTCTGTTCCTGTCCCAGTGCATGATGGGAACAGGGCAAACCAAACTACAAAAGCCAATTTTTACACTGGGAAGGAAACAAGCTCCCGGGGACCGGTTTCTGGCATTACAGCCGTCTTCGGCCCGGTTTGCTTGAATCCTGATGGTGCAATGAGCAAGGGTCTCACATCTGAGAATACCCTTCCACGCTTAGGGTGGACAAAAATATTTACAACAAGGGGTGGTGAGGGACAGAGTCTCTGAATTAAGCAGAAAGCTCTCACCCAGTCAAGAGATCAGGGCTAGATCCAACACCGTTTTTTAGCTCACTGAACCATCCCAGTTTCAGAACCTGGCTGTATGCAAATTAGTCTGTTCCTGTCCCAGTGCATGATGGGAACAGGGCAAACCAAACTACAAAAGCCAATTCTTACACTGGGAAGGAAACAAGCTCCCGGGGACCGGTTTCTGGCATTACAGCCGTCTTCGGCCCGGTTTGCTTGAATCCTGATGGTGCAATGAGCAAGGGTCTCACATCTGAGAATACCCTTCCACGCTTAGGGTGGACAAAAATATTTACAACAAGGGGTGGTGAGGGACAGAGTCTCTGAATTAAGCAGAAAGCTCTCACCCAGTCAAGAGATCAGGGCTAGATCCAACACCGTTTTTTAGCTCACTGAACCATCCCAGTTTCAGAACCTGGCTGTATGCAAATTAGTCTGTTCCTGTTCCAGTGCATGATGGGAACAGGGCAAACCAAACTACAAAAGCCAATTCTTACACTGGGAAGGAAACAAGCTCCCGGGGACCGGTTTCTGGCATTACAGCCGTCTTCGGCCCGGTTTGCTTGAATCCTGATGGTGCAATGAGCAAGGGTCTCACATCTGAGAATACCCTTCCACGCTTAGGGTGGACAAAAATATTTACAACAAGGGGTGGTGAGGGACAGAGTCTCTGAAGTAAGCAGAAAGCTCTCACCCAGTCAAGAGATCAGGGCTAGATCCAACACCGTTTTTTAGCT
Organism: Lissotriton vulgaris; assembly: GCF_964263255.1. NCBI lineage: Eukaryota > Metazoa > Chordata > Amphibia > Caudata > Salamandridae > Lissotriton > Lissotriton vulgaris. Next base: position 916,825,551 of record NC_141691.1, on the reverse strand, counting down.
CACTGAACCATCCCAGTTTCAGAACCTGGCTGTATGCAAATTAGTCTGTTCCTGTCCCAGTGCATGATGGGAACAGGGCAAACCAAACTACAAAAGCCAATTCTTACACTGGGAAGGAAACAAGCTCCCGGGGACCGGTTTCTGGCATTACAGCCGTCTTCGGCCCGGTTTGCTTGAATCCTGATGGTGCAATGAGCAAGGGTCTCACATCTGAGAATACCCTTCCACGCTTAGGGTGGACAAAAATATTTACAACAAGGGGTGGTGAGGGACAGAGTCTCTGAATTAAGCAGAAAGCTCTCACCCAGTCAAGAGATCAGGGCTAGATCCAACACCGTTTTTTAGCTCACTGAACCATCCCAGTTTCAGAACCTGGCTGTATGCAAATTAGTCTGTTCCTGTCCCAGTGCATGATGGGAACAGGGCAAACCAAACTACAAAAGCCAATTCTTACACTGGGAAGGAAACAAGCTCCCGGGGACCGGTTTCTGGCATTACAGCCGTCTTCGGCCCGGTTTGCTTGAATCCTGATGGTGCAATGAGCAAGGGTCTCACATCTGAGAATACCCTTCCACGCTTAGGGTGGACAAAAATATTTACAACAAGGGGTGGTGAGGGACAGAGTCTCTGAATTAAGCAGAAAGCTCTCACCCAGTCAAGAGATCAGGGCTAGATCCAACACCGTTTTTTAGCTCACTGAACCATCCCAGTTTCAGAACCTGGCTGTATGCAAATTAGTCTGTTCCTGTCCCAGTGCATGATGGGAACAGGGCAAACCAAACTACAAAAGCCAATTCTTACACTGGGAAGGAAACAAGCTCCCGGGGACCGGTTTCTGGCATTACAGCCGTCTTCGGCCCGGTTTGCTTGAATCCTGATGGTGCAATGAGCAAGGGTCTCACATCTGAGAATACCCTTCCACGCTTAGGGTGGACAAAAATATTTACAACAAGGGGTGGTGAGGGACAGAGTCTCTGAATTAAGCAGAAAGCTCTCACCCAGTCAAGAGATCAGGGCTAGATCCAACACCGTTTTTTAGCTCACTGAACCATCCCAGTTTCAGAACCTGGCTGTATGCAAATTAGTCTGTTCCTGTTCCAGTGCATGATGGGAACAGGGCAAACCAAACTACAAAAGCCAATTCTTACACTGGGAAGGAAACAAGCTCCCGGGGACCGGTTTCTGGCATTACAGCCGTCTTCGGCCCGGTTCGCTTGAATCCTGATGGTGCAATGAGCAAGGGTCTCACATCTGAGAATACCCTTCCACGCTTAGGGTGGACAAAAATATTTACAACAAGGGGTGGTGAGGGACAGAGTCTCTGAATTAAGCAGAAAGCTCTCACCCAGTCAAGAGATCAGGGCTAGATCCAACACCGTTTTTTAGCTCACTGAACCATCCCAGTTTCAGAACCTGGCTGTATGCAAATTAGTCTGTTCCTGTCCCAGTGCATGATGGGAACAGGGCAAACCAAACTACAAAAGCCAATTCTTACACTGGGAAGGAAACAAGCTCCCGGGGACCGGTTTCTGGCATTACAGCCGTCTTCGGCCCGGTTTGCTTGAATCCTGATGGTGCAATGAGCAAGGGTCTCACATCTGAGAATACCCTTCCACGCTTAGGGTGGACAAAAATATTTACAACAAGGGGTGGTGAGGGACAGAGTCTCTGAAGTAAGCAGAAAGCTCTCACCCAGTCAAGAGATCAGGGCTAGATCCAACACCGTTTTTTAGCTCACTGAACCATCCCAGTTTCAGAACCTGGCTGTATGCAAATTAGTCTGTTCCTGTCCCAGTGCATGATGGGAACAGGGCAAACCAAACTACAAAAGCCAATTCTTACACTGGGAAGGAAACAAGCTCCCGGGGACCGGTTTCTGGCATTACAGCCGTCTTCGGCCCGGTTTGCTTGAATCCTGATGGTGCAATGAGCAAGGGTCTGACATCTGAGAATACCCTTCCACGCTTAGGGTGGACAAAAATATTTACAACAAGGGGTGGTGAGGGACAGAGTCTCTGAATTAAGCAGAAAGCTCTCACCCAGTCAAGAGATCAGGGCTAGATCCAACACCGTTTTTTAGCTCACTGAACCATCCCAGTTTCAGAACCTGGCTGTATGCAAATTAGTCTGTTCCTGTCCCAGTGCATGATGGAAACAGGGCAAACCAAACTACAAAAGCCAATTCTTACACTGGGAAGGAAACAAGCTCCCGGGGACCGGTTTCTGGCATTACAGCCGTCTTCGGCCCGGTTTGCTTGAATCCTGATAGTGCAATGAGCAAGGGTCTCACATCTGAGAATACCCTTCCACGCTTAGGGTGGGCAAAAATATTTACAACAAGGGGTGGTGAGGGACAGAGTCTCTGAATTAAGCAGAAAGCTCTCACCCAGTCAAGAGATCAGGGCTAGATCCAACACCGTTTTTTAGCTCACTGAACCATCCCAGTTTCAGAACCTGGCTGTATGCAAATTAGTCTGTTCCTGTCCCAGTGCATGATGGGAACAGGGCAAACCAAACTACAAAAGCCAATTCTTACACTGGGAAGGAAACAAGCTCCCGGGGACCGGTTTCTGGCATTACAGCCGTCTTCGGCCCGGTTTGCTTGAATCCTGATGGTGCAATGAGCAAGGGTCTCACATCTGAGAATACCCTTCCACGCTTAGGGTGGACAAAAATATTTACAACAAGGGGTGGTGAGGGACAGAGTCTCTGAATTAAGCAGAAAGCTCTCACCCAGTCAAGAGATCAGGGCTAGATCCAACACCGTTTTTTAGCTCACTGAACCATCCCAGTTTCAGAACCTGGCTGTATGCAAATTAGTCTGTTCCTGTCCCAGTGCATGATGGGAACTGGGCAAACCAAACTACAAAAGCCAATTCTTACACTGGGAAGGAAACAAGCTCCCGGGGACCGGTTTCTGGCATTACAGCCGTCTTCGGCCCGGTTTGCTTGAATCCTGATGGTGCAATGAGCAAGGGTCTCACATCTGAGAATACCCTTCCACGCTTAGGGTGGACAAAAATATTTACAACAAGGGGTGGTGAGGGACAGAGTCTCTGAATTAAGCAGAAAGCTCTCACCCAGTCAAGAGATCAGGGCTAGATCCAACACCGTTTTTTAGCTCACTGAACCATCCCAGTTTCAGAACCTGGCTGTATGCAAATTAGTCTGTTCCTGTCCCAGTGCATGATGGGAACAGGGCAAACCAAACTACAAAAGCCAATTCTTACACTGGGAAGGAAACAAGCTCCCGGGGACCGGTTTCTGGCATTACAGCCGTCTTCGGCCCGGTTTGCTTGAATCCTGATGGTGCAATGAGCAAGGGTCTCACATCTGAGAATACCCTTCCACGCTTAGGGTGGACAAAAATATTTACAACAAGGGGTGGTGAGGGACAGAGTCTCTGAATTAAGCAGAAAGCTCTCACCCAGTCAAGAGATCAGGGCTAGATCCAACACCGTTTTTTAGCTCACTGAACCATCCCAGTTTCAGAACCTGGCTGTATGCAAATTAGTCTGTTCCTGTCCCAGTGCATGATGGGAACAGGGCAAACCAAACTACAAAAGCCAATTCTTACACTGGGAAGGAAACAAGCTCCCGGGGACCGGTTTCTGGCATTACAGCCGTCTTCGGCCCGGTTTGCTTGAATTCTGATGGTGCAATGAGCAAGGGTCTCACATCTGAGAATACCCTTCCACGCTTAGGGTGGACAAAAATATTTACAACAAGGGGTGGTGAGGGACAGAGTCTCTGAATTAAGCAGAAAGCTCTCACCCAGTCAAGAGATCAGGGCTAGATCCAACACCGTTTTTTAGCTCACTGAACCATCCCAGTTTCAGAACCTGGCTGTATGCAAATTAGTCTGTTCCTGTCCCAGTGCATGATGGGAGCAGGGCAAACCAAACTACAAAAGCCAATTCTTACACTGGGAAGGAAACAAGCTCCCGGGGACTGGTTTCTGGCATTACAGCCGTCTTCGGCCCGCTTTGCTTGAATCCTGATGGTGCAATGAGCAAGGGTCTCACATCTGAGAATACCCTTCCACGCTTAGGGTGGACAAAAATATTTACAACAAGGGGTGGTGAGGGACAGAGTCTCTGAATTAAGCAGAAAGCTCTCACCCAGTCAAGAGATCAGGGCTAGATCCAACACCGTTTTTTAGCTCACTGAACCATCCCAGTTTCAGAACCTGGCTGTATGCAAATTAGTCTGTTCCTGTCCAAGTGCATGATGGGAACAGGGCAAACCAAACTACAAAAGCCAATTCTTACACTGGGAAGGAAACAAGCTCCCGGGGACCGGTTTCTGGCATTACAGCCGTCTTCGGCCCGGTTTGCTTGAATCCTGATGGTGCAATGAGCAAGGGTCTCACATCTGAGAATACCCTTCCACGCTTAGGGTGGACAAAAATATTTACAACAAGGGGTGGTGAGGGACAGAGTCTCTGAATTAAGCAGAAAGCTCTCACCCAGTACGGAGACATGGACAGATGAATCATCAGGTCCGGACATGGTATCAGCTACTCCAATAGGATATAAAGCACATAGACAAGACAGACCACAAAAGAATGAGAAATCTAGACAAAGAGGCGGAGGAATCGCCATTATAGCGAGAGAAAACATGGAGGTTTCAGCAACTCAAATACAAGACTCCTCATGTGAGGCCATGATGTTTTCGATCAAACTTAGCCAACAATATAACTTTAAAGGGCTCCTTATTTACAGGCCCCCTGGAGCTAGAACGGACTTCTTATCAAGCGTCAATACTCAGCTGGAATCTCTAGCCTTAGAAAAATCTATTACAGTATTAGGCGATCTGAATTTTCACCTAGATGACAACAATAACAAAGACACCCAAGCTCTCATTGCAGATATGGAAGCCTTGGGGTTATATCAACTGGTTAGCTCCCCCACTCACCAAGCGGGACATATCTTGGATGCCATCTTCACAAGTGCTCAAGAGCTCCAAGTAAATGACATTCGACCATTACCGTGGACAGACCACTATGCTGTTTTTTGCACATTAGTTATGGACAAAAAATCCATCACTAACACCCCTCCTCGCCACCCTATAACCTTTAAAGCCTGGCATAATGTCAATCAGCAGGATCTAAAAACCTTTTTGGACGACTCTCGCCCATTAATCTCCGCTAATCCCGACCTGGCAATACAACAACTTAATGACTGGTTGGGGCAGGCAATGAATTCATTAGCCCCCACTAAGAAAATATCCACAAACAGGACTACCCCCTCCGCTCCATGGTACACTGACGAATTAAAAACACAAAAATTACAGAACAGATATTGGGAAAGACAATGGAGAAAATCTTATGATCCTACAAGCAAAACTAAATATAAGGAGGCCTTGACAATATACAAAGCCATGATTACCAAGGCAAAAAAAGAGTACTTTTCACTTCAAATAGAGCAGGCGAAGAACTCGAGCAAAAAACTGTACGATATAACTAAAATGCTCTCGGGTAATACCCCAGACCTGTCCCCACCCCAAACACAAGACATGTGTGACGCCATTGCCGATTTCTTTTTTAAGAAGGTCGATGATATTTACCAACCATTTCTGACAAAAATTACGCATTCCAACGAAAACCATACTAGTCAGCAAAACGTATCACCCACAGTGACTCCATTCTTTACTGAGTTTCAACCGCTTACAGAAGACCAAATACTACAAATCGTAGCGACAATCAAAGCTGGATCCAAGTTAGATCCATGCCCATTATCGGCTCTCTTACCGGTGATGGATTCGATTATACCAGTCTTGACGCAAGTCTGTAATTCCATTCTGCTTTCGGGGATATACCCCGTCAGTCTAAAAACGACATTGCTCAAACCACTGCTGAAAAAACCAGGAGCTGATAAGTCAGAACTAAAAAATTACCGACCCATTGCTAGTCTTCCGTTCATGGCCAAAGTGGTGGAAAAGGCCATGAACCAACAATTAACTGAGTACATAGAAACCCACAAGAAGCTAGATGATACTCAGTATGGATTTAGGAAATACCATGGGACTGAAACTGCCCTTATTAAAGCAACTGAAGACATCCGAACAATAAGAGACCAAGGCGGTACAGCGGTGCTGGTACTGCTGGATCTCTCAGCAGCTTTCGATACGGTCGACCATGATACTCTGGTCGGCCGTGTTGGAAAAACAGGCATCTCCTCCACGGCAAGAGATCTCCTCGCCTCCTTTCTCTCGGAGAGAACGCAGGCTGTCTCTTTGGGCCCTTATCAATCTGCCAAATTGTCACAACCGTGCGGGGTTCCTCAAGGCTCATCCCTGAGTCCGACACTCTTTAACATATATGTGTCGGACCTGGCCAATGTCATCAAGGCACACGGGATGAGCCTTACCTCCTACGCGGATGACACACAACTAGTGCTGGCTATAAGGGGTGATGGTGAGGAAGTGGCTAAATCATTCCAGAGAGGACTGACAGAACTGGGGGATTGGATGACAGCAAATTGCCTAAAACTTAACTCGGAAAAAACCGAAGTTATGATTTTCGGGCAACTCTCTCCAGAATGGCCTAATTCATGGTGGCCACAAACATTTGGCGCCCCCCCAAAACCAGTGACCAAAGTAAGGAATTTAGGAATAATCTTTGATAATCATCTTAACTTTATGGACCACGCCAGCAAAGTGGCATCAACTGCCCACTACAAACTGCGCATGATCCGAAAGATAAGCCCCTATCTTCCAACCAAAGCCATCAAAACTCTGGTCAGCTCATTAGTTCTGACATCATTGGACTATTGTAATGGGCTTTTTATCAATGCCCAAGCAAGAGTCCTAAAAAAACTGCAGACTATACAGAATGCAGCAGCACGTCTCATTCTGGGGATTCCAAAATTTGCTCCTTTATCTAATGCCATTCCCAGACTACACTGGTTGACGATTCAGAACAGAGCCAGATTCAAATCCCAGTGTATCGTATATAAAGTCCTAAACAAACAGGGTCCACAGTTCCTTAAAGACCAGCTACAACCATACCAACCCACACGCCAATTGCGCTCTACTAACAGGAACCAACTTATGGTACCGAGAACCAAAACTGTGATGTGGGGAGACCGACGGTTTGTAGTGGCGGCTTCCAAACTGTGGAATACCCTACCCCAAGACATTAGGACCTGCCCCACGCTACTCCAATTTCGCAAGAAATTAAAAACATGGCTGTTTAACAAATAAACTTTTATTTACCTCAGGCATAGAACTATCATTAAAGCAGTGTAGCTTCACTCAGTCGGTAAGTTATTTAGCGCCAAGACACCTCAGGGTATAAGTTGCGCTTTACAAGTACCAATAAATAAATAAATAAATAAATAAATAAATCAGGGCTAGATCCAACACCGTTTTTTAGCTCACTGAACCATCCCAGTTTCAGAACCTGGCTGTATGCAAATTAGTCTGTTCCTGTCCCAGTGCATGATGGGAACAGGGCAAACCAAACTACAAAAGCCAATTCTTACACTGGGAAGGAAACAAGCTCCCGGGGACCGTTTTCTGGCATTACAGCGGTCTTCGGCCCGGTTTGCTTGAATCCTGATGGTGCAATGAGCAAGGGTCTCACATCTGAGAATACCCTTCCACGCTTAGGGTGGACAAAAATATTTACAACAAGGGGTGGTGAGGGACAGAGTCTCTGAATTAAGCAGAAAGCTCTCACCCAGTCAAGAGATCAGGGCTAGATCCAACACCGTTTTTTACCTCACTGAACCATCTCAGTTTCAGAACCTGGCTGTATGCAAATTAGTCTGTTCCTGTCCCAGTGCATGATGGGAACAGGGCAAACCAAACTACAAAAGCCAATTCTTACACTGGGAAGGAAACAAGCTCCCGGGGACCGGTTTCTGGCATTACAGCGGTCTTCGGCCCGGTTTGCTTGAATCCTGATAGTGCAATGAGCAAGGGTCTCACATCTGAGAATACCCTTCCACGCTTAGGGTGGACAAAAATATTTACAACAAGGGGTGGTGAGGGACAGAGTCTCTGAATTAAGCAGAAAGCTCTCACCCAGTCAAGAGATCAGGGCTAGATCCAACACCGTTTTTTACCTCACTGAACCATCCCAGTTTCAGAACCTGGCTGTATGCAAATTAGTCTGTTCCTGTCCCAGTGCATGATGGGAACAGGGCAAACCAAACTACAAAAGCCAATTCTTACACTGGGAAGGAAACAAGCTCCCGGGGACCGGTTTCTGGCATTACAGCCGTCTTCGGCCCGGTTTGCTTGAATCCTGATGGTGCAATGAGCAAGGGTCTCACATCTGAGAATACCCTTCCACGCTTAAGGTGGACAAAAATATTTACAACAAGGGGTGGTGAGGGACAGAGTCTCTGAATTAAGCAGAAAGCTTTCACCCAGTCAAGAGATCAGGGCTAGATCCAACACCGTTTTTTTGCTCACTGAACCATCCCAGTTTCAGAACCTGGCTGTATGCAAATTAGTCTGTTCCTGTCCCAGTGCATGATGGGAACAGGGCAAACCAAACTACAAAAGCCAATTCTTACACTGGGAAGGAAACAAGCTCCCGGGGACCGGTTTCTGGCATTACAGCCGTCTTCGGCCCGGTTTGCTTGAATCCTGATGGTGCAATGAGCAAGGGTCTCACATCTGAGAATACCCTTCCACGCTTAGGGTGGACAAAAATATTTACAACAAGGGGTGGTGAGGGACAGAGTCTCTGAATTAAGCAGAAAGCTCTCACCCAGTCAAGAGATCAGGGCTAGATCCAACACCGTTTTTTAGCTCACTGAACCATCCCAGTTTCAGAACCTGGCTGTATGCAAATTAGTCTGTTCCTGTCCCAGTGCATGATGGGAACAGGGCAAACCAAACTATCTGTCACACATGCCTCTCATGTCTTTGATACCACTAGTGGGTCATCAATATATTGGACCTAAACCAAATTTCCTGGCTTGACTAAAGTCTCCAGACATTTTTTCAAGATCTAATTGAATGAGAGACTCTCTGTGTACCCTTGAGGAACTCAGCACCATGGCAAGACACAGTCTTTGAACCGGAACGCAAATAAATACTGGCTTTCCAGGTGCAAAGGAATTGAGACAAAGGCTTGGCACAAGTCACTAACTGTGTACCATTCAGCATAACGGGGAATCTGATAGAGTATCACTGCTAGATTTGGTACTACTGGACAACAGGGTACTACAATTTTATTAATCTTTCACAGATCCAGCACTATCCTATATTTTCCACTGGGCTTAATGATACCTAAGATATGCAAATTACAGGGACTGCTCATTATTTCTTTTAAAATTCCCTGTTGAATCATTAAGTCAATCACAGGAGCAACTCCTGCAATTACTTTGGAACTCATTTTGTACTGAGGTGTGTTTGGATATACAGCACCATCCTTCACTGCAATCTGAATTTGATCTACGTTTGTCCTTAGGCCAATTTCCTTTCCTGAAAAATCCCACACATCTGATCTCACTGCACCTATTAATTCTTCAGGCAAATTCTCTTCTGTAAGAAGTGAATACAACTCATCCACCTCTGTTCCTTGCTTTTCTAACATCCTTTTAAATTCGACATCCTCATCGGGTGTCTGAAATGCAATATCATTTGGCGTACAATAGATGGTGCAATTCATCTTGCATAGTAAATCTCTTGCCAGGAGATAAACTGGACTCAAGTCACATACCACATACCAATGCATGTCTTTGAAGTTACCAATATGAACTTCTATTGGATTTGTGACTGGCGTTCTAATATGCTTATTCGAGACTCCTACAACTTGGATAGTTTCTCCCGGGAGGGGTAGGTTGGAATTTCTGCTGCTCTCACAGTAGAATAGGTAGCACCCGTGTCCACTAAGAATGTAATGTCATTCCCTTCCACCTTTCCGTCAACAAATGGACCTGACTGATATACCGCTAAGGATGCGCCAAGTACGCACTCCTCCCCTTCAGGCAACATCATGAAGATGAGTCTGAATCATTCTCATTGCACTGCAACCAATATTGAGGAACCATTTGCACAGTTTGATTCTTACCACTTTAGTCACCTGTGAAATCCTGTATTCACACTGTACCTTTGCACTTGAGCATTCACTTTATTTGTTATGGGAGCTTGTTGCTCCTGTATCTGTTGAGTAACTATTTGCTGCTGCTGCTGTTTAGTTACACCCATCTCATGCTGCATCTGTGGAATTAAATCTTGATTTCCCCCACTAACCTTTTTAGCAGATCTACACTCATTCTTCCAATCTCCAAGCTTTCCGCATGCATGACAAAGATATTTCTTCATAGCTTCCTCTCTATTGATTTTTCCTCTTCCTCCACCTCCACTAAAATTCTGTCCATTTTGATTCTGACCACCCAACTGATTTGCAGTGTGAGGACTGTTATTTGCCTCTTGCTGCTCTGCTACCTTCACCTGTGCCCACATCATTTTCTCTTTTAACTTTTTATGTCTCAATTCAATATCATCACTACAATACTTTGCATACCTCAGAATTTCGTCTATCGTTTTACTTTGCCAGCAAATCAAATGCTGTTTGATCATAATACTAATTTCTGGTTTCAATCCAACACAAAACGATACACAAAATGTCCCATATTCTTGTCTCCAATATTTTCAAATCCACCACACTGTTTTAATACCTGCAACATCCTTTCGTAGTAGGCATGTACTGACTCTTGGTTTCTGGTTTGTTCTGTCAATTTAAACCCAATCTGTTTCCATCTGTGGAGCACTCTGGGTTACTTCCCCTGAATCTTCTTCGTAAGACGGAGATCTTTTCGTCATCATATCCTCCAACAACTCATCATCTTCAGAATTATTTGGGTCATCTCCAAAAATGGAAGTCTATATATTCTTTTTTTTCTCTTTACACTTTCCTCCTGTCTGATCATCGGCAACTAAAACTGGGTTCAAACCTTCTGTTACTACAGCTCTCCTCCATTCTTCAACTTATCTTCCCTACTTTCAAAAGGATATCCATGCCTCCAATTCCTGTATCTTTCGTTACCTCCTCTATATTTCTCTCTTTCTAATGCCTCAACTTCCCGTTCTTCCAATGCTTTGTACTACTTCAATCTAGGATACGGATCTAACAAATTCATTTGATTTCTAAAATTCTGCAGTATTCTTACATTAAATGTACCATGCTGTGGGAAAGCTTTGACACCATCATCCTTTGACTACTCCATCCAATTCTCTGACCACACGCATGTATGATATCCTCGCTCTAACCTCATATAGGAAGCAGGCGTTTTGGAGGTGGAATCGGAATTCCCTCTCTAGTCCCAATCGGTTTGTCCTTATTGAAAAAATTCTTTACCTTCTTTAGCAGCTTGATTTTTCTTACTTCTTACGCTATTGAATTTCAACAAAACAAACAAAACATCCTTTCAGTAATTCTACTTATTCTAATGGTCAACTCCCGTCCTATACCTGCGCGACACACTCCAACCGCCCAATCCCAGCTCTCTTCGTATTTGCAATGTCGACCAATGCGGGAGCGGCTCACATCAACCAACCAATCAGAGCTCAGTACACGCCCGCTGCCTGACCAATGCCATTGCAGCTTTTTCTGACATCAGTATTACTCCTTCTACTGACCCTCCGTTCACAAAATGTTATGGCAAAATATTTTCTGTTTTCTTAATAAAATGTTGATTAGTAACGACACAAAACAATGCTGTTTTGTCTGTTCCACTAAAAAAAAAATATATATCACCCTTCAAGAGATTTTCTCACTACGAGTCCTAATAATAAGCGTTATTTTACCCTTCAAACTAGATCAGGGAGAACCTATTATTCCTCTAGGGATAAAGCCAACATTTCACAAGAGGACTTTTGGGGTGAAAATAGGTCTTGTTACTCTTCTGGGGATAAGGCTAGAGTTTCAGAAGTGGACCCTTCGCTATTTCAGTCACCCTACTTTTAAACGAAATTTCCCTAATATAACACCTACAGCCTCCGTAGCTTTTAGTTATTATTACAACAGACAAAGTACTTCTGCAGTGTGAGTTCTATACCACACTCTTCTTCTGCCGACTTCAGGCTAAATTCCATTCTTGGGATTCATCCGGTATCTCCGTACCTGAACTTCCAGACAACATAAAACGGGACACTAACTTTTCATGTTAAGAACATATAATCAATAATCATAAAAAAACTAAGCAATTATTAAACCATCCTCTGCTACCTAGAAACTGAACCAGCGCGAGGTCCATGCCTGATCAGGGATCAGTACTCAATTCATCTAATTACAATGGCCCATACACATTCACCCAGAATCCCTGATGCGCTGGGGTCAATTTATTTGTGTTCAATACCTTTCCTTCTAAGATCCATGTATAATGTTATAAAATTGCCTACTTCATTTATAAATGAACTTCCCTTCTACGTGGTTGATGGACCAATTAGTATAATCATTATCATCAACTATTTAACAATCTAAATTAACCCTTCAGTTAGCTAAAACATCACAGACACTCAGTAAGGTTTATGAAGTTTTATCTCAATAATAAGGCAAATGCTCATTGCATACAGTCACAAATGCAAATAATAAAATTCACAAAGGGAGAAAAAACATTAGCAAACTTTAAATGAATACAAACTCATCGTATAGGTATAAGAAATGACATTATGCATGAAGAAATGGATAGAATAAGAGACAACAGTTTCATCAAAATCATATGCGAAACATAATACACCTAACGGAGGGGATAGATGAAGAGACAATTATTTCATCTAAATAATATGAATCAATTTACCTATGATGGAGTGGATAAGTGAAGAGACAAATGTTTCAAAGACAAAAATACATTTGTGGCTTCGAGGAAAGCGGCGAGCTGGTTGTTGACGGCTTTCTCGATGACTTTGGCCGGGAATGGAAGAAGCGAGATGGGGCGGTAATTTTTGAGTTCGGTGGGGTCGGCTGTTGGTTTTTTCAGAAGGGCGGTGAGTTCAGCGTGTTTCCAGTCTTCTGGGAAGGTGGCGGAGTTGAAGGAGCGGTTGATGACGTCTCGGAGGTGCGGTGCGATGACGGAGTCTGCTTTGTTGAAGATGTGGTGAGGGCATGGGTCTGTGGGGGATCCTGAGTGGATGGAATTCATCAGGCGGATGGTGTCTTCAGTGGAGATTGGGTTCCAAGCGTTAAGGGTGTTCACGGGGGGAAGATGGTCAGCAGATGGTAGGGTGGGCTGGTTTCCGGGTTGGTTGTCAAAGCTGTTGTGGATGTCTGCAATCTTGTTGTGGAAAAAAGAGGCTAGGGAGTCGCAGAGGGTTTGAGAGGGTGTGATGTCGTTGGAGTTGGCCGAGGGATTGGAAAATTCCTTGACGATGTTGAAAAGTTCCTTGCTGTTGTGGGCGTTGTTGTCAAGTCGATCCTTGAATGCTGTTTTCTTGGCTTTTCGGATCAGTTGGCGGTGAGAGCGGGTGGCGCTTTTGAAGGCGTCCTTGGTGCTGGTGGTTGGGTCTTTTTTCCAGGCCTTTTCAAGGGAGCGACAGAGTTTCTTGGACTTCTTGAGATCATCGTTGAACCATGAGGCTTTCTTGCTGCCAGGTTTGCTTTGACGTTTTTTCAGTGGAGCTAAGGTGTCGGCGGTGTTGGATAACCATAGGGTGAGGTTGGCGGCGGTCAACAACCAGCTCGCCGCTTTCCTCGAAGCCAACAAATCCCTCGACCCCTCACAATCTGGCTTCCGAGCAAAACATAGCACTGAGACCGCCCTCATCGCAGCAACAGACGACATTCGAACTCTACTGGACAATGGAGACACAGTCGCCCTCATCCTCCTCGACCTCTCTGCAGCATTCGATACAGTCTGCCACAGCACCCTTCTACAACGCCTCTATAACATCGGAATCCAAGGAAAAGCACTCGAATGGATCACCTCGTTCCTCACCGGAAGAACCCGGAGAGTCCGCCTTCCTCCATTCAAGTCCGAGGCCTCTGAAGTCATCTGCGGCGTACCTCAAGGATCCTCACTCAGTCCCACCCTCTTCAACGTATACATGAGCCCCCTCGCGGCCATCGCACGCCAACACAACCTCAACATCATCTCCTACGCGGACGACACTCAACTAATCCTTTCTCTCACCAATGACCCCAGCACCGCCAAAACTAACCTACACGAAGGAATGAAAGAAGTTGCCGAATGGATGAAACAAAGCCGTCTGAAACTGAACTCAGACAAAACAGAAGTCCTCATCTTAGGTACTTCCCCCTCTGCATGGGACGACTCCTGGTGGCCGGAAGCCCTCGGAAAAGCACCCATCCCGACAGACCACGCACGGAACCTGGGCGTCATCCTGGATTCCTCACTTTCGATGAACAGACAAGTCAGCGCCGTATCCTCTTCCTGCTTCAACATTCTTCGCATGCTCAGAAAAACATTTCGCTGGATCCCCTCCGAAACAAGGAAAACAGTCACCCACGCTCTGGTCACGAGCCGACTGGACTACGGAAACACCCTCTACGCGGGTACTACCGCAAAACTCCAGAAGAAACTCCAACGAATCCAAAACGCATCAGCCAGGCTCATATTAGACATCCCACGCAACGAACACATCTCTGGTCACCTTAAAGACCTCCACTGGCTACCCGTCAATAAGAGGATCACTTTCCGACTGCTTACCCACGCACACAAATCACTCTACGACATCGGACCAGATTGCCTCAACACTCGACTGTCCTTCTACACCCCCCCCGCCAACTACGGTCTTCCAGCCAAGCCCTCGCCACTGTACCTCGCATCAACAAGACCACCATGGGAGGCAGATCCTTTTCATACCTGGCTGCTAAAACATGGAACTCACTCCCCGCTTACCTGCGCCTCACCCAGAACCACCTAGCGTTCAGAAAGCAGCTTAAAACGTGGATATTTGACAGATAATCCTCCTCCCCCTCCTAAGCGCCTTGAAACCCTCTGGGTATGTAGTGCGCTATATAAATTTTATGACTTGACTTGACTTGACTAACCGTCTGTAGAAAACCACCCCCTCAGACTAGGCGATGGTGGGGGTTCCCTGAAATAGAATCAGGGAACAAAGATTAAATGACAGGAACAGGACAGGCCTGGACAAGCTAGGCCTCTCTGCAAACCGATGGGCAGCAACGCATTTTCCCTCTCTCTCTCTCTCTCGCCAGCCTAAGCGTAAACCACGCCCCTAAAAGCACCCCAGTTATACCCTAAAACCTACATGTCCACCCCACGTTTGTTGTAACATTTCTCGTAACTTGACAGGGAATTGGTGGGTTTGGGAGGTGGCTCTGTCACAACATGGTCACTTCACTTACAATTTGGTCATAGTATTGTTCTACATTCTTTCTCACAGTTGAGTTTTCAGCTTATTCTCACGGTCTCTTACATAGGATACAGTTAAATATTTTTATTTTTATTCATAAAATCAACAACCTACGCGGAATAAGTCCCACGGTTGAGTCCATCACTTGGCAGACATTCGTCACAGTGTCCTGCAACTCGTGCATCAGAGTTACCTAGCATAAGCCTTAAGCAAATAACAACATTATTTATTGTTTGAAAACAAGATGCAGCATGCAAACTATGAAATGCACGTGCGGCCTCATCATACATTATATTTAGTTTTCTCCAAAGCATACTGCAAATACAGTTTCTAGTTCCTACACATATTATTAATACAAGTTTGTGCTGTTCGAGCGGAAATGCCACAGTAATCTCTCTTTGGAAAATCTAGGAAATGTGGCACCATTACCTCTGATTACCGTGTTACCCTGCTTTCCGCTTAAGGTCGATGGATCTTGGCCACCGTTTATGACCTGGGAGCTCCTACGTAAACATGAGCAATTCATAAAATGCAAATAAACATTTTAGCCGATAATGAGAGTTGTGAGTAGTTTTAAAGGGATTTATTTTCCAATCAAAATATTAGAATCTTTGACTCTTCATTCAGTAGTCAGGTCTCAATCAGGTTACAGAATTGATAACAGAAAAATTAAGTTAGCACAAAGCATCATAATTTGCAAACAGTGCGTTCCATAAAGGAAAGAATTCCTATTCTAAGACAATGGGGCCCAAATGATGTCAGTCAGAACTCCTGAAGAGTTCTAGAAACAAGGATGAGTTAGCCTAAAGCCAAATCAATAATTAATAATTGCAGAATCTCCCATGAAGGGAACAAAGCACAGAACCAATAAGCCTTGGGGTTGTATGACATTACAACTCATGCTAATACATCGCATGCCATTACATTGCGGTTTTTACAATGCAAGTTATTACAACGACTTGCGTTAGAGGGCGCTGGACTTAGGAGTAGTATAATTTACTATTCCAACTCCAGTCTACATACAGTAGGGAAGGTGTTTGATAGTAAATTATACTATTCCTTATCCTAGAGCGCCATCCAGCGCATGTCGTTGTAACGACTTGCGCTCTAAAAACCGCGATGTAATGGCATCGCGATGTAACGACCGCCTTGTAAACTACGTTTCCCAGCCTTCGCAAAGTCAGTTGGTGAAAGCAAAAGTCAGAATGGAACGAACCCCACATCTAATCTGCCTACGTCTGCCTACGGTCTGCTCTCCATCAAAGGTCTGCCTTCTCCTTTTTCCCTGCATGCACAAATCACATCTGTTCTCATCTCTTCATTTCAGCGTTGGAGTCTAAAACTCCTCTGAAGCCTAGCGTCTCTAAATCTTTATGTCTGTCTCTCAAAGGGGCCGAAAGCGTTCATGCGAGTGTTCGGAAAAGTGTTCTGAAACTCCTATGTAGGAAGGCGTTTAACAAAGAATAATGTTACAAAGCATGTAGTGTGACTTTTCTTCTTCTAACTGGAATCCAGCATTCTCCAAAAGAATGCCTCCACCCATCGGCAGATTCATACATAATCTCTCAGACAGGCGAAGATCCTTCCCACGGCATACTCTGCATCTTATTTAATACAATTTCATCTCCTAACCTTCCTTTTAAGAAAGACATTTTATTTCTAATTTAAACACATAGCATGAGCTGCAAAGGAACTTTTTTTAACTAAGCAAGAAACATTAAACAAGGTAATGCACTTTTAAAAATACAATTCTATTCTCACTAAAGCAAATAATTAATGAGGCTTTGTTCCACATTTCCAACAGTACAGAAAAAAAGCTCTGACCGAGGTCACAGCTGTAAATTATGCCATTGTTCTCTTCACACTGAGAGAGAAAATACCTTTGCTTATCTCGAAGGTCAAAAGAAACTAACAGAGCAACAGCTGAATCAGGAGCTGGTTCTGTTTTCTACATTATAAAATGTTGTTCTAATTCTAAGACAAGTTATTTTCTACTAATGGTTAACGTCTTCACAAGTTAGAATCACATTTCTCACAGTGAGGACAGAGTCTAACTAAGCACATTTAGGTCAAGCTAGGAATTACTTGTACATGGGTTACATAAATTGCTAAATGGAAAGCGTCTGGCTAAAGCCCGTGAATTTCAGAGCTCATGTTTTCACTTTGTGGCACAAAATGCCTGTGTGTCACTTCTTTTAAATGCAGTTTCATTTCTGAAGAAAAGGCAGGTTTGCCATTAGTGAAGCTAAATTTTAAACCTCTTTCAGTCCTCCCTCTGATGAATAAAAATTATTACAACTCTGAAGATTTGTAATCATCATACCAACTTCATTCCACATATGAGATCATTAAAGAGCACCCTCATCACCAGCTGGATCTATATATTTTTCTCTACTTAAAATATTGCTACTCATCTGTGGTGTGTGTAGATGTAGTAATTTCAATAGCAGACCTAATTTCTATCCGGTATGTAAAGAAAAACCTTACTAAAACTAGGATGATCAGTACCACTTGTTATTACAAAAATTGAGCACATAACATTTTCGCGTCAATTTCTAAGGCAACACAAGTTCTGTCTGCAATAAGATCTATATAGGCAAGCTCAAAAGTTCAGTTCAGAGTTCTGCAAGTAGCTTCTTAGAATGGTTAGTTTTCAGCAGTTCAAATTTCTAAATAGACAATCCTTAAACCTACTCTGTGTTCTTACAAAAAAGGTATCCCTCACTCTTCTTGTAGCTTTTTCTCGGACCTAGGTTAGTTTTCTGTAAAATAATTAACTAAAACAAGAAATTCTAACGAAACAGTTCTCTTTTTTTTTCTTTTTTATTGATCAATGTTTTCTTTTCAGCTTTTGACCGATCTCAGTCATTGTTTCAGATTTTCTCAGTTCTATTTTTGTCTCATTCTTGAAATTAGGGTGGCTTATACATTTCAAATCCTGCATCACACTGTTCATCTATTGTGATGTTCAGTGCTTTGTCCATGCAATATGGCCACTCGGGTACTGCATAACTCCAACAGAGCACCATTGTTAGGGTTCCGTGTAGGGTTTTAAGTATACAGCAAGAATGGCGCACTACCTGGTAGCGGTGGGTCAAGAAATATGGAACAACAATGATACAGTGCTAACAGGTCAGAGGAGGCCACAATAACCCCTGATGGGAGTGGCAAGGGCCCACTCAGTAAGTACAACAAAAGTCCTGTGCACACGTTATGGTAGGTATATATGAATGTCTGACATCAAAAAATTAAATTAATTTGTAGGGAATGAAACAAGGTAGACACAAATAGGTGGTTTCTTTAAAAGTAAATGTATTAGAACCTTCCTTTCCGGTAGGATGACATCAAAGAAACAACAAGCCAACACGTGTTTCGTCAAGCGAGCAGTGAACCTGTGGATCATCAGGGCTGGGGGTAGAACAAAAGACATAGTACATTATAGAAAATATAAATATGAAATGTTGGCTACAAAGAGGTGAATAGCGCAGAAAAACACCTCCTGTGAGTGGAAACCCTATAAAAAATGTAAAGAACATACAGAAAATGGCAATGGTGACATCGCACAATTAATACAATAAAACCAAAGTGTGGTGAATCAATACTAATAAAATAAGTATATGACACTTCGAAAAATTGAAAGGGCAAATAACTTGGCACACAGTTGAAAAAGGAAACCTGAATTAGATACAAATCAGCTATTGAAGCAATATGAGAAACTGCAAAATTGTGGGGTGGCGCGTGAGCAGGTGGAACAATTTCGAATAAGACATAAGTGAAAAATCAAAACAACTTATCTATAGTAAGACAGGTATATCAGCTGGACGTCAAAATATTCAAACGGAAAAGACTTCAAGAGCCTAGCATATAGTACCTCTACATATGCCAGAAAGAGGTAAAAGCTAACACAATTGACTGTGTGGAGCGATCATCGGAATAAAAGTCAGAAACCTGAAACTATGGATACAATAAACAGTATGGAACGAATTCAACATGCAGATTCATTTTTGAGAGTGAACAATCCAATGTGTTGACGAGCTTAAACATAAAAGAGGCAGTTTCAATAATATCGTGGAGTACACTGACTAAACGCTAAAGAAAAAATGCGAGGAAATAGAGAGAAAATCTTCTGTGAGAAGGATCACAGCAAGCGTGCAAATTAGCGCAGCGGGGAGGGTAGGCATAAATACCTGAATTTAAATCAATGGGTACAGGTCCTGTTCGGGGAAAAACAAAGGAAGTGAGTAATCTATTTAGAGGGCATGGGTCCTGCCAACAAACGTAACGTCAAGTGAAAGGTGCGTCAGGCATAATGCGGGGACGATTCACCGTATAGCAGGTGATAATTTCAACCCAGCAACAACGGGTTTAGGTATGTTAATGCAACAGCAGTAGCTTGCTCTAGCCAGGGCACCAACTATATACTGGCGGGTACAGCCGTCAAACCGTAGAATCTATTCGGTGTAAAAACGGGAAGGGATTAGCGTGGTGGACACGCATAACAAACCGGCACAATGGGCATAGTCACGAGGGGGGTGCGAGCTCACCTGGTGGAATGAAAAACGAGGAGACGAGTGGTGTCTTCCTGAATGCTGAGGGCGAGTGATGGGCCGGTCATGATGTTATAAAGAAAAAGTGGGTGGGGGAATACTAATGTGATTGAGCGAGAGACTAGTACGCTAACCTGGCAGGGTGGATGCCGGAAGTGACTGAAACTGCCTATCACAATGTAAGGAGTGGAGGTTTTGTGGGAACGACGCAGGGAAGCGAAAATACGCTATCTGGGTGGTGGGTAAAGAAATAAAGAAAAGGTATAAAGGGAGAAGAGAGAATAATACATCTCATTAAAATTGATATTGGAGAACAGTTCAATACGATGTAGGTAAGAAACACAGTAGTTCGACAAAGAGAAAGAGAATAGTTGTAGAGGGAGAGGAGAGAATAAAACATTCTATTGAAGTGGATATTTGAAGAAAGGTTCAATACGAAGTGGGTAAGTATAACAAAAGTTTGTCAATGTGTTAATTGTCTATACACAGAGCACAACTCTGGAAATGATCCCGGAACAAGTATACAAAGCATAATTTAAGAATCAAAATGTAAATATAAATAATGAAAAAATAATAAAAAGGGGGGGTTGCACAGTTAACAGTAACATGTAGAATCTAAGATTTGTAGACATTGCTTGTGATTACACTTGTCACAATGTAATCAGTGACAAGTATGCTAAAACATACTCAAATATTATGTGAAATAACATATGTCAATATGTAAACATAGATGCCCAACAAGAGACAATATGATATGTGCCATATGTGACACAACTCATGTGATCAATATTAAACCTTAAGTAAAGGAGGTGTCAATGCAAATCACTAATAGCTGAACAATGCTGGGGAATAGAGGCGCCGGAAGAAGTACAGTAAACAATACAGTCAAAATTGTTCTCCATGTGAGGATGAGAAAAAGGAGAGCTCTAAAGGTGGTGAGGCTAGCTTTCCGTCGCTAACCATGTTGGGGCGTAATGCAGAACGCATTCATAGACCAATGGTTGTGATTTCAGAAATGAGGATTGAAAATTATGGATCAGGTATTCAAAAAGTACTGGAGCTCATGATCAGAATTTTGGCCGTCTGACCGATTGGAGACGCATAATCCAAGTGGCTTCTTGACGTCTGAGCCCAAGTTCTCGGTTACCTCCTCTTCTGCTCACCTCTGTGACATCAATATCAAAAAACTGAAATCTCTTGTGGGTGCCTTGTGTAGGACAAGATTCCACATGTAATGCCATGGGGTAGCGAGCATCCTGTTGGGGGATGGCTCTGGCGTGTTCACTGATGCGTTCTTTGAGAGGTCGAATGGTGCTGCCACATATTGGCTCTTACAGGCGCATTCTAGGACATAGGTCACATACTTGGTGTTACACGTGATGTTGTGATTGATGTATTTCTGTTTATTGAAGCCACAGAAGTTCCTGGTCCCATGGCAAGCCCATTTGCAGACTCCACAGCATGGACACACTTAAAGAAGCCCTTGGAGTGAGGCATGAGCCATGTAGTGGTCTTGATGATGCGCGATATGGTAGGGCTTAGTCTATTTTTCAGATTCCCGCCCGCCTATAAGTGATCCATGGTCTAGGCTCTTGAAGTCTTTTCCGTTAGAATATTTTAACGTCCAGATGATATACCTGTCTTACTATAGATAAATTGTTTTGATTTTTCACTTATGTGTTGTTCTAAATTGCTCAACCTGCTCACCCGCCACCCCACGATTTTGCACTTTCTCTTAGTGCTGTAATAGCTATTTTTATCTAATTCAGGTTTCCTTTTTTCAACTGTGTCCTTAGTTGTTCACCCTTTCAATTTTTCGCAGTGTCATATACTTATGTTATTAGTCTTGAATCACCACACTCTGGTTTTATTCTATTAATTGCGTGATGTCACTATTTCCATTTTCCGTATGTTCTTCACACATTTATTATAGGAGGTGTTTTTCTGCGCTATTCACCTCTTTGTAGCCAACATTTCATATTTATATTTTCTATACCGTACTATGGGCTTGATTAGGATCGCGGTTTTCCCGCATCCTCCGGGCCGGCGGAAGCCACCGCTGGCCCGGAGGATGCGGGAAAACCACTGCGGAGGCACAGAAGGCCCACCGCCAAATTAGGATGGCGGTGGGTCTCAAAATCCGTCCGCTGCTTTTCCGCCGCAGTCGCCTTCCGACCGCGGCGGAAAAGCCCTAACATGGCTGACGGTGTCAGACACCGCCAGCCATATTAGGATAGCGGAAAACATATGCTTTTCCAGGGCGGCTTTTCCGCCGTGGAAAAGCATACGGAGATTGCCTTCGGGGGCCCGTTGCGGGCCCCCTTGGTGACGGGGGGCTGAGGGGTGCACATGGGGGGGTACCTATGGTACCCCCCTGCATTTGCATGGACAAAGCGGCGGGCACCGCGCGATGCCTGCTGCTTTGTGCATGCAAATGCCGTGCATGCTTTTTTAACATTGCGGCGGGTGCAGCTTGAAGCTGCACCCGCCGCAATGTTAAAGATTGAGGATGTGACTGCCACCCTGGCGGTCACATCCTAATCTGCACGGAGGGACCTCCGCAGCCCCTGCGGACGGTCCCTCCTACTCTATGGTGGCGGACGGACTCAGGTCCGTCCGCCATCATAATCGGCCCCTATATCTTTTGTTCTACCCCCAGCCCTGAAGAGTCGTGGGTTCACTGCCCACTTGACGAAACACATGTCGGCTGGTTGTTTCTTTTATGTCATCATACTACACCTGCCATACCTGCATCCGCCCTATTGATTCAACCCCTCGCATGGGGAGAGTGGTGGATACTCCTTGGGTTTTTCCCCCATACTTTTAGGGAACAGCTGTCAGGAGTGTGTTTGAATTGCATTCTCGGTACTGTTTTCTGGAGGTTAAGGGTATTCCTCTTCATTCCCGTGGAAGTTGGCTTGTATCCTTTTCATGAACCAATGTCAGCTTCAATTCTTATGTAAGGCCACAGCATTTCCTGACGATTCGGCTAAAGTCACCTTCATCATTTCCTATTTGGCAGGGAACACAACTGAATGGGTAGTTCCCCTGGTACAAAACAGTGACCCTTTATTATATAATTTCTCGTTGTTCCAAGAAAAAATTAGAAGCTTGTTTGCAAAACATACATATATGCAAGCCAGCGATAATGCCCTTTTAAATCTCAAAGATCTTCTGTCATGCATAACTAGTTTTAACAGACTAGTTGCAGAAACACATTGGCCTGAGGACAAAAGAACCTCTCTGTTTTACAGGGGATGGTGCGATGAATTGAAGGATTTACTGTCGCAAATTGTAGATCCCCAGAAGATTGTCCAGCTTTCATAGAACTAACTGTGAAACTAGATCATAGACTACATGAGAGAAAAGGAGAGTGGCCCGCATAGGGGTACCCAAATACGTCATGCTACGCACCGGGAAAAAAAAACTAAAGACAATTCGGAACCTATGCAAATAGGGGGATTAAGAGGGCCCTTTTCAGCTGACGAAAATGATATAAGAAGAAAAAACAATCTCTGTTTGTATTGTGGAAAAGGGGGACATTACGCCAGAGAGTGTCCAGTACGTCCCAAAAATCCTAAAACAGTAGCTAGTGGTACCTTGGTCTCGGAAAACTAGATTGCTTGAAGAACAGAGAGATCGATTCTTCAGGCAAGTACAACCAACAGATCTCCATAAACAAATTCCTGAGGCAAAAAATGGTAAAACATTTCACCTTAAACATCACGTTAATTTATTTAGAACCACGAAGACATAATATGTCTATTTTGTTGGATTCAGGGGGCACTGGTAATTTTTTTGATATACAGCTTGCCAAAAGAATAGGAATCTCCTTTGTCCCTAAAAACATCCAGAACCTATTTGTGCGGTGGATGGTTCAGAATTGTCTTCTGGCTTGATAACATATCAAACTCCCCTTTTGGTTGTTGTATTTAGTAATGGGCATTCTGAGAACATCACATTTGATTTGATTGATGCCCCTAATTTCGGGGCAATACTAGGTGTTCCTTGGTTGCGGGTACATAACCCGCAAATAGACTGGACCCATAGGACTGTGACTCTGAAATGCCAGTACTGCATGCTTCATTGCTATCAAGAAGCCAGTGAACAAAACAATCTTTTATATTGTGCCGTCCAAACAGCGGCCGCTGCATCATGTGTCCCCGAAGTATACGCCGAGTTTCATGATGTTTTCAGTGAAAAAGAAGCAACAAAACTACCACCCCATCATAGTTACGATTGCCGCATTGATCTAATTCCAGGTGCCCAGCTACCCTGTAGTCGTATTTATGCCTTGACCCCTTCTGAGACTGAATATTTAAAAAACTATTTAGAAGACATGACTCAAAAAGGTTTTATCAGACACTCTACCTCCCCAGTGTCCTCTCCTTTGTTTTTTATAGACCAAAGAGAAGGGGGTCTCCAAGCGTGCTTGGATTATGGATTATAGAGCCTTAAATAAGGTAACTAAAAAAAAAAATACCTGCTTCCGCTCATTCCTGTTCTTCTTGATCAAATTAAAGGCGCCTAGATATTCACCAAAATAGATCTCCGAGGTGCATACCACTTCATCCGAATCAAGCAGGGAGATGAGTGGAAGACGGCATTTAGAACTAAATTTGGCCTCTACGAGTATTGTCATGCCTTTCGGATTGTGCAATGCACCTGCTGCATTCCAATATTTTATTAATGACATACTGAGAGAATACATAGACATCTTTGTCATTGTATACATTGATGATATTCTTATTTTTTCCAAAAATGAACAAGACCATATTATTAATTTCAGAAAGATATTGAAGAAACTCCAATAAAACCAGTTGTTTGCGAAGTTGGATAAGAGTACCTTTCACACCCAGGAAATAGATTTTCTGGGTTTCATCATCAAACCTAATAGCATTCAAATAGACCCTAAAAAGGTAAAAGCATTGCTCCAATGGCCTAGTCCTACTTCTATTAAAGAAGTCCAGTCATTCTTAGGTTTCGCCAATTTTTATCGGCGTTTCATAGATCACTTTTCTGATTCGGTGATTCCAATCCCAAAACTATCACTTTTGCTTGTTAAAAAACAAATTTAGCACAGCGCCCATAATCCACCACGCTGACAATACGCAACCTTTCTTTGTAGAAGCCGACGCTTCACAATATGCTGTCGGAGGTATACTGTCACAAAGAGATACAGAATCCGGTCATATGCATCCCATAGCCTATTTTTCAAAGACCCTGTTACCTGCCGAACAAAATTACAGCATTGGAGTAAGAGAATTGTTAGCTATCAAGTTAGCTTTCCAAGAATGGAGACATCATTTACTAGGATCTCCGCACGTAATCACCATTTATTTGGATTACAAGAATCTACAGTTTTTTAAATCTGCACGAGCACTCACTCCCATACAGATACGCTGGCTTTCTTTTTTCAGTGAATACGACTTCATTATCATCTATCGCCCAGGCCCTCAGCATGGCAAAGCGGATGCATTATCAAGGTTAGGACATCCTACTGATATGGAGAGAGAGAATCCCCTCCCTATCATTCCCGAAAATAAAATCCTGGGTGTAGGAGATAAGGATAAGAAGTTCGTTGATGAACTAAATGACCAAGTTAGTACAATCCCTCAGGTGGAGTGGGAAAAGGACTCTCTAAACACTATCAGAGAAGGGTTGTATTACCATGACAATAAATTGTATGTACCCACTCCGGCTCTACAACAGCAAATCATGGAGTGGTGTCATACCAGTTCTTTAGCCGGGCATCCAGGAAGTAGTAAAACCATTAACTTGTGTCAACGTTGTTTTTGGTGGGAAAATATGACCAGAGATATCGCCACGTTTGTTCAGTCCTGTTCCATTTGTGCAAGACAAAAAGCCTCACATTGTGCACCTACAGGGTTATTAAAGACTATAGCTGTACCTCCCTCACCGTGGCATTCCAGAACTATGGATTTTATTACTGACCTTCCCTATTGTCAAGGGTACAACACTATCTATGTAGTGGTGGATATGCTATAAAAAATGGCTCATTTTGTTCCGTTAAAAAAGATACCTACCTCCAAAGAATTGGCTCACATCTTCCTAGATCACGTAGTACGTCTACATGGGTTGCCCTCCGTCATAATATCAGATAGGGGCCCCCAATTTGTATCAAAGTTTTGGCAGGTATGTGTTCCATTCTAGACATCGATCATAGGCTCTCGACTGCGTACCATCTGCAAACAGACGGTCGGTCTGAGAGAACCAATCAAACCCTTGAACAATATTTACGTTGTTTATTGACCTCTCTGTCATCCACGTGGGTTCAGGCTCTTCCATTAGCAGAATTCGCTTCCAACAATTCGCAACACTCCGCTACTGGCACCTCTCCCTTCTTTTGTATCTTTGCTCTACACCTGAGAATGTTACCCATAGTACTGCACAAAGACGAGAAGGACATCCCTGCACTAGAAGAACACCATGTAAGATCCAAGAGGTATGGGAGGTTTCTAAACGGGAATTGAGTAAAGCGAAAGAAGCCATGAAAGCACAGGCAGACAAACACAGAAGGATAGAACCCACATATACCACAGGAGAAAAAGTGTGGCTATCCACTAGAAATCTTAGAATGGAAGGGTCTAGGAAGTTCCAACCTCGATTTATAAGACCTTTTCCTATAGAAAAGGTAATAACCCCTGTCACCTTGAAAATACAATTACCCCCTCAAATGAAGATACACCCTGTTTTCCATTGCTCCTTAATTAAGAAATACATACCCCCTGTATTACCAGAGGTCCAACCCCCACCTTTACAAATTAATGGAGAAGAAGAATATGAGGTGCATAAAATCTTGGATTCCTGGAGATCCAGGGGTAAACTTCAATATCTCGTTGATTGGGTGGGCTACCCCCCTGAGGACCGATCTTGGGAACCAGCAGAGAATGTCCATGCTGCTAGATTAGTCAGAAGGTTTCACACTTTACACCCCACTAAACCAGGTCCGGTCAAT
The DNA here is from genome assembly GCF_964263255.1 of Lissotriton vulgaris. NCBI lineage: Eukaryota > Metazoa > Chordata > Amphibia > Caudata > Salamandridae > Lissotriton > Lissotriton vulgaris. Next base: position 916,798,725 of record NC_141691.1, on the reverse strand, counting down.
AGGTCTTTGAGGAGGGGTACTGTTAGGATGGCAAGGCGTGGGCGTGTGGGAAGACATTGACATGTGTATATTATGCTCAGGCTCCCCGGTGTCCTTTTTACCCAGTCCCTACAGCTTGAATACTCGCACCTGCTGAGACTTTGTAGACGCTCCCTTATCCATGTAAAGGGACGCGTCGAAACGTAGCCATTGCTTGGCTTACTGTTCCGGTACCACGCCCCCTTCCTTGCTTCCTTATTCCGAGAGGCTTTTGTCCGTGGAGTTCGCTGCTTCGATTCTGTCGCCTCTCATTTTCTGAGTCCTTTACCAGACTCCTTGGGTTGTCTGACCCCGGGGGGTTTTCCTCTTCTCCCTTTAACCGCCCAGCCCGGAGAGTAGTGTCTTGCTCTCGCCGGGAACCTTTTTAGCCCCGCCTTTGGTGCTCGGAGTTCTTCGGCGGAATAGCTCCTCTTGCTGTGACCAAGGCTACTCTAGTTTGGTGCATACTGGCGATTTCGCTCGACCGGATGGTCATTTGGGAATTACTCCATTGTTTTAGAAGCCCTGCTGCTGACAGGCATATTTGAGTTCCTCTTTAGTTAGTTTCTTCCCTGATGAGAGAGAGCGCTCTGCCTGGTGTCAATTCCCGGGCCGGGTGACTCTCCTCTTGAGTGTGCAGCTGCTCCGCTTTCTGCCCCCCCCCCCCCTCCCCCCCAGAATAGCCGGCCAGTGCACCTCAAATCCTCTCCCTTTGCTTTTGTGTATGTTTGGTGAGTGTGTGTGTCCTTTCCTGAGTCCTGCTCCATTAGATCTGGCATCATATGTTCCCAGACCACGCTTTTCAACAAGGACTCTTCTTAAGACAACACCTGGACTTTATTGGGGTAAGTGACCTTTGTATAAAGCACATGTCCATGTATTTAGAGAGGGTGCCCTTTGAATATTGTGTAGGTCTTTATTGCATGTCCTGTTTTCTTACAGCACTGACTACACCTGCCATACCTGCATCCGCCCTATTGTCTCAACCCCTCGTATGGGGAGAGTGGTGGACTCTCCTTGGATTTTTCCCCCATACTTTTAGGGAACAGCTGTCAGGAGTGTGTTTAATATTGCATTCTTGGTACTGTTTTCTGGAGGTTAAGGGGATTCCTCTTCGTTCCCGTGGAAGCTGGCTTGTATCCTTTGAAATCTTGACACCCTACGAGCATGGAAGACATGCACCCAGTTCAGAAGGCCACCACACTTCACAGTAATCGTTGTGATCAGGATCACTTTGAACAGTCTTTTCCATCTTGTTTTAACCAAGTCTTATGAACGTCGTTCTTGATCACAACATCATCTCTCAGATAGAGGTTGTCTCCTCGTTCACTATGCAGTTTTCATGTAGCAGCTGCAATTTGGTGAGAAACTATGTGCATCATAAAAAGATGATGCAACACAAAAAGATGATGGACGGAATGTTGAACATTGTCAAACATTCACCCCCAGTCACAGATCTGGGTTTAATCGATCGTTATTTTGCTCACTACGCCACCCCAGTTCAGACGTAGCCATATGCAAATCAGTCTTGATCCTGTGCCTCATGGGAACAGTCCAGACCGAATGCCGGGCAATGTCTTCCCTGGACCGGAATCAAGCATCCTAGGACTTGTTTCGGGCTTTTAGCCCTCATCAGCCAGGATAGCATGACTCTAGTTGCGTAGTGAGCACGGGACCCACGTCTGGGCATACCCTTCCCACTTAGGGTGAAAATGCAACACAAAAAGATGATGGATGGAATGTTGAACATTGTCAAACATTCACCCACAGTCACAGATCTGGGTTTAATCCATCGTTATTTTGCTCACCACGCCACCCCAGTTCAGACATAGCCATATGACACTGTATGTGCAACAACAGCCAATCCTTAACAGCAATGTCTTATCTTCTCACCTGTGATTGTCCCAAGTGCTTTTACAGTTACATCATCAAGCCACTCCAGTGATGTTGAGACACAGACTTTTGCAAAGCGAGACTCTATGATGTCTTTATGTTGCTCGATTATGTTTGAAACTCATTGATAGAGTGGGTCTTATGATCTGATTTCAGAGAAACTGGCAATCTATACCTGGAGATCGATTTTTGCAATGACACATTTGCTGCCATGTGTTTTTCATCTGGTTGTGTAGGAATCGGGCATTTTGATGATGTTCCTTTGCACTCTATTGATCTCCCCATGTGACTCCCTATTTGAATCAATGTAGCGTGTGTACTTTTCCCTGCAATCATTTAGTGACAGGTCACATCTCAATGACACTCTTCTTCTGCAAGCTTCCTAAAATTTTTCTGGTACCTATACTTTCTAAAGAGACTTTTCATTGAATCCCTCTCTAAGTGTGTATGTCCATGCATGAATTGTGTCATCGGAAACAACAAACTGCCTTGGCAACACTGGTCTCCCATCAGCTGACATTTGGATGTCATTTGCGTTTTTCTCCAAATCTGTTCGGATGCAACCTTGTTCTGCCTCTGAAACATTCTCTTCTACACCCCTCAACTCTTCACAAGTGTACGATATTGACATCAACATTGGATAAACTGTCCTTCTCAGATTCACACGTGAAATTTCCCTTAAATGTGTAGGCTAGCAGGACACTACATTGGGCAACCGAATTAGCATCTATCTTTCCCATGACAATTGTTACTCCCATTTGAACAGTTAGACTTCATGCTATGGTAAGGGCATTCAATTTTGTTTCTTGTGCTGAGGTGACTTCTTGTAAACATTGGCCATCTACAAAATAGACATGATCGGGCTGAATCAGGGGTTCATTATTAATGCCTAACTTTGGCTTCATGCATTGATCCATAACACCTTGGCATTCAGGTTCAGCTTCATTATAAAAAATTTCCTTTACTGGCAGTAGACTCAATACATTTGAATTTAGTCATGTTTGAATCACAAGATTTTTCAGTAACAACTCCACAAAACAAGAAACCGTTTCAGTTTCTCGACATTCCATCATTATATTCTCACTCATATTGTAACTGACAAACCACAGCTACTAAGTTAAGGCAGCTGTGCATTTCTATGACGTTGGGGTCAGAGGTCATTGGGAAATAGGTCAAAGACTTTTGAACATCTTCATGTTTTGAACAGGCACTGAGAGAGTGCAGCACTCCCTCTCACTGCAAATTGGTGTATATTCTTTTAAATAAACTTGCATCCCTAGTGCCGGGGCACAACACATTTTCTCTTTCGACTCTAGGCAGGCATTAATTCAATCATTGTCCAATGGAAGCGGATCAAACACATCCTTGTGTCAGCCTCAGTAAATACTTAGCCACCAGGGAATTTTATGTGCCCCAGATATTGATCTCCTTTTTGGCAGTACTTCTGACTATCCTCACTTAATGGCATTATGATATAAACCTGACAAAAATCAATAACAGTAAGCCATTCTTCAGTACATGCAATTTGAAAAGGTATATTGGCTGAATTCAGTTCCATAGGACAATACAGATCAACTATGCTGTTAATTTTCTGCACTATTCTGTACTTCTTATTGGGTTTCTGTAAACCTGTGATCAGAGAGTTACAAGAACTTCCAATCAATTCCTCCAAAAGTCTCTTGCTCAGTTTATCTTCAATTACGGGTGAAATTCCTGTAACTGTCTCTCGTGTCAAATTGTATGATGGTGTTGCTGTATACATGGTATCTGATTCTAATTTGACTAAGACTGGTTCCGCACTTTTTATTAATTCGACATCTTTCGTTGTGAACTCACATACTGCTGTGTTCAATGTTTCTTCCAAATCAGAGGGTAATTTTTCAACTGTCATTTCTGAAACCACTCCTTCAGCTGTCTCTTTTTGGGCCATTCTAAACTGTACATCCTCAACAGGAGTCTGACATTCAGTATCTTCCGATGTACAGTAAGTTGTGCACTTTAACTTGCACCACAAATGTTTTCCTTGCAGGTCTACAGTGCTCGAGTCACAATGAACAATTTGATAACTTTCCTCAAATTAACCTAATTTTGCTACCACCTTCTCTAAAACTGAATTTGCAATCTGTCTAGTTAGAACTCCTACAACTTGGGCCTTTTCCCTAAGTAAGGTAGGTCTGGAACGTCCACTGTTCTCACAATGGATCTGGTGATATCAGAAATGTTGGGGCTAAAACTGTCACTTTTAAATACAGCAGACTGTTGAAATGTGTTCTGATGTTGGTTCAGAAAAGAATTCAAATTTGCTTTGGACAACTGATTTAAGTTAATGTCAGGGTTTCCCATATTTTGCGGAACCATCTGAGCTTGCAGAACTTGTGTCATTGTTACCCGTTTCTGAATTGACAATTGCTTTTGCTGAACTAGCAGATTTTGCATCTGCATTTCTCCCTGTATTTGTGCCTTTCCATTTACTGCGTCAGTTTTTAATCTACACTTCCTCTTCCAATGCTCAAATCTGTTACAAAGATGGCAAAAGGTCTTCTTCAGCATTGAGACCCATACCCGAATTTGGACTACCCAAAACTCCTCTATCTCTGTCCTGTAAAACATCAAATCCTCCTTCAGCACCCTGTACTCCTGCTTGCAAAACCACACCTTGTATCTCACCTTCATTCTTCGCAATCCCATCTATCAACTTTCTTTGCCAATCAACCACTCTTTGCTGAAGGTGCATACCGATCTGACCAAAAATCATTAATCTAATAACAAATTGAGACACAAAGAATCTCATTTCACTGACATCAGGACACTCTCTCCTGCTATGCTGTTGAAACTCCTGACACACACTTTCACGAAATTCATGAACCGATTCTTTTAGTTCTTATGAGGATCTCTTGATCTTTACCCGATCAAGACCTTTTGGTGGCACTCAGCCCTTCAGAAAAGTAATCACTGCTTCATTTTCCTCCATAACAACAGAAGATGGTGCATTAGTCCAAGACTCTCTCATTGTCTCCTCACTTGGCCCTGCACAACAACTTTACATTCAGACCACAATTCAATTGGCTCTGCAGTGTCAAAGAACATTTTGAATTTAATCCACAACACATTTTAGATTTCAATAAATCCATCAACGTGTGTGGTCTGCACAGGTTTGTCTCACAATTTTGGAAATGCGTTCACAAATGCTGCACTTTCACCTTTGTCCCGTGGCACATGTACATGCACTTCTCCCATTATTTCTCTCAATGGATAAGCTGAAGCTTCTCCCTCACCCTGTTCATTGTTTTCCTCAACTAGGTCTGGTGGTTTCTTTTCTTCTCCCATTTCCTTGCTAGGTCTGGTGGTTTCTTTTTCTTTTCATGTTTCCTTGCACACTTGTCTCCTAATTTCTCAAAACCATTCCGTTCCCAAATGTATTTCACCAATTCTATAATGTGTAATCGCATTTGTGTAAAATGCGTTGTCTCAATTGCTTCATCCTCCACCTGTACCCTGAAACTTTTCTGAAATGGAAAACTTCCTGAAACATCAAATTCGTTTTTTCGGGCCAAATCAGTGAGTCTGTCACATGTAGTTTCTGCACATTTTGTACTTTCCTTAATCAAGTAAATTAAGTCTTTTTCCTGATACTGGTTCAAATTCTCAACATCTAAACCTTTTCTGATAAGTTGAATTTTAAAATTTGAAACATTAAGTGGACTCTCTTTTTTGGGTTCTGGGTCAATGTTTTCTACCATGCTCTCTATTTTTTTAATCCCTGATACTTCCTCAAACCATGGTTGAAAAATCACATCTTCAATTAAACGTATTTCTCCCTTTGCTATTGGTGTTGTAAAGATAATTTTTCCTCTAGGTTTCAATGCTTGAACTGTCATGGGCAGTTTCTGTTCCATAATCTGTGAATTCTGAGATGTCGAGGTAAACACTGGAGTAATTACTTCTTCTACAGTTCTTTGAGCTTCTTGAGACCATACTAATTTGGACAGACAAAATTTGTCTACTCATTGTTTGTGCAGCTACAGCTTATAGTATTTTTACTGAATCATTCACAATTGGAGTAGTAACACCTGGCGGTATCACTGTCTATATCGAATCAATAGGTGGTGGGGCAATCTGAAATGTCTGTAAAATTCTCTCAATCTGTATTTCAATTGGTTCAACAGAAGTAGCAGCCACTGTCGTGCTTGCTGCTACACTGTTAAAAATAATTTGTACTGAGGACCACATAAGGTAGAGGACACTCAGTTAACCAAGCATCCAATATTCCAGCCCCTGATTCAATATCGGTTGGAGGCTTTTTATCCTCTATAATTTCCTTCTTCTGAATCTGACTCTTTACCCTTTCGTCCTCCCTTTTCTTGTCTCTTACTGTCTTTTTCTACAAGCTTAAGGCTTCAAATTGTTCGGCTCTAGATGGTAACTTTATTTCAGAAGACATTTCTCTTAATTTGTCAATAATTTGCAGTGCAAAAGTACCATATTTTGAAAAACTCAAAGGACCCTCTTTCTCAGTAACCTTGCACCATTGGCGAATTCACAAACACTAAAAAACAAACAAATTCGTTAACATAAAATGTGCAGGCGTTTTATCAGGTGGGGTCTCGTCACCGACCCAAATCAAATTTGTCGATTTACCTCTCAGAAGTGTCCTAAAACTTTCATTTATGCAATAATTCAACAAATTTCTGAAGACTTTAAACCAATCTCAGTATGGTAATCACACAACCGACCTATCACAGTGCGGCACACTCTGATGTCACTTTTTCCCCCTCACAGAGGTTCCCCTTCCTTCACAATCTCTTCCTTACACATTCACGCACTTCACACATAGAATCAAGTAACTGTCTGTCCACCAAACAACCGGACAGTCACATATTCAACTGTCTGTCCACGAAACGACTGGACAGTCACCTCAGACCATCTGCTCATGAACGGCCGGACAGTCCTATAACTAATTGGTAGGATCTACTCGCTCAAGATCACTCACAAACAGTGACCCACAACCTGCGTTGGCCACTCGAATCACTGTGGTCCGCCCTTGTGCACTAGCTTCCCACACGACTCTAATCAAGCTCTCTCACACACATCCCCTATCACTAATGGGTTGTTGACAGCGCTTCACGACTCCCACGATTACTGGTCAGAATATTACAGCACAGGGTGGCTTCTACACCACAAATCTATCCCAGGATCTTAGGCTACTCGTTGACCCTGACACAAAAAAAAAAACAAATCATATGGACCGCTTGTGTTTGGCCCAAAACCACAATCCCTCGACTCTCAACCCAACTCCGTAAGACATCACACAATCAAATCATCACTGCAATCTAACATACTCCATGTAATTGCCGCAACCGGCATTACCGCAACTGGAATTACTGCATACCACAATCTAATCCAATGCAATTACCGCAACTGCAATTAACACAGTCAGAAATGATCACAATCAGAAGTTACCGCAAATGTGTTGCTCCCTATTAATATGCACACCGCCTTCAGTAACTGCGTTCTCACATCGCCTTCTAACACCGCTTTGCCAGCCTTCAAGTTCTGGGCATTGGAACCAGGACTTTTTGGGGCTTGGGCCTTATTCTAACTCGGGCAATTTTTTTGTAGCTCCATTCAGGGCATTAACCTAAGCTCTGCTCCTTCTGGTCAAGGTGTTGTAACCTTACCTTTGCTACCATCCTGTTCGAGTGGAACTCCCACGGTAATCTCTCTTTGGAAAATCTAGGAAATGTTGCACCATAACCACTAATTACATTTACCCTGTTTTCAGGTTAAGGTTGATTGACCTTTGCCACCGTTTATGACCATGGAGCTCCTTCATAAACATGACTAATTCATAAATGGCAAATAAACATTTTAGCCAATAATGAGAGTTGTGAGTAGTTTTAAAGGGATTTATTTTCCAGTCAAAATATAAGTATCTCTGACTCTTCATTCAGTAGTCTGGTATCAATCAGGTTACAGAATTTATAACAGAAAAATTAAGGGGCTCATTACGATCGCGGACGGACTTGCATCCGTCCGCGAGCCCTGAGTAGGAGGGAACGTCCGCATGGGCTGCGGAGTTCGCTCCTGTGCAATTAGGATGTGACCGCCACCCTGGCGGTCACATCCTCTATTTGTAACATTGAGGCGGGTGCGGCTTCAAGCTGCACCCGCTGCAATGTTACAAATGCATACATTGCATTTGTATGCAGAAAGCGGCAGGCACCGCACGGTGCCTGCCGATTTCTGCATACAAATGCAGGGGGGTACCATGGGTACCCCCATGTGCACCCCCCAGCCCCCCTTCATCCAGGGGGCCCGCTACGGGCCCCCGAGGTGAAGATCCACATGCTTTTCCTCGGTGGAGAAGCCGCCGCGGAAAAGCATATTTTCACAGCCATCCTAATATGTCTGGCGGTGTCTGAGAGACACCGCCACCATATTAGAGCTTTTCCGCCGCGGTTGTAAGCCGACCGCGGCGGAAAAGCGGCGGACTGAAACCAAGACCCACCAGCCATCCTAATGTGGCGGTGGGTCTTTGGTGGGTCCGCAGCGGTTTTCCCGCATGGGGGAAAACCACGATTGTAATGAGCCCCTAAGTTAGCACAAAGCATCATTATTTGCAAATAGCGCGTTCCATAAAGCAAAGAATTCCGATTCTAAGACAATGGGGCTCAAATGAAGTCAATCAGAACTCCTGAAGAGTTCTAGAAGCAAGAGTGAGTTAGCATAAATCCAAATCAATAATTAATCATTGCAGAATCTCCCATGAAGGGAAACAAAGCACAGAGCCAAAAAGCCTGGGCAAAGTCAGTTAGTCAAAGCAAAAGTCAGAATGGAACTAAACCTACATCTAATCTGCTTGCCTCTGCCTATGTTCTGCTCTCAATCAAGGTCTGCCCTCTCCTTCTTCCCTGTATGTACAAATCACATCTGTTCTCCTGCCTTCATTTCTGCCTTGGAGTCTGAAACTCCTCTGCAGCCTTGCGTCTGTAAATCTTTCTGTCTGTCTCTCTCAAAGGGCTCTGAAAGAGTTCCTGCAAGTGTTCTGAAACTCCTAACTAGGAACGCGTTTATCAAAGAATAATGTTATAAAGCATGTAACACAACTTTTCTTTCTCCAACTGGAATCCAGCATTCTCCAAAAGAATGCCTCCACCCATAGGCAGATTCATACGTCTTCTCTCAGACAGGCGAAGATCCTTCCCACAGCATACACTGCATCTTAGTTAATACAATTTCATCTACTAACCTTCCTTTTAAGAAAGACATTTTATTTATAGCTTAAACACATAACATGAGCTGCAAAACAATCTTTTTTAACTAAGCAAAGAAACATTAATCATGGTAATGCACTTTTAAAGTATTTTCTATTCTCACTAAAGCAAAGAATTAAATGAGGCTTCGTTCAATATTACCAACAAGTACAGAGATAAAGCTCTGACCAAGGTCACAGCTGTAAGTTATGCCATTCTCTTCACACAGAGAGAGAAAATTCCTTTGCTTATCTCGAAGGTCAAAAGATAACTAAAAGAGCAAGAACTGAATCACCAGCTGGTTCTGTTTTCGGTTAGAATCAAATTTTTCACAGTGAAGACAGAGTCTAACTACACAAGCTAGGAAATACTTGTACATGGGTTACATAAATTGCTAAATGGAAAGCATCTGGTGATAGTCTGTGAATTTCAGAGCTCATGTTTTCACTTTGTGACACAAAATGCCTGAGTGTCACTACTTTTATGGGAACAACCTTTATAACGCAACTTTTAGCACGCAGTGCTATTACAACGCAGACTTTAAAACAAAAACCATTACAACGCATTACACTGGGGGGCGCTCAAGGATAGGGAATAGTTTTAATTTACTATCCAACACCTTCCCTAGTGTCCACGGGGACTGGTGTTGGAATAGTGAATTAAAATATTCACTATCCAGCACCCCCCAGTGTAATGCGTTGTAATGGAATGCGTTTTAAAACTTGCGTTGTTACAGCATGCGTGGTAAAAGCATGCATTGTACCAACGTACATCCCTTCTTTTAGTATAATTTCTGAAGCAAAGGCAGGTTGGCCATTAGTGAAGCTAAATTTTAAAGCACATGTTTAGGCTCTTTCGGTGCATTCATGCACACAGCTAATTCTCTCTTGTTTGTGTAAAATGCATGTAAGTCTTAAGTTACTACTTACTGTTAGAACGTATTATGGGGGTCTTAATTTGCGCATGTTTCATTTTTTTAATCCCTGCTAATGAATGAAAAGATGATAGTCTCAGATCAACGGTCCACGTCTATAACAGGAGACACTTGTGGTAATTTGTGACGTGGTAGCAGATGATGGACACTGGCAGATTTTAGGGGACTGGGGCTTATTTTTCATCAACAGTTTAGATCCAGGGTAAAAAAGATAAAGGCAGAAAAGGGAGACAGAAGAAGAGAGAAAAAATAAGAAGCCCACGACATAGGGAGGAATCAGAAATTAAAAAGAACCTGCAAAAGTGAGATACAGAGGTCGGAAGATTGGGTAAGCAAGGCAGAGGCATGATGTGGAAGTAAGAATAGGCAAACTTGGTATTCGTCAACCTCTGCATTCGTCAGCAGGTTCCTAATACAAACTTTGGACCCCTGCACTTTTTTTTCAAATTCAAAAACTGACTGGGTGATACATTACAATTGACTGAATTAACATTCGCCATTTTTGTGCCAGATTATCGGTTTCATAAGTAATGCTGTCCTGTGTTTCCTTCTCAAGATTTGGAGAAATATAAACCAATACGGATTACGCATTCTTTTCCTCGAAATTTACATCTTTCTTTTGAAATAATTAAACTGCCGATGTGCGATATAAAAACATTATTCTCTTTAAACTGTAGTTGCTTTTCACTGGTAAATTACAATAATCATTTCCAATAACATGTGTTCTGTAAATTACAATGTGGCTGAAAATTAATGTTAAACGCAGAATTCACACATATTAAAAATAATAAGAATACATTGGCTACCTTCCGGCTATTCTGCGTTTGAAGAAAACTTGGAACTTATTGCGAAATTTACAGTATTTCTGAGGCTATGACATGCCCATGCATCTCTATTTGTGGGAGGTATACCAGGTGTACATTTCTTCCTGCTGAATGATGTAATTGTTCTATTTCCCTAGAAAACTTGTGTTTGGATTTATCTTCTCTAAATGTCACGAGTTATTCTAGAAGGTGGTTGGACTCAGAAACTTTTTTACAAAATAATTATACTCCTTAAACTCAAATGTTAAAAAATCATAACTTTATTATTTACAGGTAGGAAAGTAGGGTAATAAATAAAATGAAGTACCTACACAGTAAGGCTCAAACAAATACTAAGGTAAGGGCCGATGGGCAGTGCTGCTTCATGGAAAATCTATCTTTGGGAACGCTCTGCTATGGAGACTCTTACTGTGAAAATAAAGTTACCCAAAAAAAATCACAACCCAAGCAGGAAGGAATATATCTAGGGTGCAAAGTGACTTGCTGCCCCAGGTTTTGAAACACCTTTTTAAGATGCAGATGGACATCCAGTGGTCGCTGTCAGGACACAGGGAGTGGGGAAGACCAGAGTTACTGTCTCGAAGTTGAAGTTGTTGTGGTTCTACTGGTTTTTGGCTTGCACCCAGAGTAAATCCACCATGGGCATCACAAACTGAAGTTTTTGTATCATTAAACTGGTGCATCTCAGGCAAGATTTTCAGTTCACTCAACTGACAACAGGACCAGGCTAATCCAGAAGTAACACTGGTCTATCAGTAGGAACCCGAATATTAGACTTAAGGATTAGGTTTGAACTCTGACTTCAGATGTGATAGTTCTGAAACTCTAAGCACTAGAAGGAAATGTGAACATTTTCAAAAGTTACAAAATCAGGATGACCGGCAATGTCTAGGGTGATAGGCCTCTGTCAGTGGGATAATCCAGGGATGAAACAAATCTCTGTGCCCTTCTTGAGCTGGAAAATCTGTGGTTTTCACAAATTCCAAGAACAGTCCGGAACAGTATGTGCTCATGACACTTGCAGTCATGGAATCATTGAAGGCTCAATGCAGGCCCTCTGCACGTTGATTCTCCCAAAGGTTTTAGGCTGCTTACATTAGCCTATGAATATTTGAAAATGTGTTTAGTATTAATTTGTTTTTTCAAGAATCTTTTTTTTATGTAGGGAAAATTCTGGTTACAGTCTGGTAGATGAACGCATTCTCTTTTCTTTCTCCCTCCTGCTCACGAGACATGCACTCTTTAATGGATTACACTAAATGATGGAAAATATACAAGTTTTGGTATCGAAAATTAATTCGGTTCCAGTTTTAGTAACTGCGTGTAGTATGTCACCATTAATATTGCAGCCCATTCATTTTAAAATATGTTGTTGCACCTGTACCTTAGATCATAAGTGCTCTATAACCTGAAAATGACTAACAGCCTTATTTAGCGCTTGAGGGCGCAGTAGAGTCCATCAGGGCTACACCAATCAACTTTAGAGATGTTCGCCAACCCAGGAGTCATTTACTACATTAAATAGGAACCAGTGTCACAGGAGTTTCTTTCAATGTACTAAAAGCTTGGTGGACATCTGCTGGTGGTTTTGATGGCTGCCCACCACATTTGTAACTTTTTTTAGTTTTTCAAAAACCAACTTCCAAAGCGAGTATTTTTGAAAAATTAAAAAGAACTAATTATTCCCTCACTCTTGGAATTTCCTCTCGAGGTTTGAGTGTCATTATAGTTTTTTTCCTCTGCTTCCCCACCATGTTTTTCCCTAGTGTTGTCAGACAGGTAAAAAAAAGACATTAAACTGTCCATCGTAAATAGGGTGGATGGTGTAATATCCGAAAGCCACTACACCACTGAGCCATTGGAGGAAGTATTCCATCAGAGGTGGCTCAATTGATTAAATATTTAAGGTCAGTGTGGCAGGCAAATTACTCCATCACGCTTGTGATAGAGTAGCCTGACCGCAGACTCTAAATCAGCCCCATAGGGCCTAATTTAGAGACGGGTCAATGGGCTACTCCACTACAAATGTGACAGTTATCCTGTCCACCATATTACAAGTGCCACATAATGTAATGAACTTGCAATAAGGTGGAAGGGGTATCCATCATATTTGTGAAGGAGTAACCCATGGGGTTTTGTGCACTGTGAACTCCATTTACAGCATTGAATATGCTATTATCAATATCCTTATTTTGTGTGTGTGTGCATGCGTATGTGAGACCGTTGATACAGCACAACTAGTAAAAAATATAAAATTACTCTTCATCAATGCCATTGTCTAAATTCCGTTTTTTCTTTTTCAGAAAACAGGAAGAGGAAACGTCTGTTGAGGCCATCTTCTGTGAAAAGCTGGAAGATTTGCTGTGCCAATCTGATTATGTGATTTTAGCAGTTACTATGACATCAGAGACAGACAATATGATTGGGAAAAAGGAATTTGAGCTGATGAAACCATCTGCTACTCTTATTAACATTAGCAGAGGTACGTTGTATCATTGGACACTGCACCACACAAGCTAACTACAGAAAATATGGATCTTTTTATCAGGGACATTACTATCCGTGGTGCAACTGTGCAGGTGCACGGGGGCCCAGGGCTGGCAAGAGCGACCAGCTACTGAACTGTGTGTCTTTCTAGGTAGTGCAGTTGCAATTTATTTTACCCACCTGTACCTTCCTTGCCTTCTAATGAGTCAGGCCGTTTCAGTCTGTGAAGATTTGTCTGTTGTATTTTTCACACTGCTGGACACAGCAGCAAAGTTTCACGGGTCACATGTTACGTCTAGATACCTATGAAAGTGGGCTGGCCTCAGTATTGGGGGTGCCAACAATCATTGTTAGCACATAACCCCCTTAACCCTTTAACTAATTCACATACTCGCTCCCTACCAGCCTTTAATGGAGCCCCATCTCTCGTTAGCCTCTCTCACACATGTATTTTATAGCAATATTCATCCCAGTGCAGAGTGTCAGAGCGACTTTGATCACAAACCCATTGTGCAGAGACAAAGAGCAATATAGGCATGTAAATGATTGTATAATACAGAGTGTTAGAGTCACATGGCATTCATCCTAGTAGGCATTTTAGGTTAAGGATGCTTTATCTGGAGAGCCAATGGGACAGATTTACTAAGTTTTCATGCAGTGCAGCCACTAAAGTTGTTGCACTAGAGTGCAAGGAGAGGGGAGCACAACAGCACCATCTTTATTAAGATATGGTGCTGTTGCTCTCCTCTTAGGCTAGCACACCTTAGACTGCCATGGGCCAGTGCACGCAAGCTTACACCATAGTGCAAGGGTGTGTGTGTGTGATATAAAGCTTAGGTTTTATACAGGAAGGGTACCCTTTCAGCACAAAATTCTATGCGCTGACAAAGATTAATACTGTACCAATTTGTATGTGTGCTACATGGCGCAGCACACATGCAAAAGTGGCGATACAAAATCTTTTCTCCAACTTTTCACCTGCGTCGATGAGGTGTAATTTCATGATGCCAATACCTTTTTCCCAAAGTTAGTAGGTTGGAATTAGCTGCATAATCCAGGGGTCGGTGAATGGGAACATCCATGTACCACCCATAGTACTCCTCAGTTATGCAAAGTAGCGCATAGTGCTACTGATGGGGAAATACTGGCACCCACCCAGGAGCAAATGAATGAAACTCACCAGACATAGCAGGTTTGCTCAGAAACAGAGTGAAATTTATTTTATTGGTACCAAATGCATGCATCATTGCTAATTAGCAAGGACTTGGGGGCTCTCAGACTGCTTCTTCCCAGAATGACTGGTTTCTGGGTGCTTTATACATTTAGTAATGCCTTGTCAGATGAACTAGAATAAGGCACCAAGCCAAATGTGGCTAACAGGGATGTGCAAGATCTGCATCATGCCAATTATAAACAGCTAGATATGGGCAAACCAGAAAGGCTGGTTTGGCACTGTGTAAGCAACTTGCACAATCACATAAAGAGCTATCATGAAGTCAGGACAAGCAAAGTGACCTCTAAGCGGGTTTAGAATAGCTGTTGAAGCTTGTCCACTCAAGGTCAGATAGGGGGTCTAAGCATGATATCTTTGAAGTGCATACACATACATTTATATGGACATATATATATTTTTCAACAATCCTCCCTTTTGGATAGTCCTAGCCGACATTAGTGTTAAACCAAAATATATATATATATATATATTCACTGAAAAAACCATAGGTTTCACACCAGTTATAGTTAGCTGGAAATTTTACTGACGTAAAACCATTGAAATTCCCACGTTATAGTTAGTTGGACTCACTATAACTTGCGCGCCTGCAATGCACTGCTGATGACGTCACATATTACATCACTCATGACATGGTCAGTGACATCACTCATGACATCACTGATGACACCATCCAGTGAATGTGTGTCTTTCTGAAATATCAATATGTTTTATATATGTATTTGTAATGGTCGATGGATGATTAAATGTTTAAATAAGTGTGTAAATGGATGTTTATTTTTAATAAAATATTGATTGGTTAACTGGCTTATAAAGTGTATCTTAGTGAATACATATATTAGCGAGTAATTTTTAAATATTTTAAATATATGTATCAGTGTTTCACTTTGTGTATAAGTGGCTGCATGGGTTGGTGACTGACTCACTGTTTGTATGTGTTTTTAAGACAGCGTATGTGCAGGACTGTATGGGTGGATGAGTGTGAATATGTGTGTGTTAGTGAGTGAATGCCTGCCTCACTAGTGTTTTTATGAGTAACTACATATGTTTTAATCTAGTATATGTGAGTATTGATGTATATAAGTGAGTATATGTGAGAGTGAGAGATTGAAAGAGTTCCTGTTTAAATAAGTATGTGTTTCTATAAGTGATTGTTTAAGAGAGTAAGTATGTTTAAGTTTCCTTAGAAGTAATTTAGTAGTGTGTGTATAGCTGTATATGCAAATAAATGGATGTTCGATAGTTTATTTGCATGTGTGAGTATGTGTGTGAGTAACTTTTGGATGACTGTCGGTGTGTAACAGGATGTAAATGTGTATCACTACGTATGATGAGTGACTATATAGAACTGTTGCTGAATGAGAGGATGTGTATATAGATGGAGGAATTACTGAATTGGTTGTTGTAACTGGTATGGGTATCTCAATTTTTTTGAAAATGTTAGTTTCTATTTTTGAATATGTGTTTCAAGGGTTACATTACACCCAAAGGAGGTCTGTCAGTCTGTCACAAGGATGGTGTCATAAGTGATGTCATGAGTGATGCCACTGATCATGTCATGAGTGATGTAATATGTGACGTCATCAGCAGTGCACTGCAGGCGCGCAAGTTATAGTGAATTTCAATGCTTTTATGTCAGTAAAATTTCCAGCTAACTATAACTGGTGTGAAACCTATGGTTTTTTCAGTGAATTTCATAGGTTTTTTAAATGCTAATTCCTAACTATATATAAGGCCCCAAACCTATGTTTTTTTCAGTACATTTCAAAATTTTGTTAATAGCAAATGTCTATAGCTATGAAATGTAATATTTTTGAAAATGAATGAATCCTATATTATATTTGTATTTAAAACAATTTTTTTAATGTATATTTATTTAAAAAAAAAAAATTTTTGGCCTGGAGCGCTCGAGACGCGCGCCCCGGTGAGCACCCCGGAAAGCGTAGTTTTTTTAAGCGCCCCACGGCGCGCTCCGGAGAGCGTCCCGTTAGCGCTATTGCCGCGAACGAAAACAACATCGTGATGTATCGCGTAGCCGCGTCCACGTAATACGCACAGCGTAAGCGCACCCGGAAGCACTTGAGCGAATACGATCGCGCAACGGAAACATCCGACGCGCTTACGCGACGCGACCCGGGGCATGTGACCTGAAAATAACACTTTTAATTGGTGCAGAACAGTTTTGGTTTCATAATGATGAAATCCCTAGTCTTGTGACCTGAAAATAACACTTCTCATTGGTTCAGGACATTTTTTTTTCCAAATGATGAAAGACCCCACCTTTTTTCCTTATTCTGACTTTGTCCTTTGACTGAGGAAGACCTGTTTTCAAATCTTTTAGGTATATTTTGTACTTTGAAATGGCTACAGTTGCAGCATCAGCTGGAGCATCTCCACCACCACCACCACCAAGAGGACCACCACAACATCACATTGGTGGTCAAGAAGAAGAGGAGGAGGAGGAGGAGGAGGAGGAAGAGGAGGAGGGGACCAGGAGGAGGTGGCTGGAAGAACACAATACCCCATACCAACCCAAGCCACACATTGTATGGGAGTTTTTTCCATCCCTGAGGGAAAAAAGAAAGTGAACGCGGCAAAGGTGACTTGCCTTATCTGTGACACGGAACTCTCAAGGGGTAACCCAAATAAAAAATATTCATTTGGGAACAATACCATGATAAGGCACATGCAGCGCAAGCACCCTAACAACTATGCTGCCGCAGAAATGAGAGAACTGGCCAGCAACCCTCCCCAATCTACACCCAGCACCTCCAAACGAAAACAACCCACTCCATCGGGACCAGAGACAAGGGAGAAAATCCCTTGCATTCAACCACGATTTGGAGAATTTAGGGTCACCTGTATTTTTTGTGGTAAGACCATCTCCTATGGTGAGCAGAGCCTAAAGCTCATCCTCCTTGCTGGTGACAACCACAATTGCCCCAAAAACCCCACATTTTTTCCTGATTTTTTTTGCTCCTGTTGAGCCATTTTCAATTCCCTTTTTTTTGTTTCTCTCCATAAAAATAACCAAAAAAAATACAAAATAGTACATAAAAGCCAAAAAAAGTACAAAATGTTCAAAAAACATTAAAAAAAATATAAAACAACAAAAAGAAGAAAAAAAACAGTTCTTTTTAGAACTACCTCCAATTTCTAAAAAAAAGGCTACATTTTTTAAAACTCTATCATTCATTTTTCCCCATGGCACGCTCCCCGGTGCGCGTACCGGGCGCTCCCCCCGCGCAAATAAAAAAAAATTTTTTTTTTCTCCCACGGGGCCCTTTTATAGCCCCCACATCAAACCTAGGAGGTCAAGGGGGATCTACTCTGCCCCCTTATGGTCATTTCCCCCTTTGTTTTTCCCACCTCTTGTGTCTCGATCCTACCGAGACACAAGATGGCGGCCGCTCCGGACTGTTTCGAATGTTTACAGACACCCCAGAGCCAATCAGCTTTCCGTGCGCACCTCGCGTGGCGCGCCCAGAGCGCTCCCCGGTGCGCGTACCGGGGCGCTGCCATAGATATATATATTTTTTTTAACCTAAATTACTCAAAAACCACTGGAGCACATATCTTGAGACATAGCAAAGGCATATCGGGCTACCAGTCCCTACAATTTTGCCAAGTTTGGTGGAAATCCATTCAGCCCTTCGGGCTAAAAGTGAGGTCGACCGCCCTATGGAAATTAACATGGGGAAAACACGTTTTGGGACCCCCCTTTTATCTCGGCCCCCGCTTGATGAATCCCCCCCAAACTTTCTAGGAAGGACCAGAGCTCCGCGAGGCAAATTTGAGGAAATTTTCAGGCAGATTCGTCAACCGGCGCCAAAGTTATTTACAATAGAATTTTGAGATTTTGCATTGAAAAAAATCCTAACTATAACTACCTACTGGCAACCGCCAGTAGGTAATATATATATATATATATATATATATATATATATATATATATATATATATATATATATATATATATATATATATTCACTGAAAAAACCATAGGTTATAGACCATATATAGTTAGGAGTTAGCATTTACAAAACCTTGAAAATTCACTGAAAAAACCATAGGTTATAGACCATATATAGTTAGGAATTCGCATCTACAAAACCTTATTTTACTCACACAAAACCATTGAAATTCCATATATAGTTAGTTGCACTAACTATATATCGCGCACCCGCAATCCACTGCTGATGATGTCACATATTACATCATTCATGACATGGTCAGTGACATCACTGATGACATCACTGATGACATCTCAAATGACATCACTGATGACATCTCAAATGACATCACTGATGACATCACTGATGACATCTCATTTGACATTACTGATCACATCACTGATGATATCATTCATGTGATAATACGATGAACCTCTTCAGACTCTAATATAACCTTAGATACAATCAGTGTAAACAGACACTCACAGACTGTCACTCATCCATGGAGTTACTCACACACCTAGTCAGTGATGCAAAGAATCAATCACACCTCCATTTCCTCAACTATACAGTTATACAAACTTTACTTATTCAAACATATACTAACACATATTTACTCTCTTATACAATCCCTGATACAAGTTCACAATGATCCATACAGCCACTCACACATTCACTGGCTCTTATGCACAGTTATTTATATATGTCAACTCTCACATGTACTGTGTTTTACATATGTACTTACTTTGACATGTAGCACTGAGATATCCATTCACTCACCAATACACTCATGCACACAGTCAACCGCCCATACAGCTGTTTCCACATGCACTTTTGAAACCATACATCTAGTGAATCAACTGCTCACACATCTATGCACAGAGTCATACACCTCCCAGCCACCCACACACACACTCAGTCTCCCATACAAATACTTGGGCAACCAATCAATAACCCATATAGTTACTCATATAGCTACTTATCAACACATGCAACAGTTTACAGAACAACAGACATAATGATGCACAAATTAAGACAGTTTAGTCACTAACCCATGCACTCAGTGAGACACATTTAATCACTCACTCATACAGTCAGTCATGCACCTACTAAATCCTACATCCACTCATTCTTCAATATGTAAGACATATTTTAACTTTACAGAAACATACAGTCACTGGATGTTGTCATCAGTGATGTCATCAGTGATGTCATTTGAGATGTCATCAGTGATGTCATCAGTGATGTCACTGACCATGTCATGAATGATGTAATATGTGACATCATCAGCAGTGGATTGCGGGTGCGCGATATATAGTTAGTGCAACTAACTATATATGGAATTTCAATGGTTTTGTGTGAGTAAAATAAGGTTTTGTAGATGCGAATTCCTAACTATATATGGTCTATAACCTATGGTTTTTTCAGTGAATTTTCAAGGTTTTGTAAATGCTAACTCCTAACTATATATGGTCTATAACCTATGGTTTTTTCAGTGAATTTTCAAGGTTTTGTAAATGCTAATTCCTAACTATATATGGTCTATAACCTATGTTTTTTTCAGTGAATATATATATATATATACATATATAAACATATATCATCTGTATATCTATATAAATACAAACATAAATGCATGCATACATATACTTATATGCATACAGATGCATGTTATTTACATGAAAGTTGAAAAAACACTAATAAAAGCAAAGCTAAAAAGCCACCTCATTACAAACAGAATGGCTTTAACTTAAACGAGGGCGAGATCTATTGCATTTTCAATGCTTGTTTACTTTGGTTCCATCAAGAAGGCATTCAGATGTGTCACACATTTGCCATAAATTCTGAATGTCAGCACTCTAGTTGCACATTAGATCACTGTAGTAAAGCTACTGCTCACCAGGGACGTCTGCTGCTGGTATTCAAAGTGCATGTTTCAGTCTGCATGTCAGAATTTTTTTAATGAAATAGAAGAGGATTTGAGAAGTCACTCAAAATGATCCCTAATTTTTCTTTCTGAAGCACTAATCATACTTTCTATGGCAAAATTAACCCCCTCATGTTGTTCCTTTTTAAATTGAGTGTTTTCAGACTTACCACTTCATTCCAATCAAGATGGCTTCTGGTGTGCCATACTTTTGTCATAAGTAAGACTGTTAGCACTCTAGTTGTTCTTTAGAACACTCTGGGACATTCTGTCATTGGGCTATACTTGGGGTACATCTGGGTGATATTTGGGCTACATTTAGGCTCTTTTGTCTCTGGTGGCCATCTTGGGAGACTGTATGTCAGAATTTTTTAATGAAATTGAAGAGGGTTTGAGAAGTCACTCAAAATGTGCCCTAATTTTTCTTTCTGCAGCACTAATCATAATTCATATGGCAAAATATACCCCCTCATTTTGTTCCTTTTTAAATTAAATGTTTTAAGAGTTACCACTTTATTCCAATCAAGATGGCTTCAGGTGTGCCATACCTTTGTAATAAGTAGGACTGTTAGCGCTCTAGTTGTTCTTTAGAACACTCTGGGACATTCTGTCATTGGGCTATACTTGGGCTACATCTGGGTGATATTTGGGCTACATTTGGGCTCTTTTGTCTCTGGTGGCCATTTTGGGAGACTGCATGTCAGAATTTTTTAATGAAATAGAAGAGGATTTGAAAAGTCACTCAAAATGTGCCCTGATTTTTCTTTCTGCAGCACTAATAATACCTTCTATTGCATAATATACCCCCTCATTTTGTTCCTTTTTAAATTAAATGTTTTAAGAGTTACCACTTTATTCCCATCACGATGGCTCCAGGTGTGCTATACCTTTGTAATAAGTAGGACTGTTAGCGCTCTAGTTGTTCTTTAGAACACTCTGGGACATTCTGTCATTGGGCTATACTTGGGCTACATCTGGGTGATATTTGGGCTACATTTGGGCTCTTTTGTCTCTGGTGGCCATTTTGGGAGACTGCATGTCAGAATGTTTTAATGAAATAGAAAAGGATTTGAGAAGTCACTCAAAATGTGCCCTAATTTTTCATTCTGCAGCACTAATCATACTTTCTATGGCAAAATATACCCCCTCATGTTGTTTCTTTTTAAATTAAATGTTTTAAGAGTTACCACTTTATTCCAATCAAGATGGCTTCAGGTGTGCCATACCTTTGTAATAAGTAGGACTGTTAGCGCTCTAGTTGTTCTTTAGAACACTCTGGGACATTCTGTCATTGGGCTATACTTGGGCTACATCTGGGTGATATTTGGGCTACATTTGGGCTCTTTTGTCTCTGGTGGCCATTTTGGGAGACTGCATGTCAGAATGTTTTAATGAAATAGAAAAGGATTTGAGAAGTCACTCAAAATGTGCCCTAATTTTTCATTCTGCAGCACTAATCATACTTTCTATGGCAAAATATACCCCCTCATGTTGTTTCTTTTTAAATTAAATGTTTTAAGAGTTACCACTTTATTCCAATCAAGATGGCTTCAGGTGTGCCATACCTTTGTAATAAGTAGGACTGTTAGCGCTCTAGTTGTTCTTTAGAACACTCTAGGAGGCTGCAGTAGAACACAAAGGAATCAACTGACAGTCTCTGTCCTTGTTGGATGTACATGTTTTACTGAGAATGTCAGACTTCATTTTCACATGACTGAGAAAGATAATGTGAATTTACAGAAAATATGCTTTCAGTTTAGCTTATAGATCCCCTTCCAAACCACTGTGGGAAAATCATGAGATATTAGTTTTCTTTCAAACAATATTCATGATATCACAGCAGAAGGTTTTTTCACATGGTAAAATCACCTTAGAACCCACCACAATTCCTAAAACGAGTATGGTACCATCAACAAATGATTTATAATGTAACTAAAGTCCTAAAACCCTCTAATAACTACAATGCTTTTTAATGAGGTGCTATCATGTATATTGGTCCCAAGATGGCTGCCAACACTTCTTGGATGAAGTGCTGACAGCCAATCAGATCAGATGTGTGGTTAGGCTCCGCCCAGATATATATCTTTTTTTGAACCTAAATTACTCAAAATCCACTGGAGCACATATATTGAGACCTAGCAAAGGCACATCGGGCTAACAGTCCCTACAATTTTGCCAAGTTTCGTGCAAATCCATTCAGCCGTTCGAGCTAAAAGTGAGGCCAACCGCCCTATGGAAATTAACATGGGAAAAGCGCGTTTTGGGACCCCCCTTTTTTCTCGGCCCCCCCTTGATGAAACCCCCCCAAATTGTCAGGGGCTGCTCAGAAACAAAATGTTCAATTTTCCTGAAAAATTCAGCCAATTCCGTCCACAAACGCCAAAGTTATTAGACATAGAATTTTCAAAAATCCCATAGAGAAAAAATCCTAACTATATATACCTACTGGCGACCGCCAGTAGGTAATATATATATATATATATATATATATATATATATATATATATATATATATATATATATGTATGTGTATGTATGTGTATGTATATGTATGTATGTATATGTATGTATGTATATATATATATGTATATGTATGTATGTATATATATATATATGTATATATATGTATGTATATATGTATTTATATATATATATATATATATATATATATGTATGTATATATGAAAAGCAATCCCAACCCGTCAGTGGATGACAGGCAACATCAGGGTGCAGACCTCAGTACGCCACAGCAGACAGCAAAAACGAAGCTCACAAAGGATCCAACTCAAGTGAGTAGCAGGAATAAACGTTTATTAAATAAATGTATGTATATATATGTATATATATGTATGTATATATGTATGTATATATGTATGTATATATATATATGTGTGTATATATGTATGTATATGAAGGAAACATAGTTACATATATTTGGATAGCATTACACAGTGTCTGCATAAAATGCATATATTGTCACATTGACACATCCTGATCTGATAATTATTTTTGAACACAAACACATTGATATGCTAGTATTCAATGCATACTACTTCCTGTGTGCATTATTATATCATGATACTGGCAGCATACTCATAATTAAGTGTCCAACAAATATTGTTTGCTCTATGCAATGCATAAGGCTACAGTGTCACTTAGTCCCTCAGTTCCCGGACACTTTCTGCAAGTGTCAGTAATTTAAAGGCACTCAGTGAGCGGTCATCTGCTTCTCCTCTTGGCCCGCTGTCGTCTTATTCAGGGGCGGTTTCATGGACCTGCATTGCGTTGTCCTCTTCAGACTATTTTTCTGCAGGTGCAGACAATCACCTTTCTTCGAGACTGCGTTGTGTACTTCACTCAACAGCATCAGTTGATGTTACGTCCCTCTGACACTTTATGATGGGCCCTAAAGGATCGTAGAAATGGTCTGGTCTGTCCTCTTCTTGACCGTTGTGTTGCGCAGGTCCTCTGGTGACAGATGGTCATCAATTTCTGGTACCGTCTTCTCAGGCGTTGTGGCGCTGCCCTGTATCTTGTCCCCTCAATCCATTCATGGCTTTGGTTCACCGTCTGCGGTCCAGTCCACCTAGAACTAAGAGAAACTGTTTTTATTTTTCTCACCATGGCCATGTCTTCATAGTTGTTTTAGAATTCCTTGCCCCATTGCAGGCAGTAATAAAAGTCAGAGTGTCAGGCCATTTCAGGCCTGTTCCATCAGTTGCCTTTACTAATAATCAATTTTTTATTTTATTTTGGATCTCATTTATTCCTCTGGCCCCAACGTTGGAGGGTGGCATGGGGTATGCATTGTATACTTTATTCCCAAGAACAACCCCTTTAGCATAAATTTAGTCACTAAGTGATCTCCTTCTATCGCTTTTTATGCCATGGTAGACCCCTAACCTTGGAGAGCTGGCTTTCCTGAAGCACTTCGCCCCAGTTGCTGCATCTTCTTCCCTGCTGTACCAACATCCATTCATTTTGAAAACGTATCCACCCACATCAGCAAATATTTCAATCCATTTACTGGGAAGCAAAATACATCTGCACATTCATCCTCCCTTGTGCAATATATATCAGAGGGTCTCTGCTCCAGTCTTGTAAGGGAAAGAAACATACTGTGTAGGAGCACACTCCCTTAATTATTCGGCTCACATCCATCATCAATCCACCCTCTATGTTCATCTGGTGTTGCAGACCATTGTTATTCCTTTACATTAGTTTGCAACAATTGTGTAGGCTTCACATTGTATTACCGCTATCCTGGTGTATAATAGTATTGCTTTTACCAAGATCCTTACTTAAGGACCATTTTTAATAAGTCGCCCTGCTTCTGTTATGAATCCATGATACTTCCACAACTGGCAACAGATAAGAACTGCAAAGCATAATGTGAGTCTGTGTAAATGTTAACAGTTTTACCCCTGACTAGTATTCATGCTTTTGTTACAGCATACAGCTTATGTTACAGGGTAGATCTTTCAAGTGGCAGAGCTACACTTTCAACTTTGTTGTCTGCTATTGATATGGCATACCCTGCTCTGTAATTAGTGTCTATCTGTCTGCTGAAGAAACCATCAGTGTATAACTCATATAATCTGTCTTTCCTAATAGTGTCTAATCCTGGAGTGGTTCTTGAAAAGTGCACTCATAAATTATGCGTGCATCCCTGGGTAGGGCACACCGTCGGTTCTTGATATAAGACTCCTCTCAATGATTTGTGATTGAGTATGTTTATTTGTATGTTCTAGATTTTCCCTGATGAAGGTGCAAGGGGCACCAAAATGCATTGGAATGTATGAAAATGGATTATAATATGTGATTGAAAAACATATATGGATGAAAATAACGAAGTTGAATCATGAAATAAAAACATGAATTGTACCAAGGAAGGATTTCATATGAATTTTTGCTGAATATTACTCAGCCCCCACAGCAGTGCCGAGGGTGAGAGGCCTATGGCGCAATAGGTCAGCTACACTTAGATGTATTAGAAACATGTCACTGTGTTTTTTGTTTTTTCTGTTGTACCATGCTTTATTGCTACACCCATCATGAACACATTTTATTCACCCTTAAGATGGCCGCCACCCGTCCATTTGAGTCCGTTTTTGATGCTAAGTCACCACGTGACCTCTGTTGAGCCAATCCCGTTAGTTTACCTCTCACCTTAACACGTCACATAAACCCGCGGTAAGTCTGATCACTCCGAAACCTTGAACCGAACCCGACTGAGAAGCTTCACGAGACAAACTAAGTAAGTCGGTTGTCATACCTGACTGGCAGTGAGATGTCAATTTCGTAGACACTCCGGACTAATAACTTTTGTTTTTACCTTCACAGCTAGAGCTGTTCTCAATTCCGACACTCCGGTACGTAAACGTGTCTCCCTAACTGTTCACCAATTCACCTCATCCGTTTTTCGGTTTGCACTTTTTTTCAACTCGTACCACACAGCATGATACCACTTGTTGTATAAGCATGCACTCACTATTGTTTAGGATGTATTTTTCATTATGCATTACCCTTTGATAATGTGACTTGTTGAATCATGTACTATGCAGTGATTGGCTATATCTTGTTTGTTATTTAGAGCTCCTGGATAAAGGGCTGTCGAGCCCGAAATGCATCGGAGCATAATAAGGATGTTATGGAAACGTAATAATGCATAAATATGCTCAAATTTTTTACATGATATGACGTGAATATCAGAATGAACTCGTGAAAATAAGAATAAAATGATTTGTCTCATGCAACATTGAGAGGAGTCTTATATCAAGAACCAACGGTGTGCCCTACCCAGGGATGCACGCATAATTTATGAGTGCACTTTTCAAGAATTAAGTTGCTTGCGGATTGGACGGATCCGTTACCTGAAGGAGCACCCTACTCCACCATATTCTTTCTGAACTCTAGGTCAAACCCCAACCTAGAAAATCACAGCTGTGCGCCTTGCCCCCAACCCACACAGTTAATCCTGGAGTGGTGCCATTTTCTACAATATCAACACCAACTTTCTTAGGGGTCTCATCTGTCTCTAAGAGAAGGGATCTCATCAGAATAACCTTTTGCAGGTAATACTTTTGCCAAATTAACAGGTGGGCATCTTATTATGACATTACAATTAGACAACATGGTGCCATCATAACCTGTGTGCCTGTCAGTAGAAAATGTTGTTTCGATCCAGACAACGAAAACCATACCAAATACAGCCGCACCAAATGTGGCACCTAGACAATACTGGTATAGTCCAACACAATGAGAGCCGTCCTTTCCACCATCACAGCTGCTGACCCCCAATCACTGCAGAGAGCAAAGTCACATAGTTGTTCCACACAGGGCTTTCTTTTCCAGCTGTGTCAGCACACCATTGGCAACACCACCATTTGCAATGTAATTTTGCTCTGGAACAGAGATGGAAAGGCAGTTTGTAGTCAGGTAGTCCCCATGATGGCACAGTACACAATGTCTCTTTCAATTACTTGAAACCGTTTGCAAGTTTATTAGTCATAGCATCTGCATTTAGGACCCATTGGTGGCAGCAGTTCTTTATCCCCAGGAAGGACATCATTCTTTCTTGGTGGGCAGGAGCTGAATGCCCTGAAACTATTTTATTCTGTCAGGTGGCATGCGGCGTGTACCTTGGAATAGCACAAAACCCAGGTAAGTCTGAACAGCGATGGGAGCACCCCGCTTCACCTCCCAGCAAGGTTCGATCCTGGTATTGTTGTAAATGCAGTTGTGGTTACTTGCTTGCTGCAAGAGTGTTCAAGTGTTTCACCTCAGTTGGCGCAGATAGTGCTGATCTCTAGACAAATATTTCTGGTTCTTTAACCGTCATCAGTAGAGATTACAGTCTTTGAAATTTGGGGTTTGCTGAGTAGGCTGCCAACATCTTTCTCAGGTCAGGTACCTCTCACAGGCATGTGGGTGCTTCATCCATGAGCTCGTCAGCTCAATGACTCACGGGAGTACTTTAAAACAGGAACAGGGGTGCGAGCACACCGCTTCACCTCCCAGCAAGATAAGCCACCTCTTTTTGGCAGCACTGGCATTTTTGCAATGAGGCTTTGTGTCTTCTCTTCTGGAGGTAGATCAGCAGTTCTACAGTGTCTTTTTCACAGGCTTTCACAGGTCTCAAGTGATGAAGATGTCACAAGGAGGTCATCATCATACTGCAAGACGATGCTACCACCTTCCATATATAGATGGTCCGAGTCTCTCTTTACTGCCTGCGCAATGACATTGGGACTCACAGGGAAAGAAGTGTACTGGGTGTCCTTTAGCATGACAGAAAAGAGGCTTTCAATCTGTGGATGTACTTTGGTGCTAAAACCCACTGAGAGAAAAATACTTTGCCTCTACAGGTATAAATAATAATATAGTACTGGTGTCAGGCACAACAGCTTGTAACGGAACCATAAGTTCATAAGGTTAGGTAATCACCTTATGAGGACAGCATGTTTTGACCATCCTCCTTTTTTTATTTCAAATAATTAATTTATTTTAAATATCAATTTATGGGGAGGGTATTTTTTCAAATCTCTTGGTTTCCTAGTTCTAGAACCTTATTGTTAGTGATCTGTACAGCCCTTTCATGTTCATGAAACTGCAGTCTAACAGCATCATTCATCATCTCTCAACACATCCATAAGTGCGCTACAGTGGGTGCATATAGAGAATCCTTACTGAAGCTGCAAGCAGTAAGTGCCATGTTCTAACCTATCCTTAGGTATTTGTGAGTAAATTCCATTATTCAAAAAATATACTGCTGCAAAAAGAGAGGGGCCATATTCATTTATATTAAAATTGTGAAATGTATCCCTTTATCTCCGACCTTAGTGGAAACATCTCCTACCTTAGTGGAAACATGACCTTCTCCTTGGGCGTGTCTGATACCTTCATCCTGAAACACTGTGCAATAATTACACTGATACCCTACTCTTATGATCTCTGGTATCTACGCTGTGTCCCTTGATAATGTTATTCAGTAGGATAAACCCCTCCCTGAATATCTCCTACATTGGAATTATTACTACAAGGGATGTAGACTAAATGTACAATTTGCATTTACACAATTATATACGTTCATGTATACATCAGGAAATGCTGTGATGCTTTCATAATCTAATGTAGGTCTCTAAAAGTTGAAATGGCACTCACTTTTTTTAAAGATAAGATTTAAAAGTTCTGACTTATTTTATTTCTACAAATACTTTTTCTCACAGAAACATGGCTTAATGAATATAATATGGCCTCCATTCCTCTGGCTGTCCCGCCGGGCTTCAAAATAAGCTTCTCAAATATAGAGGAGGATAGAAGGGGTGGTGGAGTGGCTATTATCTTCAAAGATAAATACACATTGGTATCCTCTACACCTACCACTATCCCTGGCATAGAGGGGCTACATTTCTGCCTTCAAATTAACCCCCAACTGTCTCTAGCCGGCCTGATCATTTATAGACCCCCGGATTGCTCCTCGACAAACACCTGTGAACTTTTGGACTTAATAGTCCAAAGTTCTCTAGCCCACCCACATTATATCATAGTAGGTGATTTCAATGTCCACGTAGACAGGCCCGATTGCCCCCAGGCCACTCAACTTATTACAATATTGCAAGCCACTAACTTAACTCAAATCAATTCTGGACCAACGCACCGGGCAGGCCATATGCTGGATTTAATTTTTTCCAACATATTGGATACTACAGCTAAACCTCCGCTACCATTATTATGGACGGATCACTTTCTAATTCCATTTTCAATCTCATTCCCATCCCACTGCCAGACAATGAGGAAACGCTCCTATGTGCGTAGAAAATGGGATAACATATCAGCTGCTACCCTATGTCCCGCCCTCGCAGCTGCCCCCCCAACCCTGACTTTAGACGTGAACTCTGATGCAGTGATGCTGAATCGCTGGATAGGCAACACGGTGGAATCCATTGCTCCTGCTAAAGTCGCCACGTCACGCAGAGAATCCCCTTCCGCCCCTTGGTTCTCAACAGAGCTGATGGCTGAAAAAAGCAACTGTAAAAGGTTGGAGCTCCTCTGGCGGGCAAATTATTGTGAATCAGCAAAAACTTGCTACAAAAAAGCCCTACGTGGTCTTCATCAATCTATAAAAAAAAGCTAAAAAATTATTCATTATGACCTCCATTCAGCAAGCGGAGCAATCAAGCAAAGAAGTTTTTAGGATTGTTCAATCTTTTTTTAAACCTAGGGCTATTGAGACTGAAGTGAAGTGAAGTGAAGTGAAGTAGTGTGGCTCACTGGTTAGAGGCGGCAGACCCGAGAGCAGAGGACGGCCCGGGACCAGGGTTCGATTCCCGGCGCGGCAGGTTTCTGGACCAGGGTCAGCGGACTCGATAATTCTCTCGCCTCGGTGCCCACTCTGATCAGCGATCACACTCGGCAACTCTGGGCATTAGCTTGCCTCATCTTCACTAACGGCCCCACCAGACCGCAGGGGATGCCTGGTCTCACCCTGGAGATACCCATTAAGGGACCATCTCTCAGGGAAGCCAGGAAGGGTTTCGCAGCGGTCGAAGCGCCTTGGGACCCTACGGGTAAGTAGTGCGCTATATAAATGCCTATACATTTACATTTACATTTACATATTAGTCAAGTCACCCCGTCGGCGAGACTCTGCGAAAACATCTCGGACTTCTTTGACAAAAAAATTATGAAAGTCTATGACACCTTCACGAGCCCCGAGCCTACAGTTATGGAGGACACGGCTACAAATGAGCTGCCCTCCCTTTCCTTAGCTCAATTTCATCCTGTCTCCCTCCCTGAGGCACTGAAGGAAATACAAAAATGCAAATCAGGGGCCCCTGATGACCCCTGTCTGCCGAAGCTCTGGAAAATGATGTCAGACGCAATTGTAGTACCACTCCTACATATATGGAACACGTCCATTGAAACCGGCACGTTTCCTGATTGTTGGAAACATGCCACACTTCTCCCTCTGAAAAAGAAGCCCAGTGGTGCTCCCGATGACCTGAGTAATCTCCGCCCAATCTCCCTACTAGCAGCCCCATGAAAAATGCTCGAAAAGTTGATACAACGTCAACTGAACAGCTTTATCGAGGAAAAAGGGATTTTACATGAAACACAGTCAGGTTTCAGGTCCGGTTTTAGCACCGAAACCGCCCTTATCGAGGTTGCTGAGTCGATTAGGTGGTCCCTAGATTCAGGAGCATCAGCTATGCTGGTGCTCCTGGATCTATCAGCCGCATTTGATTCTGTGGATCATGGCAGACTGCTGCTACGGCTGAAGGACATAGGTCTGGAAGATAAGGCACTGAGCTGGCTTCACTCCTATCTCACAGACCGCTCCCAGAAAGTGGCATTGGGCACCTTCTCCTCTAAGCCAAAACGCCTCTGTTGTGGCGTCCCTCAAGGGTCAAGGCAATTTCGTATACAGATGATACGCAATTAGTCTTCCCCTATTTGGAGGTGTCGGAGGCAGCTTTTAGCAAACTGAGGAGCTGCCTTCGAGATGTGGCCAGCTGGATGAATGCAAACAAAATTGAAGTTGAATGCAGGCAAAACGGAGGTACTATTCTTTGGTAAAAACACACATCCTCCCTCCGACCTGTGGTGGCCTCCTGAAATGGGTCCATCACCTTCCCCCGGAACCAATGCGAAGAATTTGGGAGTAAGATGGGACGAGAATCTTTCTTTCTCCTCTTACATACAGCAGGTCACTACTGGATGTTTCACAAACTCAGAAACCTCTGCAAATTCCTCTCTTTTCTACCAGTTGAGTGTCGCAAAATGGTAGTCCATGCGACAGTTACATCCAGATTGGACTACTCGAACGGCCTCTATCTTGGTCTGCCTAAATATTTGGTGCAACGCCTGCAGATCGTGCAGAATGCGGCTGCGAGATTGATAAAGAGCATTCCTTTCAGACAGCATGTCTCTCCGCATCTGCGCGAACTGCATTGGCTCCCACTGGCGAGTAGAATAGAATTCAAAGTTCTTACCCTGGCATTTAGAGCACTAAAAGGGACTTGCCCTAACTATTTAAAACTCTAGCTCCCCCGCTACCATCAGGAGAGACACTTGAGATCTAACTCCTTGCTTCAGCTACTCGTCCCACGAGTTAGGAAAGCCAGACTTGGGGGCAGATCTTTTTCTGCTGGCACGGCAAAACTCTGGAATGCCTTGCCCTCTGCTATCCAATCGGCTATGACTGAAGCTAGCTTTAAGAAGCTTCTAAAGACCTGGCTCTTTATGCAGAAAACCTAAGCAATTCCCCGTGCCCCCTGCTTTGCTGAAGTACTCTTCCAGCGCCGGGACACTTCCTCGAGAGGTAGCTGTTCGCGCTCTACAAGTATCAGTACTATTATTATTATTAAGCTTGCACTAGAGTGTGTGCACGTGACTCTCTGAAATCATTAAGATAAAATACTTTTTATCAGTGATCTGCTAACAAAACGTGTTTAAATTCAAGACCGTCACAGTGGCTAACTTCATATTAAAAAATGCTCAAAGCTCCCTGTGCGTTGGCATTTTTTAGCTGTGCTAGTTAGTGCTAAATACAGAACTTGGCCTCTGACCCTTAAACCTGTTGTCCCTTGTCTGAGCAAGGTTACCCCCATGTGGCCATCGCAATTCAAAGTAACTCTCCAGAAGCAGGACTGAGGGTGCCTCCCTGCTCCGTGCCTCTGTGCTGATATTTCAAAAGTAGGATGTAACTTTTGCTGTTTTATTCTTTATTCTTGTGCACTGTGCTTTCTAGCACCTAAAGAACTGGCTCAAAATTTTAGTTTTCAGAATGCCATAATGCTCTCAGAACTATTGTGCCAAAGCGTGCAATGTAATTCACATGTATCTAAAGCTTTCACATGTCTCTAGAGCTACTCTCTTTGCATAACTTTTAATAGCCTTTGTATTTGAGACTGCAGACATTAGGCCATACTAGAAATCATATTTTAAGTTTGTTACTAAGATACAGTAAAATTGGCATTACTCGAGAAACTAATATTCCCCCTTTAAATTTGGGGCACAACATATTTAACCGTTTAGACAATAAAATCTTAATGCTTACTTTGCATATGTTGATTTTTTCACAGTAGGGTTATTAGACATTATAAAGATCATAAAAATGCAAAAACGATTTTAGTGCAATGACTTTTAATAATATTTTACATGTAGCCATTATTGAATAATATTTACTAACCCTTTGGTTGTTTCTACGTATGAAAAGTGAGTTTTATTCCTTTAATTTTGTCTTTAAATGCATTTATTTATAACACTTACAGAAATTCTTTTGAAGCTAAGCACAGAAGCTTTAATGAAACATAGAAAGTTTGTTTCACCCTTTAGAAATAAGTAATTATTTACCATCAGATCCACAAATGTACTTTTTAGGAAAGAAAAAGGAAAGAAAGTTCCTACTTTCATCCCTTTTCTTTTATCCAAAATTATGAAACTATTTATCTAATTTTCAAGACTAGTTGTGTTTAATGCATATGCTTTTATGTGCCCTTTCATACTAACTTATAATCTAGTTGCCACAGTTTTTTCTTGTATCCTGTGCCTGGGTAGGCCCTATATTATTCATCTAGCTCTGTTATATGACCGGCAGGGGTCAGCTTCTACACTTTTTCAGGAGAGACAGCATTGTGTTCTAGGACTCATAAATCCTGTCTGACAATTAATGACACAGGGCCTCTATGATGCTGTCTGTTCCTGAAATCAAATGGTATATTTTGGACTGCTATTTAAATAAAAGTCTCCCAGCTGTCCAAATGACAGCAATGTGCTGTATTCTAATGTCCCCACAAAACCCTAAAAAGGGCGACAAACCACTCATTTCCTCCCTCTGTTCACACGTGTCCCTTCGGACAGACAGTTTGAGCAGCTGTCAAATCTCTCTTGCTGCTGCTGGGAGTAAGCTCAGTTCATTCTATTGAAACCCAGGCATTCCAAGACAGTCAAAATCTATTGTTTGCAGCGTGATAAAAGGGAGGACGCTTTTATTTTAGCAGTTCACACCGACAGCAGCCACTAATTACTCATATAACGTGAATGCCTTTTAAAATTTCATATCATGTATCTAAGGAGAGTCAAATCTACGCCACATCAATGATAAATTCAGCTTACGCTATTGACATATTGAGTTTACTTGAAATTTCATTATAAAGTGGTATGCCATTAGAGTCCTGCAGCATTTTGCACAGGGGCCTTTTGAAACCCCAGGCCTGTGTGCTCATTTTACTGCTTCTTTGACTTGGCATATGAAACTACTTTGCCAAGCTCTGAATTCCAATTGTTCTACATATAAGTTACCACTGATATGCTAGGTAGGTGATAGGCAGTACTAACAAAACGTTGGGCATCTATGTTTAATTTGTGTTATGTCCTAGTTGTGTAAAACACACATATTTGTTTTTCTCTGTGGGGCCTACTTTTTTTTCTATTGAATACCTCTTTCTAGGTAAAGTTTGTTTTAATATTACTAAATTAAAATTATTATTTTTTGTATTATATAGCTCTATCTATACCCAAGGTATCAGAGCACTTTTATTTGTTATAAGATAAGATTTTCAAGAGGTACATAAAACATGAATAATCCTTAATACATCAATTATGGACATAAACAACCACAAAATATCTTCCCTGAAACATAAGACAATGTATGCAAAGTTTATACTTTTTTATTCTGCCTCGTGTTTTAATTCTAATTTTGACCATTTTAGGAATATAATAATTGAAGTTTCACATCTCTATACTTTTTTACATCTACACTTTCCATAGTAGCACGCAACTGCTTAACGTATTTTATATAAGTTCTATTCTTACCTTTATTTGCAGGGCTATCTGGAAATGATATGTTTTGAACTTTTCTATCCTGCCAGTTTTTAAACAACTTTCTAGTGGGCTTACCATGATTTTCTCCTAGATCCACTCTCATGGAATGTGTTTTTTTTACTCACAATGTGCACTTACAAAGATAAATACAAAAGGTCTTCAACAAAGGAACAGTTGATAGGTAGTGGATAGAATGCATTAAAAAGAGGAAAATCAACAGTTATGGACGAGCCAGAGACATTATATAAAACCATTTTACTTATTTAATTTTCTATTGTTCATATAATCAAAAGAAAACATTTCAAGGAATCAAGATCAATACACTATTTAAATGTAGTCATTCATCCATGACATACTACGCATTTTTGAAAATCATTTCCCTGTGTTCCGGTGCAACCCGCAAATAAGAAGCGCCACTCACGTTATTCTGGGAGGGTTTCTTTCTCTGGGGAAAATAAATACCCCATCCTAGCTCAAGCGCTCCTGCAGTGGTTTTTATAAGACCCCCGAAGGGTCTAGCCATTTGTCATTTTTTTTTTAACATAAATTAACATAGTTACTTATCAGTCCATACTTCTTATATGTGTAGGTACACAAAAATGATTCTCTAACCCAGGCTCTGCTGCCGTGTATGCCACATATCAATTAATGTATTGATACAGAGATTATTTTAAAAACATTCTCTACAGTCCTCTTTTTAGTTTAAATGCCAGTTAATGCCCCTTTTTATTAATACTATGTGTTAAATACGCATTTGAAAGACTGAAAGGTCACTTGCAGCAAGGGAAGTTAGTTATTTCGCTTACAGCTCACTTACCGACTGATGACATCACCGCCTTCCAATGTCCCACTTTTTCTGACACCATTCTGATGGGGAAATACTGGCACCCTCCCAGGAGCAAATGAATGAAACTCCCCAGACATAGCAGGTTTGCTCAGAAACGGAGCAAAATTAATTTTATTAGAACCACATGCATGCATCATTGCTAATTAGCAAGGAAGAAGTCAGGTCTCCTGCCTTATGGGCTTTCATACTGCTTCTTCCCAGAGTGACTGGTTTCTGGGTGCTATATACGTTTAGTAATGCTATGTCAGCGGAACAAGAATAAGGCACCAAGCCAAATATGGCTAACAGGATGTGCAAGATCTGCACCATGCAAATTATAAACTACTAGATATGGGCAGACCAGAAAGGCTGTCTCAGCACTGTGTAAGCAGCGTGCACGACCAGATAAAGAACTATCATGAAGTCAGGACAAGCAAAGGGACCTCGGAGGGGGTTTGAAATAGTTGCTGAAGCTTGTCTAGTCAAGGTCAGATAGGGGGTCTAAGCAAGATATCTCTGAAGTGCATACACATGGATTTATATGAATATATATATATATATATATATATATATATATATATATATATATATATATATATATATATATATATATATATATATATATATATATATATATATATATATATATATATATATATATATATTAACAGCTACCTTGTGTTACTTTAGGGAGACTGTCCAATGCAATTTAAGATTCTTACTGGAAGGTAAAGTCCAAAACAACACCTTGCTCCAGGTTTGTGTCAAGGGCAAAGTGTTATTAAATCTGGCCCGTAAACTCAGGTTTTGAAACATAACACAATCATTGGGGATATCATACTAATACAATTGTATTACTACCTAAAGGAACCCTCTTGGCAACCCTAGTATAACGAAAGATTGAGGAAAAAAGCAATACGGTTCTATACCTCTGCCTTGCGTGCAGAGTTTTGATGTTCATAGCTGAATGTGCTATATTAAAAGGATTTTAACTTATGAACTCCAAAAAACTAGAGAATCTCTGTAACAAAGCAGTAAGCTACATAGAATAGTGTTTGCTCTGCATGTTATACATTGTGCTTTGCAGCAGGAACATTAATCCTCTATGCTGCTTTATCATCAGTCAAAACTGTGACTAGACAAATCACAGATCTCTCCATCAAGTACATTAACCTCCAGAGCTATCATGCTGTGGTAATTATATCTTTTAAAATAAAAGGCATATAAAATCTCTGCAGGCTGCTCTCATCTCGCAACAGCCTGTCATGCAAAAGGTGCCCCTTTAGGCTTGGCGCGTAGTGCAGAGACATCAGTTGGCCCTCCCTAATGCCAGCTCTTTGTGAAACTGTCTCCTGCGTACAGCCTGCCTCCTAACTACATTGTGTACATTCCTCTGAGAGGTCAGTGACAACTCGTATGTGACGAAAGGGGGCCAATTAAAAAGTTGAATAACATACTCTCTAAAAAATGTGCAATTCAGATGTTTCTGTTTTAGAAATAAAAACACAACTAATACTCCGAAAGAATATCACATCTCCATCTACCCTTGCCTTAGAACGTTCTTTAGTGAACTATATTATCACTGAAGAAAGCAGCAGCATCTTTTAATATGTATATCAAAGCTATAAATACAGGAAAAAAATGTGTCTGTTTTTTATGTACTTTCCTTTTAATGTGAGGTGTATTTTGGGGAGATATCACTGTGAATAACATCTTTCTACTTTAAGGATTTTGTGTTCACTGTTACTTTTTTCTCTTTTAATATTACTGTGTTTCTTAACTGAACAAAAAGATGTGTCTTACCTACTAGCCATAAGACTGTTAACATTAAGCATTGTAGCTATATATGCTGATGTGTTTGTATAATTTACTGGATCCCTCCTGAGGCGGAAGCCGGGAGGTAGACTGCTGTATCTGTGGACTCTGCTGAATACTAGTGTGTGGTTCACTTAATTTTAAAGCGGCAAATTTTAAAATCCTATTTGCACTTCCCCTAGCACTTGTTATTATTTGGTTTGTGTCATTCCCTTTCCCCCGCACTTTGGCGGTCCCAGCCGATCTTAGGACTGAGTACTGAGTCCCGGGAGAATATTCCCGACAGCGGACATCTTGGGTGGGAGGCGGCAGCATTGTCAGCGCTCTAGCCATCCCTACTTAGAGAGCTCACTTCAGACAGACGCGAGATTCTGTTGTGTTTGTATAATTTACTGGATCCCTCCTGAGGCGGAAGCCGGGAGGTAGACTGCTGTATCTGTGGACTCTGCTGAATACTAGCGTGTGGTTCACTCAATTTTAAAGCGGCGAATTTTAAAATCCTATTTGCACTTCCCCTAGCACTTGTTATTATTTGGTTCGTGTCATTCACTTCCCCCGCACTTTGGCGGCCCCAGCCGATCTTAGGGCTGAGTACCGGGTCCCGGGAGAATATTCCCGACAGCGGACATCTTGGGTGGGAGGCAGCAGCATTGTCAGCGCTCTAGCCATCCCTACTTAAAGAGACGGGTGTGTCTCCGCGCAGCGGACCCGCCGCATCAGTTCCGGAGTCACGCCAGAGTCCAGCCCGTCTGCGCCCATCCGAGCCACGTACATGCCAAGGACCATGGCCCATTCATTATCATCATATGATGAGCAAAAACAGGTATAATTTCCTGCCGACTTATGCGTAAGTAAAGATGCGCACTCATTTATAAAATACAACTTCGAGCTGCTGCGGGCTTTAAGACCTCCCCTGATAACGAAATGTAGCCCACTGCACTTGGATAGAAACAGGACAGTTTGTAACAAATGCAATTTCCTTATAACCCCAGAAGGTACCAGGGCTATAGAAAGTAGAGGCAAGATGACGAAATACCCTGACTTTAAAGCAAAAATATTCTCCTTCCTTAGCCTAAATTGTCGATCTCTACCGAAACACAAAACGGAGATTTCAATCTACTGATAGATGAAGAACCCGATGCCTTGTTCCTAACAGAAACATTGCTCCAGGAAAGCTCAGGGCCGGAAATTGCTGAAGCTCTACCAGATCAGTATGCCATAGTAAGATTAGACCGAAAAAATCAGTTAGGAGGAGGGATCGCCATCATTTTTAAGAAGGAATTTACCTGCGAGTTCACTAAACTACCCTGCCTCAACTGTGAAGCAGCCACATTTAAGCTTGCTCTTCTCCCCAATTATACACTATCTGGTGCACTTATAGATCGTCCACCAGGGACGGCGTCAACCTGGGTGACAACCCTCCCTGACTTCATTGGCCCTTTAATCATGATACATCCAATTTTTCTATTACTGGTGACATGAACTTACATTTAGAAAACCCTAACTGTTTAAAAGTCACAGAGTTTATAGCCGATCTGGCGTCCCTCAACTTAACCCTGAGGAATACTGGACCTACGCATAGTGCAGGACATTTTCTTGACCCGATTTTCTTGAACATTAAAGAAATCACCACCTCTCCTGCCCTACCTATTAGCTGGTCAGATCATCATTTAATAAAATTCTCTCTCCAAGTCACTATGTCAAGAAAGGAAGGCACACCTATGCAAACACAGTTTATTAGAAACTGGAAGAAACTAGATGTGGATGCTCTAAATACCTTCCTTAATACACACACACCCTGTTCTGAGTCATCTGTTCATAATCTGTGTGCAGCAGTTCAGAAATGGCTTATGACAGCCATTGACAGCTGCCTACCTTAAACTAAACTAAAATGTAAAAATCATCGACTCCCTGCTCCATGGTTTACGGAAGCATTGAAGCTAGGAAAATCCAGGTGCAAAAACCTAGAACGCATGTGGAGAAAGACCTATTCACCAGAAGCTAAAAAAGATTATAAAAGCAAATTAGCTAAATATCATGCGCTCTGTAGTAAAGCTAGAGCTGAATTTGTTTGCTCTACTATTACAGAGGCATTAAATCGATCAAAAGCTCTCTTTAAAATGGTGAAAGAGCTAGCTGGCTCAAACATTACAAACTCCTCCATATTTAAATAAACAACAATGCGATCTTTTAGCTACGTTCTTTGTCAATAAAGTGGACAAAATCTATCAAGGAATAGAACAAGCCCAGAATAAAAGCCACCAGGCTAACATGGCTTCACATAATATACCTTCGGATGTATCGAGTAATAATAACACTGACAAATGGTCCTCTCACGCCCCTAGTAGCCTATTAGATAATTGGCCTGTGCTTAGTACTGACACCGTCATTGAGCTACTTAGTACAATCAAATCTGGCTCACCTAATGATCCACTACCGTGTTCAGTGCTAAAAAAACTCAATAAGAAGTCTATGGCTACTATCACAGACCTCCTAAATGCATCCCTTCAGGGGGAGTCTGTGCCAAATGAATGGAAAGACGCCATTTATTTATTTATTTTTAGGGTTTTCAATAGCGCGAACTTGAACCGATTAGGTTATCAGAGCGCTTTACATAGCACCAGTTCCGTTACATGTTATCACAGCAGTTTACATAGAATCAGTTACGTTACACATTTCAGGAACTTGAACCGATTAGGTTATCAAAGCGCTTTACATAGCACCAGTTCCGTTACATGTTATCAAAGCACTTTACATAGAATCAGTTACGTTACACATTTCAGGAGCACGTTTCTTTTTGTTCTAGTGAGTAGGGTTATCTCTTCACACGGGGGAAGGGATACACCTGGCTATATTCCAACAGTCACACAGGCGACTAGTCGTTACAGCTATAACTCTAAACACAGGGAGGGGATACACATGGATACAATCTAAGAATCACATAGGATACTAGTCATTAGAGTTATCTTCTATCTACACAGGAGGGATATGACTGGAAACACTCTAAGGGTCACATAGGGGTGGTAGAGAGTACAAAGGTCCACTGCAAACACTAGTGATAAGAGTCAACTACATACACATAGGAAGGGATATGACTGGTTAAGCTCTAGGAGACGCATAGGGGTGGTATATGGTGTAAGGGCTTCAGCGAATACTAAAGCTTAGCATTATTGCAATCGGTCAAAGGTCTACTGCATACACTAGTGATTAGAGTTATCTCTATATACATAGGCAGGGGATATGACTGGATAAGCTCTAAGAGTCACATAGGAATGGTATATTGTGCGAGGTCTAAAGCAAAAACCATTAGTTAGAGTTATTACAATAAGTCAAAGAGCAGAGCTTCATAAGTGTGGATGCAGTCACAGCACAAAGGGAGGGTGGGAATTGTCCGAAAACAGCAGCAGAGTGTTGGTCAGGACAGAACAAAAGTCCAGAAGTCCAGGAGAGAAGGTGGGAGCCAAGGTGGGAGATGAAGCAAAGGGAAGAAACATTTGAGGATCATCCACGGGGAAAAGGGTTAAGGATGAGGGAGTGGGAGGAGGGCTAGAGTCCAGAGAAGCTGTCCGACAACAGTAGCAGGGTGTCGGTCAGGACAGAACAGAAGACAAGAAGTCCAGGAGAGAAGGTGGAAGCCCAGGTGGGAGATGAAGTTGGAGGCCAGCCGCAGGTGCGTCGCCATCTTGGAGAGCCTGCGGTCATCCGGCTCGGTGGGCGTGAGAGTGCGCAAGGTGGTGGAGGTGTTGGTGCGGTCCCGCGTTGGCCATGAGGCGCTGCCCAGGCATGTTAAGAGCAGGCCCCGCGTGGCGGCTATCTTCGTTCTGCGGTCACTGGCGGCCGCCAATTTAGGTCCAGGCGAGTTGCAAGTAGGGTGGTGCGAGGGGGAACCGCCGCAGCACTAGGGGCCAGTTGTGCACCCCCTGCCCAGATATGTTAGCGGGAGGCTCCGCTGGGAATCAGCGAGCAGCCAGCGACCCTCCCACCCCTTGCTAAAGAAGGGTGGTGCCGACCCTAATTTACCTTCAAATTTTTGTCTGATCTTCCTGCTATCCATATTTGCAAAAATCCTTGAGAAACATGTACACCGTTCCTTAACAGAATTTATTACAGCCCAAGGTCTGCTGCCCCCCCAACAGTCAGGCTTTCGATCAGGTTACTCTACGGAGACAACTTTACTTGGTGTCACGGAGAATATTCACGCCATGCTGGACAAAGGTGAAACGGTTGCACTAGTGTTATTGGACCTTAGTGCGGCATTTGATACGGTATCTCATGCAGTATTAATGAGGACACTATACGAAATGGGCATTAGAGGCTCGGCTATTAACTGGATTAAATCACTGCTGGAAAAACGCACTTTCCAAGTTTTCTCCCGATTAGCGTGCTCAGACACTCAGACTTTTAAACATGGAGTACCCCTGGGCTCCATATTAAGCCCACTATTATTTAATCTTTATATGAGTCCACTGGCAAAGGTAGCGGAAGAGACGGGACTACAAATGTTCTCCTATGCTGATGATTCTCAGCTGCTCTTTTCGCTTTCCTCTGCAAAAAACAAAAACCCATCCACTTTACAATAGGGACTTGTGAAAATTGCAGGATGGATGCAAGAAAACTTCCTTAAATTAAACTGTGATAAGACCGAGGTGATGATTCTAGGCAAAGACAAAGAACTATGGGGCCCCCAACATTGGCCACAAGAAATGGGCCTTCTTCCGGTTCCCGTAATGCGGGCTCGCAACTTAGGCATCATTGTTGATGACTCTCTTAACATGCATCAACAAGCAGTGAAGACATCGGCTACCTGTTTTGCTATCTTAAAATGGCTTAAAAAGATCTGTTGGATGTTGCCAGAATCCACCAAGAAAACTGTAATCATCACTTTAATTACATCAAGGCTAGATTACGGCAATGTATTATATCTATGGGCAAAGAAGGCAATGTTTCGTAGGCTGTAGATAGTCCAAAACGCTGCGGTCAGGCTGTTATGCAAAATTCCAAATACAATATCGGCCTCTAAGTATATTCGTGATTTACACTGGCTAAGAGTAGAAAATCGGATTAATTTTAAATCACTTTGTTTTATGTATAAAATCTCCACAAAAGTGCCCCAAATTACCTGCATAGCCTAGTGTCCCCTTACTGTCCTGCTCGAGCCCTCCGATCTGCCACAGCTAAGCATTTTGTGATTCCCAAGACCAAATTGTCACGTATGGGTGGCAAATCCTTTCTTTTCTTGGACCTACACTGTAGAATTCAATGCCACTCTCTATTCGAAACGAGACCAGCTACATGAAGTTTAGAAAAGCCTTAAAGACCTGGCTGTTTAACACCTAAATTATGTCCAGTAATAGAAAATCACCGAATCAGAAAGCGCCGGGAAACCCTTTGTTGGGTAGCTGTTGCGCTCTACAAATATAAATAATAATAATATGAAAATGCATACATTCCAAACAAATAGACAATATTTAAGTGCTATACATGTGAGACAAAATCAACTTTTGAAACTAACTTTGTCCCTATCTTTATGGCTAAAGTTAAATGAGGCTTTAAAGAAGACCTAATATAAATAAAAAGAAAGACATTCATTGGAATTGTTAGACTGTTGTACAAACCAATAAGGACCTACGTATGTAGAAATGGTTTAATTTCTAGAAATTTTTCTGTCAGCGAGGCAACTTTCCTGGATATCCACTGAGGCACCTTCTATTGATATCTGCTTTCATCATTCTATTTCTGGTGGTGATTTTAATCTCTAGCTGTAAATTTATGAAATGCTGATAGAATCAAAAGAATAAAATTTACATGGAAATGATTACCACAAATCATTATGTTC
This sequence comes from Lissotriton vulgaris, assembly GCF_964263255.1. Classification (NCBI taxonomy): domain Eukaryota; kingdom Metazoa; phylum Chordata; class Amphibia; order Caudata; family Salamandridae; genus Lissotriton; species Lissotriton vulgaris. The sequence goes on along the minus strand of NC_141691.1, from coordinate 916,755,901 downwards.
CCGAATCGTAGCGTGTTCTATGCACTTAAGTTGCCCTTGAGTTCATAAAATAGGCTATTTACAAAAGAACAGGTCCGTATTGCAAAGATTTTAGTCTGGGTGAGAGTGCCTTACTACTCCTGTAGTACCCCTGGCTTACGCCTTTAGTATTATGCCAAGAGCAATAGAAAGGTAAGTCACTACAAAATCTTAGTGAACAATCTCAATCCTGATTGATGAAATCTTGATTGGTGGGGTTTGACATCCATGAGATACACTTGAGCAAACAAAACTTCTGCCATTATGGACGATTTATTGCATTTGTAAGTTTGTGCTTTGTGAAGGAATATAGTTCCTTTAATGGGGGCCACCCTGCAAAATTTGTTGATCACTCACAAATATATACGATATGGGTATGCACTCTCACTGACTCCCACTGGCCATGCACACAACCTTGGCATCAACCTTTGCAGCCAACTCAACATGAAATAACAAGTCAAGGCAGTCCCCTCCTCCTGCTGCTACACTCTCGGCTGACTCGGCAGAATCTTCAAATAGATTCCTCTGAACACCAGAAAGACCGTCACTCAGGCCCTCGTCACCAGCCGCCTCAACTACGGCATCTTCCCTTGAGACAGCTGCGCTCTTCCTCACTAGCCCTTGTACACTTTCCCCGTGTTCGCCATGCCCACTGTGGGGTCAGCTCCTTCTCCTGCACTGCCGCCAAAGCCTGGAACAGCCTGCCCCTCGATTTCCGCACATCCCCTCACAGGAGACTTCAGAAAGAGACTCAACACCTGGCTCTTCTAGGCAGATGCAGTAGCCTCTGTACCTAGATACCTCTAGGGGTGACAGCACCGCGCTTTACAAATAAAGATTGGTTGATTGATATTCACAAACTCTGTGAAGAATTTTCCAATCTGGAAGTCCAGTATTTTAGATCCCTTCAAAGGCATGAGTAAGTGGGTTATCAGAGCAGGAATTGGGATGGAACACCCCCATATTCATTGGAGATGTAAGGGAAGAAGGTTCTCCATTGGGAACATACTTTCATAGTGGACAAAATATTTTACAGTTGAGTCCCATTTAGGCTTACAGACTTTTCCACCAATGTAAATGTTACCCATTGGAGTACTGATCGAAATCTGTGATTGTAGTAGATTTGCTGTAGTTCTGCTAGTTTTTTCTGTGTATCCAAGAAAATGTCTGAAATGTACTCCAAATCTAGGAGTAGTCCATTAATATTATTATTATTAGCATTATTATTGTGGTTGATATTATTATTTTATTGCTAATATTTATTGAAAGGTATTTTAACAATTTACGCCTTCTTCACCCTTGGAAATGTTAATTGAGCTCCAATTATGTTTGCCTGTTTGTGAGTACGGATAACCTTCAAAGTGAGCAATCAAATTATCCAAATACTGAATGTCCAGGCCGTCCCCCCCCCCAGTCCATTCAACAAGACCAAGAGAGACCATCAATAAATCCAACAACAGTCCAGCACCAGGACAGTCCGACAACCATCCTTTTCACTCCTGAATACACGTCCCGAGGTAGGGACGACCGTTTGAACAGGGCAAACATATTAAGACTTTTGCACTCGGTTAAAAGTATAGTAAACATCAGCTCCTCTGACCTCATGCAAATAGAGTTTCAGTCTAATAACGACACGCAGCACTCAGAAACAACAAAAGCAACCTGGAACTCCTTTGAGATAGCTAATAAAATTATTGAAGGAGAAGTAACATTCCAACAATGGGGGATTGAATTGAGACTGGAAAAGCAACCTCGCTAACCAATGCCTTTTTTAACCCTCATTAGGCCACTGGTGCAAAAAAATACCAACTCAGTATTAAAGGGAGCTAGGAGTAATTCCCCAAGGGCACACTCCCAAGACACAAAAACATTTCTACCCGAACAAGAACAAAGGCATAGAGGTCACATCTCGCCAGTCACTCTCCTTAACTGGAAGTCAATTCAACCAACAATCAATATAACGAATGGCGCATATTGACAAAGGGGAAAGGACTCTGTTAATCCCCTTGAAAGGATCAGGGAAATTAGTGTTTACTCCTGGAACATCAATGGCCTAGCCAGTAAACGCAACGATCCAGAGTTCCTACAATATCTGAACTCTTTTGACCCGCTACTCCTCCAAGAAACCTGGGAGGAAAAGGCATTTGAGCTGCGAGGGTTCACATCTTGTTGTATTCCAGCAAATAAAAATTCCACCTTCGGTCGCTGATCAGGAGGCCTGATGTTCTTTGCTTCAATAACAACAATAGGCGAGATTACGACAATAGAATCTCATATACCCCCTCCTAGTGCAATACAGGTGGTAAAGATTTCACTTTGGTTACAGGAACAGCCTCAAGAAGTAATAATAATCAATACTTATATCCATCCTAAACTGAAACAAAAAACGGCCAACGATCTGGTGAAATCCCTGGAAAAATTAATGGAAGAAAAGGACTCCGACTTAATCATCTTGGCAGGAGACTTCAGCATGTTTCTTGTTAGCTCTGACCCAGACAATGATCTTAGCCAAGAATTGAATGATGCATGGGGCGTGCCAAGACAAGGCTGTGCAAAAATTAACAAATCAACGAAGTATTCAAAAAACGTACTTCGACAACTGGAACATCTTAATATAAGGGCTTTGAACGGGCGTTATGTCGAAGATGACCCACCAGTTGCCACCTTTCATTCTAACAAACTATCCTCCTACCTTGACTACATGTTTACATCCTTAAACATGCTTGGTTGGGTAACAGCGTTCAAAATAGGGACGAGTGACCTCAGCGACCACCTGCCTCAAGAAGCTACAATAAAAGTTAACTTACAACTGGAAACTGATCCACATATAGGCATTGAAAATTAAGTTACTTCAAACCTAAGGCGACTTCAGTGTAACGCCGATAACATTGACTCCATAAGCCTTGCAGTGAAAACTCTTTTCACTCAAGTTGCCAACTCCTCAACTAAGTTGTCAGAAGTTTGGCAAAACTTTATTCAAAATATCAGTGAGAAATTGCTAAAAACGTCTCCAAATTGCTTAAGTCAAGGGAAGGGAATTCCAAACAAACTACAACCTACCCTAGAAATGAAAACGCAAAAACGGTTAATAAACCAGCCATTGAGGCAAATGCTAATGGACCCAACAAATCACGAGTTGCAAACTGTCTTAAGGAATGCAAAAAAACTTCTAAAAAGGAAGTGTTAGACCTAGGAATTCCTAGACTACATAGGGTAGCCTGACACCAAGTGGGGGGGTACTAAAACCCCAAGGCTTGCATGTGATGCTTACAATTCACTCACAGTAACTCCAGGCCTTACCACTAAAAATAAAGGACACCACACCACTTTAGAAAAATACCAGTACCTTTTATAAAAGTTCTCTTTGTTCTTTTCTAGACAACATTAGTGCATACATTCAGTTCAGAATAAGCTTCCACATTCAATTTAGCAAGCTTCATCACTTTTCTCAATTCAGCGAAGATTAATTAAGGTTACATCACATTTGAGGATAATCACCATCAGTTACAACAGTATGGCTTGTCAAATTAGTTGATGCAGTATGGGAAATTCACTGTACAAGTTCAATACGCCACTTTACACAACCTGGCATGTACATTACCCATCTGAACTCAGGGTCCAAAACAGCTTGAGCTCACGGCTTCACAGAGTTCTACCCCCAGCAGCGTTCCTGGCAAAGTTCTCAGCCAGCTATATGGCCAAAAGAAGACAAGGCAAATTAATTATGCTTCCTTGTGACTATTTTTATACTCTGCCCCTATTGGAGATGTTTAGACTCTTAAAGGTTAACTGCCCGGAGGGTTTTACAGTAAGAACTCTGGTTGCTACTGACACCCTGTAGCCCAGCTCTCAGTACCCGTGCTCAAGGCTCATTTACTTGGGGCACCGTTTCCCTTCTCACACCCCCAATACCTCAGTGGTTACTCCGATGGTTTAAATCAGGTCTCTAAAGTTAATGTGCCAAAACCGGGATGTCTTTCAGCAATTACTCTTTCATCCGGCGGGTCAGTGATCTCTGTTCACCTGCTGTGCCGCCTCCCGCTTCCCCACAGTTTTCCCAGCTTACTTTGGTCTGGAGGGGCAACTCGGCTAGAGATGCCCACGCGCTCTGATATCCCGTTCAAGCGCCGACGGTGAAGGCTCAGTGGGAGTTGGCATCAGGGGGGTTATTTCAGCCCGTGTTGCTTCTCCGGCGGGACCGTAGCGGCGCTTGTTCCTCCTTCCGCGTTCCCTCAGACGAAAGCTCCGCCTTTTCCGACCAGCCTGCTTCGCTTCAGGCACACCTCCTCTGACGCCGCCGGGTTCTTCCTGGTTCTAGACGCCGCATCTCTCCGCGTCTTCTCCTCCTGTCAGCCGGCCCCAGCTGAACTCTGCCTCCACCACAGCGGCCGGGTTCGGACCCCGGGCTGACAGCTGATGACTCACGCACAACGTTACTCCCGCCGAGGGAATATTCTCTCCCACAGCAACGCGGTGAGCAGTTCCAACTCACTTAAGTTGACAACCACCTTGGGAAGTGTGACTCTTGCTTCTCGGTAGTCTCTGGGGCAGTTTCACGCTCCAGCCCCTGGGTGAGGTAGAGTTAGCGGACCTGCTTTGAAGTCAATTGTGGTACCCTCGGGTCAGGGTTCAGTCACACCAAGAGGGGCAGCATCAGTATAGGGCGATAGCCGGCCCACCGAACGATCTTTCCCCATTGAAGCACTGTCCTCCTCATTAGTTGCTTCCCTCCTAACCCTGTCCACTACACTCTCCTCTGGTCAGTGAGTATCTAAAATGGCCGCCCTGGCCCTGGCTATTTATAGGCTAGCCTCTAACTGCTAGAATATGCCAGAGGCTTCCAGAACTTTCCTCACTTGGTCCAATGGGTCAGTCTCCTCAAGTAAACCGTTATGGCAGTTGGTGGACACCATTTTAGGTTCCTGAGTGTCCCTAGATTTTCAGGAGCTTGGCTAGGCCTCACAGGAAATGAAGGGGAAGATGGCGACATAGTCAAGGAGCACCTAGCCCCCTGACAACACTGAAAAATCCTGGTGAACATAAAAAAAATATATATAAACACTAGGAGGCTAAGGGTGACAAAAATAAATAATAATGGTTAGAACACCCCCAGAAGCAGACAGGTCTAACAGGAAGAAATGGGAAAAACAGAAGCAAAGAAGTGACGACCTATGGGCAAAACTTCTTTATATAGGAAAACTAAAAAATAGCTCCAAGTTTTGGCAATAAAGAATCCTGAACATCTCGGCCTAAATTCAAACATATCGGAGGAGGTATGGACAAAATATCTACTTAAGCACTTTAACAAAGAGGACAGTCCTGAAAAGGCGGCGACAAAAAAACCCAGTATAGAAGTTATGAGGGCTAAAATAGAAGAAACAGACAATTGCTACACAGCAACAAGGACTCAAGAAATATGTGAGAATGGGGCCATGCTCCTACCTAAATCTGATAAACCAGTGCCGGAAGCAAGTTCTTCTCGTTACATCGAGTCTGGACGCCAGATGATTGTGCCAGCCGACCTCAAAAGGCAAACAGCAAGAGGGAGACCTACAGGAGCCCCTGGACCAAACGGCATACCACCAATGTTGTATAAATCCGACACAGAATTTTGGAGTGTATCATTAACACCAATTTTTAACAGCTTAAGGAATACCCAGACTCTTCCTGAGTCCTGGCATGGGTCAGTTATCAGCCCAATTTTCAAACATGGCAGTATAAACACCCAAATAACTATCGGCTTATCGCCCTCATAGACGTGGAGGCCAAGTATTTTGCAGGAACCATCTTGGAGGAACTAACGTCATGGGCATCTGAAAAATCTGTAATTCCGATCAATCAAACGGAGTTCTCTAGGGGCCAAGGGACCACAACTAACATCATGGCACTAACTCTGCTGATGGGAGCAGCAAAAGAGACTAAAACGCCTCAATATCTCTCCTTTATTGATTACACCGCTGCATTCGACCACGTGGATCGCTATAAACTGTGGCAGAAATTGGACAGCTGGGGAATACCCAAACACCTCCTAAACGTGCTGATATTACTCCACTCAAACACCTGGATCCAAGTCAAACTAGGAGCAGGCACACACCTCTCTAAACCCATCCGGAAAACAAAAGGGTTAAAGCAGGGGTGCGTATTAGCGCCAACATTATTCAATCTTTTCCTTGCTGATCTACCAGGGGAACTCGATAAATGCCCTAATCATGCACCTAAACTAGGGAAAATTACCCTGTCCAACCTGCTATATGCGGACGACTTGGTGCTGATAAGTCGGACACCCATGGGCCTCCAGCATCTCCTGAATGTAGCTCACACCTTTTCAGTAAAGAATGCCCTGCAAATAAATTTTAATAAATCAAAGGCCATGGCTGTGAATTACAGGAAAAAAAGGAAAATTAGTTGGCACTTAAACGGAGAAAGACTGGACCTGATAACAACTTGGGTCTAATTTTGGACTCAAAAAATACATTTAAACCGCAACTAGACTCCTTATGAGGGAAGGCAACTATGACATACTTGGCTATAAAATCGTTAAAGGCCAAACTTCCTGATCTAACACTTAACCCACTCCTCCAGATCTTGCGTGCAAAATTACAGCCGACCCTTACATATGGGAGTGAATCCCTTCATGGGAAGGATGCCGCATTATTGGACATAGTCATAGCCAAGTCATATAGGGCCATCTTTAACCTCCCAAGATATGTTTCACCCTCCCAGATTCGGCTGGAATTTGGAATTCTCAAACAAACACTAGAAAGGCGGAGTGCGTATGGAACCAGCTGGCATAAGAGCCGCACTGCAGAGACTGGCTCTTTAAGTTTCAATGTATGGGAAGAGCTGCTTTGACATCATAAATCTTCAGCCAGAGACTATCTACTTGAATCACCTCAAGTCCTAGGTCTGTCTGACGTCTGGGATACCTCAATAGACCTCTTGTCCTTCAAAAAAGTTGTGAAAAAATCAGCAGGTATCATTTCAGCAATTGAGGACACGGAGGCACTAGCAAACAGAGCGCGTGGCTGGATCACGCTCAGTGACTATGGAAGCACGCAACCACAAGCATACTTCAACATTGGTATGAAAATAAAAATCAAAGAAAAGTTTCTAAAACTACACCTTGGTGTAATTCCTGTACTCCCACACTTACCTCCCTGGGAGAGAAAAAACTTTTCACAGCAGTGCCGCCTGTGCAAAACTGGTAAGGAGGACATTATCCATGCGATTTGCATTTGTCCCAAACTAAAGGACTTGAGGTATAACTTATTACGGCCCTCTTTCAAACTACACCGCGTTCAGACGTGCCGGCAGGCTGTTAAACTGTGTTTAAACCCCACAAACACCAAATTAAACTGCCAGGTCGTAAAGTTCTTTGATTTAGTAGAAAAAAGACTTAAGAGCGCGTGATGAACACTGGAAGATTTTAAGGATAATTATGAATTATCTTAACCAAACTTTTTATTTGTCAAGATTGAGCACGAATTAATTTTCTAAATAATTTTTATTAATTTAATATCATTTTTGTAAAGATTTTAATTAATCATGACAAATAAACAAATAATAATAATAATGTTAGTGATTAAAGGGCTTGATGTACAAAGCATTTTGTGTTTGTTTGTGTGGTGGACTGAGATCATAAATCCTGTATACACCTGAAAAAACCATTGTTTAAAGTGAATTACAAATACCATTAAGAATAACATTAACTAAAATTTGCAAACCAGAAAATCCCACATGTAATGTGTAATATACTAAAACAATGACTCCACCCCTTTCTGTTACGTGCTGTGAAAGGGTGGCATGGCTGAGACTATACGCCATGTTTGATGTGAAGCCCTGGAGCTTCAGGGCTTCAGTCTGATGCACCTGGGGCTAACTGTATTGTTACATCTTTAGGAGGTGGAGTTCAGCCCACAAGACAATGGGTTTTCCATGCTGATGACATCACAGGCTTCAGGGCTGTATGAAGCATCAGTCTGGCAAACTTAGTAATAGCTGAGACGGGTGCACACGGCTTCCGTGCCTAACAGAGTGCAGTGTGCACAGGGAAGCAAGCACGCATTGCTGAGATTGAGAACAGCTTGTATCTCGATTTTATTTTATATTTTGGGGCAAAAACCCTTGAATGGTTTAGAGAACAAGATGTGATGTTATGTTGTGTTGCATTGCATTGCATTATGTTAAGTGTTAAATTAATTTGTGTTATTCTTTACATTATAATATATGTTTTTTATGGTAGATGGTAATAGTCTAGTGAAGCAACGGCGGACCACTCGTTCCGCATCTCATGCCAGTTCCAATTAGTGAGTTAACCGCGTAAACAACGCCAACGCCAGCTGTTGCGTGACGTCACTGTGCTCCAGATCAATAAATCGTTTTTCTGTCCAAAGGGGGTGCACAGCTCACAAAATCCAGTAGTCAAATGTTGGTGAGAAAATATTTTATTTATTTCAAATTTTGTCAAAATCATCAAACATAGACACTCCAGCCAACGCGTTTCATTCCCATACCGGGAACTTCATCAGGGAAAATGAAAAAAGTATAAAACTGCTTGTATCTATGGCCTCACACTGGCAAATTTTCGCGTTCCGTTATCATAAGTGAGGTAGAATCTCCCGAGGTAAATTAGCATTGTAAATGTGCCTAATTGACCATTAATTGATTGTGATAGTCTTAGTAGACGTAGCGCGTTGTAAAATGAAACCCAACCGACACAAAGCAAAGAAGCCGACTGAATCTTGTCACAAGTTGATTTCTTAAGGCAGTATTCTTTATTATTATTCAGTTTTGCTCAGTCCCGTGTATTGCACTGGGGCACAACACAGCGATCACAGGTATAATAACTCTTGGATGTGGAACGGGTGTTTCTCCCTCTTCATGTGCGGTAGATCGTACTTATGGTTTAGGAGGGCACCTTAATGCTCACCAAGTCCCAAAAAGTAGGATTAAACTTCCCACAAGTTGCTTACTGAATTCCAAAAATGGGTTAGGACACCAGAACTGTTTGTGTGCACTGTTAACATGATGCTAAATGCACTCTTACTTTAATGCAGGCCGTGTTGTAGATCAAGATGCATTGGTGGAGGCACTTCAAAGCGGGACTATTAAAGCAGCTGCCCTTGACGTGACGCACCCAGAACCCTTGCCAAGGTAAAAAGCTTCAAGATTTATGTTGTACTGTCTTTTTTATCAACCAAGCCTATTAACCTACATTTTGCAAGGCTTTGTGTTTTTGTACATCTTTTTAGCGTTCTGAGCATAATAAACCTTGATCTCTAGAGTTAGATAAAAGCAGTTAAGGTAACACGCTTGTGAGGTGACTTCTGGTAAATGTTGTCCCAAATGGTTTAACAGCCCAACCTGGAGCCATATTACGTACAATACTCCGGAGGAGGCAATGGGCGGTGTACCTATTTTTGGCACTCCCAGTTCACTCTACAGAGCACTGTAGTAGTATATATGGGCTGCAGATGCTCGTGTGACCTTTTCTGTAATTCAGAGAGTGCCGGGACACACACAGCGCCAATGCTATCTTAAAAGATATGGCCTCATTTGCAACTGAGGAAAGTGCTTTAACTTTGCACCTGCACAAATGTAAATGTAAAGGTCATGGTACTTATAGAGCGCACTGTTACCAGACGGTCACCTTGCGGTGTCGCCTATTCGGCTTCCTGGCGCTGATACTCATACCGCTGTGGAACCCCTCCTGGCTTTCCCTGTGAAGTGTCCACTCCTGGGCACCCCCACGGTGAAGCCAGGCATCCTTAGCGCTGTTGGGGCCGGTGTGGAGGCTAAGCAAGCTATTGCCCAGAGTTGCAGCGTGGGGCCCATGATTAGAATAGGCACCGAGGCGAGAATTAACAGGTCCAAGGAAATTGAGCCCAAGACCCCGCCAAAGCGGGAATCGAACCCTGGTCCCTGGCCAGAACTCTGCATCAGGGTCTGGCGCTCTAACCATTGAGCCACACTCCTCCACAAATTATGATTGTGGGTACTGAGGCAAAGAGGCCATCAGAAGGCACACTGATTTGCACCACAGAAAGAAGATCCACAGTCAGGATGCCATCTAACAACTGTGTTCTGAAGGGGGGAAGAGAGTCCTACAGACCCCCCCCCCCCCCCCCCCCCCCCCCATCAATCCCCATGCAGATGGGTGAAGCCATTCACTGGACCTGCATTCGTGGGGATCTCTATCCCCCTTTGAAGTGCCTCCTGCTCATTAAGTGTCAGACTGGCTGCTTCAAGCTGCAGCTCCTTCTGTCATGATTGCGCTGACTCCAGGAAGATGCAAGTTCACGTCTGCCCTGAGGCAGTGCATTTTCAGCTGTCTCTCTCTTTATTACCCTTTATAGTGTTAGGGGCCTTCTACAGCCCAAGGCAAATCCTTGAACTTTGTCTACTCGCCTCTTCCAACCCAGTCTAGAGTATGTTTTGGGACAGGAAAGTCCCCTGCATAGTGAATAGATGTGTTCCCGTACCTTGACTGCCTGACTACATGTATCTGGCATCCTGACTTTTTATTTTTGGCCCTTGTGTCAAGCTCAAATAGTGTGTATGCAGAATCTTAGGCATGTTCCTGACTACGAGAAGGTCTTGAACTTGTTCTCTGACCTAGAGGGGTGCACCAAGCATTCCATCATTTGAGAAAGATGTTCCTGTCATTGGGCTTAGCATGTACAGCAGTGGTGGGAGCATACCATGTTTTAAGAATTAATCGTGTGATCAGATCTTTTTTTATCTGGGTGACTGAAGTGGATTCTTGTTGGAAAACTCCTGTAAAGTTCCTCTGGTATGTGGTGACTCAGTCCTTTGGTTTAAAATCCCAACTGCATGTTAAGCATGTTTAAATGTTCAGCCTACCTGATACATACATGGTGCAAGGTGAGAGAGCTAAAGCAATGGAGGTCAATGAATCCATTTTAGATATCCCTGGGCTTGCGCAAGATGGTGGGTTAGGATCAAGCTCCCAGACGGTGAGGTGTATTGATCACTGAGTCTATGGTCGAGGAAACATAATCACCTTGCCTGAGGAGTTCCTCTGCTAAAGGCAGGTCAAAGATTACATTAAAATCACTTGTGAGATGGCATATCTCTAGTTAAAACTCCTTATACCTTTCCTATATTGTTCCTCCCTCCTCTCAGCATTACAGCGTATATGAAAATGCAGAACGTTTCTTTAGGAATGAAGTAAGGGTGGGCAAAATCACATCATTATGTTTCATCCGAAATGACCCAAAATGTCAGGAAAATTATGCCTAAATCATGTGAAATGCTCTTTGGAGTATCTGAAGTGAAAATTGAACGTGGGCGCATATGTCACATTCACAACTCACCCACGATACCGCAGTTACACAAGCACACAGGAAAATTTCACATAGCCTTAGAGACCTTCCTGCTTCCTTCTGTGATACAAAAGGACAACTAGGATACACCTTGGGCAATTTTATGATCTGTGATTATGTTGCTACCTTTCGACATACTATCAATAACCTTGAGTACTCCCTACCAGCTTACTTTTATGTTTAAGCCCTGTAAATAACAGGTGTTGCTTCAAAGGCTTGCAGACATGTAGAGTTGCCTGGAATGGCACGTAGGATGAAAAGCATTTCTGAACAGAAGCATGATGCACCTAGTCTGTTCACCTGAGTCTGCGTGGCATGGCAAGTGGCTCGGACGTCAAACCATACAATGTTCTGTGGACTAGAAGGCACCCAGCGAACAAAATGGCAGAATAAAGGTAGATCACATCACAATTCCAAGATGCATTGCACACTTAGGTGTCCAGTATGATGATAAGACTAGATTCTGTTTCTTAGTCCCTTCAGCAAGACAACAGAGCTTCAGCGTGAAGGGATCGGTGTTGGAGGAGCTTAATTGGAAGAAACACAAAACAGTTATGGATGAAATATATTAAAATGGTGATACAGGCTAAGGGGACCCTATATGGGCTAGAATAAAACCCAAAATGTCAACACTAGAAGACTGAGGATCCACACCCAAGAAAATTTTATAGACCGAGAGTGTTCCATGTGAAGAACTCCATTCCAACAACACTACTTTACCCCTTCAAATATCTTGTATTCCTGCAAACTCCTTAAACTTTGGCCTAGTGGAATAAGGCCCACACTAAGCCATGACATTAAACAGTCATTTCTTAATGAAGGCAAAACAGTATAGTTTATGGATGAGTAAATTACCATCTAGGTGTCCCTGTATTAGAATTTCTTCTGCGATGCTGTCCATCGAAAATAAAAACTTTCTGTTTTATATAATTTATGCATTCACTGTATGTACATAATATTATCGGTCCAACTTGGATTACAAACAGCTAGTGTTCCGAATTGTCCCAAGAGCTCTTTCTTCTGCCGTTTGAAGCTGTTTGTGTTGAAGAGTGACTGCACTGCTACCTGGTATTTGATTAATGTATATTTTACCCTTCCAGCCAATTTCTTATTTTGTTATTTCTTCCCAATTAATAAGACGCAGGAAAAGCAGCTACTGTCAAGTTTGTCTGGGTGTTTTGGGTTCCTATATTCATTTTATGTATTACTATTGTTTGTATGATTGTTATACATTTTATTAAATATAGTTTGCCATTGTAAATGATTTAGAGTGTAATTTAATTGGTAATAGTATTTTATAGTCTTGTAGCGGGTTGGTGGGTTTGTAGTGGGATAGGGTGGGAAGTCAAGTAATACATAATTTTAATTAGTTAATAAGTTTTAAATAAGCATATGATTGCTATTAATTATGTATATTATGTAATAGTGATTTAATGTACTTATATTTTAGGTGTGGATTGCTACATTTGTAGAGGTATTGGGTGGGAAGTTAATTAGGTAATAATTAACATTTCATTTTTAATTTATTACTAAATAGTCGTCAAAATCAGCTTTATTCGAAATCACGTAGTGAATCATAAAAACTACAGGAGAAACGGCAATATCAAGGTTAAAAATCAGTTAAAAGGTAATAAAAACACAGGCATAAAAACAGACATAAACAAAAACGGACGTCACCTTCTAATCAATGAGGTTTCTACAGCTGCTTCCTGCATCTTCTGTCACCAAATAAAAACCATGACAATGCAGCACATTTGTGCAAATTCGAAAGTGATTGCAGATCAATAAAAGCTGGTCGACATTTTACACAACTAAGTTGTTTTAGCAGAGGCTTAATAAAAAATGTTCTCTGACCTAAGTTAAATTTGCAGAAAAAAAGAATATGGATGGTTCTCTGCATAGAAATATTATCGCATGGGCATTTCACAGGGTCGTGCGACCAGTTATTCATGGTGGGAAAACTGATTAGATGATGGAAGATATTCAGCAGAAACCGGGTCAGCACAAATCCGTGGCTTGGATTGTACACGTTAGCTAAATAAGGTTGCATATTATAGCTGGTCAGAATCAATTGGTTCTTCAAGACAGAAGGTTTTGTAATCTGTGGATAGCCTTGATTCCTCAAGTAGTGATAAGCATTTCAAGTTAAGGGCTTTCCTTTGGATTCTAATCAAGGTGGTCAAAAAACTCAGGGTGGCCAATACCTACCAAAATGTCATCCACTAATTTGACCCAGGGGATTTTATATGCAGATGTAGTTCTTAGACAGTCCGTTATGATGTAGCGGTTGAACACTGTGTGGTCAGGTGACCAGACCGTATGCCATAGTAAGACTGTCTGGATCCTGGGTGTGTACTATTTCTTTAAGTTGTACTGAATCCTAAACAATATATACATTTCAAAGCGTTTTCATCAAGGAAGAAATAATATATACGTTTTGAAGTGATTTCATCTAGGGGAAAAAAAGATTGTAAATCCAAACAATCTGGGGTAAAAAATGTTTACTTTTATAAATTATTTTCATTTATAAATACCCTGATTTCAAATATGAGAAGGCTGTACAACATACATAATGGCGATCAAATGTGAAGAAAGGTGACATTCAGTGCTCAGTGATATTTGTGAAGGTGTCTAAATATACAGTGGTGTTTAAAAGGGGGGACAAGGAGGGGAAATTGGCCAGTAATATAAGATTTTCAGGAACTTCTGAGGACCACATCCGTTGGCCTTCATACAGAGTCGTTAGTGCTGGTCCAAAGTTTTGGAGTGACGGAAACCATACTGCAAATCCGAGATAATACTATTGGAGTCTGCCCAGTTCTGCAGTCTGTCTTGGTGGATGCTTTCAGCCCCTTAACTAGAGAGTCCAGCATGGTGGTAGGTCTGTATTGTGCTGGACTATTGCGGTCTCCCTTCTTAAATATGGGAACAATAAGAGACTCCGGCCATGTAAGCAGGACTTCTTAACTCCGGCAAGCTCTAAAAAGCAAACTTAGAAGGGGGGCCCCAAAGATTATTATTACATTTAAACAAATTGATGGGGATCCCGTCAGGGCCTGGAGCTTTACCACCTTTGCTAATATTTAATTGATTATTGTGTAAATATTATGATATTCACTTGTTTTAGGTACGGCTAGTGGGTTTCTTGGGGTGGAAAGCCAAATATTATTTAAGAATAAATTGTTAATGTATAATTAGTTATTGGAATAATTCTTAATTATGTACATTATGTAATACTGATTTATTTTAATCATATTTTAGTTGTGAGTGCTAGGTTTGAGGGCATACAGGGTGATAAGTTAATGAAGTAAATATTGAATAGTCACTAATTTTGTAATTGAAAATTAATTATTAAATTGTTTAATAATTTTGAAAATTAGTTAATTGTTTATTTTTATATATATCTTATGATAAGTAATAATGTTTACATTAAGATTTTTTTGTTTTTTCTCAGTTAATAGGTTATTTAAATATGTAGTGTGTTTGAAGTGAAGTAGCTCACCCACTGTTGCTTAGACTGGAATTGGAATTGTAATTTAACCCCTCCGAAGTTCAACGCTTTCCCTACTCTTGCCCAGAATGGAGCAGGAATAGTAAATCTTACCCCTCCAAAGTTCAACGCTTTCCCGACTGTTGCACAGACTGGAGTGGGACTAGTATGTTTTACCCCTCCAAAGTCCAACGCTTTCCCTACTGTTGCATAGATTTGAGTGAGAAAGATAAATCTTGCCCATCCTAAGTCCAATGCTTTTCCCTACTGTTGCACAGACTGGACTGGGAAGAGTAAATTTGACACCGCTGATGTCCAACGCTTTCCCTACTATTGTATTGTTTGTAGTGAGAATCATATATTTAACCCCTTAGCAGTCCTGCACTTTCTCTACCGTTGAATAAACTGGAGTGGGAATAGTATATCTATTATTCTCAGACTACAATACATTTCCTGATGTTGGTTAAATATATTTATTAATAATATTTGTTTTTAATTTTATAGTATTTGTTTATATTTTTGTAAACGTCTTTTTCTCCGTTTTTTATTCTATTTATTTTCTTTGGTTATTTATTTACTGTTTTAGAATTGAACTGTTAATCTTTTTTATGTTTCTTGTAAAACTAATATATATGTGTGTATATATAGTATATATTAAAATATTTAAGATTTACTACGTTAAACTATATATATATATATATATATATATATATATATATAAAGAAACCATATTTTTGTATGTTTTTTAACAATATTAGTGTGAAACAATATTTTGTTTAATATTTTTGTACTTACCATTATAAGGCTAGGGACACGATCGTTTTGTAAACATTTTTGCTGCGAGATTTGTTACACAATATCGTTGATTTCGAAATTCTGTCAGTGATCCCTTTCATTGGTGATGCTCATCATCCTTTCCCTTGCCACCCAATCTTACCTAAAGACCCTCATGGCTAGTGAAACCACTTCTCAAGCATACTTCTTCGGTCACAGCAGACCACCCTAGCTCTATGCCTTTATCGGACCCTTCTTTTGTGGCAATCCTGCAGACTGGGCTCAAAAACTGGATTGTGCTTAATTTTCTTGCTAAATATTGGTTGGATTTAGTCTTTCAATGTTGACAGAATATAAACCAGTGACTTTTTGGAATACCTGCTGGAAAAAGATTCATTCTCACTTCTTGGTTACCTTGGATGCAGCCAGTGACACCTGTAGCCATGCCTTATCAGTGTCAATTTTAAGAGAAGCTCCAAATTTCTAAGTAAGCTTCTTCAACTGCCTTTTGGACCCCTCTCTGTTGTATGGATCTCTTACAGCTGAGGATTCAATTCTCAAAGTTCCTCACCCTACTTACATTTTCTTCACTTTTTGAATCTTCCACAGGAAAATCTGATTCTAGTACTAGGAAGAAAAGGACTGGGCCTCCCTACCTCTCTGCCTGGATGAATTACAAAGCGGAATGAAAGTCTAGATTTAAACTTGAGGTTGAGAGAAATTGGCCTCATTATTATGTCGGTCAGAGAGGCTCTGAACCACATTCGGATTCTTCTAAACCGTGTCCGAACCTATGTTTCTGAACAAGTCAGAACCATTTAAAGACGTCTTTGAAAAACGGCGCCGGGAACTACAGGAGGGGGAACACGAACAGTCAGGTGTATCCGCCTGTCTTTTACCTTGAGCGCTACTGCTTCAAATCTTCTCCTCCCGGTTATGGCTTCCTTGGAACACTAATGAGAATCTATCGACTACGCGAGCAACGTTTACTCTCTATACACTTCGCCCTTTTCGGGTTTGGCTACAACACCATTTCCGGTCCATTTTCTATGAGGCCCTGAAGATTCGCAGTCTGTTCCCTGCGATGAAACACGTGTTGGCCAGTACAGAGGAACAATAAACCGGTGTTTTATACCAAGAACTTTACATCATTTGAACTCTTTTTTCTGCACTATATGGTCTATTTACTTTGAAAGTCTCGATGTGCACGGTTGACCTATCCTACCGAAACTCAAAATCACCCAGACATTATTGTTGTTTGTCCAGTGCAGGGGCTTTGTTGTTATTGTGCAATTTGTGTGGATCTTCTTGATCCAACCTTGAGCGGTTGTGAGGGATTACCGCCCACCCTTCTTGCCTGGATTTCTATACTCCATAGCAGTTTACACTTTGCGGTTACTCAGGTGCGCGCCTGGTCAATTCTGGAAAACCCTAAACCCTCCCAGCAGATCAATATTATTTTGTCAACTACTTGAAATTTGACTTTCCACATTGCGCCTACATCGCACTGATAAGGTGATGATGCGAAATGTGTTTTTCTTTTTAAATCCAAAGTGAAGTGAGTGCTAAAAACACAGATAACAATAGTACTGCCCTGCTACTGTCTGTGATACGTTGGAAAGTTGGGTTACAGCGCCAGTCACCAACTTTGCTAGTTTCTTTTTGATGTTTTACATTGTATGCTGTTATGCATTGTCTTGCATGCTTTATTTCGATCCCTATGAAAAAATAGTGCAAGAGGTGTGAATCGGCCTTAGAGCAATATATACACGCTATTGAGAATACACTGCTGTGTCGCATAAACAGATCTGGTCTACCAACGTTAACATTTTAAACAGGTTATGTATAGCAAATTTCTGTCAAATGAAGTTGTGCTCTATAATTTAGGAAACAGTGCCATCAACTGGAATTTTTTATCATGACGATCACACCAAGCAACAATTCCGGTCATGGGGACATGCTGAGCAAAAGCTCTGGCACAGCCAAAAGGTCTGCTTTTTGTGGCAAGCCTTTTAGCTTGGTCAGTGCTTGTTTTGTTATTGTTTTTTGTAAAACCTTCTCCAATAATTCTACATTTATAACACCTGACTGGGTTACATAGGTTTTTTTTTGCATCTACAATTGCGACCAACAGTGTTCAGTTTTCTTTAGGCGCACTTTGATGCTGGAAATTATTACATTCTAATTCTAATACTTTAGAAAAATGGCTTTGGGTGAGGGCAACGGTAACTGCCAAAATGTGTAATTTTGTCAATTTCTATGGACCAATTACCAATCACGTGGACAACTATATTCCCTGACTCTAGTGGTCCAGTTATCACAGAAGGGGTTGTCAACTTTTTCTAGGCACCGGAGTTCGATGCCTTAGGAAGATAAGAAGCAGCCCAAGACACCTGCACTTAATACATCTTTTAAGACAGATTTTGGTTTAATAGATCCTTGGCTAGAACAATTCCCTTCTTAGAAACAATTTACCTGTTTTATAGCTAGACATAAGGCCGATTCCAGATCAGATTTTTTTTTCCACAAATTTTAGGAAGAAGTACCTCTTCGATTACAGCAAATAGTTTTTCAGACCTTAGAGTTATATCTGTAGAGTTAGGAATGGATCGTGTCCCTTTCCCACGTAGAAGGAGACCTTTTAATAAATCACTTATTTCAGAGGTTGAATGGGTTGTGCCAACTTGTACTTTTTTCAATTACATTGAGATTCTGCTTCTCTGTTTATGGTTTGGGATGCATTTAAGGTGGCATTGAGGGGTCATTGGTGTGAGAAGGTGGGTTGGTATATGCTGTCCACTAATTGAAGTGAGCACCGTGTACCAGTGGGCACAACCCTTATGATGTATGAGGTCAAAGATAACCTTTATTGAAAGCTATCCTAGTGGTAGCTATGGAGAGCAGCCTCCAGGCTTAATCTTGAAGGAATGAAAAGCAGCTTGTTTTACCAGAATATCACCTCCTAAATGAATAAATGAAAGGAGAACCAAACAGTAGTTATATAAAAAATATGCATTTATGAATATAACTATCCCTACTAAACTCTACAAAAGATTAGACCATAAAGCACACAATACTGAATCAATAGAACATTCATAAATAGCACAATACACAGCGGGCTCCAGGGGGAGGCGAACCATATACTAAACAAATGGTATAACAACCACGACTTGACTAGACACAGTGCCTAGAGCATGTAGAATCGCTGGGACCCCAAGGAACCACCCAGAGGAGTGACAAGGGAGCCCACGGAGGACGGGTGCAGTGAGGAAACACGGACTTGTGCTCCATACAAATCTATGGGAAAGTCACAGTTGGAAAATTACAAGTTATGGACCCTTCAAAGAGGACTTCAAGCAAACCCTTTGGAAGATAGGAGGTTCCAAGGCCACACCAACAGTGAGTACCAAGCTACCAGTGTTACCTATCCCAGAGGAGCCTGGTGCATAGGTGTCAAGTGATGCTGGAAACCTTCAACGTTCTCAATGGAGAGCTGCCAAGAAGGACTGTTGCCAGGAGGGCGAAGAGTGTCCGGTGGAATCCAAGCCTGGATTCAAGGTGAGAGGAACTTGAAAGCAGAGAGGACAAAGGCTGGGCCACTTCTGGGGACCAGGGGGTCGGTATTCGAATGCCCACCAATGTCGGATGCTTCAGGTGAGAAGAAGGGTTGTTTGACTCTGCAGCCACGGGGACCAGGAGACAACTAGGACAACCAGAATCCGGAGGTGAGCTGTCCCACGAAGGATGTCGAGAGGTGAGGGGCGATGTCTGACTGGAGCACCAACAAGCCTTGGCAACTGCAACCCAGGCGGCCAGAGAAAACAGGTTAATGTGGGAACCATCAAGGTCCAGGGGACTGTGCAAGCAATGGGGAGTTAGAGCATGTCTGGAGCAACCAGATAAGCCCAAGAATAGACAAGGTGACCCTCGATGTGACCCACAGGTCAGTGGACCAGCGATCGGGAGGAGACCTCAAGCAAGTAAGCAAAGGACCAGCCCACAGGACACTCAGGGAGTGGAGGTTGGATATCTTCAGTGCAAATACTGCTCGGGTGAGGACTACACGGAGTCCAATGCACAGGCTCAGGAATCGTCCCTAAGCATATGCAACTGCAAAGTACGCGGTGCACAGGGGTCCCCATGAGGGATAGTCTTCTCTGAATTGCTGAGAGGGCAGATCAACCTCAGGGACCTTCGGGAACCCACCTCCTGTGTTGCTGAAATCTTCTGGTTCCTTAGGAGCTCGGGAGAATTAAACAGGGTATATGTGTTTTGGTGCATGCTTTTGCAGGGGAGTAACTTTTTTACTCCAAGGGAGATTCTTCAGTCGTGCAGCTTCGTGCAGGCAGTCGAAGTACTTGATTTCTTCTTAGCAGAATCTTGTCCAGGTTAAATCTGAAGTCCTGAGATCAGGTAACCCACTTTATACCTTTGGGAAGTGGTTGAAAAGATTCTGTGGACCCTCCTAGGGGAGGGGCAGGACAGAGAGTGGCTACACCCATGACCTTTGTCTAGCTTTGCGCCAGAGCAGGAGCCAATGGCTTCCAGAACTCATTTGAGCTGGACTATGCACAGGGACACCAAATGTGCCCACAGTGCAGACTTTCTGGCACTCAGAGAGTGCACCCACCCAGCCCCAATACACTAAATCCTGTCTGGAGGTAGTTTTACCTCCCTGTGACCGGATGCCTATTGTCATGCCTTCCTCTGCGCAAGCTTGTCTCGGCAGCAGGAGCGCAGACCCATGTCTGTGGCTGACAGCATCTATTTTGTGCGGCCCAGGTCAAGAAAGCTGGTACCGGGTATACCGGTGACCCACTTATGTCCCTCTAGGCGGGTGGACTCATACCTCCAACACCAGTTACTGGTGTGAAGGTATGATTCCAAGGTATTTGACACCAAACACAACATGTTTCTAAGCAACCGTTTTAAAGTTAACATTTACCACAAAGTTATAATGCACTTACACATATATGTCTGGCTGCATCACAGACAACCCCAGAGAATGGTCTCCGAAGGCTGCAGAGGGGCTCTGCTCATGCAGGACCACCTTCTCACATAAAATCCAGCAACCTGCCTTCAGGATTGTTAAGGCCTGCCATAGGGGTGACTGAAAGGTATTTAAGTGTAGTGATTTAGAGAGATGTAGTGAACCTATATCTCAGTAAATGGTGCCAGCACCATCTTACAGTCTGCCGTAGCAGGCCTGTTGTGTCAATTTGGATGGCCTCTCATGGGGGGCATAATACATGCTGCAGCCCATGGAAGGCCTCTGGGGTACCTATGCCCTCGGTTCATCACATACTAGGGATTGATAAGGGTATCCTAGAATCCAATCTGGAGTGTACCTAAAGTACATGCATTGCAATGTAATGGAGAAAGCAAATAGACTGGGTCCTGGATATCAGGATCCCAGTCAGACTAAGCCAAAAACAGCGTGACAAAAGCACAAAGTTGGGGTAACCATAAGAAGGAGATACTACTTTCCTACAGTTGGTTCGCTCATTCAGTGGGAATAGCCAAAGTCAGGTAAGACTAGACTTAGATACTTTGGGAGAGCATTGAGAGGGCAGTCTTGAATGTTAATACTCTCAATATAGAAACTAAACTTCAAAAAAAGCTCAAATGCCATTACAAAGCTATGAAACTGCTAAGGGCAAATAACATTAATCAAAGATGTTATGAGGAAAAGAAGCACACTGGTAGATTATTAACCTGGTCAGCCATAACCGGGTCTAATGAGAAATGTGTTAGCTTGTATCATGAATCAGGCAAATAATTTGCTCATTTAAGTTCAGGGCTCTATACAGAGGATCTTCTTAGATCTTTATAAAGTAAACAAGGTTAGGAACCCAAATTTGATTACAGAATTTCTGTGCAAGATTAGCATCCCCAATTCGTCAAATATTCAAAAATGTGATCTTCTCAAACCATTTTTGGCAGAAGAAACCTAATCTGGAGAGTTGTAAAAATGGTAAAGCCTTATGTAGTGAGGGCCCCATTGTATATACATTTTCCTTGAAGTTCAGGAGATATTGGTTAAACTATTTAACTCAATCTTACAGGGCCTGTCAGCTCTATCTTAATTTTCAGAGGCTGTTGTCATTAGTGTAGAAAAAAAAGCGAAACCTCCAGATAATCCGAGTTCGTATCGTCCAATCAGTTTTTAAAATGTTGATTAAAAGCTATTTACGAAAGTTCTGCTAATAGGTTTGTTAGCTGCTCCGAGCTTGATCTATCCAGACCAACACTTTATTTGGTTATCAGATCAGTAGCAGCCAGTACCTACTTTCTGCTTCAGCCCATTGATTATTTTGCACAGAATAGCTTGAAATCTGCAATATTAATGTCTGATGCTGGAAAGGCTTTTGATTCAGTAAATTGGGAGGCACTTTGTCCCATATTAGAAAACTTTTAGTTTCTGGGACATCTGATATAGCTGCTGGGAAAGCTGTAGCTGAATGCTTAGACTTCAATAATAATCAATTAAGCAGAGGCGGAAATATCAATATTCTGCACATGACCCAACAAGACTCTCTGCTGTCTCTAATATTATTAGCTCTATTATTAGCTCTATTCATTTAGCCGTCCGTAAGAGAGATCCATAAGGATGATAGAATCTGCCCTCCAGCCCCTGGTATATCAAAGTCAAATTGCATGCTGATGATTTAGTTGCCTGAGTGCTGAGCAATCCAATATTCAAAATCTTTTAGGGTAGTTTCAAGAATTTACATCAATTGGTGCTATTAAAATGAATAAAGGGAAATCCGAGGTTCCTACTATTTAATGCTTCTTTCTTTCACTGATCTTCCTCAGGGTCTGTGCCCTAGGTATAACCCCACTCATTTTATTAGATATTTGGGAATATATGTCACATCCAGTTATGATGATTTAGGTTTAATTATGTGATTACATTAACTAAAGTGCACATTCTGCTCCTTAAATGGAAGGCTTTACTCCTTACAAACATGGGCAAAGTTGCTCTGGCTAAAATGTACATTTTTCTGTCAACCATTTTACTTTTTTCAAATGTGTATATTAAAGTCCCAAAATTGATTCCTTGATACATAGTTGTATTTGGAATAATCGCCACGCTTGTTTGAAATTTCCTTATCTACAATTCAACATAGAATATGTTGAGCGATGCATTTTCTACCCCAGTATTGGACAATTGCCTTTTTCATGCAGTGATAGAAAAGATGGGTTACCAATTTCATGTTTTTATTAAAATATTTTGTGGCTGATTACGAGTCTGGCAGTCATAAGACCACCAGACTCGCAGTGGTCCTACAGGGCTCCTGTGTCCCCCCTCCCGCCATGGGGATACAATCAGGGGGGCACAACATGTGGCCCCCTGTCTGTATTCCACCAAAGTTCCAGCATGGCATGGGCATCACCATCTGTGCCATGCCTGAACTTTATTGCCGTTCCAATTGTGCTGCCTGTTTTCCAGGCAATGTCATAGGAAAGGCAAAAGACTGTCCGCCATACATGAGTTAAACTCGTAAGAAGGCCGGCGGTCGTTGTGTGGCTTTGGTGCATCAGTGTCGGCGAAGAGTCGGCGTAACTACGCCAAAGTCATAATCAGGCCCTTTGTTTCCCCCAAAAAACATGCTATAAATCAATTGCAGGGCTAATTCTTTAACAGCGCATAGTTTTCAAGGAATACGATATATGAGACTGCCATGAATCCTTCTCTTTGAAGGACTATGTTAGCTTTGGTTTGCAGCTCTCCAGTGAAGAGCATTGTTTTTTGATTTTCTTATCGTAGGATTTTAAATAGATTACTTAAGGGAAAACATGGATGCAGCTTGGCATTATAGATAACAGTGTGGGCTCAGAGTTGTGGTTCAGTTAAAAAAAATGAAAAGCATATTACAATTATATATGGCACTTCTTGATGAGGGAGCCCTTGGCATTCTAGAAATGCGGTTTAAATTTAAACTTAGAGGTATTGGCAAATGGTATTGGCAGGCACAGGTCGCCCTGCAAGCTCCCCTTCTCTCTATTTACCTTGAAAGAGTAGAGAAGGATACAGGGTATAGGGTCACACCTGAGGAGTGGCTGGGATTATGTCTATATAGGCACAAACTATTTAGGATCGCCAGTTTTAAGAGAATGTATTTTCACATGCTTCTCTACTATAAATAGTCGGTTTATCGAACAGACATAAATCACTGTTTTTGATGTCATTGTGAGGGGGGAGGGGGACTGGAGACATGTTATTGCCGCTTACCCAGCTTTGTATAATTTTTTGTGATCAGCTTCTTTTTTATATTTATGTTTACAAATTAAAAAGTCTTTTTCATTCACAATTTTGTATGGTATAATTAAGATTGGTGGTGTCGTGGATGTATGTTTTTTACAGTGGCTGAACTCACTTTTGTGTTTATTGCCATGCCCATTTGCTCATTCTGCAATCCTGTAATGCAACTGAGATATCCCTCCTTTCCCACTGGCATTTAAAATGAATCGTATAATATTTTTGAATTATTTGTGTGAAAAGAATTATTCATATAGGAATATATATAAGAATTTGGGGTAATTTAGTTCCAGTATGAAGCATGATGAGTAACAAGGGGGCATATTACCAACAACTAGCGATAATTTTTGTCTCTAACTTGTTTAGAGACAAAAATTATCGGCGCACATCGGCGATTTTTATCGCAGATAAACCTTGCTATTAACAAGGTTTATCGCAAATGCGATAAAAAACGGCCGAAATGCATGAATATCGCTGAAAAGTCAGCGATATTCATGCATTATCGAGCAAATGCTCTTAGCCATGTTATCCACCTCCCATTGGATAACATGGCTAAGAACTGCTCAGGGCAGGTGTTAGCTTTTGGAGATATTCCCGCTTAGCGCGAATATCTCCAAAAGTTGGTAATAGGAGATAGCGATGTTAGCGACTGTTTTCAGTCTCTAACATCTTGGCACGCCCACTTTGCATCTCATTAGTGATAAATATCACTGACATGCAAAGTGGGGCCGAAGATGGTCGCTATCTCCTACTAGCTGTCGCTAACTGGTGTTAGCGACAGCTTGGTAATAGGGAGATAATTTTATCTCCGCTTTCTTGGCTTTTAAAGCCAAAAAAGCGGAGATAAACCCCCTTGATAATATGCCCCAAGTTCTTCTCAACAGCCATGGTAGCAGGGTGTTGGGTTTGTGCAATTGTCAACGTAACAATTGTCACCGTAATAATTGATGTTCGTCCTCTTCAAATAGGATAAGTTGTAATTACTGTTTTTTATGATTTCGTAAAAATAGATACTGTTATTTCATTAATATATTTTTGATGCCAGCAAATTTTAAAAAAGAAACACCATAGTAGTCCCTGGCACTGACAGGAACTCATTTGTGTGCAGTTGTGCTACTTGTAAAAATTGGAATGCTGTCAATCGCAGTGATGTTAGCAAGTGGGCTGAACACCAGCCCACTCCCTTTTGCCAATGTTCACAGATCATACAGCAAATTTCTGTCAAATTAAGTTGTGTTTTTTATATTAGGAAATAGTCTCACCCACTAGAATCTGCTATTATTTCAGTAACCCCAATCAACTATTCCTGTCAGTGGACATAGCAAACAAGCATAGGCAAAGCCAGTAGGTCTGGTGTTGGCAGCCTTTTGGCTTCGTCAGTGCTTGTTTTGTTTTGTCATGGTTTTTGGAAAACCTTATTATTTGGCAAGCTTTTGTGCCCTCAATAATTTAAAAAACGATTAAAAAGGCAAAATATTGTTTTGGTGTTGAGAAGTACACTGCTGTAGGAGTCCCTTGCTCTGATAGAAACTACGTAGTGTGCAGATGTGCTCCTTGTGAAGTTGAAGAGTGCCATCACTCACAGTGAAGTTAGCCAAACCAACCCACTGTGCCTTGCTGAATACTGTAGTAGGTGGAAGAAAATGTACATAGCCCGATATAAGACTGAGAATGACTGAAGGCCCCTGTGGAGTAATATATGTTTATATTCAATTAACAAAACAAAGGTTACAAGTTAGTTATAGTTAGAAAATGTTTTTTATTCGATCTATATAAACCAAACTTAAACAACACAAACATAAAAAATTCTAAAGTTATAGTCATGCCATATATTTCTATAGTACGTACCACATTTAAATAACTATAACTTTATAAATTCTTTCTATACAAAACGATCTTGAAATATGCAAAAAAGTAACATTTAAAAGTTCGTTATTACTTAAATCTATGATTTATGCACCACCTTCACAATACTATAACTAGCGCACCTCCATACAAGCTATTTTCAGCATGTCTACCCCACAACAATAACTGTATGCTTATACCCTTTCATATTACATCACTTATACCATCTGCAATCATAGCATTTATAACAACACGTATAACATCTCAGATCCCATCATTTCTGAGAACACAGTGCATGGAAGAAAATACTCTGAGTAATGGAATCAATAGTTAGTATTGCAAACATTACTTCCTTGTTGAGTTCCACATTCCAGTCCTTGTACTATGAGGAATACTGAAGCTTGAGGTAACTAGGGCCACTCATTCGAAACAAACACTTTAATGATGCTCACCAAGTGATATTATAATTAAATATCTCACAAAAATGTAATGCAGAGCAGCATTTTGCAAATTCAAAACCCATGTCACTACCCTGAATCTGTTTCACATATGTTGAAGGAACAGCCCATGTGTCTGCCATGCAAATTTCCAAAATCAAGCACCTTGGACTTCTACCCAAAAGGCTGACATTCCTCTGATTGCACTCCCACAGGACAAGGTAAATCCTTCTCTTTATAGGCCACTGAAATTGAAATTCTAACCATCTACTTAAGGGCTCAACAGAAGGTTTTAGACACCCTCCACACCTCCAAAGGAGGCAACTGGATCAAGATAAAAGAGAACAGACCTTCTAACATCTAAACAAGGAAGGAATTTCTCCTCTGCCCTAGAAAAAAATAAACTATATTCTCTCCTTCACATGATATACAATCCAAGTAGCTAGAGAAACACCATTTCCCAAAAAACTCTCAGTGATAAGAATAAGAGCATAGTGTTGAAACTCTTCTAGAGGTTTGCACAGCCACTGCTAAATTTCTATACAGACCTTTTCCTCACAGTCCTAACCACTGAACTTCTAGCCCATCAAGCCTAACCTGCTGAGAGCAGTTAACAGAGAGTATATTCAGAGAGTATATTTCCAAAGAGGTGGTAAACAAACAGGAAGTAGCCAATTCGGGCACCTCCCAGTCTGACGCCGTAGAGGCACCCTGGAAGAGCAGGGCAGCAAGGTAACTAATATTATTACTCATGACTTCTTCTTGATCTTTATCAGTATTCTTGGAAACAGAGGAAATGGAGGAAGAACTTAGAGCAGGAATTGAGGTCACTGACAAGACCGTGCATCTCTCACCCAAGCTCCTGTCTCCCTACTTCTAGAAATAAACTCGAAACAGAAGGAATTCCTCCTGGTTGCAAATAGATCTACTAGTGGAAGTCACCATTTCCTGCACATCTTCTTGAAAGCCAGCTGGTTCAGTTGGAGATTTTGAGAAGGAAAGATGTTGCTGTGCTTGTCCCCTACTACATTCTCCCTCCGTTTAATATACATTGCTTAAAGGGAAAGAAGATGTTTTTCCACCCGGCAGAAGATCAGCCATGTACTCTGGTCCATCTGCCTCGGTCTGCTTATATATGGCTCTATTCTAATCACCATTGGATACACTAATTTGAGAAGCAAAGCCCATCAGATCTTGCAGATTGGTTGCAGCTACAGCCGGTGTGAAGAGAGAGTCTTGAACAGGGAAGGACACTTGGTCTGAATTTCCCTTTAATTCCTTGTGGCTCCTCATCCCTGTCACTTTACATCTGTCATGATGATCATTGGCTGCACAGATCTTAACAGAATTCCTGCCCTTAGGTTCAAATGAATTAGCCTCCACATTAGCTCATCTCTGATCAGTTGAGTCAAGATCCTCTGGATGTCCTGATACCTGAAGACAGATGTCCTTACAGCTATAAGATTATAAACGTGCGCAAGAGACAATTGAAACAGTTGCTGCCATGTCTCCTTGTACCTAGAGTTACTTTAACATTTTCTGATCCCGGGAAAAATAAATATTAGATTGTAGCTTTGCCGTTCTGGATTCCAGGAGCAGCACCCTGCTCCCATTTGTTTAAAATCTTACTCCGATTATCTCTCGATCAGCTATTGGAGTCAGAATTTATTTCATCAAGTTCCTCTAAAGCACATATATTACCATCCTCATATGGATTTCTGATTGAATCTTTGATGGAGCATGAATTCCAGATAAATAGGGGTGGAGAGAAGTCACCTTTGTTAACACCCTCAGTCTAGTTTAATGCCAAAAGGGAGAACACAGACCTGAAAGTGGCAATCCTGTATTGGTGACTTTTATAAATTGTAACATGAAGGTATGCATCTTGCAAATACAGCACTCTGGACCGAATTGGAAATGACGATGACTTCTAGACCACAGTAAAAAAGTAAATGCAGAACGATTTCTGTGCCACAAGATTGATTTACCATGATCAGCATTTGAATAACTTGATGTTATTTCTATATAAGCCTTGAGAAAGCCCTGGTCTGATTGGCTTTGTAATGCGAAACACGTGTCGGCTGTTGAAGATCTTTTATTGTACCTCACTTTGCAATGAATATTGGGCCTATAAAAATATAAAAAAATAAATGAATATATTTGAAATTACCACCCGGAACTGTGAACTATATCTGTTCATGAAGGAACATTGTGAAATGGAGGAGGAGGTATTAACATAACCCCTACATGCATCTTGCAGATCTAGTTTCACTGTAAATCAATGGCTGAATCAATGGTATTATTTTTTCCTCAAGCAGTTCATCTTGAAATGAAATATTGATTCCCATTTTTTCACTAACTTCAGGTATGGAACTGTTCAAATTCCACATAATAGTAGAATAAACTCCTGGTCCTGTTCCCCCATTGTTACTGAAACTATTTCCTTTTTATCAAGTCCTTTACTCTATCCCATAAAGCATTTGCTGGTGTATTGTCCATTAGTACATTCCTAGAAATGAATAACTGTCTGGAGGTGTTGGTGATAAGTCTATATTGTATCTTTGCCACCTTATTTTCAGTCCTAAAAAAATCCAAGACATTCTTTTCCCATGTCCCCACAAAGTCTCAGATACTACCCCCAGGATCCACTGCTCCCCAGCAGTCAGAATGATGCAGCTTCTGGTTCAAATATTGTACAGTTGTAGACTTCTTAGAATATCAACATGGCTAAAATTCTTCCCTCTTTTATCCTGCTTGTGAGAATCTTGAGAAGAATTGCTGGAAGGGAGTAAAGAATTTCTCAGCCCTGGTATCTTAGAGTATTCTTACAATCTTTAAAAGGCTTTCATTACCAAAACATCAAGCTAATCCTCAAAAGGCTTTAAACCTTAAACAGGATCTTTAATAAAGCTGCTTTCTCCAAATTCCCTGCTTTCTAATCGCTGTGCCAAATTTGATGTCTGTCCAGTACAGAGCCGCCTACTCTCATAGAGGAAGCTCAAAGCCCATCACATGCAATGTCCAAGAGAAATCTAGCCCGTTAGTCCACTATTCACTAGCATCTCTGAACAATCCTCTCCTTGTATTCACAGTCATAATCATGTCACCAGAGATAGGCTGGTGAATGGAGGATTGATTCCTGTCTTTAAGGCTACATTGACAGCTCCATGAGTCTTTTTTTCTATTCTACTTCAGTTTTATAATTCACTACAGTCGTAGGAACACATTCCTCTGGGCTCACTTCTGTTTTTCCAGATCAGCTAGCCAGCATGAAATTAAGTTTCATAATGTTTAGTAAAACATTACTCATCATCTTGAAAAATATAAATGTTTTGTATGAGTCTCGGGATTGTGAGATGACCAGGATTATTCCATTCTCTTAAAATAATAGATCGGAATTTCTCATGCAGAGGGAGTACTGGCCCAGAAGATTTTAAACATTGTAAAAAAATGAATGGGGAGTCTTCATCTACAGTCTCACTAGAAGGAAAACCCAAATTCCTTCTCAAATAAGTATCTATCGGTTCCATTTTGCTGCACCTGACATACGTTCCCTCTGTTGAAGTTGCTGCTTCTTTTTTCTGCAGAAGAGGAATGGGAAGGCGAGGAATCCCATTTCTTCTAATAATGGCAGAGTCTATCTGTAATATCTTATGTGTTATCCTTGTTTTGAATGTTGCTTTGCTTTCTGTTCTGAGAATGTTATGTAGCCCCTAGCAACCATGCTGGGATGATTCAGTTGACTGTGTGCTGCTGTTGGAGTCGGTTCTGTCCGTCTCCCTTTACCATGTAGCCTTACTAAGCCACTTAACCTACTCGGTGACACCCACACCCCTTCTATTTAAACAGCAACCTGTTGCAACGTTTCGGGATTGTTCTATTTTGAGACAATAAACAACAGCAAGCGTAGTATTTATTTATAATAAAAAAAGGAAATTGTATCATTACTCAACAAAACGTTCTATACAATTACTCCCTGTCTTCTGATACAGTGTGTGACGCGGTGATACACACACCTGTTCCATTTCAAACAGCGTCCCGCTACAACTTTACCTTGCATTGCTGTTTTCTTTTGTTACTATTTTTCAACAAATTTTTTTTTTTTACTTTATTGCTACTCAATTCAACAATTCTCCGGTTTATCACGGTGATGCACACACCTGTCTACTTCTAAACATTGTGTGTTTCCTCTTTTCAATATTTGTCAAATTTTCTGTGATACACACTTTTTAATTTTTGACAAGTTTATACATTGTGCATATATATTCTTTTTTTTTTCCTTCTAAAAATAAAAACTACAATGTACACCATGCAATCCATCAATCCTCCTGCATTTTTAGATTCCCCAGGAGAGCCTACAGTTCATTGGGAAATTTGGCATGATGCTTTTGAGACATACTTAGGTGCAATGGGCGCTTCTTGTTACGTTGCAGAAAGAAACATATTTCTTTTACTACATTCGTTAGGATTTGAAGGAAGGTGAATCTTCAAACATTTATCACCTTTGACACAAGAAGCATCTCAAGACCTCGATGAATATCAATTTGCGGTGTTGAAACTAAAACACAGATTTGACAAACAGCCAGGTCTTATGCTCTTAGGACACACACATTCTTTAAAAGGTAGCAAAT
Source organism: Lissotriton vulgaris (assembly GCF_964263255.1). Taxonomy (NCBI): domain Eukaryota; kingdom Metazoa; phylum Chordata; class Amphibia; order Caudata; family Salamandridae; genus Lissotriton; species Lissotriton vulgaris. The sequence continues at coordinate 916,725,098 of NC_141691.1, read as the reverse complement.
AGAATCCGATGATGGTGATTCCTATATTTCAGTCTTACGCAAACTTGCAGCTGACTGCATGTTTGAGAATTTTACAGACCAGTTGATCAGGGACCAATTTGTCTGCCAATGCAAAGACAAGAACATCAAGCAGACGCTTTTGAGCATGGATGACCCTTCTTTAGAGGAAACTATTAAGATTGCCAAGAGCATAGAAATTTCCATGGTTTCTTTAAAAGAACTGGATGAGAAGCTCAATGATGTTGTAAATGTGGTTAATGTTAACAATCCTTCCAACAACAACGTGTGACGCCCCTTGCAAATTCATCCAACGACTGCTCCTCTTAGCTCAAATCTCAAATTCCAATGTAGTGCAAGAAAATGGGACATTTTGCTAAGGTATGTCTCAAAAAGAAGAATTAAAAAAAAACAGCCACCTGTAGTATTGAATCTGAAGACGATTCAGACTCTAAGATTATTTCTGTTGTCACTGATGTTATGTATGAGACCACTTTTTTTTCTCAAGGTGTGATTGAAGGTGATCCCTCATCTTGTGTGGATCCCATTGTTCATATTTGTGTGGGTTCTCACACCATCAAACTATTAGTAGACTCTGAGCTAAAATAACAATGATTACACAGAAGTGATTTGAGGAAGTTTGGAAGGGTTCACAAACTGTCTTCTCCTGATAGGTCACCTGTGTCGTATGAGGGACGAAGAATTTAATTGTTAGGATTCTTTGAGGAAGAACTTAAATTTAAAGATAGGAGGATCAGGGGTAAAGTATATGTTGCCGTTAAAGGTCTTAACAAATTGGGGTGGTTTCACCAAGGCCTCTTCAGAATGATCCTCCAACCTAGGGCCAAAGAACAGGTCCTAGTCTTTGGCAATGAAGAGGTGAGCCAAGTGTGGAAAGACAAATTCCCTGATGTTTTTGGTAAGGTTGTAGGCAAAATAAAAGGTTTCAAGCATAAAATAATTTAGAAGAATGGAGCTGTACAAATAAAACACAAGCTTAGCGGAGTACGATTTAGTGTTAGGGATGATCATGACAAAGAACTCAAAAGTCTTTGCTCTAAGGGAATCATTGAACCCACAAAGTCTTCTGTGTGGCATTCCCCTTTGGTTGTCGCCAGAAAAAGGAGGGGGGGTGACCTTCGAGTCTGTGTGTATCTGAGATCCCTTAATAAGGAAATCTGGATCGACTCACACCCCTTGCCTCAAATAATTGACTTTCTCGCTTCAAACAAAGGTGCTTGCTATTTCATAAAGTTAGACTTAGTCAGCGCACAGCACCAGGTGGAACTGGATCCTTAATCTCAACACTTGACTGCCTTTATCTCACCTTTAGGCACTTTCCAATATTGCCGCATGCCTTTTGGGCTTGCATCGGCAGCCTCAGTATTTCAAAGTATCATGGCTAACATTCTCAAAGAAGTGGACAGGGTTTTGATCTTTCCAGACAATGTTTTAGTTTTCAGTAAAGACATTGTTTCTCACAATGTTATTCTAGATAAGGTTCTTTCTCTAATTAAGAAATATGGGGTAGTGCTAAAGAAGAAAAGTGCACATTTTTACTCCCCTGGTTGAATGTTTAGGTCACGTAATTTCAAGTGATGGTATTAGCCCTAAACCTAGTTTGTGAACAGCAATCATGGATGCCCCAGCACCTGTAGACCAGTCAGAAGTCAAATCTCAGCTTGGGTAGTGCGAATAATATTCGAGATTTGTTCCTAATTTTGCCTCTATTGTGAGGACAATAAGTAACCTCCTCAAAAAGGGAGTGAAGGTTGAATGGTGTGGTGACTGTGATGCTGTGTTTGATGTCATCAAACCTGCTTTGAAATGTGGTTCTGCACTTAAACCTTTTGATTCCAATCTTCCCTGTTGTGTCACTATTGACACAAGTCAAGTAGGTTTGGGTGCCATGTTGACTCAGTCAAATAATGGGTTAGAAAATACTGTATGCTTTGCATCTGGAGTGCTGAGATCAGCTGAGCTTCAATACTCTGTCATAGAGAGAGAGTTGTTGGCCTGTACTTGGGCTATCGAAATGTTTCGCTCTTACATTTGGGGCAAACGTTTATTGTTGCAAACCGACCATAAACCTTTGGTCAACATCCTTGGAGGTGGCATGAGTAAATGTTCCACTCCAAGGATTTTGCGGAGGGTTTCTAAACTTCTTCTGTATCAATTTGATGCATATCTCCGGCGGAAGCAATGGACGAGCTGATTTTTTGTCCCGTTTCCCTGTCAAGTCAGATGATCCTGAAGATGTTCATTTGGATGATGTTTCTAGCGAGGATTGTGATGATTATTTGGTTGCAGCTTTGGGAAAATACCCACCGTGAATCTGTGCTCAGAGAATGAATGGATGTGAGCTGAAGAGGCAGACTGTGTACTTCAAAAAGTTTGCAGTCATGTGACAGGTGGCTGGCCTAGTGAAAAGGTTGCTTCACCCTTTGTGCAACCATTCTGGACGGTGCAAGATGAACTTTCTATGGAAGATGGTTTGCTTCTTAGAGGTGATACGTTTGTGCCACCTTATTTGTTTTGAAATCAGATAATACAAAGGGCTCGCGAGGGTCATCTTGGATGCACATTCACAAAGCGCTGCATTCGTGACTCTTAATGTTGTCCAAGAATGGACACTGAGATTGAAGATGTCATTTCTGATTGATGTATTTGTGGTGCAGCTGATAAAAGTCTCAAATTATCTGTTCTTCCAAAGATACCTATTGAGTGTCCACAGGGGCCCTGGTTGAAACTTGCAATAGATATCATGGGGCCTTATGATTGTATCCAAGGTGGTTTACGGTTCATTTTAGTCTTCATGGATTATGCATCCAAATGGCCTGAAGTCAACCTAATCAAAGAAGCCACTACAAAGTGCATTATTCAGTTCTTGAGAGAAGTGTGGCTGAGAGAAGGTTGTCCAGAAAGTTTGATTTCGGATAATGGCACGCAATTTGTAAGTCATGAATTTCAAACTTTTCTTTTGGAATCTGGAGTTAAGCACATCAAAAGTTCCTTATATCATCCCCAGTCCAATGGCTTTGTGGAAAGGATGAATCGGGTAATTGGTGAGTGTATCATACGGGCAAGATCAGGAAATTATGACGTCCAAAAGGCTTTTGACCGTTTGATTTGGTTCTTTAGAACGACACCTCACAATTCCACAAAGATTTATCCTTTTCAATTAGTAAGAGGGAGAAAGGTCAATACAAGTTTCAGGCCTGGGTGGATGACTAAATGGGTGAAGTCTGTCTCTGATATGCCAAAATTGATGTCTACTGTTATGGAAAACATGTCTGAATCTCAATAAAAACAAAAAATGTGGTACGATGTAAATAAACTGTGAAGGTCTCTTCTCTTGACGTAGGTGACATGGTCAAAGTTAAATCTTCGGTGCATGTTAGAAAGGGTGACTGTAAAATCGGTGAGACTGTCGAAGTGATTAAAATTGTTGGCAATGCAGTCAAGGGTGGTCATTGGTGGAACCTCAACAGAGTTGTTAACGTTTGTACCAAAGTCTACTCTCCTCCTGGTCAGAGTCCCGAATTTTCTTGCAGTCACCAGACCAAAATCCGACAGAGTTCTAGGTCCATTGTTAAACCTGCTAGATATAGATCTTGATTCTGTGTTTTTTTGTTATATATATTTTTTTTGTTATAAGTAAGGAAGATATGTAAAATCTTATGTGTTATCCTTGTTCTAAATGTTGCTTTGCTTTCTGTTCTGAGAATGTTATGTAGCTCCTAGCAACCATGCTGGGATGATTCTGTTTTACTGTGAGCTGTTGATGGAGTCAGTCCTGTTCGTCTCCCTTTACCATGTTGCCTTAATAAACCCCTCAACCTACTCCGGACTAGCGTGGTTACTACACTATCCTTTCTTCTCTTCTCCCTTTCCTCCACCAAAGTTTTGCATTATCACAGAAACTGGCAGAATTTACAAATTTGACAAATGATGATCTAGATCTGCTGGGCCCACGGGATTCTCCTACTCTGAGGAAAGCTCCTTCTGGTGTTTACACTTCTTGCTCTTTTCCTGTCCATGATGCTTCAACAACCGAACACCATGAAAGAAAAATACTGCTACATTTCCATGTGCGGTAATCGTGTGATATTTTGTACTCCCACCATCTCATTGATTGGACTCACATAACCAATCGGGATAACATTGTTCTTTATTGGATCATAACAGGTTTTTTTATTCTCCTCTTTTTTATTTTTCGCTCCTTTTTTTACACGTGATTTTTATAAATACCATTTCTACAAACCTGCACGCTACTCACTGGCTGGTAGGCAGTCTACCTGGACAGGAACAAATACCTGAAATCCCTGCTCCTGCTTTCTTCAGCACGCTGGCTTCCTTCAGGGTTCCCAACTTCCCCTGGCAGCCAATGTTGATTCCAAGGCCCCAGCAGTAATGCAGTTGACCTGAGGCAGAGGTTTTGTTTGAGAGTGTGTACCAGGAGCGGCCCATGCAGGTAAGAGTGGTGAGGCAGTGGGGTGGGGTGGTGGGTAGAGAACAGACGACAACGAGAGAAAATAAAAGAAAAAAGAAAAAAAACCACTTAGCTTGCGTTCCTCCCCTCCACCGTTCTAACTTGTACGAGCTACTCCCGGTGTGTACAGTGGGTGCTAATCTGCTCGCAGCACCCTCATCTCCCTTGGCCCGCTGTAGCCGTTCCAGACTGAAATCCTTATATCCAAATGCTGCATCTCTTCCTAGTTCATGTATTCAGCTACTGAACCTACTGCACTCATGCTGCCACCTCTCCTTGCAGGCTTCAGCAGTGAGCAGATTCCCCTTTACCTTTCTAAGCCCCATAAAGGTAAGAGGTAATAAATATTCTTAGTAGCAATATGTGCACGCACTAACTGGCAACAAGGAAAGAAAATCTTATGGGGGAACTATGGATGGGGTACCTTGAGGACACATTAAAGGCTCAACAATTACTCCTCTGAATTTTGGTGCGGGTTCACCTAGCTAAGCATTTAATTGTTCCTTCCTAAAAGACTGCCTGGCTCTGGACTGTTCTGCCAGTATTCCGTGGATCAGCCATTAAGACTGTTTTTTCCAGGGTAGGCTGCCTGGAAATGTTTAATCATCCTGGAAACTTACAGGGATATATTACGGGCCTCTATCTTCACCACAACGTCGCTTTTGTCGGCGTTGTGGAGGCGATAGGCGCTTTGCCCTATTCACAAAACAGCGTTAAGCCACTTAATATGGCTTAATGCCTCCTTGTGAGTAAGGCACCCTTTCACGCTATACTTGTGGTGGGAGTTACACCGCAACACCCATTGATTTTGATGCTGCCCCATATTTACAAGGGTGGCGTAAATATGGAGCAGCACCAAAATTAAGACCAGGGAAAACCTGTTCATACCCTGGCACAATGAGGAGAAATGTTTAATTTCTCCTCGTTTTTGCTTTCTCCGTCTGTGCTGCATTGTGCAGCACACATAGAAACCGCAAACCGCCATTGATTGTTTATGTGCAGGAAGGTGTCCCTTCCTGCACATAAACATTTATTAAAACAATCTTTTACAATGTAATAGGTATCGCATTTTAGAAACTTTGACCTATTGGTATTGCAAGCCACAGCCGGTTTGCGGGAGCTGGCATCGGTTGGCCCAGACGGCTGTGTGGGACGAGGCGGTGCATCGTGAAACTTTACGACGATGCCTTTTATTATTGCAAGTGTTTTTTAAACACATAATTAAATAAATCAAAATCAACAATTTAGTAAGTACAGGAACAGGAGCCAATTGAAAAGATGGGCTGAAAATGGGCATAGCTTCAAGTCCATACCTGAATACAGCATGCCTTACAGAGCAGTGCATGCACTTGCCAGGCTCGACCTAAAAATGAAAAAATAACGAAGTTTTACTATCTCAAAATGTGCTGCATTACGCCACGATGTTTGCCTTTTCCTACTTCATAATTTATTCAACCCTGCTGGATAATTTGGCCCTCCACTGCCGCATAATTTCATGTGTCAGGTAGACACTGGATGTATAAATCAAAGAAACGGTGATGTATGGAATACCTGCAAACAGGATTACCACTGGCAATCCCCAGGGGAGCATCCAACACATTACTCTGCCCACAATGCCACCTGAAATTAGATTCAGCCATATACAAATTAGTCTTGACCCTGCTACAATAGAATCCAAGCAGAGGCCAGGAGTCGAACGTCGGTCTCCATCTTCAAAGATGGAACAGCACGGTTGGGACGACAAACTAATGACCTGTGCCAAAATAGGAGCAATGTTGTCTGTCTGCTGCTAGAGTCATAAATTATGCTGCAGTGCATATAAATCTGCCGGCCTGGTACTTTGTGCACACTAGTATGACCAACGGTGTTAGAAATGGGGGTCTCTAGTTGTCAGTGGTTTGCACCTTGTCCAAGTAGGGGCCCTTCCTTTCTAGTCAGGATAAGGGAGTTACACTCCTAAAATAACCCCTGCTCACCCCTTGGCAGCTTGGCACGAGAAGTCAGGCTTATCTTAGAGGCAGTGTGTAAAGCATTTGCACATACCCAACAGTAATACAGTGTAAGCACTACAAAAGGACACCGCACAAGTTTAGAAAAATATCCAATACTTTTAAATAATTAAGACAAGACCAAAAACGACAAAGAATCCACAATCCAGTCCTTGAAAAATAGATACTTTGCAAGATGTCTTCTAAACTGCAGAAATACCTAAAAAACACAGTTCGTATGAGTCAGTAGCTTTGCACTGGGCTACCGCGATGCTGAAAACAACAGTCTAACAGTTCCAGCTGACCGCGTCATTACGGGCCAGCAAAAGCACGAACAGACTCGGTAACAGTACCTTTCTCGTTGCAGCTTACATGGGGTGCGAGCTGGTTGAGGCAATGGTTGCGTTGCAAAATGGAAGCGGTACAGGGCGCAGTGTCCTCTTGATGCAGTGCAGGCAGCGGCTCGGTGACCATCGTCCAGACTGCGTCGGTGAGACCAAGTCTTACAGTGCCGAGCAAGACAGTGCTCGATGCAGTGCTGGCAGGTTGCGGTGCAAGCAACAGAGCCAGTTTGCGGTAGCTGGCGTTGGTTGACCCAGACGGCTGTGTGGGATGAGGCGGTGCATAGTGAAACTTTACGAGCAGTGGCCCCAATAACAATGCAGTCACAGGTGTCGACTCAAGAGCAGCGACAGAGTCGGTGAGACCAAGATGGCGAAGTGAAGCGAGGCGGTGCCGACAGGTCACGGTGCAAGTAGCGACTCGGTGGTGGCTGCAGCAGTCGTTGTTGTCGGTGAGACAGAGTTGCGGTGCGAGATGCGGACGGTGCGGTCTGCGGTTCCGCCAGAAAATAGAGCCAGCGGTGGAGTCAGTTGCAGTTCTCTTCTCTTGTCATATGGATACTTCATTACATATATTGCGTTAAGTTAGCATGAGTGTATTACATGTTTAAACAACCGTTTTGCCTTCGGCTTCAGTTTTGCACACGACACGTACTTGTTGTTGTAGCTTTCACCCTAGAAGCGGTGAGGTGTTTTATTTTAGAATAATATGTTATTCCTATGCTATCAGCTTTGCCTTGTACACTTGGTACAACTGTCTGCACACTGAGAGCTGCACACTCTAAGATTAACCTAACACAAGGTTGCTGGGAAGTCTGATCCTCGCACCATTAGACATTAGACATAACACAAATAATGTTGATGCCAACATTTTGGGCTCTACGCGGGTTTAAGATAGAGTTACACTGAATGAAAAAACACACTTGGTGATGCGCATGAAGAGAGCTGGTAGCGGTTGATGTGAACTGCTCCCACTGACATTGAGAGGTATGGGGTCGCCCTGCTAAAGCCCGAATGAGACCTTCTTAGATATAATATAATATGCTAGATAGGGTGCGCGAAATATAGGTGATATAGATTTCTATAGAAATTGCATTATAACATGCTAGCACCTTTTGCTTACTATGGATTAGTGACTATGCTGCTAACTCTGATTTTTATAATCTGCATTTTGGTATTATATAAGATACTGCGTTTGAGAACTTTGCATTGAATAATAAATATTTCAAACTTGCACTTGTGTTCTTTGACTCTCAGTTTTGGTTTGAAATGATTATATAACGAAAGAGTGTTCATGTGTTCCACGACTCCTGAGGTATTCTAAAGATCATGTTCTGGTTTGTCTAATACATGTATCATTCCATAATGATCCATGAGACACTGTAGCTAGCTAGGTAACGAGATTTCTGACACTGAGATGAGTTTTTGGATCATCCTAACTCACTAAGGTTCTAGATCTCTATGCACAGTTCTGTGGGAGAACGGAAACCCTGCTACATGGCGCCCAACGGATTGGTTGGCCGTATTTCATGACACTCGAGTAGTATATCATTCAAACCTTGACACCTTCATTCCCGTTTCCGGAAAACGGTGGTGTCGGAAAAACCTACCTATTTATATGATAGGTATTTTCAAGCTTGAATTCTTCTAAAAACGGTTTCTTTGAATTACTACCCAGTTGTGCTACAAACTGTTCTTTGTCTTTTTTAACTTCCTGTGCTGATATGGCCGTGGACATAGCGCAGCATAGCCGAGTCGCGGTTCGCGACCATTTGCGGACATATAATGTGCCTGCGGAAGGCTTAGCTGTAGTTCTAGTGGTGAGTGCGGAACATGCGTACCCGTATGAATTGTTTTATTCTTGGGTGACATTTCCGGGTGTGGACGCTAATTCAGGTGTCTTCCATTCATACACTGCCACGGATGTACCGGCGGTTTATGCTCCGTACAGGGCACTGGAGGTACCTATTGACGCTTGGCAGCACGGTGTTTGGTTTGGTGGCGCCCTACCCCATTCTTTGAACGCTTCGAGGTTAGGTCCTTTGTCCATTCCGGGCACAAATTGGCCCGCCTTGGGTGGATTTACTCCTCATCCTAATCGCGCCACTTGTAACGTGGGTGACCTGAGGCGTCTTCATGAGGTCTCGGTTGGCGTGATTAGAGCGCTTGTTCATTACATTAGTCGTAATATTCAAGGCGCAGCCCCCGCAGGTGCGCAGCTTCGAGCAGAACAGGCTGGTTTGAAAATCAGTCCTGTCTTGGTGAATTCCGTTATGGGCAGAAAGCCAGATACTACGGATGAATTTCCTTACTGGCTTGCCGAGAAATTCGACCAGTTAGAGGCTGTGTTTCCTAATACGACTCCGAGTGAAAAACACCGGATTCTTACGCTTAGTTTACCGAAGGAAATAGCCCCGGACCTTGCTGACTGTGAGACATGGGGTAAGACTTTTGCAGCGGTTTACTCGAGGTGCTTTGGCACACCGTCAGTTTCGAACCTGTCTGCGATCCTCAAGCGTGTTCAGGATGATCACGGACCTGAGTCGGCGGTTGAGTTGGGTATGCGCCTGAACGGTTCATTTGAGACAGTTTGCGGTATTATCCTTGCCAATGTAAAAGGGGATGCAATGAACTTTCAGGTGGCCAATGGTCTGGCGTTAGTACCCGATGCCGAGAAACCCCGTCAGCTGGCAAAAATTATTGTGGCGGCTTATAAAACGGTTGGCCGCAATTCAAGGGGTGCGAAGGTTTTTCTTGAAAAAGAAAAGAAGCAACCCCAGGGACAGTCTTCGGAAACAGGTGGACAGCCCAAGTCTAAAAAACAAACTTGGCCAAAAAAGCAGAATAGGGGTAAGCAACAGCAACAACAGACACAGGTCTCTAGTCCGACACCTTCGCAACCTGCGCAGTCTGAGCGAGTTTATGAATTGCGCGATCGCGCTACGATTAAATCGCCTGACAGATATCAGGCAACTGACCAACGCTCTCCTCGTTCCTTTCAGGACTCATCGGCTCCGTCAACCGGTGGTGGAGGGGGCGGCAGGGGCAGGGGTGGTCAGCAAGGACGTGGCCAGCCCCGCACGCGAAGTGAAGGGGACAAGCGGGACGACTCTACGCCAAAGAGACCGCAGTTTGCCAAGAAGAAAGTAGCTGCCTTAACGGCGCATCGATATGCCCCAGATAGTGAGAACGCAGCTTCGGAATCTGACGTGGGCTCTGACCTTGCTGGACAGCGCGGCGGAGATTACCATAGTGAGAGAGGCCCTCCGTCCACTGTTGAAGGTGACAGCGACTGACACTTATGTTGTAATCGAAACAGCTGATACACATGTTGCTCCCCCTGAAAGACTTTTTGAAATTGTCCTGTTAATTGAAGGTGACATACAGCGAACTGTGAAAGGGGTATTTTGGGAAAATCTTTCGGATACGTATGACATTTTGCTTTCGGAGGCTGACTGGCCCCCACCTTTTGTTCTCGCAGCTCCGCGAGGGGAGGAGGTAATCCTCCCCAGTTTCGCGCACACTGTACCGAGAGTGGAAGCGCTGCATTTTGCAGAAGAGTGGGCTCTGGCGCTTGCGCCGGCTGTGTACCGAAATCAGTGTGGCTGGGATAAATTGTCCCCTAGCCATGAGATTCCATTACGGTCACAGCCTCAGCCACAACCCCAGTACCCCATACGGCGTGAAGCTAAAGCTTCGGTCGCGGCTATCCTTGAACAATTGGAATATCAAGGTGTAATTGAAACATGTGTGTCACCAATGAATAATCCCCTTTTTACTGTTAACAAGCCGGACGGCTCTTATCGTCTAGTTTTGGATTACCGGCATTTGAACTCGCATTGCCGTAACTGTGCGGTACAGAATACTCACGGCTCTGCCCTAGTGAATAGTCTTGAGCGTAAACGGTTCAAAACCACGCTTGACATTTCCAATGGTTTTTATGCACATAGATTAGATGGTCTAAGTTCCCAATGGACCAGTTTTACATGCGGCGGCGTACAAAAAATGTTTAAACGACTCCCAATGGGATATAAAAATAGTCCTGGAGTGTTTTCCGCCCGCATTGTCTCTCTTTTGGAGAGTTTCGATCCAGTTGCATGTTCGTATGTGGATGACATTTATCTCACAGACGACGAGCTTTGGGTGCATCTGTGTCGAGTAAACAGCATAATTTGTAACTTTGCAGACATGGGTTACAAGTTTAACTTTGCAAAATCACACATTGCGGAGTACACAGTGTTGTTTCTAGGTTATGAACTTAACCATGAAGGAAAGGGATTGGCTCCTCACTTCCTGGAGAAGTGCGCGCAGTTGCGCTCTCCGACAACACTGAAAAAATTACAGTCTTTACTGGGTTTTTTAAATTTCGGGAGGACATACATTCCGGAATATGCCCAGCGTATCAAGCCTTTATATGCCTTGGTACAACCATCTTTTTCCAAATCATGCTGGCTGCCTGAACATTCAGCCATTCTGCAGTCCTTGCAGGCTGATTTGCTCACTTCTGACTACTTACAGACCCGTGATAACCAGACCAACCTGGTGATAAGAATAATCCCTGGGACGGTGGGTTTCACGTACCTGACTTTTAATGAGGGGGATACTGTACCTATTGCTTACAAGTCACACTTGTACACTTCGGCTGAACTGCGTTTTTCCACTGTGGAGAAAGTGTTAACGGCTGTGCAGATGGCAATTCTTAAAGAACGTGCCCTGTCGCAGGGAAAGCGCATGTTGGTTGTTACCCCGTGTCCTGCATTGGAGGCGGTCACGAAAGCCAGTGTACCGAATTCTAAAGCTTTGCACCCTCGGTGGATTCAGTGGGCTACATCCTTGACATCTCAGGATGTCACGTTTATTTTTGACGCCGCTTTACGGTCACAGGAGTATTTACAGTATGAATTTGTTCATCCTGCTCCTTTAGCAATGCGGCCGTTGGAGGATTTCCACTGTATCATTTACACGGATGGTTCGGCGCAGGTTGCGCATGGCTCTAAACATGCCTACGTTTCCGCTTGCGCCATTGTGGTCGGTGCCATGGTGAACGATGAGTTCAAGTCCAGTGTCGTGCACACGCAGACACTTGGAGACTGCACCGCACAATTAGCAGAGCTCCGTGCTCTTATGCTCGCATTGGAGTACGCAGATCCTAGTGTGACAACTTTGATCGTAAGTGATTCTTACTACTGTGTCCAGTCTTACAATGAGAACTTGTTCTTTTGGATTCAGAATGATTTTCGTGATTCCAAAGGTAGTACAATAAAACATAAAATGATCTGGGTCCGAGTGGCGGAACTTAAAGAAAAGCTGCTGCTCGTGTTTGTGATTCATACTCTCGGCCACCAGCGCGTGGGAGTCCACGCTGTTGGCAATTCGCTTGCTGAAGAGGCAGCGAAGTCTGCGGTATCAAAATACTTAGTTGCAGCGGTCACGAGGTCCAAGAGCAAAATAGATGACGACATCTTGGCGGCTGTTGCTGCCACGGCGAAGGGAGGTAAATATCCTGCGGGGTTCCCTTCGAAATACACATACCACTTAAGTCCCGATAAGGTTCCTTATGTGAAAATTCCTGAAGTTGGAGAGCGTCTGATTCCCAACTCGGATCGCAGAGCTTCTCTGATTACAGCGGCTCATGAAGGTGTGGCGTCTGCGCATGCGGGCGTCTCAGCCACTGTATCACAGCTACAGCAGAGGTTCTGGTGGCGGGGACTGTACAAACAGACGCGCGATTATGTCCTTATGTGTGACATTTGTCAGCAGATTAAGCCTTCTACTGCTGCGCGTCCGCCTCAGACAAAGTTGTACATTTCTAATAAACCGCTTGGTTGTGTTTATTTGGATCACTGCGGTCCATTCTCTTCTGATACTGCGTATAAATACATCTTAGTAGCAGTTGACTCATGCACACGCTTTGTGTGGTTATGGCCGCATCGCAGCGCTGATTCACGGACTGTCATTAAGGATTTGCGTGTCTTTGTGGGAATCTTTGCTTGTGGTGCTTTCCATTCGGACCAGGGTCCGGCTTTCGCCTCTAAGGCGTATAAGGATGCTATGGTTTCGTTGGGAGTACAGGTGAAGTTTTCAAGCCCCTACAGGCCTGAGGGCAATTCTGTGGTAGAAAGAATGAACCGCGACTTAAAGCAATCTTTGACAGCCCGAGTTATAGGCACTGGTAGAAACTGGCTGACCCACCTCTATGGCGTGCAGCGTGCGCTTAATAATCTCCCTAGAAGGTCTCTGGGTGGGCGGACCCCATACGAAATGCTCTTTGGTATCAAGATGTACGTCCCTGACCTTGATGGTGCAGACTGCCAGGCCCAGGCCGCGGCCTTTGGCGTAGATGAACATTGCAATGTTTTACAGGATCTACAAAAGACCAGAGACAGTCTTGCAAAGGAACACTTGCCCTCCACGTCGGATGATGCGTTGCAGATCCCGGTAGTTGGCTGGCTACCCCAAGTTGGAGAACTGGTTCGAGAGAAGATCGATAACAAAAAGGAGTTTGGTCCCTCATATCGAGCGCCAGTTCGGGTCCTTGGAGTGAAGGGCACAAGAACAGTCATTTTACCACCACTTCCAGGTCGTAAAGAAAACAGATTTATTTCTATTGACAATGTCAAGACACACAGGGTGGCCGATTCTTCATAGCATGACACCGGCTGTATCCTGTCCTTCCATGGTGAGGCACTCTGTGCTGGCTATTACATCCGGTGCAGATCAGGAGGTGTCCCTCGAGATGCCTGCCATATCAAGTCCTTTATTAAATACTATTCCTGTTACTAACATTGATGAGGTGACCTATGCAGATCCTGCTGATTTATCCATGTCCGATTTACATGCACGTTTGGCTAACCAGTCCAGATTCTCTTTTGACTCTGTTTCGGAACTTTCAAAGAAACCATCAACTATTGCAAAATATGCCACGTTGTTTAAAAAACATTTTTTAATTCCGCCTTGGACATACGTTTGGCTGATACTATTTTCGTTTTATCTTTTTATGTCTATTGGTTTTGTGTTTTATTTTTTCCGCCTGATTGATGGCCATTATGTGAAAGAAAGAACAGGAATTCGGTACCTTAATGGAACATTGGCCCCTCACTCCTCCTCGCATTCAGCACACAGACTAAAGAGAGACTTACATTCAGTACAAATTACTGCTTGGCCTGTCCTTGATGGGATTGTGTGGGATGCGGTTAGGTTTCAGATACATGGCCCCACAGAAGTTATTAATGTTCCTAATGTGCTTAGAGTAAACATGGGAGATGTGATTAAGCAAAATATTCGTTCTGATGATTGGGATCTTCAGGCAGTTGAAGCATTGTTCACTGATTTGAAATATTATGCGGCCTTTGATGATGAGGATTTGTATTTAGATTCTGTCAATTATGGTGATTTATTTTGTTACCAACATTATGGAAATCATTTCTTGCACAAGACAAGTTCCAGGCGGGTTCCTGTGAATTACACTCAGTGGGAACATTGCCCTGCTCCTTTACAGGGGAGCTCAAGTACCTTTTTGGGAAAATACTCTTACTTTACAGATTTTAATCAATCAAATCCTGAGTCTTTTTACTTCAAGGTGAAACAGAAATCAATGCCAAAAGTTAGACTGACTGACACAAAATTGTTGTATTCAAAGTCCTTTCTAGAAAGGTTATCTGTGGATGGCTATGAGTTATGGAAGGATGTTATTAACCTTAAATCGGTTTGGGGTACCAAAGATTGGCAGGTACAAGGCACTGAGGCTTTGCATCGTGCATGTCTCATCCCAAATCACATGTTGTTTTTAAATTCGACTATTTCCCAAACAACATGTTTTGGATTGGCTACATCTAAAAAATTAAATACCCCTACTATCCCTGATTTGGAAGAATATTCAGGTTGGAGTAATTTCACTACATTGTCCATAAGTGAGACACAAGCACTTTTGCAGAATTCCTCCTTTAATATTTCCAGTTTTGATCCGGATGGGTGGCTTTTATGGCAAAGAAGCTCTGATTCTTGCCAAAGTCGTTTTTTGGGTTTGTCTGAGGGTTTTACACGCATCAGGCCAGATCCCAGGTTTGACCAAGATCACACTGTTACAACTTATTCAGTAGGCAAATTGTGTCAGAACTGGTTACAACATTCCACTTTAGCTGCAGTTAAACTGCATCTGTCCCAGTTGAATGAGAACATAGAGTTAAATGATTTTATAAAAGGCCCAACTATGGGTAGGTCTAAACGCTTTATTTATGCTATTTACAATGAAATTTGGAAATTTTCAAGAGTCGAAGCAGCTAAACGCCTGAGGGCTATTGATCAAGCCAATTTGGAAAAAGTGCTTGCAGTGGTCGATAATAGTATTAACACGCTTTCTTCCAGGATTTACACATTGGATAATATTGTTTCTTCTGTTGTTGATATTGTACATGATGAAGTGTCCACGTTATACCATGGTCAAAATCAATTACGTTCTGTAATGCAGTTTGCCTGGACTCTTCAGACAATTAAGGCTGGTCGAGTTCCCTGGACCTCATTGAACGTTTCATCACTTTTTGCCCCGTTTAATCTTACTGATAAACAGCGCATGCTTTCAATGCGTGATGCATCGTTTTCTATGTTACATATTGAGAAGCTAGAATCCTTACCTTTCTCTGTTGCTGAAACCACCACTGCCACGTGGCTTATTCATGGTTTAATTACATTACCATTTCCTTTATATAAATTTACTAACTGTATGCGGTATATTGCTATAGGACGATATGAGCCACTAGGCAATGCATTCCTACATGAGGCATGGTCATTACCATACACATACAGATGTCTGAAAGATGGAAAAGAAGTGAATCTTAATGGTGAGGAATGCACACAGTCACCTGACCATTCATTAATATGCAGACACATTCAGTTACACGGTTCTTGTAATCAGGACCGCCCAAATTTAGCATGTGTTTTAAAAGGCACGCCAGTTCCAGCAGTAGTTCCCACATTTACTTTATTAACAAATGGTAGTTATTTGCTTTTAAACAACGAATTATGTTGTGGTTTATTAATTGGTGTGGCTTATATAGTTACTGTATCAGAGTGTGTAGTGTGCTGCAAGAACGTGCTTTACCCACCCACGCATGGCTCTTCAGATGTCTCCATCTGGCCACGGATCCCAACCTTGGAAGCGAAATTCAATGGTTTAAGCAGAATAAGGGCTCTTTTGTCTCAAAAACAAGTGACCCTGAGTTCGGCCCGGGAAACTTATGTCCTTCACATAGCTAACACCCGCACAGAGGTGCAGGCGCTTTTAAACACTGATTTGCCATTTCATTTCTGCGAGCTGGTACACCAGATTTTGAATGCTTCTTCAACGACTGGGCTGGCACATTTTTTTAAACTAGTAAGCAGTGGCCTCGTGACTACGTTTGAAAAAGTTTTTGGTATCATTCCCACGTTTTTCCACACTATTTTTGGGAGTTTGTTTGGTGGAATACCTGTATTGCTGGCTGTGGCCGCAGGCTTTCTGTTGGTGTTTTTCTTCATAAAACATGGATGCCCATCCTGCGCAAGACGCCGTTCAACGCCTCCTGACCATGTGTCGTAATCGGATGCTCAATTACTATGGAACATTGCCGCTTGCAGCATTAAGCACGGCCTATAGATTGTCATTTCGGTTCACCGACTTCACGTGTGTCCAACCTGTGTTTCACTGCCTGAGCTGCGAGTTCGATTGGGCGATTGATTTATGCCTATGCTTGAGGACTGCTCCTGACGTCGATTTTGATCAGCTAATGCGTCCCGTTGTGGCTCACGAGCTGATCTGTTCTGGCGAGAGAGTTATGGCCTTGGCAGCGATAAATGGAGTTCTGGGCCAATGGGAGATCTCTGCAGCGGCGAATGCCTTCCTGACACACAGCGATCTGGTGAACCCACCGAGTTGTCCTCTGACGTTGCAGGAGGATCCGATGCTGGAGGAGCACGTATGTTCTTTCCCATTGCTAAATTGGATGGCTGAACTATTTTCGGATGATGGCAGTGATTTCATACTGGAGGCTGTTGCAACTTTCTTTGCATATACTTTCCAATCGTGAGATGCCTGGAAGGAATGCTTTGTTGTGAAATATAACTTTCCCCTCGCTGAATTGGAGGGGTGGACTATGTTCAGCTGATGGAGAGTTCACTCACGTGATGTCGCTGGAGATAACGTCTAGGTGGCACATGACTTTGGATATCGGATAAGTGCCTGGGTTTTTTCTCTTACAAACATTTGAAAGGATGCGACCTGGTCATACATTTTATAATTTTTTGGACCTAGCAGGAGACTTTTGGTTCAAGACTTTTGTTATTTTTTAGATTTGAGGCCACTGTAGGCATTCATACATATTCATTCATACATATTTTTGGCTTATTTTAGCTCAAAATTATTGAATTTTGCTTTCAAATTTTGTATCTGATTTAGTATTGCCTTTTCCCTTATGATTGGCGGTGCTCGGACCAATGGGGGGGTGTCATATGGATACTTCATTACATATATTGCGTTAAGTTAGCATGAGTGTATTACATGTTTAAACAACCGTTTTGCCTTCGGCTTCAGTTTTGCACACGACACGTACTTGTTGTTGTAGCTTTCACCCTAGAAGCGGTGAGGTGTTTTATTTTAGAATAATATGTTATTCCTATGCTATCAGCTTTGCCTTGTACACTTGGTACAACTGTCTGCACACTGAGAGCTGCACACTCTAAGATTAACCTAACACAAGGTTGCTGGGAAGTCTGATCCTCGCACCATTAGACATTAGACATAACACAAATAATGTTGATGCCAACATTTTGGGCTCTACGCGGGTTTAAGATAGAGTTACACTGAATGAAAAAACACACTTGGTGATGCGCATGAAGAGAGCTGGTAGCGGTTGATGTGAACTGCTCCCACTGACATTGAGAGGTATGGGGTCGCCCTGCTAAAGCCCGAATGAGACCTTCTTAGATATAATATAATATGCTAGATAGGGTGCGCGAAATATAGGTGATATAGATTTCTATAGAAATTGCATTATAACATGCTAGCACCTTTTGCTTACTATGGATTAGTGACTATGCTGCTAACTCTGATTTTTATAATCTGCATTTTGGTATTATATAAGATACTGCGTTTGAGAACTTTGCATTGAATAATAAATATTTCAAACTTGCACTTGTGTTCTTTGACTCTCAGTTTTGGTTTGAAATGATTATATAACGAAAGAGTGTTCATGTGTTCCACGACTCCTGAGGTATTCTAAAGATCATGTTCTGGTTTGTCTAATACATGTATCATTCCATAATGATCCATGAGACACTGTAGCTAGCTAGGTAACGAGATTTCTGACACTGAGATGAGTTTTTGGATCATCCTAACTCACTAAGGTTCTAGATCTCTATGCACAGTTCTGTGGGAGAACGGAAACCCTGCTACACTCTGTGGCAACTGAAACAGCGGTTCCAAAAGTGGTACCCAGAGGTTGATGAAGTCTTTACAGTTCCTGAAACTTCAGAACAGGAGTCCAGCTCGATTTCAGGCCCTTAGAGAGACTCAGCACAAGTAAAGAAAGTTTAGGTCAGTCCTTTCACTGCCCACGCAGAAGCAGCAACTGCAGGCAACCCAACAAAGCAACAACACAGCAAAGGGGCAGTGCTTCTCTTGGCAGCTCTTCTTCTTGGTAGGTTCCTTGATTCCAGCAAGTTCTAAAGTTTAAGGGTTGGAGCCCTACTTTTTTATAGCCCAAAATCCTTTGTCCTCTCACGGAGAGAGTGTCTGTGCCCAGCAGAACCAGTTCTGTCCTCTCAGGTGCAGCTTCCTGGCAGGAGGTGGAGACAGCATTGTCAGAGGCAGACCAGGCCCATTCAGGTGAAAGGAAATCTCCTCTAAATGCAGCCCTGGTCTATTCAGCCCTTCCCTGACCTATCTAGACTCTCTGGAGCCTCTGCTCCTCTCCAGCCCCTGTCATCCAAAACCCAGACAGTCACCCCGCAAACCCAGCAGAGGACTACTGGATAGCTGAGCAAGAAAATACCTACTTTCTAAAAGTGGTATTTTCAAACACAGAATGTAAAATCCCCTTCATTAAAAGATGCATCTTTAGATTCTGAGTTCAGGCATACTAAACAGTATTTCTCTACCTTGTTCCCAGGTCCAGTTATGTTTATAAGATGTTATAAATTTACTCCCCATTCAGTCCTATGGGAACAGGTAGCCTTGCAATAGTGAAAAACAAAATTGCAGTAATTCACTATCGGGACATGCCACACACACCAGGACATGTCCTACCTTTGACATGCACTGCACCCTGCCCACAGGGGCACCTTGGGCCTACCTTAGGGGTGACTGAAGTGTAAGAAAAGGGAAGGTTAGGGCCTAGCAAGTGTATACAATTGCCTAGTCAACGTTGCAGTCCCAGACAGCAGCAAAGTAAATGAGGGGTCCAATTCAGCCAAAGGGATTGGACGCCAATAGTAAACAGAGTTTACAGAGTCCCAGACTGAACACAGGCTCTGCAATAGCAGGCCAGAGGTACATTTACAGGCTGCTTGTGTGGGTGGCACAATCCAGTGCTGCAACCCACTAGCAGCATTTGATTTACAGGCCCTGGCACACTCTGTGCACTTTACTAGGATTGACAAGTAAATCAAATATGCCAATCATGAAAACACCAATCCATAACACAATTTACCACAGGAGCACTTGCACTTTAACACTGATCAGCAGAGAGAAGGTGTGCAGAGACACTAAACCAGCAAAAACAGAGTCAACATTGGTGGGTCAGAAAGCAAAAAGTCAGGGGAAACACGCCAAAAGATGCCAAGTCTAATACAAAGCCTTTCGTTAGGAGGTTCACACGCTACGTGACAGGAGCAGCGTTTAATTAAGAAGTGTTCACCATATTAGAGGTAAAGAAAAGACTAAACTGGCTTGAAAATCGGATGACATGAACACTTACAGAAAAAGAAAATGGGATGCATAAATTAAACGATCCAACGTGGCAACAATACTACAGTCCAATCAAGTTGTCACTGCAAATGATCATGATGATAATGTATACAGAACTATGGAACTGTCTGGGAATTTTAAAAAATGTGCAATGCGATAGGTCCTGCATTTAAATGTGAAACCTATGGCATTGGAAAGAAGTTTCCTAGCTGCTTCAAAAGAGAAAGCACGAATGGCACACTAAATGTAAGCAAAGCATGTCATGCCTGCAGTAAAGAAACTCAATAAAGAAAATAGTGCTTACAGACTGAAGAACAAGTACCAAGTAACAACCAAAGTAAAAGGGCCAGTCGCCATGGGAGGTTACACATGAAGACAAGGAGGGAATAAAAAGCCTCTTTAGGAATCAGAAAGCAAGCATTTACGAAGGAAAATGACACAACCCAACGCCAAATAAGGGCAGAGAGTGGGTGGATCTTCTATTCCATACTCTATTTCAACAAGTCTCCCAGAGCAGCGCATGCGTGCTGACTCTAGGCTCGACCTAAAAAAATAAGTTTTGCAACTTCTATGCTTGCTGCATTAGGCCGCATACAAAAGTTTCAAAGTGCCATTTCAGATTGTTTTATGTGCAGGAAGGGACACCTTCCTGCCCATAAACAATAATTCCCCTCAACTCAGGAACACTTGCACTATACTATACAAGGGTTCCTCCATTCCGCTGGAGCTAAATTAGCTCCAGCGCAGGGGGAAACGCAAGGCAGCACTGTATTCTTGTAAATAAGGTGCAGCCCTGTGTTTCAGACATGGTGTTGCTCGGCGTTAAGCCAAGGAGGCTAACGCAATGCTCCGGCACTTCCTTGTAAATATGCCCTTTAGTTGCGGAGGGCATCCTCTCGACCAGGGGTCTTCAAACTGTGGGGCGCGACCCCCAGGGGGGTCATGGAGTGATAGAAAGGGGGTCGCACATTCTCGGTCACACTGAAGAATTTTGCAGAAAATAAAAAGTCAAGTGTCTCAAGGCTTCTGTGCTCGTGTTCCGTGAAGCACCCAGTGTATTCAGTGTTGCTGTATACTACTGTACTCTGGCCTTTGAATTAAGCAGCTTTTTTTTTTTTTAGCATTTTGGTAGTTGAGAGAGGTGTCTTTTCAGAGGACGTGTTAGAAATGACTGGAAACAAAAGTTTGCTATTTTGGTATTTTTGACCATCACACCAATAAGACGTTTTTGTGTTGTGGATTTCTTGTCATGGTAGGTAAACCTGGTGTTCATGGGAGTGGGGGAGAGGGCCCTCTACGTTTTCTGCCAACTGTTGCTAACAGTGACAGTGCTGAATGAATTGTCATCTGGTACTTAGATAACATTTCCATAACCCAAATGGGACGTTTCATTAAATTGGGAATGACGTAATGCTGGAGTCGTGTAGATTGCACACAAACTTGCAGGGTGTGCCTAATTCCGCAGTTTTCCAATTTTTGTGACTCAACAGATATTGTGTTTCCTTTCTGCTGAAGTGCAGTTTCTTTTATGCTCGAAAGTTCGCCCCTACCAAATGCAGGTAGTGTCTTCCTTTCTGCATCAATACAGGGGTCAAATATGTGAAAATAGCGTAGGTGAAAGCGGGGCTCCAGTCAAGGACTATAGAAATCGGGCCGAAAGTCCAGCAGAAGTCCGAGGCAACAGGCAGTGAGTGGCCACATGGAAAGCTCAGACATGAGTCCCTTTCTCACTGCACCATCAGGATTCAAGCAAGCCGGGCCGAAGACGGCTGAAATGCCAGAAACCGGTCCCCGGTAGCTTGTCTCCTTTCTGGTGAAGAATTGGCTTGGTAGTTTAGTCTGCCCTGTTCCCATGATGCACTGGGCCAGGGACAGACTGATTTGCATATAGCCAGGTTCTGAGCTGGGATGGTGCAGTGAGATAAATAACGGTGATGGATCAAGCCCTGATCTTTGGACTGGGTAAGAGTGGTCTGCTTAATTCAGACACTCTGTTCATCACCACCCCCTTTTCTGAATCACATGGAAAGCAGGCTCTTGAAACCAGTGTCAGGCAGTGCTGACTGCCTTCAGTTCTGTTCCTGTGCAGTAAGTACCACACTCCTCTCTGCCTCCACAGGTACTTTACTGCTTTTACTTGCTCCGGGAGTTTAAATGCTGAAAGTGTGCCTCCGTGTTTGTCAGCAGCGAAGGTCGTTTTTGTACAGCAAGGACTTTGCCTGACCCTGTGAATGCTTGTCAGAGCTCCGTGGGATCTCTTAAAAGTCCTTGCGTATATTGGCTTTCAGTGTAGTGTTGACAAATCTCAAATAGCCCTGTTTGATTGCTATTACCCTTAACTTCGTCCTTTTCGTAGGAAGGATTTTTTACGTCATATTGATGCAACATGCAATTTACTGACAACACTGTGCAAAGATACAGTCCTGCCAAGTGTCATGCACCCGGCGTGACGCTAACGCATTTCAGTGTGGTGTTCCGCATCACCGCACTGAAATGCATTGTCACGCATTTGTCTCTGACTCTGCTAACTCGCGGCGGCGCTGAAACTGGCTAAATTAAAGCCAGGGTGCTTGTTGCGCGCGCTGCTGGCTGCCGGTGGTGAAGCCTCTGACCTGTGTGCACCAGAGGGGGGGGGGGGCGTCTGCTCTGTAGTGCTGAGTGACAGCTCTCTCTCCCCGCAGACTCCAGGAGACAGTAATCTACATCGGATGCTGCTCTGAGAGCCCGTGCGTGCCCAAATGCTTCATACATGGTTGCTACTACAATGTTGCAAAACTGCAGGCGGTGCTGGCTGATTCCCGCCGCGGCGCTGATGACATCATGTGACACCAAGACGCACCCCTGCCCAATTAAAATTATTGGGACCCCAGGGCCTGCCCTCTCAGACACAAGTCGTGTGTTAACTGGCTGCCGCCGTTGCGGCGCGATTACCTCGGTTATATGACGTTACCACGAATTCCGTTGCAACGCATGCCTTTTCCACGCATGCGTTACCACGGAATTCGTTTTCCCCTCATCATCTTTACCATGTCGCTCTTACGTCGTAAAGAGGAAGCGGAAGTTTAATCCGCTTCCTCTCTTACGACGCTGTTTTCTTCGGCACGTCGGGATCGTTTTTTTATGGGGGGGAGACCCCCCCCAACCCCCCTTTTTATTCCTACATTTTTTTTTTTTTGTTCGTGGTAGAGACGATCGTTGAAGGCATACGCGTTGGAAAGACGTTTACGTGGTAAGTGCCTCTTTGTAAACGTTACGCGTAGTACTGCCTTCGTTGTTAATGATGTTTCCCGATTACCTCACGTCCTGGCCAAGAACACTGTTGAGGTGCCGTAAACAGGGCTCTGACGTGACGGCCGCCGCCTCTCCCAAAGGTGTGTGATTTCAGGCATTGGGGAGTCTCTGTTCTACTACCAAGTTGTCGGAGTTAATTAGGCTACAGTCAGTGGGGGGTGAGCGTCAAATGCTGCGGGGGCAGGAAAGGAGATTAGATTGAGAGCCGAGTACCCAGTGTCATCCGTCGCCTGGGCCTGTGGTTGGAACGAGGTAGATTGCATCCCACCCTGGCCATGCAACTGACCGTAGCCCACTGGATCGTGGCACCTGAATTATCAGTAAGTTCTCTGCTTTCGGAGTGAGAGGCAGTATTTGTTTTCAATAGTTAACACTTGCCATGCTGTTATTTAATTCCTGTAAAGTTTAGCGGTGGTGGTAGTTAACGAGAGCCGCATAGGGTGCTTATGCATTTTTTTTTCAACGCGTGGCTCAAAGCCAGATTTACGCTTTTAGAACATTTCCAATGATATTAGGACTTGGAGGCTCTCTTTAGTGGAAGGTCACTCTCTTCCGGCCTTTGATGCGATAAGTGTTGTTGATCCACACCAATGGTAACTCTGGCTCCTGAGAATATAAAGGCTGTGTGAAGGGCTAGTTCTCAGCCTAGAGCTTCTTTCAGGTACCACAGTGGGTGGTCGAGAGCCTTCTCTGTGGCAGCACTAAAGCGCGATTTCTCATTTTAAACAGGAGTGGTGGGTGTTTCCCTTGTCGTCTTGGTATCTTCTAAACAATAAATATACATCTCACTGGGGTCTTAAAAGTTTGAATCGAAAGAAAACAAACCTCATTGCGCTTAAAATAGACACTTTAATAAAAGAATGTTTTTTTCCATGTTTGCTGTGCATCTAGTGTGGTATGTAGGTGTTGCGTGTGTAGAGATCCGTGCAAATCATTAGAAAGAGAGGGCGGCTGCAAACCAGACCACGGCTGCAGAGCGCATCTATTGATTTAATTAACTGCTTAACGAGCCCGGTCGTAAAAGCGTGAAACTACCACAGGGGCAAGATGTTCGAAGAAATACTTTCTTTCAGCAGATGCTGGATGTATGTTTGGTAACCCGGTGTTGGATTTGAGTGTGACGGCGGCAACGATAGAGCAGCTGAAATACTGACTACCGATATATTTATGGCTAATGTGTAGGCAGTGATTTACCAGGTTCGAGCTTGTTTATATGTTGCTCAACGGAGGGAGCATCTTATATTAAGTTTTGTGTCTGGTGCAAAAATAAAAGATTTTCCAGTCACGCTTGCAGCTTCATAATTTTGAGTTTAAAATTGAATTGAAAAGTACAGTTCTTGCATTTAGCTTGTCACATCCTACAGTCAATTAAAGGTAGAAGCTGTTGCTTATAACGTTGAGTTCGGAAAACCTTACCAATACCTTTAAAGTTAATCACAGGCTACATCTGTGTGTTGGGGGAGCCGCTTGGCATGTCTGTTATTTCTGATATTTGTTTACCTGGTCTTCATCACTTGATGTCACTCATAGTCGTTGAAATGTCACTCATAATTACAATGAAATTTAGAAAAAGTCACACATGGCAATCTGAAACCTTGGCAGCTATGAAGATACTCGCAGAAATATAAACCCAGAGCTTTGTCTATGGTGTTAAATATTAGAGAAGTGGATATCCACACAATGGCTGATCTGTGTAATATTTGAGTCTGGAACTTGGAATCTAAATCACAGCTTTCTTGCTTGATCAGATTGTGTGATTTTGGGCAAATCACTTTACGGGGCTGCCATCACATTTGAGAGCACTTTTAAGTCATTCAGCTGCGGGCGAGTACTAACCAGATCGATTAGACAATAATTTTACTACCGTATACTAAAATTATTCTGCTAATTTAGTCATGTAGGCTCCCAAATTGACGTTGCCCCTTGTTAAACTTATGACGTCATCACGAAGGCATGATGGGCTACATGAATTTTCATGTTTAAAAATGATTACAGTCAAAAATAGTCTTTATTTGATATTTCATCATGAAAGACCTGCTACACAAATCAGCCATAAAAACAGTCACAATCCCTACAAATATGAACATTAAAACGGGATTCAATATCCTTGTTGTGCAAAATCGCAATTAAGTGTACCATGATAAAACAATAAATTAATGAGCAATAAAAGCTTGATAAAATAGTATTAAATCACATATACAAGACTAGACTTATAATAAAAAAACAGTATTAAAATTATCATTTATAATACAGTGTAGCATTCTCCGGTAACCACAGACCAGTACCCATTCAAATAGGTTGGGAAGTCATCAATTGGGAGTTAATCAACCTGGACCGCAAGATCCAAGCCCAACTCATAAATTTAGCAACCCCAGTTACCACCAATGACGAGGTGTCAGACTTCAAAATTCTACTGGCTGTTCTCGCCGATCGTGTACCCAGAGACCTGCAAACTGGGCGTAGCCACTTATGTCTTGGGCATGGTACACAGGGCAGACAAAAAAAAGTGTTGTACTGTTTCTGCCTGCTCTTTGCAATATGGGCAGTAACCATTGCCACTATTGATCCAAGACTTCGTTAGATCATGAAGTGGGAGCACACCGACCCTAAGCTGGTGGAACAGCTTGCGATCCAGTGGCCTAGTGATAATGTTCCAGTATTCTTCGAGGTAGCTGACATCCTTCATAGTCACAAATGTTGCCGTCAGCGAGCCACCTGTCAATGAGGCATGTCTTTTAGAGGTGATCCATCCCCAATATAAGTCTCAACAGCTTTTTCGGAGGGAAATTAGCTGTATTCGGGTTGGACCAAAGCTCCTCCATCCCCATGTCAATCAATGTTGCTCTGAGGTCTGAAAGCCATGCAATCCTAGAGGAACCCCGAAGATTTCTAACTTCTAGGAAGGCCTTGGCGTAAAGGGATAATTCTGGCGTTGTCCATAGGCGACGCCAGAACGCCAGTGGTCTGAAACGTGCTATATCCTCTACTGGCTGGCACCCTAGGTCGTATAAAAGGGGAATGCGAGGTGATGACTGCGGGAGACCCGCAGCTGCCCTGAGGAATTCATTTTGGGCCACTTTAAGAGGATCCAGGTTACTAAAGCCCCAGAGCTCTGCCCCATCCAACACCGCTGGCAAGATCTTGGAACCATAAATCTTCATAAGGGGGTTGTTAGACGGGGACCCGGAGGGTCGGCCGAGGACAGGGGGAGAGGCCTCCGGTGAGGGCCGTCTCCTGGGATCGTACAGACGAGTAACTTCCCCCCCACAGATGGACACCACACAAGGATGAGGTCAACACTCTTTATATACGATTCTTGAAGCAAGGTTATCAGCGATACAGTGAGGTCAGGACACGAGGGTCCTCTTAATACTAGTCTCTGAAGGGGAAAGGGTAGCGGGACAGTCTTGGTACCGGTCTGGTACGGGGTGGCAAGATGGGTAGCTCACAATCCTCGAGCTCGGAGTTCTGGAAGGTCGGGCCGCGGCAGCGCCAGCAGGCTAGGATGATAAGTCTCACTTGAGAAGGGCCGCGGCAGCGCCAGCAGGCAAAGGCGATGGTTCACACAAGGATGGGCCGCGGCAGCGCCAGCAGGTCCCGATGAAGATGTAGGTTGCAGAGGGCCGCGGCAGCGCCAGCAGGCAGGAACGATGGTTCACGAGGATGGGCCGCGGCAGCGCCAGCAGGTCCCGACGAAGGTGTAGGTTGCAGAGGGCCGCGGCAGCGCCAGCAGGCAGGAACGATGGTTCACGAGGATGGGCCGCGGCAGCGCCAGCAGGTCCCGACGAAGGTGTAGGTTGCAGAGGGCCACGGCAGCGCCAGCAGGCAGGAACGATGATTCACAAGGCAGGGCTGCGGCAGCGCCAGCAGTCCGTCAAGGATGAGTTCTTCAAGGTGTCTCTCGACTCCAGGATACAACTGCCTTACTGCTCTGGAGCTGCCCCAGTTATAGGTCTGGTCTCCTTTGATGTCCGGACCCTCGCACTTGGAGGTCGGGAGGTCCGGGATGAGGGAGTCCAGACACCCAGCAGGGGGGTGGAGCCAGCGCCCGGGGAGGCTGGGGGCGATCGGCACCTGGCGGGGGAGAGCCATCGACACTTCTCTCTCCCATTGACCTGCCAAGTGGTCCTTTCACCTCCTGGGTGGATGGTGGTGCCTCGATGTCGGGGCCTGGCCAGGCCCAGGGTTGGGGTCGAGCTGAGGCCACGCGGCCTCGTGCTGCAGTGTCCAAGATGGCGGCTGGGCCGGGGCAATGCTGCTGATGACGGCCCGGGCCGGCTGATGTCGGGGTGTTCGGGAGCAGGCGTCCCGTTGGGGACGGGTTGCGGGTTGCTTCTGTGGGTTGCCGGGGTGGTTCTTCTGGTGACACCGGGAGAGCCGGTGTTCGGGCCTTATTATGCGGGGAGGGAGCGGCCCCTTCACGAGGCCTGTCCAACATGCGTCCCCCCCAGCTGAAGGCAGGGAGAGGCACCCATCTTCTTGGGTACTCTCCTCGCCGAGGCGGAAAAAGCGTGACAGGCCGTCCGCGTTGGCGTGGTCCTGGCCAGGGCGATGCTCCACAGAGAAGTCCATCCCCTGCAAGGAGATGGACCATCGCAACAGTTTTGGGTTCTCCCCCCGCATCTGCATCAGCCATTGCAGGGGTCGGTGGTCTGTCTGTACCCTGAAGTGGGTACTGAAGAGGTAGGGCCGGAGTTTCTTGAGGGCCCATACCACTGCGAAGGCCTCCCGCTCGATGGTGCTCCAGCGCTGCTCTCGGGCCAGCAGGCGTCGGCTGATGAAGGCCACTGGTTGATCGACTCCCTCGGCGTTTAGTTGAGAGAGTACTGCCCCAACGCCATGATCTGAGGCGTCCGTCTGGACGATGAATTCCCGGCTGTAGTCGGGGGCCTGGAGCACGGGGGCGGTGCACATGGCGGCCTTCAACTTCTCGAAGGCCGCTTCACAGTCCGGAGTCCAGTTGACGGTTTTGGGGTTTTTCTTGGATGTGAGTTCTGTGAGGGGCCCCACAATGCTGCCATAGTCCTTTAAAAACCGCCGGTAGTATCCGGTGAGCCCTAGGAAGGCTCGGACCTCGGTTTGGGTGACAGGAGGTTGCCAGGACTGGATGGCAGCGATCTTGAGCTGAAGGGGGGCCACCAGACCGCTCCCCACTTGGTGTCCGAGATAGGTCACGGACCCCTGGCCAATCTGACATTTGCTGGCTTTGATGGTGAGACCTGCCTGCTGGAGGGCGTGCAGGACTTCTCGGAGGTGGTGAAGGTGGTCCGCCCAGTGACGACTGTATACAGCGATATCGTCCAGGTAGGCGGCACTGAATTCTTCGAGGCCCGCCAATACCTGGTTCACGAGTCGTTGGAAGGTAGCTGGAGCGTTTTTCATGCCGAATGGCATCACTTTGAAGTGGTAGTGGCCATCCGGGGTAGAGAAGGCGGATCGTTCTTGGGCCCTGGGGGTGAGGCCGATCTGCCAGTAGCCTGCTGTTAGATCGAAGATGCTCAGATAGCGGGCAGCCCCCATGCGGTCAACCAGCTCATCCGCCCGGGGGATGGGGTGAGCGTCGGTTTGGGTAACAGCGTTCAGGCCCCGATAGTCTACACAGAACCCGAGCTCGGGGGCGACGGCCGGGGCGGCAGCCTTGGGGACCAGTACGACTGGGCTGGCACAGGGGCTGTCGGATGGCTCGATCACTCCTAGGGCCAGCATTTTAGAGACTTCGTCCTGGATGCAGGTGCGCACCCGATCTGGCACTCGGTACGCCCTGTGTCGAATAGGTGGACTATCCCCAGTGTCCACGTCGTGAAGGCACCAGGGGGTGACCCCTGGGGTGAGGGAGAACAGGTTCGCAAATTGTAGCAGGAGAGCCCGACAGTCTTGGCGTTGTTCCGGGGACAAGGCCTCGGAGAGTCTGACCCCTTCCACTGAGCCATCTTTTTCACGGGTCCTCAGTAGGTCAGGGAGGGGCTCGGAGTCTTCTTCCATCCCACTATCTGTTGCCATCAGTAGGCTGAGCTCCGAGCGTACGAAGTGGGGTTTGAGTCTGTTGGCGTGGAGGACTCGGAGGGGGTTCCGGGGGGACTCCATGTCTATTAGGTAGGTGACAGGGCCCTTGCGCTCTATCACCTTGAAGGGTCCTGTCCATTTGTCCTGCAGGGCACAAGGTTCGACTGGAGACATCACCCATACTTGCTGGCCTGGTTCAAACTCGATGGAGGAGGCATGTTGATCGTACCATTTCTTCATGTCCTCCTGACTGGCCTCAAGGTTGGCTTTGGCGAGTTCCCTGAATCGCCGGGTCTGGTTGCGGAGGGTCAGGAGATACTTATATACGTCCGGAGGGGTCTTCTGGGGGGCCATCTCCCATCCTTCCTTGACCAGGCTGAGGGGGCCCCGGACGGGGTGTCCGTACAGGAGCTTGAAGGGGCTGAAGCTGAGGGATTTCTGGGGAACTTCTCGATAGGCGAAGAGGAGGCACGGGAGTAGCACGTCCCATTGGCGACGTAGGGGTTCTTCCAGGCCCGTGATCATTCCCTTGAGAGTGCGGTTAAACCGCTCGACCAGTCCGTTTCCTTGCGGGTGATAGGGGGTCGTGAACCGGTAGGTGACCCCGCACTGCTGCCAGAGAGACCTCATGTACTTTGAGATAAAGTTTGTGCCCCTGTCGCTGACGACCTCCCGGGGGAAGCCCACTCGAGAGAAGATCCCCATTAGTGCTCGGCCTACCACGGGTGCTGTCACGGTCCGAAGAGGAATGGCCTCGGGATAGCGGGTGGCGTGGTCCACCAGGACTAGGATGAACCGGTGCCCCTGGGCCGTTCGGGGGTCTAGGGGCCCCACAATGTCTATTCCCACCCGTTCGAACGGGGTGGTGACGAAGGGAAATGGTTGCAAGGGTGCTTTGATCTTTCGGCCGCTCTTCCCGCTGGCCTGGCAGGTGGGGCAGGCCCGGCAGTGGTTGGAGACATCATTTCGCATTTTGGGCCAGTAAAAGTGTGTTACCAGGCGGTTGTATGTTTTGTCTTGTCCCAAGTGTCCAGCAAGGGGGACATTGTGCGCTAAGTTCAAAAGGAAGTCTCTGTAGCGGAGGGGCACCACCAGCACCCGACTCGCCCCCAGCTCAGCAATTCTTTGCTCGCTGTAGAGCAGGTCATTGTCCCAATAAATCCAGTGGGCCCCTGCGGTGTCTCCTGCTCTCTGGGCGAGGGCTTGCTGCCGGAGTCCCTCGAGGGAGGGACAGGTCTTCTGTTCTTGTCGGAATTGTTCCTGGGTGGGACCACCCTCTTGACGCCACTGGGCCAGTTCGGGAAGGTCCTGGAGTTGAACGGGCCCTTCTTCGTTTTGTTCTGGGGGATTGGCAATTAGGGAGTCTCCCTCCGGGACGATCGGGGGAGGAGGTTCTGGCCATTCGGGTTCTTCGGGACTGGGGATGGCGCGGGCGGCCATGGACCGGATCGTTATGCAGGCCCATTCAGGGAGTCCCAACATCCCCAGGTGCTCTCTTCTTTCGACGGCTGCCCAGGGGGAACTTTCGAGGTAGTTTCCCAGGAGGCAGTCCACTGGGGCATCATCGCGGACAGTCACCTTCAGCATTCCGGACACTCCTCCCCGCTCGAAGGGGACGCAGGCCATCCGACACAGGCTTTCTGAGTGGTCGGCTGACCGGACGGGGCAAAGGACGTTCGGCAAGATCTGCTCCGGGGTTACCAGGTGACAGCGGACTGCCGTCACACTGGCCCCGGTGTCGCGTAGGGCTTCAGCCCGGCGCCCATTTATGTATACCCACTGGCTGTATTTCCTCGTATTGGCGGGTAGGGGAGCCCGCGGAATCATGTCTCTTTCCCCTAGGCAGACCAGGGACATGGCGGCTGGTTCCCACTCGGGCTGTTCCTGTTCGTATTCTTCATACTCCTCTGGGGCTTGCTCTTCTCCCAGGGCGGCGGCAGCGACCTGGCGGGGTATAGGATTCTGGTTCTTCGGGCAATTAGGGTCGTTGGCATAGTGGCCGGTCCGCTGGCACCGGTGGCAAGTAACGTTGGCTCGGAACCCCGGACGCATCGGGGGGTTTCCCCTGCCGGCCGGGGGCGGGGTGTTGCTGGCGGGAGCCGCCGGGACGGCGTCTCTGCCCCGACCCTGGCCTCCTCCTCCTCGGGGGCGATGGGGACCTTGGTTGGTTCTGTTTGGCTCGCTGGGCCCCTTTCGGGCAACTCGAGTGCTTTCCCATCGGTCAGCTTCGGCGGCGAGTTGCCGAGGTTCAGTCAGTTTACTGTCGAGGAGGTGCTGCCTGAGCTCGACGAAGCAATTGTTGGAGTGGTGCTCCCACACAATGAGGTTAAAGAGTTGTTCGTAGGTGGTTACCTGGCTGCCCTTGATCCACCCCTCGAATGCTCTGCTGAAAAAGTTCACGTACTCCACCCAAGTTGTACCCGGGATCCGTTTGCAGTCGCGGAACCGCTGGCGGTACATCTCGGGCGTGAGTCCGTATCGAGTGAGGAGGGCGGCCTTCATGTGGTCATAGGACGTCATCTGATGGTCCGGGAGTTGCAGCAGGGCATCGCGCCCTTCGTTGACGAACCTCCCCCATAACCCGGCTCCCCAGTCACTTCGAGAAATCCGGTGGGAGGTCATGGCTATCTCGTAGGCTTTGAACCATTGCTGGATATCCTCGTTCCGATAATATTCTCTGACGACATCCTTGGGGATGTGGACTTTAGGGTCTGTAGTGCCAGGAGTGTTCGGGCGCTCGGGCACCCCGAGATCTTTATTCTGTTTCCGAAGCTCTATTTCTGCTAGATTGCGCTCATGTTCGTAGGCTAGTTTTTTCTCTTCTAACTCCCTCTGTTTTTGCTTCTCTTCCCGCTCCTCTCGGAGCCGCAAGTGTTCCAATGTTATCTTTTGTTCCGCCAATTTCAGTTCTCCGTCCAACCGAAGTCGCGCCAGCTCTAATTCATGGAGTCTGCTTTTTTCTCGTTCTCGGATCTCCTCCGGGGAGAGACCCGATCTCCTTCCTTCTGTCGTAGTGGTGCTCGTTTCTGGCGCCTCGAGGTTTTGGTTTTGGGGTACGGTCGTACCCGTCTCCGCCCAAGATTCTAGGGCCTTTTTGAAGTCTTCTTTCGTGCTCAGTTCTGTGGTAGCAATGCCTAGTTCTATGCAAAATTGTTTTAGCTCTCTGTGGTTGTACTCTTCTAGTTTTTCCATCTGGAATTTTTCTGTGGTTCCGCTCTCTTTTGTTGTCATTGTGGTTGAGTCGTGGGGTGAGTTACTCTCTGTACGATTACGCGTTGGTTCGGATCGCGCCGCTGGCCACCAATGTTAGATGGGGACCCGGAGGGTCGGCCGAGGACAGGGGGAGAGGCCTCCGGTGAGGGCCGTCTCCTGCGATCGTACAGACGAGTAACTTCCCCCCCACAGATGGACACCACACAAGGATGAGGTCAACACTCTTTATATACGATTCTTGAAGCAAGGTTATCAGCGATACAGTGAGGTCAAGACACGAGGGTCCTCTTAATTCTAGTCTCTGAAGGGGAAAGGGTAGCGGGACAGTCTTGGTACCGGTCTGGTACGGGGTGGGAAGATGGGTAGCTCACAATCCTCGAGCTCGGAGTTCTGGAAGGTCGGGCCGCGGCAGCGCCAGCAGGCTAGGATGATAAGTCTCACTTGAGAAGGGCCGCGGCAGCGCCAGCAGGCAAAGGCGATGGTTCACACAAGGATGGGCCGCGGCAGCGCCAGCAGGTCCCGACGAAGATGTAGGTTGCAGAGGACCGCGGCAGCGCCAGCAGGCAGGAACGATGGTTCACGAGGATGGGCCGCGGCAGCGCCAGCAGGTCCCGACGAAGGTGTAGGTTGCAGAGGGCCGCGGCAGCGCCAGCAGGCAGGAGCGATGGTTCACAAGGATGGGCCGCGGCAGCGCCAGCAGGTCCCGACGAAGGTGTAGGCTGCAGAGGGCCGCGGCAGCGCCAGCAGGCAGGAACGATGATTCACAAGGCAGGGCTGCGGCAGCGCCAGCAGTCCGTCAAGGATGAGTTCTTCAAGGTGTCTCTCGACTCCAGGATACAACTGCCTTCCTGCTCTGGAGCTGCCCCAGTTATAGGTCTGGTCTCCTTTGATGTCCGGACCCTCGCACTTGGAGGTCGGGAGGTCCGAGATGAGGGAGTCCAGACACCCAGCAGGGGGGTGGAGCCAGCGCCCGGGGAGGCTGGGGGCGATCGGCACCTGGCGGGGGAGAGCCATCGACACTCCTCTCTCCCATTGACCTGCCAAGTGGTCCGTTCACCTCCTGGGTGGATGGTGGTGCCTCGATGTCGGGGCCTGGCCAGGCCCAGGGTTGGGGTCGAGCTGAGGCCACGCGGCCTCGTGGTGCAGTGTCCAAGATGGCGGCTGGGCCGGGGCAATGCTGCTGATGACGGCCCGGGCCGGCCGATGTCGGGGTGTTCGGGAGCAGGCGTCCCGTTGGGGACGGGTTGCGGGTTGCTTCTGTGGGTTGCCGGGGTGGTTCTTCTGGTGACACCGGGAGAGCCGGTGTTCGGGCCTTATTATGCGGGGAGGGAGCGGCCCCTTCACGAGGCCTGTCCAACAGGGGTCATGGGTTTTGTAAGGGAGCTTCTATGTTCTTTAAGAAGAGCTCCTCCTAGCTGAGCATGCTTTAATGTTAATAGGTCTATCTGGGGTTTCCAGCTTAAATTTTCACTGAAGGTGACACCAAGATAGGTAAAGACTGATGTCTGCTCAAGGGTAGCGCCTCCCATTGTAACCCTAGCTTTGGTTGGGCTCCTTCCCCTAAGGACCATGAACTTGGTCTTGCCCACATTAACCTCTAGCTCATGTTCGCGGCAGAACAGCTCAAAGCGGGACAGGGCTAACTGGAGCCCCTGCCTCGTTTTGGATATTAAAAGCGTGTCGTCCGCGAACATGAGCAGAGGGATTTTCATACCAGCTAGGGATGGCGCATCAGTAGGGTGGTCTGTAAAGTATTTCATGACCCCATTAATAAATAGAGAGAATAAAGTCGGGGCCAATACACACCCTTGTCTGATGCCCTTAGAGACCTCAAATCTGTCTGTCACCTCCCCTGGCTTACCCCAGCAGACCTGTGCATACGTGTGGGCATGTACATTTACCAAATACCTCACCAGTTCCGCTGGCATGCCCAGATTTAGTAAACATTCCCATAACTTTGCCCTTGGCACCAGGTCAAATGCAGACCTTAAATCCACGAAGGCTGCATATAACTTGCCACCACCGAAGAAAACTACCTTCCAATATAACGACACAAACCTAAAGGCCTGGTTGAGGGTCCCGACATGTGTCCGAAACCCCGCCTGTAGAGGTGTTAGAATGTCAAAGTCAAGTATCCACGTCTGGATACGTCCCAAAACGTGACGGGCTATGATTTTTTGAACCGCTCCTATTAGGCTGATCGGCCGATAATTGGACGGGGCTGATCGATCACCCTTTTTATAAATAGGCAATATCTCCGCCCCGAACCAAGAATCGGGGACCAGTGCACCGTTTGCAATGGCGTTAGCTAGGGTGGTTAGATAGGGGACCCACAGATCCTGTTCCTGTAAGAACAGGTCCGCCGGGATACAGTCAGGACCCGGGGCTTTACCACTCGGAATGGCTTTCATGACGGACCTTACCTCGGAGTGTGTAAATAATAGAGGTTCATCAAGATTTGGGGGGGGCAAAACTACTGCAGCTCTCGCATTAATCTTAAACTGACTTTCAAAAAAGCTAATCCACTGTTGTGGCTCCACATAGGAAGACCGGGGCCGCTCGTCCGGGCTATTGCCCCATTTAAGAAGATGCCAAAACTGCATCATGTTCCTGCCATCACATGCCTCTGTTAAGTCCCTCCAACGGTCCTCATCCCATTTTTTTTTTTGCGTTTTTCTGTGCTACTTTGTAATTAGCCCTACAGGTTTGAATACAACCCGGTACTCTAGATTTTATTGCGGCAAGAAGCTCTCTATGAGCCTGGCTACACTTTTGGTCAATATGTCAAAAAAAGATTCCCTTTGGGTACCTTAATTAAGAGACACCAATTCTTTCAACCACATACACAGATATAACTAAAACATAAAGACCTATCTATTGAAGCAATGTAAGAAGTATAGTAACATAACTATATAACAACAATTAAATTCAGTTTGCACAGTTTATTCAGATATCTTTAAAAAAGACAAGTTAAAACAAAACAATTAAATTGGGAACACAGACAATATATGAAGGAACCAAGAATATACAAAACATCATAAACACTTCCTATAGCTAAAAAGGGAGGTACAATATAAGAATTAATATTCGGCAGCTGTCAGAATAATCCTTAATCAATGTGCAATGTACTTCTCCCTTTGTTTCAACGCGTTTCAATGGACAATTAATTTATAGCCGCCTTCATCAGGAATATATTAACTGTCTTCCCAAGGACTTCTGAAATTTGAACAAGATTTGTTTATTATGATACCAATAGGTTTAAATTACCATCGATGAAATAGGACAGTAGTATAGGTCATGCAATGGATATAGTTGATTCAGAGCCTTTTTGGGCTGTAGGACACGGTTTTCATTCGGTGTCTATGATACACCATTATTTGTGCCACTTTGTTCAATGTGAGTGGCATTTAGGATATAAATATTAAGTAATGCACAAATGTATTGGACTTTACGTAGAGGTCCGAAATTGTAGTCCGATTTTTTCTTATGTCATGTTCTAGTTACTAAATATGTGGCATGGACTCGGAGTAAATGTACTTAGACTAGAGATCACTTGGTCCTATCTTTATGTCCATTGAAGTAGTCACTTCTCGTTTTCCCGTCCGCTACATAGCATAATACTTTTGTGACTTTTTATCTTGTGTGCCGTTCGAGGCGCTAGTGGTCTTTCGTTGCTGTCATCTAAACGTAAGATCCCACGCCATGACGTTTGAATTAGGCGTCACTTGATTTCGGGTATTTAATCGCGTACACTTTTTGTAACGCGTTTCTTTCATCAAATCTATCGGGACTGCACGCGGGACGCTGGCAGACGTGTTCTTGAGGTAAAGTTAGGCTCTAATAAGGGAAAAATGTAGAAAGTTAGTTCCGCTCTTGAAATAGTTGTAACTCTAGCCTGTGCTATATATTTTTTCACAGAACCTTTAAATTCCAAACGAACAGATTCAAGAGGCTGGATATAGCTCTCTAACTTCTAAGCGCAGATTCCGTTTAGTCTACACTAAATAATGTAAGTATAGTGGCATCATGTTATGCTCCACTCTTTTGTATGATATGAGTGTTATAGAAGAGTGATCTTAACGCGGGTCCTCTGTGGACACCGACCTTACGCATTTACTATATTAATGGCAACCACAACACTTTAACGGCAATATAATCCCAATATAAAGCTTTGCATAATTGATAAGAGTCTTACAAATCTGTCAGTGTCCGATGAATACGATGGGGGTTAGAGAAAGGGCCCGGTCCGGTCTCCTCTGGCCACAGAGGGCTCGCCCTTATCCCGGGCTTCGCCCGGCGCTACCGCGACGCGAGTACTGCCACTCTAATTTATGCGCCTCCTGGCGCGCTTCTCTCTTGGGCGGCTCCCGGCCGCTAAGGCTGCTGGGAAACTTAGTCCTCACCGTGACACACTCTCCCCCTCTCGGCGGCCGCTCTGGTGTAGCGAGAGTGCGGCAGCGGGGGGTGAGCGGACACGGAGCCACAGAGCAACAGGGCTGGCTGATTGAAACAGGTGCGCAAGGAGGATGTCCCCAAAATGCAGGTGGGTCACAAGGATTCAACAGGAATACGCTCAAAGTTCTGAACAATGCCCCCGCTCCACCGATACTGCCACTCTAATTTATGCGCCTCCTGGCACGCTTCTCTCCTGGGCGGCTCCCGGCCGCTAAGGCTGCTGGGAAACGTAGTCCTAACCGTGACACACTCTCCCCCTCTCGGCGGCCGCTCTGGTGTAGCGAGAGTGCGGCGGCGGAGGGTGAGCGGACACGGAGCCACAGAGCAACAGGGCTGGCTGATTGAAACAGGTTCGCAAGGAGGATGTCCCCAAAATGCAGGTGGGTCGCAAGGATTTAACAGGAATACGCTCAAAGTTCTGAACAACGATTACATTTATTAGATGTAATTTAGTACATCAGTAGGATCTAATGTATTCAGTGATGGACAGGGAACCCAAAAAGAGCCCAGGTGGTTTTGATACTAGCTACAAATTGCTATAAGCAAACATAGTGAGCAAGCCTGACATTCTCAAAGTCATTAATGGGGTAAAAAGAGTCTCTTCCCGGGAAGTGTAGGAAAAATAGGACAACGCAGGGCATTTTCAGCGCAGTCTTCTAAAAGTTATATACCTCAGTAAGATAATTGTGTGCCCAGTACAAAACACTCAAGGCACAAATAGGTATTATATATTGTGTGCGCAGTGTGACCCACGTGTTGTGGGCCACTTACACAATTCCTATTTTAAGAGAAATTTCACCAGTGTTTAATAACCATCTGCTGCCTAAATGGCAAATGAGAAACACACAGAAGGGGAAGGAGAGCCAGCCAAATAGGGTAACCTACAGGACGTAGAGCCAGGTTTTAATAGCTCCCTAAAGGATAATAGATTGTTGGTGGAGCGAAGCAAAGGAGGGTGCATGTTCCAAAACGGGGCAGCCTGCACCAAAACAGCGAGACCGACAATTTGTGCCTTCCTGAATTAGAGAACAATAAGAAGATTGACATAGGCCAAGAGGAGCCTTTTAGGTCAGTTTATACTATAAACCAACCCGTATGCTCGGTGAGGAGAGATGAGAGGGTGAGAGGAGACAGGATGATAGAGGACGGCAAGGAAACAAGAGAATTCCATTTAAGAGGTCAGGGATGAGGAGAAATGTGAAGTGCCGAAGGATGTGCAGAAATGTAAGAGTAGAGGTGAGTGTGTGCGACAGGTGAGGGCACAGAGGACGGATACTGTTAAACTGTGAGAGAAGATAGCTGAGAGAAGATCTGTGATGTAAAAAGAGAATTTGATGCGACATGGGTGAGAGACAGCAGCGATAGGGGAAGAGAGGGAGTACTGGTATGGGTGCTGAGGTAGCAGGGGAGAGGGACATTGTTTCAAGAAGGTGTGAAAGAACAAAGGGGAGATGTGAAAGATGAATGGGGGAACTGGAGTGGTGTAAAATACAAATAGACAGAAATTTGAAGGGAGAGACTTGAGGTGAATGAGAAGTGTTGAGGGGCCAGAGAGGTGACGGGCCAGAGAGGTCATGAGATAAATGCAAGAGACTGTTGGAGATGAGGGTAGTGAAAGGACAGAAATGGCAAGAGGTGATCAAACGTGAAGTGAGAGGTTGAATAGGGAGAGTTAAAAAGTTGTAAGCTGGGGTGAAAGAAAATGGCCTGCAAAGTGAGAGATAGATCCGAGGTTTAGACAGGGGAGAAGGATGGAAGAGAGCGGTGGGAGGAAAGAGGCATGGGTAAACTGCTTTACTCTGCACAAGACCGCCAGGGTTTTAAGGGACCCTTGCTGCTCCTGGGTAGGGCCAGGTGAGCTTTTAATGTGGCAACATGTATTCCTGCGAAGTGAAGGCCCTTCACAAAGGTTGACTAGACATCTTTCTGTTGTTTATTGCGGTATCGAGTCTGGAGGGAGATATGACCTAAGTTTCATGCAGTAGCTCAACTTGCAGTAGCTCAACTTGCTTACCCGCAAGCTAACCTTTTGACGAACAATGTGACCTAATTAGCTTATCTAAATATATGGTCATTGGTAATATGTTATTTCTGTGCAGAGGCCCCTGTCCTAGGCCTACCTAAAACGGTCTATAATTTGAAAACTTTGCATGGAAGTCTCAGGCCTCAGCTCTGTTTTTGTTTGTGTATAATATATCAATGTTTTTGTTTATCATGTGAAACTAATTATTTTTCAGGCAGCTGTGGATATATAGTTTTGTCTTGCATTTTATTTATGGCTGTTTTTACTAGCATTTAATTTAATGTTTTATGGTTCTTATGTAAGAAACAAGATAACGATGGATGATTGATAGATTGATTGACTATGAATTACAAAAATGATGCTCAATAAAATGACACACCCTCCTTTTTCTTTTGTTTGTGTTCTCAGAGATCACCCTTTACTGAAAATGAAGAATGTCATTATAACACCTCACATTGGAAGTGCTACACATCAGGGTCGTCGTCAGATGATGATGAAAATGGTTGAAAACATAAACGCTGTTATTTATGGACGACCTATTCCGAATGAAGTTATCTCTGAGTGACACCAAAGAGCATTCACTAAAATGTCAAACATACTTAATGTGAAATCTAGAGCAGAATGTTTTCAGTAAATAAACCTTTATTTTGACCTTCATCATATATATGCATGAAACTAAAATATTGAATTGTATGAAAACTAGCACAGTACACATCTCCAAAATAGAGTTGAACTCTCACATTTGACAGATGCGATTTTCTAAAGGCCACAAGTTTGAATCCCTACAAGTTAGACTCAGACATCCATCCTTCTGAGGCTTGTAAATGGAGTAATTTGGTTAATATTTACATCTGTTAAAGCAGTTAAGAAACCCCAGACTTTGTTAGTAATCTATATAAAACCAGTGTTTTCAAATTATTAATAATACTTATCAAGAGTGGCTTGGAAATTTTAGTAGCATTTCCTTCTCTGCATATTTTCTTACCTGACCACAAATTCAGTAAGTAGAAATAATGGTGGAAATTATGGCTGCATTATTTAGTCGTCACTCCGACAGCATTGCACGTGGAAGTGTGGGGCATACCCATGTAACACTGTTGCACATGTACTGTAACTACCATTATCATTTTTCTGTCTGCCTGTGTACAGGCAGAAAACAACTTAATTAGTAACTTTGTTAAACATTAATCACTGTGATCCCTTTCTCACAGTGATTTTATGTTTTGCATATTTATTGAGAGCACTGTCACTCAGGAGGGTACCCTGGTGCTGAGAAGGTGTGAGTCTAGGCATACCTAGGGTCTAGTGGGACCACTCGAAAGCCTGGGCTTCAGCTTAATACAGAATTCGAGGTGTGAGGAGGAAGCTCTTATGAGTAGCAGTAGGTCTTTCTGTGTTTTAGCAGCCATGTAGAAAGTATACTTGACTGACAGATTCTGTTTTCTGTATGCATGGGATTTGTGCAAGCATGAGTCCTGACAAGCAGAAGTACCTGGAAAGTGTGTTAAAGCTGATGCAATTGTTGATGTATTCTGGGCCAGTGTTATGTAGCATCTTGAAAGTGTGGTTGAGGACTCGCTCGATTGTGAATGGGAAGCCAGTGGAGCTCCTTCAGGTGCGGTGTGATGTGAGTGCAGTGTGGGAGGTTTGGAAGGATTTTGCCGACAGAGTTCTGGATGGTCTGCAGCCTTCTGGTCAAATTGTATTGATCACAGCATAGAGGGTGTTCCCATAATCCAGCTTGTATGTGACCAGAGCATGTGTGATGATTCTCCAAGAGCTGATTGGGAGCCATTTGGAAATCTTTCTTCGCATCTTTAGGGTGTGGAAACATGAGGCGGTGACAAAATTGACTTGGGCAGTCATGTCTTGTTGCTGTCAGTAATGATCCTGAGGTTCTCGGCAAGGTAGATGGGGATGGCTGTTGGTCCTAGTTCAGTTGGCCCCAGGTGAAGTCCCACTATGTGCTCTTCCCGAAGATCATGATTTTGGTCTTGTTGGTGTTCAACTTTAGACAGTTGGTCTTCATCCAGTGGGGAATTTTAGTATTGCAATGAACTTTATCTGGATTATGGCCGTCTTGTCTGTGGGGAGAGAATGAGTTGCATGTTATCTGCATAGGAGAGGATGTAGATATCATGAAAGTGGCTGATGCTGACTAGAGGATTTACAAATGCGTTGAAGAGCGTCAGGCTTAGGGAGGATCCTTGGGTAACACTCTGCAGATGAGGTTGCAGGTGTCCAGTGTATGGTGCCAGGCTGAATGACTGATTTGATGCTTTCTGACCAGAAGGACCCAATCAGAGTGCTGCAGAGAGGTCCAGAAGGGTGAAGGCTGCGGTGTCTCTTCTGTCAAGAGTCAAGCAGATGTCATTGAGGCAGCGCTGAGGGTAGTTTCCATGTGGTAGTTGGGTCTGAAACTATACTGGGGAGTGTCAAGTTGTTGGTGGTCAAGGCTGAGATATTCAGTGAGGTGTCTGTTGATGACTTTCTCTATGACCGTGACCAGGAATGGTGACAGGCAGATCAGTCTGTAGTTGGTGAGCTTTAAAGGGTCAGTAGAGGGTTTCTTCAGCAATTAGAGGACGATTGCATGTTTACACGCATCTGGGAACGTCGCGGAAGAGGTGGAAGCATACAGAATGGGTGTGCGCATGGTGTTGATGGGTTGCAGTCCTCTGAAGTAGGTGTGTTGGGGGCAGGGGTCCGATGGGCCCCTGAGTGGATGGACTTCATGGTGGAGGCAGTTTCCTCTGAGGAGAGGACAGGCCATGTAGTTAGCATTGGTTCTTTGGATAAGATCGAAAGTCATTTGGCGATGTCTGTTGGGTTCGGTTGTGAGCTGAAGTTGCTGTAAATGGCAGTGATTTTATTGCTGAAGAATTGAGAGATTGTTGCAGAGGTCCTGTGAGGGGAGAATCTAATTCGATTCTGCCGCTGGTGAGGTGAAATCTTTCACAAAGGAGAAGATTTATTTGCTTCTGTCGGTACTAGGATCGACTTGGTCTGCCAGAGCAGCACATTTGGTGGTCCAGATCATTTGGTGGTAGTGTCTTAAGGCAAACTTGAACGTGCTTCTCATTAGTCTCAATTTCTCTGTGTACAAGCTGGATTGGGGTCTGGATCTTGTTATATTTCTGTGTTTCAGGGGGCCAGGGAGTCGGTGCAGGAGGTTACCCAATTGTTGAAATTCTTGATGGGTTTTGGGAGGCTGTTGTTGTATGCGAGTCTGTTGGTGTTGATATTGGTGCAAAAACAGCAAGTTATCCGCGGGTCTGGCAAGCTTATAGAAGCTCTAAGAACATATAGCACAAGCAAAAGCAGAGACTCTCTGTAAAACATGTTGGGGATCCTTTAATGAAGACGGAATCCCATCACCCACCGAAGTGGCATGCTTCATCATCTGGGATCTCCTCTTGGTTGCAACACCTAGTGCAGCCAAGGACTACAAACCCCTCACTGTGAGGGAGAAGCTCAGGGATGTTTTTTTAGATACTATTTAGTTGTAGGATCTACTAAAATCCTTCAGATGTAAAGTTCTATAGTATTGGAGTGATGGACGCAGTGCAAAAGGGGGAGTTATATGTGATCTAAAGTTGGCTACCAAGAGAAAAAGACCTTTATTAATTGACTCCTGGTGTCAAAGTTAAAAACAGTGCATATGCAGTTGAGAAATAATAACTGCATTTGTCCAAAAAAAGGTCTACATGTTTCGGCCATTATGATCTCAATGAGATTTTGGCCTTCCTCAGGACCTAGATGTTCAATGCTACTGTGTAACAGAGAAAGTGTGAAGAAAATTGTCATACAAACACTTAGTAGTGTGCTGGAACATATACAACCTACAACAACCGGTATTCTCAGTTTCAGTTGGTTGCGATATGTTGATTACACCCGTTGGTTACAAGTAAAACGCCTCACCTGACAACAGCTCAGGATGGGAGGCCCCGCTCAGTCCATCGGTACCCAGGGCTTCTCAAAGCTGCAACCGGAGGTGCTCCAGTCTGTGACAGTGATGGTGTTCAAGCTTTGATGGGCTGGTCTGACAGTCGTGCATGTGCGTTGGGATGCTGAACTTTACATGGGCGAGTTCTGCCCAGGCAACTGGTGTGTGCTCATTGACTCAGATGTTGCTGAAGTTGGTGAAAATAGGTTCCAGAAAGTATGAGTGCTCTTGAATTGAGGTCAGTGTGGTTTTCCAGGTGGAAGTTCAGATATCCGAGTAGGATGTAATTGCTAGCATTTAGGGTGAGTAATGCTACGAAGTCCATGATGCTGTCAGTGAAGTTGTTGCATGGTCCTTGTGGTCTTTAGATGAGAGTGCCACTTGGGGTAAAGCTGGCCGTGACTTTGAGCTTGAACGGCAGTTATTCTATGTT
Source organism: Lissotriton vulgaris (assembly GCF_964263255.1). NCBI lineage: Eukaryota > Metazoa > Chordata > Amphibia > Caudata > Salamandridae > Lissotriton > Lissotriton vulgaris. Next base: position 916,681,979 of record NC_141691.1, on the reverse strand, counting down.
GAGGTATATACAGTCCATGGGTTTGGCGCAGCTGATGGTGTTCTTCTGGAGGATGGCGATTCCACCTCTGGGCTTGTGATATCTGTCTTGCCTGTCAGTCTTCTAGCCAGGGGGAAGTAGATGTGACGATGTTGTACTGATGCATGGTGCAGCCAGATTTTCCTGAAGAAAAGCGGGTGAGGAGTAGCTTCGTGCAAGAGATCCCAGATATCTGTGACGTGTGTTGTGAGGGAGTGAGTGTTGAAGAGCATGCTTGCTAGTGTGAAGTGTTGTGTGGGGTGTTGCAGGACTGTGTGAGTGTGAAAGAATGGGGTGTTGGGTGCTGGTGGTGCAGTGAAATGTGGGTGTGGGTAAGAGCATGAAAACATGCAGGAAGCTCAATAGAATGCACCCTCTCTCACATTGTGGGGTGAAGCGAGACAGTCGCGTCTGTAGCAGTGACCTGGATTGAGGGCATAGAGGGTAACAGCATTGTAGCTGCAGGAGGGTGGAGGATCAGTATTCCTGGTGCTGTGTGTGGTCCCGGTATGGACGGATGTAGACAGGCTTGCCTTTGGTGCATCTGCTGCACGTCCACGCTGTGGCAGCCATTAAGTAGGTCCTGGGAGGGGAGAGGAGTGATGTAACTTCCTGTGCAGATGGGTGATGGAAAACCTAGTGATGCCACTTCCTGTGCCGATGGGTGATGGGAAATCCAGTGATGTCACTTCCTGTGCAGATGGATGATGTAAATGAGTCCTCTTGCTTGGCTTCTTCTTTTAAATATATTGTTGAGGGGAACCAGTGATGAGCTAAATCATGTGCACCACTGTTAATCACGGTTAGTCATGCCATACATTCAAATGTAACATAGACAAGGAATGTACATAGCCAACCAAAATCAGAGAAAGAGTAAAGTGTTGCCACAGAAACTGAACAAATGATCCAACATAAGGGTAAATCAAGGGTGTATATTAATGAAAATAGGAATACCAAAAGGTTTTTTTCTATTCTGTGACCATGGGAAAATGCATTGGTACAAAAGGACTATCATTTTCCCAAAAGACCATATATAAAAGCTGTGGCATCTTAAAGAAAGGGCACTTGCAGTCAAAACTCTGGGCACTACTATGCTCTTGCATATGGACAATATTGTTTTTTATTATTTTGTTAAGCATGTTTTTTATGGTCGCTAGAGTGCGCTCTCAAGTAGCTCAGAGCTTTAGTACTTTATGTTTGGATCATATCCGCAAAGGTGATGTCCATTCCTCTGGTCATATCACTCCGCGTATCTAATGGTGCGTGGAGGTGGCCAGTGGATGTACATGACTTAATGCATGAGTTGTTGGTGAGATCTGTAGCTGTCGGATGCCTCACAGTGGGTTTGGGGTATTCCTGCTGGATAAGACTTGCCTAAAAACTGAGGTTGTCAGACTCAATTAGAGAACTGTCTCTTTATGAACATCACAGACTATTCTGAAGGATACATCTTGTTGCAGATTGCTAACCTTGTCAATATTCTGTTCAGGCTTCACAGTGCTCTAGAACATTTTTAACTAGTAATGGCCCTCCATCATCACGAGTTGGTGCCACACAGGTCCAGCTGCAACTTTGCCTTCCAGCATGACGTCCCTGGAGTATATCAGGCACCAACCAGTGCTCTTGCATTAGTTCTCGTTTTGCTTCACCTCATTGATGCAAGCTGGAACTCTCGCTGTTTAACCAACAAACTCCTCAGCCTTGCAGGTGGTGTCATAAGAATATGACCCCTTTGAACCCCCGTTATAAACATATGTGAAGTCTGGGGTCGGAAATAATGCCACAACCTTTGACTTTTGTGACCTTGTGAACCCAAAAGCATTCAGGGAGTGACAGGCCAAGTTATATTTAGCTAAGACCCACAGCATACTCCCAAGTGGGCTCACTCCCCCAAAGAAAAATCACCTTCCTGGAAGCATTAATCTTCGAGAACTTCCTAGTAAACGTACTAAAAGGGTCATAATAGGGAGAATTCGCCACCATCCTTGCTGAGGCTCACCCATTCTCAGAAGCATTCAGAGCCACAACCTAGTATCCCAACACCAGACTCTTGCTCAATGTCGGTAAATATTTAGCTGAAAATGCATGAAGACCCACATTTTCTTTTCATACACACAACCAAACCATGCACGTTTAGGCCTTCTGGATAGTGTTGCTGGACCATTCCTGTTTGGAATCTCAACTCTATTGGCTCAACTCCAAGGAAGTGTAAATACCTGTGGGCTTAGTGATTCCAATGGCTTCACACCAATGCCTCCTGACAACACTCCTTTGTGGTCTTGACACCTCCGACAATGACCAGGCCAGCTAGGGTACTGTGTCACATATTTTCAGTCCCTTCTTCAGTGCCAGTCTAAAAGTTGATAGTAACTTTTCCCACAGATCCAATTGTGGCACTGTTTATGAAGTCGATAGGAGAAAACATTCATGTGCAAAGGAGAAGGCCAAGATGAATTTTAAGGATGACTTATTATGTGAGCCTCTCCCCAGGGCCCAAAGCTAAGCCCTCTTGAAGATGTTTGGTTCATACTCAGATGTGTTTCCGTTTCCTATTGAAGTTACGGACTTTGGCAGCACAAAGAATGACAACTTAGAAGTTTATCTTTTGCTACTGTTCAATACTGTTGCTGGAATTAGCCTGAATGTATAAAATGCCAGTGATACTTCCCTGGACAAGGGCATTTAATATCCCTCTGGCCTACCAGTGCCTGGATGCCTCCTCTTTCATGACAATTGTTCTGAAGGCAGTGGAGGTATTCAAACTGACTTTGCCTTCACAGAAATGCACTACAACATTGGGACTTAATTCCTTCAGTGCTACACAGGTTCTGCTGAGTCCTTTCTCTCAATGAGCATATCCTAGACTTTATAAAGTTTTCTTGGGAGAAACAAGTTTTGGGCACAGCCAGATTATCAGATGGCATTGACCCTCTTTTTTTGTCCTCACACTGTTTACTGGACAGCCTGGTTGTTCAGATATCATCTTTTATGCGGAACCCAAACGCTTTCCCTGTGGCTCCCCTAGATAGGAATATATTTCCTCCTGAGGTTTGGCTCTTCGTACAGCTAATGCTACCTCCTCAAAGACTTGTAATGCCAGGCCTTTTAGAAACAGGCAAAATGTACAGTTGTCGGCTTTACAGAACAAATGAGAAGTCAATCTCTGACTCAGTGAGTTATTACCTATATGCATCGAAACAGATCCTGAAGTGTGGCTTTTTACTGCACTGTCATCGTTGCTCAGTCTACAAGTTCTGCTGTCTCACTGTAACAATGTGACAGCAGTGCCCATGACAGTGAATTGAGGATATTCAGAGAGAAGTTAACTCTGGTAGCTTTTTCTAATCATGCAATTTTGGGTGATAAATTATTTTTGAATACTAATAAATGTTATGATGAATGTAGTCATGACAGATGAGTTATTAATGTTGCACCTGAAATTATTTGTATTAGGTGTTTAAAAGTGTGTATATTAATGTTGATCAGTTGTGCCACATTTTTGCAGAGAAACCATTTTATTAATACGGATGATGTTTTGCTATTCTGTTCAGATTGCTCCTGCTCATTACTCCTCCCAATCAATGTCTCTCTGCATGTCTTCTCTCCCCGCAGTCTTTGCTGAGCACAGGACACTGTGACGTAAATAGTTATTTTCCTTAGAGAGCATGTGTTGTGAATGAACATTTTTCATGTATTGAATGTAACAATCCCAAGGACACCTCTGCAAGAAGTTCTAAAGCTCTCCTAGAAGACCAAGGAGTATGAGCTTTTGTTTGGAAAAAAGTACATATTGTGTTGTCCATCTCCGAACAGCAATGGTTTAGTAAATATGCCCACTTGTGACAATCTTAAGTCTGATTTGCTCGATATGTGTTATCATTGGTCATACCATGCTGAATTTGCAGTTTTTGCTCATTTCATATTCATAAAATGTGTATGAAAACCCTTAGTTTTGGAGGTGAGCTAAATACTTTTCCTGTTTTACTAGAGATGCTTTCCATTTATTTACAGACTGCCCTTTTCATTAGAGCTGCTGTTTATGATTGTTGCAGCGTTTTGGAACTTTTCGGATTTCTGACTGTGTACTCCGTATTAGAGCCTTCATGGCATATATTTTGCATTTCTCTGTAATGCTTATTTTGAGATTGTTGTAATAAAATCCTTTAGCTTATACTGATCTAGAACTTATTAATTGAGTGGTCCCAGCTACCTATTACTCTACTTATTTTGTTGGGCCTGATGTTAAAGAGTGTGGAAACTCTTATCGCAAGATATGGTGTGTTGAGGTGGAAAGGCCTGTGGTAAATTTGGTGATGATCCAAATTTGTGGGTACCATAGAATATTGAGGTTCTGATCCCACAGAATGTTTAAAGAACTGCAGGACTACAGCTTGCACCCTAAGCCTAGCCTAGCAGTACCACAAAAAATATTGGAAGATCATGCTTGTTGTGGGGCTGTACAGTCTGAGCAATGGCAGCTTTTTTCAGTCCATCAAAACGCCACAGGAAATGTAATGCTCCTATTGAAGCAGGAGTGGATCTAGACGGTGTCACCAGCTCCAGCACCAGATTCAATCTCCACCATCCCATGAGGGCTCTGCTGCTTCCAACCCCCACAGACTACACTGCATTCACAACAGCATCTTCTGTTCGGGGCAGTGACTCCTATTATACCACACAGTGAGGGGTGATCATGACAGGCCACTGTTGATAACTGATGTTTTGCTGGGACTATGCCATGCCTTTCATATCTTCAGACCACCCCCCCCCCCCCCTTCGTTTAGAAGACCGATAGTCGGGTGATGATTCTAATGTGTCTGATTTAAGCTCATATCCCATTCCTTCACATCTTGTGCCTGTTAGACCTCTTGACATTGTGTATTCTGTTTGTTTCTCATGGCAGACGAGAGCCCTCAACTCATTTCTAAGGAAACAGTTGTTGCAACATTAGGAAGTTTCTTGACCAAAAGTGCAGGTTTTCCAGTTGGCGCATGAGGATATGCACTGGTGGATAACCCTCGCAGGGGTCAGTTATTCATCTGCCAAAGAGGATCAAACATACCTTGGTCACGGGTGCCTCCTTCCTGGGCAGCGGTGTTGATCTAGGCAACATGACCAAGAGGGGCCTCTGAATCATGTCAGAGTAGCACCAGGGCATAGTACGGCTTGCTCTAAAGGCCTTTCTCCTTTCCATCTTGGGGGGGGGAAGCAACAATTACATTTTAGCAGACAACACCGCCATCATCCATTACATTAACAGATCTAGGATCATGGACTCTATGTCGTGAAGCGATTTGTCTGTGGATGTGAGTGCATCAATAGTGGTTCTTCCCAATAGCAGCTCACCTTACAGACTCCATCAATATGAGGAACACAAGTGGGATCTGCATCCCCAAGTGGTGGAGGGGATCTGCAGGTTAGGGTTTTTTAAATCTCTTTACCACTGCTTAGAACAACATATGTCCTTGATATTGTACCATAAACTTCCCTCTGAATTGTTCCCTGCGGATGCAGTTGGTTTCAGCTGAACTCTCGGCCTGCTGTATGTATTTCTATCAATCCTACATTCGCCAAGTGTACTGGGGATGGTGCAGGAGGATCAAGCACAGCTGGTTCTGATCCCCCCAGTCTAGGCAAGAAGGAGGGTGTGCTGGTCTGTAGGCAATCTGCATTAGGCTGGCCCGTCTCTGCCTTGCAGAGCTGTCCCATTCTCTTAAAATGGTCAGCTCCTCCATTTCAATCCCCAAAACATGCAGCTACATGCATGGAGATTGAGCAGTGCCAACTAGATTCCTTTCCATATCTTGCTAAGGTTACCAATGTTACTTTGATGACAGAATGTCTGCTACTGAATTCATCTATTGAGGCTGCTGGAGAGATGTTCAGTGCTACCAGTCAAAAAGCTTCAATCCCTTTATATTTCACCTCCCTGACATACTGCAATCAGCATTGTCCCTTGCCCAACAAAGACTGGTGGTTGCTGCAGTCAAGGGCTATCAGGCAGCCATGGGTACTTTAATGTGTGTATCTGATGAACCTGGTCTCTTTAGATCGCCACAAGTGGCCCATTTTCTGAAAAGAATGCTTTACGTTTTTACCACCTACTCCATATATTGTTCCTCTGAGACATTTGAGCCTTGTTTTGAATTTCCTGATGAAATCTCATTAGAACAAATGCATAATTGCCTGTTTCAATCTCTTACTCTAAAATCAGTTATGGTAGCAATTATTTCTGCCTGTAGGGCTAAAGAACTTCAGAGTTACTTGGTTTGTCCTCCCTTATCAATTATCTACCTGAATAAGATAAGTTAAGTTTTCGCTCATTCCTATCATTTGTTATTACCTAAGGTAGTCTCTGGATTCCATATAGTTCAGACTATTAGACTATTACATTTTTACTCCTCCATATCCAGCCACAACACAAGTGCAACTGCATAGACTGGAGCCCAGATGTGAAGTGTCTTATCAATTAGTCTGTCAAAGGATTTATAGAGCACATGGCTGTAAACAAGTCATCCCGGAGATAGAGGCAAGGAAAGAAACCACAACACAGACATTAATCACTATCAGAGAGCCAAGTGTTCAGTTGAGACCTAAACATGTCTTGGCTGATAATGACAGCACCTGTTGCACAGATATCGAGGAGCCACCTGGTCAAACGAACGAAAGGTGAGGACTAAAGCTCTGTAGGTGATGCGCTTTCTTGTTAGGAAGCAAATGAAGAACTTTCAATTGGGTTTGGACCAATTGGGTTTTAGACAGTCTTCGTGTTAGCCGGAACCAGAGATCTAATTATTGCCAATATCTGCAGAGATGCTTAGCCATGTTGCATTCTTTGCCAAGCACTGCCATCTCATGTCTCAGGCATGCAGTGACGGTTACATTGCCTGATTGCCTACATTGATTATTTATACTTTACATGGTGGTACTACTTTGGGTCTCATTTATAAGGCATGCAATCTTGTTAAAGATGTATCCTTTAGAAAACAAAAAATATAACCTTCGGTAAGCATTTTTCTGGTGCATAAATAATCCTCCCACTGATTCCTTACTAGCCTCACTTCTCCCTGATAAGATGGTGCTCAGAATTGATAAATAAAATATTGTGTGCTGTATTTGTCCCTGTCCTGTCTATCCCTGTCCTTCTATGCATGCCTAATTGGGCCACGGAATGAATATAAGGAAGTGATGTAGCCCCATGAGGTGAATAATCGATTAAAAACAAAGAACATCAAAATGATTCTGGACTATAAGAACATATATCGTTTAAACAACCATAGTTGGGAAGACTTTGAGGACACTTGTCTAAAATATAGAACTGCCCTTAGGCACACAACAACACGCTATAATTCCAAGCCAATCTCCCATGTATCAAGCTTAATTTGCACATTTTCTTTACTGATTTTAGAAGAAATCTGGCTGTACCATATTTGAAAGGATTGTATAATGTCTTTATTCAGAGGTGTTATTAACTATCACTTGTACTATGTGTAATTGTGCACAGATTGTTAAGGTTTTAATGAACTAAACAATACATTACTTACTAACTTAGCACTCTGTCTGGCACCCATATACTCTGGTGAAGTCACATACAGAGGTGGAGGCATGGCTAGAGTAGTGTGCCGCCACCTAGTGATGCTGGAGGACCATGTCAGGGGTAAATGATTTCCAGACTAGTTGGAGCCTGGAAAGATTATTCTTAAAGTGAGAAATCTGTAGGGAACACTACATAACCACCATATATATATATTGTTGCAATAGGTAAGTAACTTTACATCTAGCAAATACTTTGGAGCCATGCTCTGACATTGTCTTCCTTTCACTTGTAATATGTCCGCATTTAGGGCCAGATGTAGGTGGCCGTTTGAGGCCATTTACCGAGCGTTAACGGCCGATTTTGGCCGTTACCGATCGGTAAATGGGTGACCGGTATGTAGGGGGCATTATTTTACCGAATCGGTAAAATAAAAATTCGGTAAATTTACCGATTCTGAGGCACCCAGATGTAGGTGGGACTCTTCAGAGTCCCAGAGGCCTTACTGAATCGGTATTTTACCATCAAATCCAATTTGATGGTAAAATACCGATTCCGGTGTGCATGCACACCTATGCCATGTGACAGGCAGACCTGCCCTTAGGGCATGTATGCCTGCCACATGGCACCGAGCCTGTTTTGGGGGTGCCAGAGGGTGTCAAAGTGACACCCCCTGCACCCTTGTGAAAATCGGTATTTACAGATTCGGTAAATACCGAATCGGTAATGCCCATTCATTCCTATGGGCTTCAAAGCCCATGGGAATGAATGGGCATTACCGATTCGGTATTTACCGAATCTGTAAATACCGAATTCTTCCGAATCGGTATTACAGCACATCTGGAATACCTACATATCCACCCCTTAGATTTACCGATTTTTAATTACCAAATCGTTAAATTCGGTAATTAAAAATCGGTAAATCTATTTTACCTACATCTGGCCCTAAGTGTGAAGTATGGAACAGGAGTGGCTGAATCTTATGTTTCTGAGTATCTTGTATTGTAGCTGTAGAATTTGAAGTTAGGTTGATCCAACTGTTTGTGCATGGTGTGCAGCGGTTTTAACTCAACTCTTTGCAGTTCGGAAAGTGTTGGTATTTCAGTGTAGGATTTTGGCAGTCTTACCGCCGGACTGCCGCGACTGCAGTGCCAAGAATACCATGGTGTCGGCAGTCTTCTACCCGTCGTATTACGATGTTGCGGCTGGAGTACTTCGCTGCAGTCGGGTAGGCAGTATACCTCCGAGCCGATTTAGATGTTCCCGATAGACTGGCGGTCTCTTGGCAGCAGAGTCCTAAGGGAGTGAGGTGTCTCTGCCGTAAAGACAAGTAAGTACTACGTTTGAATATCACGAAATTCATGTATATGTTGTGTGTGTCGTAATATATATGCAGGTAATGCATACGGTATGTTTTGTTGCATGTTAAATATCACAAATTGTTACTAGGCACTGCAGAGGAAAAGTGACGGTGAAGCGTACTTTCGAATCCAGGGACAACAGTCTTGCAGAATGTTATAGTCAGGTGGCAGCAGCACAGGAAGGACCTGGACAATGGGGTCCAACACTGACTCCAAAGTGGATCCCTGAAAAAAGGTGAGTTTCCACCTCTTTTTCTACCTTTCCGCCAAGGCGCACATGGTGGTGTCCCTGCCATGAACAGCTCGGTGGAAAGGCTGATCGTAATCTGGACAGTGGGAAGTTTGGCAGGAACCCTCCAAAACCTGCCTCTGGCTCTCCCGGAGTCAACACAGCAGCAGGAGTTTTTGGGTTAGTGCCAGTCTAGCAGTGGTCTTGTAGCCGAGCTCCCACCAAGATCGTAATCAGGTGGTCGGACAGCCAAGGCAGCAGACGACAAACCAGCCAAAAAAGCGGCACGGTCCCATTCCACAAACTCGCAATCTGGCCCTTGGTTCTGATTTGTATGCAGTTTTTGCATGTTTCTTGGGCAAGCTGTTGTAAACTGTTTTGCAGCAGTGTAGTGATCCCAATGTGATAATACACAGAAATCCACATGTAGGAGTAGATGTACTTTTCTGAGAATATTTTGTGGAAGGTAACATCTTTGTCACTATGAAAATATCATTTGAACATACACAACCCTAAGGGTTTTCTCTTTTTGTGTGTGCAGCTAGAGGGGTAACAGAGGGTGTCTGGCCAGTTTAACGGCATGGTGTTGATGGGAATCCCCCAGCATTTACTTAAACACGCACCTGGAGTGCTTCCAATAATTTTAGGGTTTTCATCATAGCCATTCCAAGGCTACCTAACAACATCATCTGTGTATGTTGCAAACAGGAGGGGTGTCATTTAATCACTCTGGTCAGTGGTAGTGCCCATGCTGAACAGTACATGCAGTCATCTTTAAGGCCAAGTCAATGCGACACATTCATATCATCCATGGCTGGTTGGTTATAATAGAACAGATCCATCCAGGACTGAGCAGAGTACCCATTCGCCTTTCCTGCTGGTCTCTAAGCAGCATTTAGTGAGCAACCATATTGCACGCTTTTGAAAGGCCAAGTAGGCTTGTGGTTGGCAGTAGCCAGTAAGGTATCCGTCCCCCTAACGAGTCGGAATCGGAATTAGCTGTTGTAGATTAGATTAAACATTTCTCAAGTTGTTTCGTCAGTTTTTGGTGTATAATTTTGCTTGGTAAGGGTAGGTATGGTGTGCTCTGTAGTTCCTTAACTCCATTTGCAGGGCCGGCGTTACAACTGCATGTTTAACCCGCCCCAGGCGCATTCCTGGGAAAGGAAGCCATGTAGTACTTCTGTTAAGCAGGAAGCTTCGGGGTCTCCATTATACATGATGTCTTCAGGCCCTGATCGAGGGTAGAGAAGGATGAGTGCATCGGAGGGGGGCAAGATTAGATTGGGGAATAATGGAGAGGGTTTCTTGTTGCTGGGATATCGATTCATGTGAATGCTGTCTACTTTAGTCTAAAAAAATTCAAAGATTATTCATACTGCTTTTATTGCACGGTGAAAATGTTTGAGAAAATCTGGAGCAAAGAATCCCCTTCTGATCGCTAGGCCCCCTCTTTTATTATATTCCATTATAATTGGTGAAGAGATCCCTAAAATATACATCAATATGCCTATAATAGAATCTCAGAAAAGCAAAATATCAAGCCAACACGAAGGCTCATCAGTCGGGCATGGAAAGGACCTCAGGTACGTTTGATGGTGATATAAGAGATCAAGGACCCAGTTAGCTTCAGAGCAGTAGCATCTGGCGTTGGGTTATTATTAAACAAAGGAATTGTTTTGATGAGCCTTTTGAAGCTGCATTGGAAAATCGGCCTCTTATCTTTGACATGGGAATAAGGACCAGCGTGGAAGAATATGTATTTTCTAATCTAATCAAATCAACCTTCTCTGTTCATGAGACTACATACGTTGGGTGAAGGGCCTCTTATCCAAGAATGTCTCAGGAAACACCTTTTGATACTTTCTTGTTCCTCTAAAAGACCCTGCAGCGTTATAGATATATCAAGTTCAAACATATTTCTTATTGAGGTAATTTCAGAAAGTTTCCTACAGGTCTCACCCCAATAGTTGAAGATAGAAGGTCACAGCCAGACAAAGAAGGGAAAGCAAGTCCTCTTTTGGCAACATCTGGTACAAGTATGGAGAATGGTAGGGTTTATGTAATCTAGTTTTACAGAAAGTCTCATAAACCTTATGTAGACTTTAAAAGGATGTGTATATTTAAACAATGGTGACCTCACAATTTTTAGAGAACCTGGCGTAAGAATATGTTTTGCACGAAACAGTAGTTCCCTTAGGGAATTAGTCCCATTTGATAGAGAAAACGTAGTTTTAACTATATATATGACTAGACAGCCATTAATCCACCAGGACAAGCACAAATATGCAGCTAAACGATGCTGTATTGCAAAAAATGTATTCGCTGCATATCATTAAAGAATTTCAAACTTTTTTTGTAATAAATATGTGCAAAATTAAATGTGATCAAAGTCTTACAATTCTAATCATATGCACTCCTATTCAAAATTTCATATCGGAAAAACAATGCATTACTGGTCTCAATTTGTCAAAATAAACTTGTATATGGTTTTAAAACACAGAAGCATTTGCTACATTGGTCAGTGACCAAATCACAAGTTTAAAAAAGCAATACGATAGCGACTGGTTTTAAAACAAATCTTTGCATTAGAATAAAAATATTTAATTAGTTTACCACCTGTATAGCTCCATAGTACTATCTTGTTGATAGTGGTCTTAGTGAATGAATGGTTGGCATGTTTGTGGTCGGTGAAGTTGTGAATTGAGTGTCGGGTTTGATTTACGCCTAAAGGGAAATCCCTTATTTGATCAAGAGGACCAGTGACAAACGTAAGGAAGTAGGTTGATGCATCCGGTGAAGATCAACTAGGAGGAAACTGGATTCGATGTTCCTCACTTGCTTTTGCTAGATATTTTTTCTTCGGGAAAAAATGCACACTGGCTTCGATTTTCAACAGAATATAAATTAACTGGCTGCCCACGGCAAGCCAATGATCTGAAGGCTTCAACTCTTTCAAATTGGATGTACTGATGACATTGAAAGAACAATAGGGCATTTTTACAAGTGCATTGCACCAACCGTCATTTTTTAGGATTTTTTTAGGATGCTCTAGTGGCGCAATGCCCTGCCTCATATTTACAAAGTCAATCACAACGACACAGGGTCGTGACTCCTAACCAGCAAGGCTGAGTCCAAAATATTCAACAACAAAACAGATGCCAATACTGGATATTATTCAATTAATTTTAAATTTAACCTATATGAAAGAAAACATAAAAGGTGCGTCTTTTTGTTTACGTCACTAGTTTATTTATTTATTTGAACACTAGTGGAAAAATATTTTTTCTTTTTTCTTATATTAGAAACAAATGTTTGGTGTATAAACACAAAATGAACACAATAACGTATTTACAAATGACTCAAAATATACAAGAAACAATTTACCAACAGTTTTTTTGACACATCCAAACTTGCACACTGGCCAAAACATTCATCCATCTACATTCATCCAACACAAACAATACAAATCCTAAAGGTCTAATGTCAGTTAGATTGGTGCAACGAGGAGAATACTTTTATTTCTCCTTGGTTTTGCTCACACATAGGAGGAAATCGCCTTTAATTATAGTTTAAGTGCAGGAAGGTGTCCCTTCCTGCACATAAACAATCATCCCTGCAACACAGACACCCTTGCACCATGGCGCAAGAGTGTCTATATTGGCCCTAGGCAGCTTTTTTTGTGCCATTGAAACACACAGGGTTGAACAGTATTGATGTGAATACGGTGCATCCCTGCATTTTTTTAAATGACACAGGACAATGCTGCTAAATTGCTTGCAGCGCCACGCTATTTCCTTGTAAATATTCCTACACCAAATTAAGTGTTATTCTAGACTAATTTTTCAGTATATACCACACTCTACACAGCATACTCATGACAAAGGAATAGGTGATTGGATGATGCAGAATATACAGCAGATGTGGATCTGCTGAGTGATTTCTTAGCTGGAGAAGCTGCCATTGGAAACGTCCACAAATGGGCAAATATTGGGAGATAATACCCTATGAAACCGAGGAAATGTTTGAATGCCATACAGAGACACCTCGGGTGGTACATTTTCACCTCTCTTACACGGGAGCGAAAGCCTAAGAGGCCCATAAAGGTAAGCATTTATGACATTAGTAACCTTAGCCCATACTCCTCTGTGAAAGATTATTGCCACAATCCAAAGCATTAGTAACCTAAGCCCATACTCCTCGGTAGGAAATTTCGCCACAATCCAAGCTGAGAGGCTTACCTTGGTTTGGGACATACTGACAATTGGGTTGGGAGGAGCATGGGGTGTCTTATGGGCACTCAAACAAAAAGCCAGATTCTTTGTGACTGAATGGTCTCCCCTCCTGAAGCATTTATCAACTGAATATAGAGAATTAATTTGCCCTCACTTAAATAAAATAAAGAAGATTTTCTGTTGGAAATATTGCAACTTCTTCACAACTGAGGCAAGAAGAACAATGGCATGCATCAATCTATAGCTTAGACATCTCATCCACTTTTGGGATGGGAATAGGGAAAAGTGGGCAAGCCATGGCAGTAAGTGTGGGAGAATTGGATGTTAATTGTCTCAATGTATATTTGTCCTCCCTTGCCTGCAGGTGGTGATATGTGGTTTTCTTATCTTTGATAAACTCATATCGCCCTGAAAACAGAAAATCTATTGCTGATCCTGTGAAGATAAGCACAACTTCCTACCATCCACAGTGTTGCAACACATTCCCATAGTTTAAGGGCCATGTTTCTTTGCACGTTTTTCTTGCAATACCAAACAAACACTTGAAATCATGGAGATTCTACTATAGGCATATTGAGTTATTCTTTTAATTCAATCATCAGTTAAAAACTCCTATAAGCTTACTAGTATACCTCTCTCCGAACGTTTCTTAACACAGCAAAGTAGTCAACTAGCAATCCAACTATATCTTCTCGTGGTCATCAGAGATTAATTTTCTGAATTTGTCAATTTTAATACATGCGGGTTCACTCTTTATGTGCCATGTCCTGATGACCCATTTTGAAAGCCATAACTTTGTGTGTAGAGAATGAACCAAAATCGTGGTCACCACAGGCAGATATGTTGGTGCGTCATTGATTAAGACTTATTGTCATTAGCAGGTAATCGAACTGTTGGTGACAAGCTAACAAAACCTGGTATTTAGAAGTTAACCGAGTGAGACCACAAGAGGTTCGATGTATAATGCAAATAACAGCGAAAGTAGGCATGCCTGTCTGGATTCCCTTCCAACACACATTGACCTAGCTGAAAGGAGTTATTGAACTAATGTTCCCATTACTTGAACAAAAGCCGAGAAAATTTAAAAGATGACTACCTGTTAAACCAAAATTCCAGTGAAATAAATCAATGCCTTCCATTGAGTTCAATGGTATAAAACACTGTTAAAGGACGGATGCCATAATAACACAAATCAAGTAGGGGGCACTGTTCCTAGAGTGAGGTGTAACTTATCACCTACTCATTAAAGACAGGAAAGCAGAGAGAGGAAGGAGAAAGCAAAAAAAAAAAGGAAGGGAGATAGGATACAGAGTAAGGGGAGAAAAGAGGTAGAAAGAAGGGGAGAGAAAGAGGCAAGTGTACATCCCCAGTAACCAGGAACTAGTCCCGAAGGGGAGCTCCTTTGTTCGCCCTCACACTTCCTGAGAGAAGTCCTGCTTCATCATTGGGCTCTTGCTCCTCGTCGGCCTGGCGCTGCAATGTCCGACGGGACACCTAATGAAAGGGTCACTTTGGCGGAGATCTTTTAAGAGAAAAGCCAGTGGGTGAGTGCGGGTAAGAGGGCTAGTGCCTGGGATTCAGGGAGTGAGGTGCGTGCTGTGCAGCAAGTGCGATTTAAAATACCTATAGGTATCCACTTGGAGACTTTTAATACTGTGGTACCTATGGTAGACTAAAAAAACCAGATGGGTTTGTGTGTTACTATAGGGCTCAATGTGCCTCAGTAACTGCTAGAAGGTCAACATGTTTCACGCCTGGTCTGTCCAGGAGGGGGGGTCCAGTTTGGGGGAGGGGGGGATCAAATGGCGTTTCTTCAGGACCTAGTGACAAAGTGATCGTGCGTGAGAGGTTCCCAGGGATGGAAACCAAAAGTAAAAAAGAGGATACTCTCCTTGAGACTATCGGACTACAATTGGTGCTCGCGCAGTCTGGTCTAACTAGTCATAAAACTTTATGCATGGTAAGAGAAGACCCTGAAGGAACAGGAAGAATCTCTCTAGGCTCACCGCATTCAATTTGCTGACTCAGTTGCGTCGAGGGATCTGGCCGTATCACCTACCCCACATCACAAGTCACAAATGAAGTGAGGATTTTGCTCAACAGCTCACCTAGAAATCCTTGCCGGTTTATATAAATCATCAAGGCAGCAACCATATGCAAAGGTTAGCAACTAATTTTACATGTTACCTGCTGTGCAAGCATTTTACCACTTCTCCCATTTCTTACACTTCTTTCTCATCAGCTATTAGCATTGCTCCTGTTCTAACGTACATCCACTCGGTCCATTTCTTTTACAACTGAACTAATTTTTTGTCACTTAGCTTTTTCTGCTTCCGTTTCAGGTAAATGGTCTGCCTGCATTCTAAATCTTGGATTTGTGACAAGTTATTTTTGCTGAAATATTCTGTGCCGCACGTTTCAAGGTTAAAACAGTGTCATCATATATTAGAAATAGTTCCAGAATTGTATTCTTCACATAGAAGATGAACACAGAATCTGTGAGCACATTTCACTGTCCTGCATCTAGCCTTCACTGTGTTAACCATCCTCAGGGAACTACATACAAATCACTAAATAATTAGGAATATTTCAAGGTGAGATTGGGATGTCATTACCCCCAGGTCCTTATGTCCTCGTCCCATTCATTTACAAAGTGGAGATAACCAACAAAAAAAGACCAGAGGAATGCTGGGACCCTAATACTGCTACTCCCACCTGGGAGTACATAAGCAGTACTTACCCAGCATCCCGCCTGTTCTTTTTTTCTGTCTGTAAACAGAATGGACGTGGATGTGCTGGAGCTGCTCCTGCTGGACTGGAGTTGCGGTGTTTCTTTCCTCCCCCCGCCGGGCTGCCTGGCTTTGAGGGTGTGTGGTTTTCAGGGTTGTCTCCCTGCCGGGCTTGCTGGGAGTTAGCCCCTGTTGGAGCCGGTTTTCTGCCTGACCTCCCGGCCCTTTGCGGCTGGGGCTTGGTCTTCCGGGTCGCGGATTCTGCTTCCTGAGCCTGGCCGGGTGAGGCGTGCCGCACTTGGGAGTGTCCTTTCGGTCTCCTGGAGTGTGGCCGATTGGGGTGGGGGTCTTGTTCCTGGGGTTGGCCCCCACTCCGGGTGAGTGCCGCTAGCCGTTTTATTTCTTTTCCCATTTCCACTGTTGCTGCTGGCGTCAGGGTGCTGTGTCTGTGGTTTCCCTTTCAATGCCTCTGATGCTGTTCGCAGCCGTTGCCTGGCTGTTTTTCCGGTGATGGGCTGTGGCATGAGAACTGGTGTCTGCACCTGCTTTCATTTGGAGCCTGGCGTCCCGGGTTTGTCTCCTGGACTGTGCGCTTGGCTCCATGTGTTTCTGGCCATGGCTCGCTGGAATGTGTGACTGTCTCATCCGGCGGGAGTGGGGCAGCTACTGTTGCATTGCAGAGGGTTCGGAAGGCCTGTACTCACTGCTTCACTGATGTTTGTGAAGGTGCTGAATTACGCCCCTCTTCCCTTGCTGTTCCAGTTGTTCCAGTTATTCATACTGGTGGCCCCGTGTTCGCACGCACCCTCCTTGTGACCTGTTTGACAGGGATGGGTCGTGGTCGTGTCAGGGGTGGTGGCATCTTCTTGGAGTGGGAGCTGGCTTTTCGTTGGCGGCGCCCAGGGTGTTTCCGCGGGGCTGGTGCGGACGCAGTGATATGTGTGTCCGTCTCCATCTTGCTTCCTTCATGTTAGACTGTGAGGTTGACCGCTTCCAGCGTGGCCCCGGTCCGCTTGCTCCTTTCCCACTGTGGGGCGGCGGTTCTCTCTTTTTCCGGCCCTTGGGGGTAGCGCTGCCTGGTGCATTCCTTTAGGGCGTGGTCCTGGTCATTTGGGTTTGCTGGCCTCCCTGCTGCGGGGGTTCGCATGCCTACTCGCTGTGCGTGCCTGGCGTGTTAGAGGTGCAGCGTTTGTGCCTCTATTTTTGGCGCTGGGGCCACGGCTCTGGTGGGCTTCCTGTGTGTTCCTGTGAGGTGCTTCTTGCCTCCCTCCCCGTCCTCCTGGGTTTGGTTCTCGGGTTGGGTGCCATTTTTTTTTCCAGGGTATGGCCCCCCCTGGGTGGTACTGCTGGGTCTGTGGTCCTCTTGTCCCTGGACGGTGCTAAACAGCTTTGTCTTGTGTGGGAGGTTGTTCTTCTGAGGCGGTTGTGCCTCTCTGCCGTGCTGGTGCTTGCCCTCTCCAGGGCTTCTGGTTCTTCCGTGGTCCGCCCCGCACTTTTTGGCTGGTCCGGAGCAGTCCTGCTCCTTGGGTTGTTGCTGGTGCAGATACTGTGGTCTGGTCTTGGGTCCGCAGTGGGGTGCGGTTCCTCTCCTGGTTCCCATGTGCCACACCTGGTTCCTCTCAGGGCTTCTGTGTGTCGGGCCTGGGGCTCTGGCCACGCTGCCTTCGGTCCAGTTTGGGGTTCAGGGCTGCCGTTGTCCCATTCTGGGGGCTGGCCTCCCTGTGTTTCTGGGGTTACCACTATGTCTCTCCCTGGTGCTGCCTCCTTTGCAGCTCTCTTGTTCTCCTTCCACCGGTCTGGGGCTGCCGGTGTTGTCCCGTTCCTTTGTGCTTGCTTTGCTTCCTGGGGGCTGGTGGGCTGTTGCGGTCTCCAGCTTCTGGCCTCTTCCTTGCTGGTTGCTGTTGTCTCTGGTTGCTCCCGGGTCTGGTGCTCACTTTGAGCTGTTCCTGTCTTCTGGGGTTTCCTTGGGGTTGTCCTTGTGTTCCCCTGCTTCTGCTGAGTCCATGGTGTCTTTCCGGTGCTCGCCTCCGGGCTTTCTTCTGTGGGTCCTTGCCGCCCCTCCTAGTTCTGCCTCTGGTTCTGCTCAGTCTGGTTGGGTGTCTGACGGGCCTGAGGGATGCTGTGGCTTGCTTTGTTTTTCTGGCCTGCGGCCTTCCCCTCCCTAGGGTTTGGCTTGTGTGGTTGAGCTCCTGCTCTTCCTTTTCCTTGCTTTCCCTCCCTGGGTTGTGTTCCCTGGGTTCGTTCGCCTGTTTGGCCCTGGGGTTCTTGCCGCTGCTGCAGTTGCCATGGAGTTGGCGCCTGTTTTCCCCTCTTCTGGCCTGCTGCTCTCTCTGTTGGGGATCAATCTGGGCTCTGGATCCTGTTGCTCCCTTTGGGGTCCTGGTCTTGTTCGTTCCCCATGGTGGGTGCCTGACTGAGGGTCCGTTGTGCGGTTTTCGGCGCCTGTTGGTTGCCTTCTTCGTGCCTACGTGCTTGCCTGCTCTTCTTGGGTGTCCTGGCTTGGGGCTCGATTGGTTTCGGGCTGTGTCCTGTTTTGTCCTTCTCGGCATGCTTCTGCCGGCGGTTCTCTTCCTGGACCTGGTTGGTTGTCCGTGTTTCTGCCTGGGCCTGGGGTTTCCGTTGGGTGCTGTTAGGCTTCAGGTTCCCCTCTTGCCCTGGGGCTTCTTCTTTGTTGACCCTCTTCCACGTTTCCCCTGGGCGGCAGCTGCCTTGTTCGGGTGTGTGCGGGGTCCGGGTGTTGGGTGCTTTTGGGTTGGCGTGTCCGGCCTGTTGATCCTGGTCTGCCAGTTTCCTGGGGGTTTGGTGTGGCTTTTGGCTGTGCCTCCTTGGTTTTGCTGGCTCTGCTGTGGCTTCTCTGCCGACTCTACGGTGTGTTTGGCGAGGCCTTCCCGGTTCTTTGCTGGTTCAGCTGTCCTGGTTCGCTCTTGCCTTGTCTTGCTCACCGGGCTCTGCTTACGTTGGGTGTCTGTTTGGAGTGCCCCCCGTCTCTGGTTGGGGTAAGGTTTGGTGGGTTCGTTTTGCCTCTGTGGGGTTTGCCCTCCAGGCTGTCAATTGTCCGGGGTCTGCTGTTGCCTAGCCCTCTGCATTCTCTGTTGCCTCCGGTTTCCGCTTGGGCGGTTTCCTCTGTTGTGTTTCCTCTTCCGGCCTCCTGTGTGGTCCGGCGGTGTTGTGCTGGGGGTCTCGGTCAGACTCCCTGTCTTTAGCTTTGGCCTGGGCTCTGTGAGTGCTCCTTCCGGGGCTGGTTGCCTGGGCATCCTTCTGCGTTGGCTGGTTGCTTTGCTTCTGTCCTGGCCTCCTGGTTGCCTTTTGCTTTGTTGCCCTGGTTCTGGCCGTTTTCTACTGTTGCCTTTCTGGCATTGGCTGGGGTCTGGACTGGTGGGTTCTGGTCGGGGTGCTGTGTGCCCTGGGGCCTTTCCTCTGCTCCTGCACTTGCTGCGTGCTGGGCCTGTGTGTTGAGTGCCTGTACGGTCCTTTGGCTTCTGCCCTGGCTTTGGTCATCCGCCCTGTTTGCTCCTGTTCCTGTCTGCCCTCTGGGGTTCCGCTGGTTCATGCCTTGTTGGTTTCTGGTTTGGGGTCTACCGGGGATTCCCAGTTGGCTTGGGCCCACCTTATTTTTTCCCTTCCCTTTGGGGTTGGGGTTTGAGGTTGTGGCCATTGGCCCTGTCCCCCATCCTTGCCGTGCCAGTTCGGTTCCGGGTTGTTTCCCTGCATTTGCTGGCCTCAGTTTGTTTTTTTTTTGTTTTTTTTTTTTTGGTGTAAGAATTTTATTGCACTTTTGTTCATTACATACAAGACAAATCAATAATCATCAATAGCTTGCTTGCCTACAACCTCATGGGCCGGCGTTCAGCAACTATTGTCATCAGCAACATTGTGAGATGCACACAGCCCATCAGCCGACATCCAGAGGACCGGCGGCGCCTTGTCAGCTAGAGTCCAGTCGCACGTCAGTGCCATGTCCGCTGTCTGATACATCAATAATCTTACTTTTTTCAGTTTTTGTTCCTTTTAACTTAAATGTAACTTAACTGTACATTCCCCAACTTGTAGTTCCCTCCCTGCATCCTCCCCTCTGCATCACAGCATCCTCCCTCCAAGGTGCCAGCACTTTACATTCGTTCGTCCTGTGTTGTCCCCATCAGAAGACCAATTACATCGCTTCCGATTCTGAATCTGAATTACCATGCTCGAGTAAATAGTCACGTAGGTACCCCCAGTAGTCTCTGGGCCTAGAGCCAATTGGTAGTTCCTCCTCGTATGTGTTGAGCGTGTCTCGGCAATATACCATGTCTTCAATCCAGCGTTTCACCTCTGGTGCCCTTTTACTATTCCAATGGATGGACACCCTCCTTTTAGCTAACAGGAGGGCAACAGCACAGAATTTACGCCTCAGGGCTCTCAAATGCGGAGTTATACCCAATAAACAAATTTTTGCTTCGCACGGCATGTCAACCCCCAACATTTCATTTAACACCTGCATGACTTGTTCCCAATATCCCGCCACCTTTCTGCAGTGCCATGCTAGATGCATGAAGTCCGCATCTGCTTGTCTACACCGGCAGCAGTTGGAATCTTCCCGCAGGCCATGCTTGTGCAGCCTCTGGGGGGTGTGGTAGACCTGGTGTAAGTACTTGTAATGTATAATTTTCAAATTCCCGTTGGGTGTCAGCATACCCGTAAGCATGCATGTGGAGTCCCATTCTACTTCTGTCAGGGGTTCTGCTAGCCCAGCACTCCATCTTTCCCTGGCCTTGTGTGTATTGTTCCCCACCGCCCCTTGTGTACTCGCATACAGTTTGGACACCATGTGTGATGCTTTGGGCGTAGTCAAGAGCAGCTGTAGGGGCACCAGGGTTGTTGGCTCCTCTGGATATGTTGGGTAGTGTTCTCGTATTGCTCGCTGCAGCCTGTAGAAGTTAAAAGTAAACAGCGGAGATGGGTTTACGATGTAATGTAATTTATCTAGCGTCTGGAATTCTCCATCTTTGTATAGGTCCCCTACTGTGTCTATTCCGGCCTGCCGGAGCAGATCCATGCCAACCCTTTCCTGTGTCACCGAGAGGGCTGGATGATGTGCTAGTGGGAGCGCGGGTGCGTACAGCGGCAGGCAACTTGCTTCCTTGCCTATTAGCCGCCAAGCCTCAGTGGTCGCGTTGACTGTGTTAATATCCCGATCGTGTAGTCTGGTACGTTTGTGCGTGAGTATATTGGCCAATGGAATCGGGTCCGTGTCGCCCGCCTCCACCGCGACATGAGTCAGGAAGGGCACTTCATGATACCAAAAGTGTGCGTATTGCGCTTGCGCGCACAAGTAATAGAGGTAGAAGTCTGGTACCCTGAACCCCCCCCTGGCATATGGCAATGTCATGGTGCGCAGGTCCATCCGCGCCTGCTTGCCCGCCCATAGTAAATTAAGCACTAGCGTTTTGATATTGCGGAAGACAGCGGCGGGGGGTTTTATTGGGATGTTGTTAAATAAATAAAGAAATTTCGGCAAGAGCACCATTTTTATTATCGCTGCCCTGTCCGCTAACGAGAGAGGCAGTCTGTTCCATTTCTTGATTTTATCCTCCAGGGTTGCAATTGCCCTCCCGTAGTTCGTCCTAATGACCACCTCTGGGTCTCTGTGGAACCATATACCCAAATATTTAGTGGGTTCTTCTTGCCATTCCAATGGATAGTCCAGTTTGATTGGTTTCGTGCTGTCAGTTAGTGCCAACACCAGAGACTTATCCCAGTTTATCTGTAAGCCTGCTTGGCGACCAAATTTTATATATTCCCTCAGTAGGGGATTGAGGTGTTGTTCCGGGTGTTTAACATACAACACCATGTCATCTGCGTACAATGAGATGTGTATGGGTCGGGAGGGCATCTGAATCGCTGAGTGGTGGTAATGTTGTCGGATTTTGCAGGCTAGAGGTTCTAGCACTAAAGCGAAAAGCATCGGTGAGAGTGGGCACCCCTGTCTGGTACCTCTGCAGATTTGTATGGGTTCTGATATGTATCGGTTCACTCTGATGCGTGCCGTCAAGTCTGTGTAGAGCATCGCTATCCACCCTCGAAATATCCAGGGGAACCCCATGCGCACCCGCACCGCGTGTATGAAGGGCCAGCCTATTGTGTCGAATGCCTTAGCAGCATCTAGGAGCACTGCCACAGCTTTCGTTTCCGGAGCCAGATAATGTGCCAATGCGAACAGCGTCCGGGTGTTGTGTGTGGTGGCCCTGTCTGGAATGAATCCTGACTGGTCGGGTCTAATCAACAGTGGCATGAGTGGCTTCAGCCTGTCTGCCAGCAGACTAGCTATAATTTTGGTATCCACATTTAACAAAGATAACGGACGGTAGGAGTCGCATTTAGTAGCGTCTTTGCCCGGTTTTAGTAGCGTGATAAGCAGGGCTTCCCTTAGTGAAGCTGGCAATTTCTGGGCCTCATGTGCCATCCCGTACATTCGCACTAAGTGCGGCGCAAGGAGGTCCACGTATGCCTTATAGAATTCCGCTACAAAGCCATCAGGACCCGGTGCTTTGTTGTTGGGTAGGCGCCTGATGGTGTCCGCGACTTCCTCTACTGTTATGGGGCGTTCTAGGTATTTTCTATGCCCATCTGCTAACCACGCCATTTCAATGTCTTCCATGTATTTCAGTAAGTCAGGTTGTGACGGCGAGGGGCGTGCTTCGTATAGTGTGCCATATGTGTCCATGAATGCTCGCAGTATACCCTTGGTGTCCGTGACCATCTCCCCGGTGCTAGTGGTTATGGATGTGACAGTATGTGGTGTTTTGCCTGCGCATATCTTTGTGGCCAGCTCCCTGCCGGGTCTACCTCCCTCTCCATACCTTCTCGCCGTGGCTCGTTTAGTGACGTAGTTAAGTTCGTCCGTTGCAAATTTAGCATGTTCCGTCAATAGTGACTGGATATCCCCTAATAGTTTGGTGTCTCCCGTCTGTGTGTAGGATTGTTCTAGCGCTTGAATGGCCTGTTCCCTTGTGTGCAATTGGTGTCTGATATCCTTTAGGATGCCCGAGGCCGTACTGAGGCAGACTCCCCGGATAGTAGCCTTGAAAGCCTCCCACAGCAGACCTGGGTCTTCCGTGGTCGGGCCGTTTAGATCGAAGTAGTCCCCTATCGCCTTGTGTATGGTGGAGGCGTACACTGGGTCTTTCAATGAGGCTGCGTTAAATCGCCAGGTGAAGGGTGGTGGGTCGTAGTGTGGGATATTTACTTCCAAAAGTACCGGACTGTGGTCTGACAGCGTACGTGGCAAGTGTGTGATATCCACAACCCATGGGAGTACTTCTTGTGTGCCCAACCAGTAATCTAACCTGGACCAACTGTTGTTTGCTGCGTTTATGTGCGTCGCTGTTGCCACTCCTGGGTTGCGAACCCGCCAGAGATCTACCAACTGTAGATCCTCCATCACTTCTTTCACCATAGCCCTGGCATTTCCATGTTGTTCTAAAGTGTGAGCTGCTCTGTCTAGAGTGTCCTGCAGTGTTACATTAAAATCCCCTCCCCACAGTACATGAGGTGCCTGCATGTTAGCAATGTTGTGCCAGACCTTGCTAAAAAACCCCGGGTCATCCATATTTGGGCCATATGTGTTCACCAATAAAATCTGCTGTCTCCTAAGTCTGCCCGCTAGCATAACGCTTCGCCCTTCCGTGTCTCTGTGCACATCTGTGACTTCAAAGCCCGTACCCCTCCTGATCAATATGCTCACTCCCCGTGAATACGTGGAGTAGTTAGAGTGAACCACGGTCTCAGCCCACCTATCCCCCAGCGTGGAGGTGCCGTTTCGGTCTAGGTGCGTTTCCTGCAAGAAAACAATGTTAATGTGCAATCTATCAAAATATGCAAATAGTCGTCGGATCTTCTTTGGGTTTCCTAGGCCCCTAATATTCCACGTTAGAATTTTCAGCGCGTTACTACGTGACATGAGCGTGTGTTTGGTGATGATTTGCACACTGCAGTTGGTCAGTCTGCATGTTATATCCTGCATGTGTGGTGCCATGGTGTGCATCTTGCAGCATTGACAACATTTTTCGCTGATTGCAAACAGTAAGTACATTCCAGCATAGCCCCAAGGAGTTCGCCATGCTTCTTAGATACAGAGGTTGCAGTCGGTTAGCTTCTGATCCCCCCACCCACTTCAGCGCCCAAACTGTGCCAAAGCCATCCCTGAGTCAACTTTAACTTTAACTTGAACAGTAACTTATGTGTCCAACAGAGTTCGGGGTACACCCGCCTGGGGGTGTCACCAGGTTCACACATCTCCACCCACGTAGTGGATGTGGACGGTCGTAAGTGTGTGTTAGGGTATAGCGTGATTGTGACATCCCCCAACCCCCTGTCACCCACTAATCATAATGGCATCTCTGCAGTGATACATCACAATGGGTCCAGACTCCCCCATGTCTCTAGTTCCAGCGTGCACGTGGGCTACGCCGCGTACTGTGTGTAACGTCCCCTGTATGGAGATCAGTTGTGCCACCAGGCCGGCTATGGTCATGGCTACTTGTTCGCTGCCCCACATCCTGGCAGCCGGCCACCCTGACCCTCCATATTTATAACATCGTTTCGCATACTCACAGTTGACGTGCCACTTCCTCGGCTTTACAGCCATCGGGGCCACACTTACTGTATGTCCGCAAGCGCCAATCTCGTACAACCTGTGCCATCATTGTGGCCACTATGGTCCATGCGAATGTCTGCAGGCCAAACTGTTTTTAGTTAGTCGCAACTCATTGGCAAAGTCCATAATTCCGTTTTGCTGGTTAGTGTCCTTCCCCGCTCATTCCACGTCACTGGTTGGTTCCGTTCTGTCGTGCTGTTTTCTCCTCTTGCCTTGTTGCTTGACATAGTCCTGTGCTGCCTGCACCGTTTGTAGTATGACTGGTTTCCCGCCAGTTATGACTTTGAGTTTCGCCGGATATAGCATGGCATATTCCAGTCCAAGTTCCCTGAGCTTCTTTTTGACAGGAGCGAATTCCTTCCTAGCCAGTTGCACCGCCATAGTGTGGTCTGGGTAAAACTCTAGCGTGTTCCCTTGGTGCGTTATTTTCCCCATCTCTCGTGCCAGCCTTAGGACCGTGTCTCTGTCCCTGTAATTTAGCATGCGGGCAATGATCATGCGCGGGGTAGCTCCGGGTTTCGGCACAGGCGCCAGTGATCGATGCGCGCGTTCCACCAGGAACACAGAAGATAGTTTGTCGGCACCAAAGATTTCTTTCAGCAGGGTTTCTACATAAGTCTCCATCTTCCCTGTGTTTGTGGATTCCGGCAGGCCCGAAATCCGCACGTTGTTCCGCCTGGACCTGGCTTCCTGGTCCTCAACCCTCGCTCGCAGGTGTTCCACTGTCTTTTCCAGGCCATCACAGGTCTTGGTTGTGGTTCTCTGGTCATCTTCCAGCCTTGAGATCCGCTGCTCTGCCTCCGTGAGGCGTCCGTCATGTTGTTCGATTTTCGCCGCCATGTTGTCGACCCTTTGCACCACGTTGTCGAGTTTCCCGTGCATTTCCTGCAAACTTTGCTGTATTGCTCGCAGAACTGACTCCATGCCTGCCCCCTCCGTTGAGTCCTGGCCCCCTTCCACCTCCAGGTCAGTCGCGTTACTTTTGCCCTGGTTCCGCTTTTCAAACTGGAGCTTGGTTTGATTTCGGTCAGGTTTCCCCATTTCAGGGTGCTGTTTGGACGGGTGCAGATCAGTTAATTTTGGGCTGCTGCCCGATGTTGCGCTGGCTGAGGAGATAGCACGAGGCACTGACACTGCCGCCCCCCCCTGGTCGTTCGAGTGGTCATCTATCGGCCACCTAGCGCCTGGATGCAAGTTGGCGCCCAACCAAGACACCTCCGTCCCTCTCTGGAGGCGGTTTCGCTGTCCTGGCCGTTGAGGCACTACAAGGGCGGTATTGCGTAGCCACACATCCCGCTGTGTGTAGGGGGGCAGACCCCGTGTGGGCGGTGGAGCCCGTGCTGTGCCGATGTTTATGTGCTGCTGTGTACAGATTACAGGCGCCCCGCGTATTATCTGGGCTGTCCGCTCACCTCCGAGGCTGTTACCCCCTGCGTGGTCCCGCTGACAGCGCCGATGCAAGGCATGCACTTTGGTAAGCGCCGGGAGCCTCCCTCTGTCGCCGGTTCACATGTGTGTCCTGCGCAGGCAGCTTACTGTGGGTAGTCGTCCGGCGGGAGCGTCCGCCGCCGCCTCCAGTCTGGTGCGTTTCACGGGCGCCGCCATCTTGTCTGCGGTGGAACGCACGCCTGTCTGCTGTGGCGCTGTGTCTTGGGGGCCTTCTCGAGCCTCGCCGTCGTCGCGTTGGTGGTCAGTGGTCACACACCAAGTGGCGCTGGGTGTGCACCTTCGTCTCACTGCATCTGGAGCCTCGGTAAGCGCCGATCCGCCAGGTGTCCGGAGCGGCCATTTTGGCGATGTCGTAGCCCGGGGTCCGAGTTTTGGGCTGATTCTTCCTTTCACCGCATAGATCGACTTTCAGCGGTAACTCGGGACGACGGCCTCACCTTCCGATGCCCATATTCGCCATCGCCGCTTATTTTTGTGGGGTTTCAAGGGGCTAAAGGCCGCTAGATACGCGACCGTCCAGCGGAGCTGACAAGCTAGCCAGCCATTCCGCAGTGCGCCCTCTAGCGCCCCCCTGGCCTCAGTTTTTTGGTTGGCTGTCTGAGGTCTTTTCTGGAAACGTCTCTGGGCTGGGATCCTTGGGGTTGGCCTCCTCTGCCCCTGTTGCTGTGCCCCGTTTCTTTTTTCGGCCTCCCTTCCTGTGGGTGCTTCTGGCCTCCTGGGGTTGCTGGGTTTTTGGCTCCTTTACAGTCCTTTTGTGTTGGCTGGGGTCTGGCTCCTGGTAGATTCCTGGCCTCCTGCTGCGGCTCTTCCCTCTGGCCTGTGGTGGTCTTTGGCGGTGCTGTCCTTCTTTCTGGGGCCTGGGCCTCCTTTGCGGGGTTGGGTTCGTCCTCTGGTCTCTCTGGGGGCCTGCTCGTTCGGTTGGTGCAGTGGCCCTGTGCCTGGTCTCTGCTTCCTTCCTTCCTCGTCTCTCCTTGTGTCTGGGCCCTGTTGTCCGGCCTTGGCTTCTTTCTTTGGCCTTCTCCGGGTTGGTCGGGGTTGCTCGGTGTCTGTGCGGCTGCTGGGTCTTGGGTGCTTTCCTGGTGGTTCCGGTCTGTTCCTCCTTGCCTGGTGGTTTCCCTTGGCCAGGCCCTTTGTGTTTTGGCCTGGTTGCTCAGTCTCCAGTCTTTCTGGTTGGAGGCCACCTTGTTGTGGCTCTGGCCTTCTGCTTTTTTCTTGGTGGTTTCCGGTCCTCGTTTGCGTCCCTGTTCTGGGTTGCTGGCCGGTTGCTTCCTGTGGTCCCCCCCCTTTCTGTGCTCCCATGGGTTGCTGCGTTTGGTGTGGTTTCTTGGGTGCGCTTGTGGGTTCGGAGGGCCGGTTTTCTGCTTTGGTATTCTCCACTTTGTAAATTGCTGGGACGAGGACATAAGGGACCTGGTGGTAATGCTCTATTACTTACCAATAATCTTCATTACTCTGGGTCCTGTTGTCCTCATCCCATTCATACGCCCCTCCCTCCCGGGCGGCCAGCCTTCCTCTAGGGGCTTTGTTGTACAGGCGGGATGCTGTGTAAGTACTGCTTATGTACTCCCGGTGGGAGGGCAGTATTAGGGTCCCAGCATTCCTCTTGTCTTTTGTTCCGTCTGGAGATGGTTATCTCCACTTTGTAAATGAATGGGACGAGGACAACGGGACCCGGAGTAATGAAGATTACCAGTAAGTAATAGAGCAATCTTCTCTGAGCCAAGCCCAATAGATGATAAAATAGCAATGTCCGGGAGTTGGATTTATAACTGTGTGAAAATGAACATATCCACAGGGCCTTAACTTCAGCCAAACATCATTTACTCTCATACGATGTACTAAGGTCATTACAACTTCAAGCAATTTGGGTGTTGGGTTGTTACAAGGATTTGGAGATCAGTGGCTCTTTATGAGACCACCCAGTCATCTCCTACCAAATAGGGGCCAATCAGTTCAGCATGGTCCATATCACTTCTTTGGATTCATCGACATTAGTGAACACATCTTCACGTAAATTGCGCATGGGCAATGCCCATATATCACAGGGATCTGCCTTGAGGACATCTACAGTCAACTGTTGTATGGCATTACCACGCATGGTTTTACCACACATACCATTACCACGCTTGTACATCCATGAACACTAAAAGTACACTTACCACGCAAACAACAATCACGAACACTTTGACCGCACATACCAATTTTAGGTCTCCTCCTACGCAACGTGCATGTGTTGCATAGGAGAGAGACCTTAAGCCATCAATGCGCCTTTTCAGGCCAAACCGTGCACGCGTTCCATTGCCTTCAATGGCAACGCGTGCACGTCTGGCTATTCCCTGGTGGGAGCGAGCGGGGACAACATATGTTTGTAATTATTACCGCCTGTCTCCCCTCTCCCTGCTGCCTCCTCCTTTAACGCGACTCGCGCACAAAATGAACGATGGGTGTACAATTTTAATAACACGATGTGTGACTGGCGGGGATTATTATTTCCTTACAGCATTTTGTCCCCATATGGTCCATTACGCTTCTTGTTTTTGATAACATTCAAACACTGAAGCAGAGTTTGAGAAAAGGCGCAATTCGCAAACCTGGGGCGCTCGTGTTTAGGGTGCCTGGGCACATTTTTGACCCAATCCAACCCTGTTTATCAATTACACAGATCACACTACCTACACGCAGGTGTCACCAATAAACGTCCAACTAAAATGTCCTATACATTAACCGAATTGTCAAATCAGTCAATTTCAAATAACTCCACTTCAAGAAAATGACATTTCGCCAACGGACTTCAGGTCGGTGATTCGCATAAGTGATTTATCGCTCGACGCGGAAACGCTATTGAGTCTGGTCTCTATGCAAGCACATTTGAGCCTCTAAAAGTTCAGCAGACACCAGGCTTTCACACTAACACGGAGAAACAACGTGAATTCCATCTTAAAAGTACACCACTGACTCCCTCTAGAGGGCAAAGTCAAATATTACACCAGTCTAATTTCGAAAGCGACTGACAATCCCCACGGTTCCACGCCTCACTCCAAGAGTCGCGGAGTCTCCTTTTGGATTGAAAAATCGGCCCTGTAACAAAATCAGCCGAAACCGACCCTGGCAAAGAGCTCAGCGGCACCCCCAACACCCCCCCCCAGGAAAGGGGGGGAGCTGGCCGAGCACTTTGCCAGGGCCGGTTTTGGTTCCCAATCCGACCCTGGTGCAAATATTACAGCAGCTGGTGTATATTGGACTCGCAGGAGTTTCTCCACAAATTCCAGCATGGCGTATTTTGATTTCATGCAGCAAATAAAACAACATTACTTGTTTTTACACCTTGTAACAAGCGATATTGGTATTTTCTGGGAGCCTATCTCCCTTGATAAAATGCAGTCACAATAATTAGGGGTGAACAGAAGATGAGGTTATCTGTTCTGACTGGTAGTCCAAAGTTCCACATAAAACAGGCACTATTTCAAGCCTCCTCCGTCTCAGCCCTTTCAATCTAAAATGACAGCGCCGCGAACCTACCCTTCCGACCTTCAGAACACACAATATTTAGAAAATGACGACTCATCTCACCGTTTAAAGCTATCATCCACTAGACGACCGCCCATTCCTACAGACAAGTTACAGCTCTTCTCACTCCCTCCTTACCATTTTTCGATCGTGCGCAGCTTCATTTTAAGCACACAGTTTTGGATTCTATAATATTTCTTTTTAAACCAGGGTGGGTGTTCTCGCTCTCTCCTCACCTTTTCTTGCTCTCTGTAAAGCTCCCTCCCAGCCCAGTCTGCTCTAGACGCAACAATTTAATAAATAAAATCTCACAGCGACCAAGTACGTGAATCTATGAATGATAGATAAATTGAGAGCCGCTGTTTAACAGGTCAGAAACGCTCCTTTAATATAGGCCTTGGCACGAAGTCTCTCACAGAATTCAAACCCAATGGGGAGGCTTCTGACATGTACTGTAGACTAGCTGCATCACTGTTTGCAGAAGGCTCACACCTTATTCACAATCATGAATCAGCCCCCATACGGCAGTCCACATGTAATGCTGTATTCACACCAGGTGTGCAGCACCCATTGGGCGGAGAGGGTTTAGCCCTCTCCCCGGTCAGCATCTGTGGGGATGGTCTTGTGCAAGTCGTTCAAACCATCTGATTCACATATGGGCTTATGGGATCCACCCAAGGTTGGAGATTGTGTGACTCTTGAAAATCAAGAGACACTTTTCTTATAGAAGCCTCAGTGGCACAAAGAGGAGTGGAGGTGCAGCAACCATAGGGAATCTGGTATCTGTTGGGTCCATGGAGGAGACGCAGGTGCCGTCTCAGGAAAATCAAGACACCACTTTTACCTGGGTGTACTAGGCCCATATAAAAGTAAAATGTGGCCACCATAGGAAATTGGTTGACATCACTCATACGTGGGCATTAGGGTCCCATTAGGGAACAGAAGAGGCTACATCCCAGTCTTTTGGTGAGAACAGATTGATACATTTTCTTGTTTTGTTAAAGCCTCTAAAGATGGAAAGTCCATGCTACACAAAAAGTCCCTTACATGGCTAACAGTGTGCTGCCCTGCCCTCATTGTTGTTCCGGTTACGGTCTCTGTGTTTTTTTTATTTTCCCCCAGTGAGGCCAACAATCTTTCAAGGTCACTGGTGCACCTCTATGTTGCATAGATTTAGACCACAGAGCATTGCTCTAAAGTTGGGAAATCACTCTTTGTATCCTTTGTATCCTTCTGCCCAAAAGATTGGTGGCCTAAAAATTCAGAAGCCCCTCCGAGCGCTGTATCTTCGGCACGCAACCTTGGCATTCAAGTTGATACATCCCTTTCTTTTGATGATCATGTTCGCATCACTGCTGGATGCTGTTTTAGTCTTATCAGATCATTGAAGAAATTCTTTGACTTCCTCCCCATTACAGCCAGAAAATCAGTCGTGGTTGCTTTAATTCTCTCCCGACTTGATTATTGTAATGGATTGATGGCAGGAGTGAAGAAGTCCACCCTTAGAAAACTTCAAAGCATCCAACACGCCGCTGCCAGACTTGTGCTTAAACTTCCCAGAAGGTCCTCTGCCTCAGCAGCCCTCAATGTCCTCCATTGGCTACCACTCCACAAAAGAATCTTGTTCAAACTTTTACTGACTGTATACAAAGCTACCAGGAAAACAGGTCCCCTCTACTTCTCCAAGCGTTTCACTTACTACAATCCCTCACGCTGTTTAAGATCCTCAGGAACCAATCTTGTTATAATTCCAAGATTTAAGTTAAAAACCAAGGGGGGAAAAACCTTTTCCTTCCTGGCTGCTAGAGCCTGGAACAGCCTACCTGTTAATCTCAGGCAAGCTGAAACTGAACCTCATTTCAGGAAACTTCTGAAAACCTGGGTGTTCCAGCAATCTGATACTTCAGTCCTAGCAGCTATATGATCTACTTTATTTCCTCGTTCCCACTATCTTCTGCATGCTCAGCGCCAAGATGCTCCTCCCGGAGCGATAGCCGCGCTTTACAAAATTCCATAAATATCAAAATATCAAAAATTTGTCTGGGCTTTGTGGGATTGGTAGTAGTAACAGCATGATTATTACTAAAGGCACAGGCCTTTTGCCGGTTTTCTTCAGTTAGGGAGAGGGTCTGCTCCATAACATTTTAGTAAATGCCCCTTAAGCATTTATTTACATATTAGGATGTGTGGAAGAGTATGTGCACTTGAGAGGAACTGTGATTCAAGGTTAGGGTCTCCCTGGCTACCCTCTTCCTGACAGACTGTGAACGGAGTAAAAAACAAGAATCCAGGTGGAAGCCTTTGAAGGAGAAGAACAGGTCTGTTGCTGAAGGGGTTTGTTGGACTACATCCTACTGAAGAGCCTGGCTGGAAATATCTGAACAGCCATCTGCGTGAGGACCTGGCTGTGCCACTTCAGGATACAACGTGGTACAAAAGGGGGTAGTGATGGACGGAGCATCTGAACCAATCAAACACTCACACCCAGTCAACAGATCTGGGTTTAATCCATCACCGTTCTTTAGCCCACTCTGCCACCCCAGTTCAGACATGGCCATATGCAAATCAGTCTGACCCTGTGCATCATATGACCATGTCTGAACTGGGGTGGCAGAGTGAGAATTTCCAGAACAAACCGCACAAGAATAAACTTGAACAAAGAAAAGAGATCGTTACTATTGTCATTTTGACATATGGTGGAAACACTGGTTCACATGACCTGTTTTCAACTATCACGTGTGCTAGGGAGTGTTTTATTTGTATAAGGCAATAGCCTGATCTAAAGAAGAATTGTGGTTCTCTTTACCCTTTAAGCACCGTCTAAAAAGGATTCAAATCATACTGTGTGAATTTCTAAGTGGCGCCGTTTTACCTATATAAAACCACTACCAAGCTGAAGAAGACAAAAGGAGTGATTTTAAAGCAAAAGGAAAAGGATGTCCTCTGTGTGAACATTTACACATGTGAGGGACTTCAAACTCGAGCCAACAAACACTAGGAATATCACCACCTCCCACAGCACACAACTATACATTGCAAGACCAGATCGCCTGGATTTCAGTACTTGATGACATTTGGCAATGTTGAGTCTGCACCATCTTCTAAATGCACTGTACCCGTTGAAGGCATGCTGCATGGCACCGGGGTCGTGCATATTTTGAGCGTGCATCAAGGTCTCTGAATAGTTAAAGAAATGGTTGACATTTACAGCTAAGATATAGACTAGGACAGGCGAAAATAATGAACAAACATTGGCATAGCCAATAGGTCTCGCCTTTGGGACATTATTAGTGTTTAGCCATGCAACAGTTGATGTTGCACCAAGGAAATTGTGCTGCACAATTAAATACTTATAAGGTCCAAAGGCGAGACCTATTGGCTATGCCAATGCTTGTTTCTTCTTGTGCTGTAAATGTACTGATTTTATCATAGAATGTAAAGTAAACTTACGTACCTGTACCCAGCATTCTATGTTCCCATCGTTCGTCCTCCTTCAAAGTGCTCTATCCTCTATAAAAAAGAGGTACAAGGCACCACGTACGGGAATATTTATTGAAAGTGAAAAGGACTTTTGAAGTGACGCAGAACAAGAGTCAAGAAATATTTGCACCTGAAGTTTATTTAAACCGCAAGCGGAAATTAAATATTTACCTGCAGGCACTCTTTATGTTTTTCATTTCTGTATATTACATCTTTCTAAATATGGTGTGCGCTGGGGAAACGGTGTTGTCAGCTGGTTAATAGGTTATTCAGGTACATTTCAAATGGGTGCACAATCAAATGAAGTTCTGGATGGGTAGAGTAGTAACAGCCTCCAACACTTCCAAAGTTAAGTCAATGTTCACCTATTTACTCAATAACACTCGGGAGTTTTAAAATGAGCCCGTATTTCACACAAAAAAATCAGGTGCAAATCAAAAAAAGATATTAACAAATTAGGATATTTTAGGATATTACAAGCCCAAACAAAGTCAAGTCCTACATGGACGAAATACACACATGCCCTGAGCCCTAAAACACTGGAACCTGAGCCCACACCAACTCTAAAACTTGCCACACAAAGCGAAACACAGCCACCTACTGAACAGTTAGATGGCAGAGTCTTGCATTGTTAAATCTTGCGTGAAAATAATCTATTCAAAGTAAAAAATGTGTAGTAAATGTAATCCAAAGTAAAAACTTTGGAGTAAAGGCTGTTTCCCACAGTCAACTGTCTTGTGTTAAAAAGTAGATCATAATACTCAGGAGAGTACTCTGCTGCATCAAATGACCCAGGGTATCCGACCTTGAGAATGGTAAACGCTTACAGAGCTATAAGAAACGGAGACATTGTTAGCTACTTCTGTGTGGGTTTAAAAATGTTTACAACTCATCAGTTTATAAAAGTAACAATTAGCAAGCATTTCATTAAAAACATTTTGTTAGATGTGTACCACCACTTTATTGATACAGCAAAATATGCTCAATTTAAGAACTATAAAAAGATCTGTATGGGATTGTACAGGAATTGCTAATATTAAATAATACTCCAAATGATTAGTTTATCTAAAAAAAAAACTGTGCTAACTGCATATTTATCTAATAAACACAGGTCGTCTAGTTTCAGTATGTAGGACATACTCTGCAACTTGAACGTCGAAGGTTAACAGATCATGAAGCTTGTAAAGCCAATAAACTTGATCTAAGAACTTCCGAAGACAGATGGCACTGGTTTAACATCACACTTCTGAGAAATGGCTCCAAGTTTAATAAATACAGGAATACAAAAAGAAAACAAATCTAGCGAAGAAGGTCAGTATCTGTATTTAGTTGAGTAGTCTTTTGGAGATACCACCAGACCGCGACCTTTACGGGCTCCTCTATAAACTGTTTCCACAATGTCAATCATCTCTTGCTTGTCCTCCATTGTCCAGTTAATCTTGTTATTGTTACCTGTTCCTAAATCAATCATAATGTGTTTGTTCCTGAGGGGGAAAAACAAGAATAGGTTAAAATCGTGATTACTTCATATTGTTCTAGCCAGAAGTGAGTCAACATCTCTCAAGCAGAGATTTACATAACCTGCATGTAATGCCTTTAAATCCTAGCAGACTTACTAAAGATGTTTCTTCAGACGTCAAAACAGAGTGCCTAAGAGCTCACAGTTGTGACTGTAGGTAGAGTGGCCTGCAATGGCTGACCTGGGATTAGCAATACAGAGTGTTTGCTCTCATATATAGATCTACAGCCATAATGAACTTGGTCATTCGCCAATTCCACACATCTGGCACTGGTTTTCGGACATGGACACCTTCCACAATCTCGCACTCAGCACTCTCAGACCTATTGCATAGCCACTATACCTCAAGGGCAGCTCAGCATCCTTTTCCCAAAAAGGATGGATACGCATGTTGCATGTATATCGCTGCCATGATACCCAAACCAATGGTACTAGCATTAGCTGATCTACAATGGGATCTTTCCAATAGTCACAAAAATGCATTCCGACCATCGAGGTGACGAGACAGACAAAAAGGTATCTATCTAAAGACATTTCAACCAGACTGCCTCACCAACTCTGTCATCAATGTTATCATTATATTACTACAGATGTTGCAATAGCATTCTTTCATATACCAGTTATAGGAATATAATTCAGAATATCTGAGTTCAAGACTTTGGACTGTTCCAAGTGTTTCTGAGGAGTCCCAGGAGCCTTCTTGCAGTTAGCAGATAATATTTGATAAAGGATTTTGTCCACCCAGAAACACCTGGCTAAAACGTGGGTTTCCATGAACAGAAAGCCTAAACTGTGAAAAGAGTTAACAAGGTGCCAAGAATGCTTCAATGTGTTCAATATGGTATTTTAGTATCCCCTATGAGCACTGAACGTTAGCACAAGACCAATGGACGAGGAAGCAACAAAGGCAATTAAATCAACCAACGGATGTGGGAAGCTTAATCAGCTCCTGTAGAAATCCAGGATAAGGTTCAGGGAATTCTGAAAAACTAAATAACGTGTCAGTCAAATGAGTATACCACGTGCTTAGTCAGTGGACCATTATTATCCATATAAATACTCTTTGTAAGGAAGGAGTAGGTTGCCAAATATATTCTCAAGAGTGAGGTGCTGGACCTATTAACTCGTTCTCAAACGGGGGAGGGCAGAATAGGTTAGCAGGAGTCCTAATGTGTGCTTTTGTAGAGTTGAAAGGTAACTGATATTTTCTTAAATAGGCATGACGAGGTATTACCTTTGGCAACTGGGGTCAAATATTCTCTGGTAGAACATATTTTCCCTTTCAAGCATGTGGAAATGGTCAATTTGCAAAATGATGGAGCAAGTGCTTCATTTTTTGCAGCTAAGTCACTGTGGCATATTGTCTTTCACTGATGAATACAGAGAGGATTCATCTATCAGGACCAGGCTGGTGCGAATACGGAGATTAATGGATGGGCAGAGGAGATACAGGTTTTAGAGACAAAAAGGAGCAAATATGTATTTCGCTAGCAAGGGTGGGGAAACTGATTCCAATTCCTAAAAAGCATAAGGAAATTGAGCAAATATTCCTTTACCCGACAAGGATGGATGGCTGATCACATTTTCACAGGCAGGGTTTGATTCGAAGTAATTGCCATTCCAGAAGGAGCAAAATAGAGGCAAGGGGGCTAATTAATTTCACATGCACTGGCAGGTGGTAGATAGTCCCATCTTTTGAGGGGACAGAGGCTGGGGCAGATTTCACTTCACAGCAGATAGTTCCATTTGTGAACGACAAGTTACAGGGAATATGGGAGAACATATTTCACAGGCATTATTTGAAGGGGAAGGGACAGGTGGCAGATACTTGTTCATAGTCGGGGGAAGAGAGGGGAGACGGGGCGCTATTAAATATCCCCTTTACTGTAAGAGATAAGGACAGAACGAGCTGCAATGTTAGATAGTCCTATTCCTAGCACGGTCAAGGATAGAGGCAAATGCAGTTTTCGTAGGCAGGGATTGGTGGCCGGTATTCCCATTCCTGGATGCAACATTAATTGTAATAATTTTTTCACCTTCCTCACACTAAGCACACGTACATTGGTTTCTTGCAGTGCAGTTTCATTGTTACAATTAGCAACAAGCTGTGCAGATTATTGCCCAGAATGTATGTTTTTAATACATAATTACACCATCTAGCTTGACATTTCATATTGTGTTATCATATTTTTAGGTGTATTAATAATCACTGCGAAGGGTGAAAATTACTTTTCGGACAAATGAATGCTCCAGGTAATACTAGGCATCCATCCTGCCCTGATAACGCCATTGACCAAGTACTGGCACTTGACTGGGCTGAAACATGTTGGCGCCACTGAGGATAACAGGCCATTATAACCAATTTTCATCAGTCTTCACATTTTCTTACAGTCATACCCTAGGTACCCACTAATGAAAGTATATCCTTTGGGTTTGCCGCAAGGTACTTTAATTTAATAATCCAGATCCCGCCACTACCCAGTATTCTCTTTACCAAGAACTCCTTCACATTCAGGTGGAGTCCACACTGATACCATCATCTTATCAGGGTGAGATGTATTTATTTATTTTAATGTATACAGCACACTGCTACTCCCAGGAGTGTACCCGCGCTAGAGACAGACGGCATAAAGGTATGAAAAGTATACAGATTGTGTGAAAAGCCAGGTTTTCAGTTTCTTTTAAAAAACGGGAAGGTCCCCGGTTAGGCACAGTTCCCTTGGGAGCTTATTCCAGTTGAGTAGCCCTAAATAAGAGAATGATCTGCCACTTGTTCTAAGTCGGCCGATAAAAGGGACTTCAGCCATGTGTTTCGAAGAGGAGCGCAAGGTTGGATCCTCTCTCTCGGATAGTTGGCTCCTGAACCATACAGGGTTTTATGCATTAAAACCATGGCCTTAAATTGTATCTTTTTTCTCATTGGAGCCAGTGAAGAGCCTCTAAATGAGGGCCTCTGTGAGATCTAGAGGGGACATTGAGTAGGAGCTGAGCCGCCAAATTTCGTACTGCCTGCAGTCTGCACAGAAGGTACTCCGGGAGACCAAGGTAAAGGGCATTACCATAGTCCAGTCTTGAGGTTATTCGTGCTTGGATTACCCTTTTTCCTAGCAGACTCAGACAGAAGGGGCATGAACTCTTTCAGCATGCAAAATATTCCAAAACAGGAGCTTGTAGGTGCTTCAATCTGAGGTTGAAAGGAGAGGGCACTATCATTTTTTTTGCCTAGATCCTTACAGAACTCTGCTGAGGGCCCGGCTGCAGGGCCTCCTTTGGCCAGCAAGATCTCTAAAGGTTCGGGGAAAATGCACTGAAGATCATGATCTCAGTCTTATACGGTTTGCATTTTAGTGGTGGAAGGCCAACCACTGAAACACCTTGGTCTTACCATCTAGCTCCTCTCCCTTTCCACAGGAGAAGAGAAGCTGGGTGTCATCTGCATACGAGATTACTTTTTCACCCAAAGACTCTGCTAGTACCGGCAAAGGAGCAAGATAGACATTAAACAGAGTAGTGCTCAGCGCTGAGCACTGAGGAACACCAACCGTCGGTGTGCAAGCTTTGGATGAGAAAGGAGGCAGCCAAAGTTTAAGGCTTCCGTTGTTCAAAAAATAGGAAAGCCAGTTCAGAGCAGGGTTCCTAATTCCCTATTGCTTAAAGATGTTCGAGCAGCCTTTGAAGAGGAACAGTATCAAATGGCACTGATAAATCCAGCATAATCAGGATTGTCTCGCCTCCCTTGTCAAGGGTGCCTCCAACGTATTCCACTACTTCCAGGAGCGCTGTTTTTGTTCTGAAGTGTGGAGTGACACCTGACTAGAGTGTAACAGTTTGTTCGCCTCAAGGAATTGGGACAACTGTCTATTAGCTGATTTTTCCAATATTTTGATAGAAGCAGGAAGTGAGGTCTGTAGCTTGCCAGCTGTTTTGAATCAGCTGTGTTTTTTTTTTTTTTAAACGATGCAGCACTTTTGCCTTTTTCCCTTGTGCTGGAACCTTGCCAGATGATAGAGGTGTTTAGTATTTTATTTACAATAGGATTGATGACCTGAGCGACCTTAGTCACCAAAAGGAGATAATGGGCGTAGCACTGAAACTTTAAAGGCACTCGCCCCTAGTCATAGATCTAGGTTGAATCCATCATCGTTCTTTAGCTCACTTGCCACCCCAGTTCAGACCCAGTCATATGCAAATCAGTCTTGACCCTGTTCCTCATGAGAACAGCCTAGCCCGAACCTTCAATCCAGATCTTCTCTTGACCGGAAACAAGCATCCTGGGATCGGCTTTAGGGTAACATCTCATATCAGCCAGGCTAGCTTGAATCCAGTGCCAAAGTGAGCAAGGGACCCATGTCTGGGCATACCCTGCCAACTTAGGGCAAACAAAGCAAACACAAAGAGATGATGGGCAGAGCAATAAAACTTTTGAGACACTCACCCCAAGTCACGGATCTAGGTTGAATTCATCATTGTTCTTTAGCTAACTTCGCCACCCCAGTTCAGACCCAGTCATTTGCAAATCAGTCTTGATCCTGTTCCTCATGGGAACAGTTCAGCCCGAACAGCCAAGCCAGGTCTTTCCTGGACCGGAAACGAGCATCCTGGGACGGGTTTCGGGGTGACACCAGTCATATGTAAATGTAAATGTAAATGTATAGGCATTTATATAGCGCACTACTTACCCGTAGGGTCCCAAGGCGCTTCAACCGCTGCGAAACCCTTCCTGGCTTCCCTGAGAGATGGTCCCTAAATGGGTATCTCCAGGGTGAGACCAGGCATCCCCGGCGGTCTGGTGGGGCCGTTAGTGAAGATGAGGCAAGCTAATGCCCAGAGTTGCCGAGTGTGATCGCTGATCAGAGTGGGCACCGAGGCGAGAGAATTATCGAGTCCGCTGACCCTGGTCCAGAAACCTGCCGCGCCGGGAATCGAACCCTGGTCCCGGGCCGTCCTCTGCTCTCGGGTCTGCCGCCTCTAACCAGTGAGCCACACTACATCACTTCATCAGCCAGGCTAGCTTGAATCCAGTGGCAAAGCGAGTAAGGGACCCATGTCTGGGCATACCCAGCCAATTTAGGCCGAACAAAGCAGACACAAAGAGATGATGGGCGGAGCACTGAAACTTTTCAGACACTCACCCCCAGTCACAAATCTGGGTTGAATGACCTTAGTCAGCATAACAGTAGAGCATGGGTCAGAAGGAGAGCCCGCCTTTAGACTCCGGTTAACTGACAAAGACATCTCCGCAGTGGAGCTTCCCCTTAGAGGGATGGGAGCTTCAGTTAAGTGAGGGAGGTTAGAGACAGACTATGTTTTTAAGGAGCTCCGCCTGAATGGTAGTTATCTTTTCATGAAAAAATAATTCCAGCTCCTCACAACAATCTGCTGACGGTTGGCAATCTCTAGAAATGACAGATCAAGGAAAGGATTTTACAATTTTGAAGAGCTCTTTAGATTTTTTATAGGCCTCTTCGATCTTCTATCCAAAGAAGGCCTTTTTGGCTAGATGCACCTTTGCATGATAGTTCTTTAATGATAATCTACAGGTCGCTTTATCCTATAGATTGAAGTTATGCCCTTTCAAGGGGTTTACATTGTTTTTTTACATGATCTAATGTCCTTATTAAACTAGGGGGTTGTTGGTTTGGTCCTAGATGAAGGGCGTGCAGAGATTGGGGCCAACTCATTAATGGTCTCATGGATCCTACTGTCCAGGCATGTGGCATCCTCTTCGAGAGAGAACCTGGTAGGATTGGGGTGTTCACTACCAGAGCTTGAGTTAGGTCACTATGCTGAACTTTATGGAAGGCCCGGTAAAAGACATGGGTATTTTTCCTAAGGGAGGTCCCCTTTGATGGTCCTGGCCACATGAGTGGAATAAGG
The DNA here is from genome assembly GCF_964263255.1 of Lissotriton vulgaris. Lineage (NCBI taxonomy): Eukaryota > Metazoa > Chordata > Amphibia > Caudata > Salamandridae > Lissotriton > Lissotriton vulgaris. Next base: position 916,641,406 of record NC_141691.1, on the reverse strand, counting down.
TGTTGAATAAGACCGTGCAAGGAGGGTGGTGGTGGGAGGGGCGGGTTGGATTTGAGACCTCCAGACTCACATTTGAAAATGCCTGGTCTGGTGTCTTGCCAGCTTGACTAATTGAGGCGAAAACCTGTTGCTTGAATGCAAAGGAGCTCATGGTGTCTAAGAGTGTGGAGGCCACCGGTTCAGAATGGTTGTCCAAATGAACGTTAAGGTCACCAAGGACTATAAAGCGGGCATGCCTAACGGCCCACTAAGCCAAGACGCAACCTTAAGATTTCAAGCATGAGCCAGCATTGTCCGGAGGTCTATAGATAAGGGCACCCGCCAGAGACTGTTGGGAGGTTAGGTCCGGCAGAAGCCCATTGTGGTCACCTCGACGAGACCCTTAAGTGGAAAGGATACGCATCAATACTCCATTTTGTAGACTAATGCTATCCCACACCCTCTGCCTGTTTCACGTTTTTTTCCAAGGATTCAGAAGCCAGGCGGGATTGCTGTGGATAAGGTCAGGTTGGCAGACTCTGAGAGCCAAGTTTCAGAGAGGAACAGGAGCTTCAAGCTTCCCATCATTTAGCAGGTCAAAGAACTATATTTCATTTTTCTGAAGTGGCCTCACATTTAATAGAGCTGCTGAGAACTGGGCTAGTGGCCCATTGTGACTGCAGGACTGTTACAAGTCCATGCGCAGTCAGGGCATGTATAGTCTTTTGTTAGCTTAAGAGGGGAACCGTGAGGATATAAGGTTCGGTATGATGGAGTATGTAACGTAAGTGTGGGTGAGGCTTCCTCATTAAGTATATACTTAATAACTTAGGTTACCAGGTTGTTGCCCGATCATTGAATAACCCTATGCGCCATTGCATCTTTGTGGTACGGTTTTGTAAGATGCAATGGTTTGACCTCTAACTCTACATAATGATAGAGTAGATATTAGCACTCTGGAAGGACAGCTAGAGCGTGCCAGGCAACCTCTCGAAGAATTCTCCATTAACCAGGAGTGCTCTAGTCTCTATGCGAACCAATGATACTGCTGAGGATTTCCCCAGCATGCCACTACTTAATTGCTGTATTAGGCGAGAGAAACCCCCTTGGTAGCTAATAGGAGTAAAGTCAAGGATTTTTTCAGTAAAAACACCCAAATTCTGCCAAATCAAATCCTGTAATTAAATGTGAGCCTCTCTCTCCATAGCTGTCAGAACCTATTTGGAGGAGAGACATGTTACTGGGCCCCAACCATGGTGGTTTATTCAGTTTGCCTTTGGTGTCTGTGCTGCTAATAACTCTGCACACTTTGATAACCACCACTCTATCTGTGCTTTACTTTTATGGAAGAGTGAGCAGTCATCATTTTCAGGGTGTAGTGTGGCAGGCAAGAGCGCAGAATTCAACAACCAACATTCACAAGAATATAATGTCTGTTAAAAAGGGTTTCAAAGACAACCAGTAACCAAAGACCCTTTTATGTTGCCCGGCGGTATCGCCTCTATGACCCACCAATGTTAATCAATGAAGAAGCAGGCGCTGGAGACTGGAAGGCAGGAAACGAGGATTTTATTCTCTCCGGAGGAGAACACATCAATTCAGACAGCAAGTATCGTCACGAGGTGCTCTAACCACCTCTGAGGCCTGGCCTCTTATACTAGGGTTTATGACCTTTATTGCACATAACACATTCTCGCAACACTTTGATATTTGAAAGAACATCCTCGGAATCTCCCCTTCAGGCCCGTTCCCACATACATTTACAGTTGGATTCCCCACCCCGGTCACAACAGGTGATGGTTGTCGCACAGCAGGGCATTCCGCCGATTCACGGAATGCATGGGGTTGATCGGATCTCATAGGGTGGGGGCTTTGATCGGCTCGAGGGTCTTTTGACGGGGAGGGGAAGCTTCCTACTGTACGGGGTAATAAACAGTATCCGCAGGGCCAGGTGGCGGCCTGGGAACAAGGAAGACAAACGGGGACACAGGGAAAGGGGGTTTGCATCAAAAGGATCTGAGGCCATGAAAGGAATGAGGGGAGGTGTCGCGCTGGGAACAGGATGGGATTCTGTGGTGAAGCTGCGCTGAAGAGGGGTTAATGACCCAAGGCATGAGAGAGCGGGGGTTGTTAGCGTGCGGGGGGGGGGGATGCTTGCGAGGTTAGGAGAGAGAGAGACGCGCTGGCTATCAGCGAGGGGCAGGGAGGCCATGGTGCTCAAAATGGCTGCCGCTTACGCGCACGAATGGGCTCGAAAAGGGGCAAGATGGCGCCGATAATGTTGACGTTTGCAGTCTAATCTTTAACAGTCCTCCCTTTTCAACATATCTTAGCCAACTTGCTTACTCAATGTCAATCTTCATCAAATTCCTAACCTCGGCATCATATATTGCTCTCATATGTTCGTTTCCAAAGTCCACAGTCTTAGGGCAAATACAATTTACGCATAATGTACACAGAGGTGGTAGGCATTGAATTCCTAAGCATAAACCGCATATTACAACCACAGGAATCAGGATAATGGTGAATAGTCTCCAGCCCCAGTTCTTAACGGTGCTCCAGAACCACCCACCAAGCGACCATTCTTCTTGTTCTTGGTGGACTTCTGAAGAGAGTCTATGAAGATGTTCGATGGCTTTGTACACTGAGGGTGAGTTGTCCGGTATGTACGTACAGCAGCTGGACCCAATAATGCGGCATGCCCCACCACGATCCGCAAGAACCACATCTAGGACAAGGCGGTTCTGGAGGGCCACCAAGCGGACCGCTTGAAGTTCAGCGGTGTTGTTAGCAAGGATACCAGCCGTGATGTTCATTGATGTCTCAACTGCTTGAGTCAGATGTCGGATGGCACGGCTGTTTGCCATCGGGCCCCAGAGGGGGACTAGTCCTTTCATAGCATCGATGAACTGCGCTCCTGTTGAGTCGGCTTGTTCAATGTCCTTGGCTCGTTTTTGTCTGTGATGATTTGCTGGTGCCACATAAGTCGGAGGAAGGATGAAGGAAATGAAACAAGTGCCCCCCCAGCCTTTGGGGAGCCAGGTGTAAGCCTTCGTGCCGCAGACGAAATACGTGTTTTGAGATGCCACAAAGGAAGGTGGGTCGGTGGAGTCCAGAGTTCTGGAAAACCGGCAAGCACTGTGGCCTACCAGCTGAGTCCCAAGCCCTTCCATGCACATGTGGCCGGTGACGTTGATGACTGACAGGGCCACAGTCAGAGTGGCAGCCGTTCGTTTTCGCAGGTAGGAGAAGGTGGTTCTGGTTGGATTATTGAACACTTGCATTTCAATTTGTTCTTTGGCAGGGATGTCCAAGTGGATTGTGTTGTTGGTGGTCTGCGGGCAGAAGTGTGTCTTTGTTCTGTTCCGCCAGACCCCGTGGTAGAAATGCGTTACGGTTTTGCTGGAGGTGGCATTGTCCTTAAAGCTTTCTTGCAGAAGCATCAGCCAAGCAAGACAGGAGCCGTGAACTGAGAAAGGTGAAGGGATGAATGGTATCGAGTGTCCAGTGGCGTGGGGTAGCAACCCACAGATCCAACAGTTGGTGGCATTGGTGGCAAGGTTGTGTTGGTGAAGTAGTTGTACGAAGGAGTTATTCCAGAATTCCTTTCGTCTCTCTCTGAGTTGGGGAGAGAGCGAAATCAGATAATGTTCCTTCATGGTGGTAGGCTGGGCAGTGGTCAGGAATGTTTCGTGAGCAGGTGCATTTTCTTCCACAATCCAGAGTGTGGTCATGAGGAGAAAGCAGAAAAGGATTGTGATAAAGAGTGCAATTGTCTTTGAGCTGTGGAGTCTGTCTGCTTTTGGGTTTCTGTGGTGGGTATTTCCTGTTGCCTCCATCATCTTCTTATTTGGCGCTTCCATCATCTTCTTATCTGGCGCTTCCATCATCTTCAAGGTGCTCGGTAGCGGGCAGAACCACAGACTTTGTTTTGCTTCTCTCCGGGTAACCCTTGGTAGTGTTTAGGTCACCGTTCTGAGATTTAACTCAGTCCGTGGTCTACTTAGCCGAGGCTCCCTCCTTTCGACGCAGGAAATACCCTTCTTTCGATGGCACTGTGGGATCAGGGAATTTTGAAAGTTCAAGTGTTTCGGTATCAGGATAGCAGGTTAGTGACGGTCGGTCCTTGTTCAGGAGCTCTTCTTGGTTGTCGATGTTTTCGGTCGAGGTCAGGGTCGAGGAGATCTTCTTACAGTGGTGTGCATGCAGCCAGTTGCGTTTTCCCTCCACCCGAAGTGCTGTTCGGGTGGTGATGAGGACTTGCCAGGGGCCCGTCCACCGGGGTTCCAGACTCTTGGCACGATGGAAGTTCCGGATCAGGACGAAATCCCCAGGCTGGATGGTGTGTCCGGGACCCCTGGAAGTGTCAGGGATGGCATGCAGCACCTGTTGATGGATAATAGACAGTGTTTTAGTCAACTGGCATAAGTAATCAGACATTAGGACGTCCGGGACGTCATGAATGGAAGTTGGTTTCGGTGCAGACCAGACATTCATAGGCCGGCCGAATACAACCTCGTATGGTGTCAAGTGGTGTTTGGTAGGGGTGGAACGCATTGAGAGCAATGCCAGGGGGAGTGCGTCTGGCCATTTCAGTCCTGTGGTAGCTACTATTTTGGCCAATTTTAGTTTCAGTGTGGCGTTATGTCGTTCAACTAGTCCAGCAGATTGGGGGTGGAAGACTGCGTGGAACTTTTGTTTTACACCCAACCCCTTCAAAATGAGTTGGATAACTTCGGCTACGAAGTGGGGGCCATTGTCGCTCCACAAAATTCGACAAAGGCCGTAACGGGGGAAAAACTCCTTTAACAGTACCTTTGCCGTGGCCATAGCAGTGTTGTCACGGGTTGGGTATGCTTCCACCCATTTGCTAAATGCGCACACCACAACAAGTACATATTTCAGGCCTTGACATCTGTCTAGTTGGATGTAGTCCATCTGCAGGACTTCAAAAGGGTGATTTGGGACCCCAAACCCTCCCCGGGGTACTACAGATCCTTTCCCGGGGTTGTGTTGTAGGCATATCAAGCATTGTTGGACCAGACGCTTGGCGGACTCTGTGATCTTATCACTGTGCCAAACTCTGGAGACAAGTTCAATCATGGGGGCTGATCCTATGTGGGCAGGGGAGTGTGCCATAGTCAGTATGGGAATCAGATACGAGTCAGGTAGCAACCATTTGTTTGTGTCTTTTGTCCGCCAGCAGCATTCGTCATCTTTTAATCCCACCCGTGTCCATTCAGTCAGTTCGTGTTGGGTACTAGCCATTTGAATGTCTCTAATAGTGTCCCTAGCGTCAGACCATTTTTCTGCTTGTGACCTGGTCACGTACATGCGTGTTGTCGTCCTATTTTCAGCTGTCGTTCGGGCAGTAGTGTCGGCTAGTGCATTTCCCTGTCCAACAATGTCTGTCACCTTTTTGTGTGCCTGGCATTTGATGACTGCAAGCTTTTTGGGGAGAAGGACGGCTTCGATCAAGGCGGAGACTAGATCCCCGTGCAGAATGGGGGTGCCGTGTGAGGTCAAGAATCCCCTCTCCCTCCAAAGGAGCCCAAAATGGTGGACCACCCCGAAGGCATACTGGCTGTCGGTGTAAATGTTTGCTGTGGTTCCTGCTGCTAGAATACAGGCTCGTGTCAGGGCAATCAGTTCCGCTGCCTGGGCAGATCGTTGCGTTATGCGGGCTGTCTCGACTACAGTTCGAGCCGTGGTGACTGCATAGGCAGCTGAAGTGGTGCCATCGGGGAGTTTGATGCAAGAACCGTCCACCCACAGCTCTCCGTCGGGGTCGGGAAAGGCCGTGTCTCTGAGGTCAACCCTACTTCTGGTCTGTTCGTCTGTGAGGGTCACACAGTCGTGTACAGGGTGCGCATTGGGATCGTTTTCTGGTAAGGGCAGCAGGGTTGCTGGGTTCAGTGTGGTGCATCTCTTCAGAGTGATGTGGGGTGCGAGCAGAGTCAGTTCGTATCCAGTCAGTCGTGCACTCGTCAGGTGTTGCGTTTTGGTTTGGTTCAGGAGGGTGTCAACTGCATGGGGTACCAGTACTGTGAGGGAATTCGAGAGCACGATCCCCTCACTCTGTCGGATAGAGATCGCAGCAGCAGCTACAGCTCGAAGGCAAGCAGGCAGGGCTCTGGCTACAGGATCAAGGGTGGCTGAGAAGTAAGCGCATGGTCGTTGTTTTGAGCTGATGGACTGGGTCAGCACAGATAAAGTGCACCCCTCCCTTTCGTGAGTGTAAAGGGAGAAGGGCTTTGTGTAATCGGGGGTACCCAACACAGGGGCCGAGCAAAGGGCATCTCGTAGTTGCATGAAGGAAGCCTGACACTCAGGGGTCCAAGGGAGTGGGAAAGGGATATCCTTAGCTAGCAGTGAAAGCAGTGGTTTTACTACGAGACTAAAGTTGGGTAACCACTGTCGGCAGAAGGAGGTGAGGCCTAGTAGGGAGCGGACCTGTTTCTGGGTCCTAGGGATGGGGGTGTCGAGAATGGTTTGGATCCGGTCAGGAGTCAATTTCCTTCCGTCTTTGGACAAAAGGTGGCCTAGGTAAGTGACCTGGGGTTGGCAGAATTGCAACTTCTTCTTAGAGACCTTGTGGCCATTTTCTGCAAGGAAATGCAGTAGTTGAATGGTGGCTGTGACAGCTAGTGGAGTGGTGTCGGCTGCCAAGAGGATGTCATCGACATATTGCACTAACACCACTCCATCGGGTAACTGGACTTGATCCAGTTGTCTCTTGAGGGCCTGGCTGTAGATGCTAGGGCTTTCTGTGTAGCCCTGGGGTGCTCGGCAGAACCTATATGAGCGGGCTTTTAGGGTGAAACCGAAGAGATATCGGCTGTCTGGGTGGATGGGGATGGAAAAGAATGCGTTTTTGAGGTCAATGACAGTGAAGGTGGTGGCAGTGGAGGGAATCAAAGTCAGGATGGTAGTAATGTCCGAGACCACAGGGTACTGGGGTACCACCACTTTGTTGATCTCTCGAAGGTCAATGATGAAGCGGTATGCTTTCTCATCTCCCTCTCCCTGTTTCTTAATGATGGGCAAGATTGGGCTGTTGCAAACGTTGCTAACCACTTCCTCTACCACTCCTGCGTCTATCAGTGATTGGATGATTTCTACCAATGCCTTCTCGCCCTCGGGCGATATCCGATATTGTGGAAGTTTTGGGAGTGTTGCATCTGGTCGAACAGTAATGTGCACTGGGTCGATCATCATGCGTCCTACATCCGAATCCGTTTTGGCCCACAGATACGGAGGCAGAGTGTCGAGCAGGGAAGTGTCAGCGTCGGTGATGGAAAACATGCGTCTGGGGGGGCAATGTCTAAGCAGAACGGGATTGTCGTAAAGGAAAACTCGGACTCCATCTTGGGAACATCTAATCGTTGCTCGGAAGTGTTTCAATAAGTCGAGTCCCATAATTGCGTCAGGGCTATTGGAGGAAAGCAAAAACGTGGTGTCAGTGGTGTTGTTTTCTAAGTCAAAGAGGATCGGGGCGGACAAAGGGTTAGTGGAGGGCGTTCCATCGAAACCTGTCGATGTTATTAGTGAGCCAGACAAGGGTGCCCTTGGAATCAGTCGTTTAGATAATGCACTACGTGTTGCGCCAGTGTCTACCAGGAATGGTGACTTTGTACCCAAGACCTTAGCAGTGACATAAGGGCCTTGCTGGTCAACATGGAGCTCGACTGGATCCCTCCCTTGCCCTAGGCAGTCCTATGCAAAGTCATGAACATCATCGTAGTCAGATTGCTGGCATTGGTTCTGTCGGGGTCGGTCAAATGTGTTTGGCCTACCTGATCTATCATTAGTTGCGTCGTTTGGGGGCCCTCGCTGTGGTCCCCTATTTCTTGGTCCACTTGCTGTATCCCTAGGATCTCGATTTCTGATGAGTTCCAAAAGAACTGGGCACTGAGATTTCCAGTGGCCCGTTCCTTTACAGAAAGCACACTGGTCCTCCCTAATATCTGTACGTCCAATGTGGGGAGTCGAAGTACGGTCCTTGGGAGGTGCAGTTTTAGGGACGTTCAGCTGATGGTTTCCCCGGTATTGGTCTCGTCCCATAGTCACCCCTTGCAGTTGAGCCATCATCACCCTCTCCTTTAAGTCTTTCTTCTTTCTCTCTGTCGTTCTATCGTTTTCGTTTTTCTGATGTTCATAATATTGGGCCATCTGGAGGATAGCCGTAGGTTTGGAGGCTGCCCAACTACTTTCGCTGGCCTGCAGTTTCTGCGAGACCTCCGGTGATAAACCCTTAACGTAATTCTGGACAAACAGATGGTGTCCGGTTGCAGTGGTCAGGTCCTGGCCGCTGTAATCGGAGAATACCGTTTCAAACCGGGAGAAGTATTCCGATACATCCTCCTGAGGTTTCTGGCGACAGGCCGTTACTATCGACCAGTCCACTTTCTTTTCTGGAATCAGGGTTTTTAATTTCTGTACGATTTTATCCGGGAGGTCTAAAATGGCTTTCAAAGGCTTTTGTCCGGGTTCTCGTTGTCTGTCTATGCCATCGAGTTGTGACCAGTTATGTCCAAACAGCTCAGAGTGGTCGACTTTCCGGATTTGCTTCCACACATCAGCTGGTAGACATAACCCGAAAAACAAGTCGATGTCAGCCAGAGTCATAATCGTCGATCCTAGGGCTGTACCCAACTCAGTATAGAAGGCAGTGGGGTTTTTTCGTAGGTCAGGCAGAGATTTCCGGAAGGTCAGAATCTCTTGCCGGTCCCATGGTTGGTAGACCCAATTGTACACTACCCTTCCCTTTGCATCTTTGTTGTTTGCGTCATCGTGAGTCCCTTCACCTCGTGGAGGAACCCAGTAAGGGGCAGCCTCTCGTATCGGCATCATGGTGTTAGATCGTTCAGTTTGTGGTTCGGTTGCTACGGATGTTGTGGATTCGATTTTCGGCTTTTGTTCAGTGAGGTGGCGGAAAACCTCAAGCGTACGCGTAAGGAGGTCCGTCACATCACTCTCACTCTCATCCCCGATATCGACCTTCCGGTACAGAGTCGTTAGGCTCTGGGGACCTTTTTCTTGATATCGGTCCTCGTATGCGTTTAAGACGTGGTAACACAGTTGTACAGTAAAGTGTCGTCTGTGACTCCCTGTATAAGAATTAAACACATCCGTGACGGACTCTTCATCTTCCCTCTTCTCTACCAGTATCTTTGCTATCTTATCGACCCCTGCTCGCTCATTTTTGCTTAGTCTGTATGTTCTGGCAGGACCAACCCTTCGGGCCTCTGGGCCGCCCATCGTTGTCGTTTGCGTAGCATCTAATACAAGGAGTTCAGCCGGCACAGAGGCCATGGGGGCTGAAGCCGTGGTGCTACTCTCGCTTGTACCTGGGGGTAGTGGGTGCTGTGCTAAGGGTTGGGAAGGGGCATATGGAGGGGGCATGTGGATGATCGGAGGACCTAGCAGCAGATCATCGTTGGTTCGCTGTTTCGAGTGTAATTCAGGGTAGAGCGTGGAAGGTGTTCTAACCAGACACTGGCTTGACGTTTCTATTTCTAGTGTCTGTTTGGTATCCTCTCTTTCTTTTATCTCTTTCTCCAGTTTCTGGGCCGCTAGGTGGGCTGCTTTCCGCAGCTCTTTTCCCAACCTACTCTCAGTTCTCTTTTTGCGTTGTTCGGCTTCTTTTCGCCACATGCCGAAGCTGTCAAGCATAGTGGGCGTCGTCTTGTTTTTACCAAGGGCTGTTTCTAGTGCGTTTATTCTATCGTCTTCAAAGGATCCTATCAGTGGCCACTGACTTTCTCGATCCTTTTTCGTATATTTATGCCACAGCTGGCTATAGGCTATAGCGATTAATCCATGCTTCATGAACATGTCCTTATTAGGGGTGCCTTCCAGCGGAGCCGGATGGTTCATCTCTAATAAGCGGTCCGGGCTAAACAGGCTACTAACCAGTGGGGAGAAGACAGGCATGACGGATCACAATGGGATAATAGTCAGCACTACCTATCTTATCGCTGCGTGCAAAGACTAGACAGAATATTTCTATTCTACGTTGTTTGCACGTAGTGAATACCTCATGAACCAATCTTGAGCAATCAATGTTAGGTCAAAAATAAAAAATCAATATGGTCAATGGGGAGAATAAGTAGGCTCGCAAAGGTTCGCGTCACCTACCCTTTCACTATCTGCAAAGAGGGGACCTATTCTTCCCTGTTTGCGGACAGAGAATCTCCAGAAAACAATCTATAACAGTTAATCAATGGGGGAGGGGGGGGCAATTGTTCAATGGGGGAGAAAGATAGGTCCGACGGGTGAGTACCTATCCTTCGCTGTTTATAAAAGGGAGAGCCTGTTGTTTCTCCGTTTGCAGACAGCGAATCTCCAAATAAATTAACAAAAAGTAATACTAGTATTTTCTCATCAATTATCAATCTCTTTCAATTATCAATCACTTTCGCAATTCGTCGTGTTTACACGACCTTACCCGGACCGCATGGACAGTTTCTTGTCTTCCGAATCCAGCGCCCGATCGTCCTCTTCTCTTCGTACTTCTCGTGGCACTCCTGATGGTTCCCAGTCAGGACCGCAGATCACTCGAGAGAGGTCTGTTCGGAACCAGTGAAGTTCGGATGATCGGCTGTCAGACGAGGGTCTATCGGACAGGGTACCTTCCGATCGTTGCAGTCGTTCACTGTCGTCAGGACCTCTCCCACTGGATCCACGAGTCGCTGATGGGCCCCACGTTTGGGACGCCAATTGTTAAAAAGGGTTTCAAAGACAACCAGTAACCAAAGACCCTTTTATGTTGCCCGGCGGTATCGCCTCTATGACCCACCAATGTTAATCAATGAAGAAGCAGGCGCTGGAGACTGGAAGGCAGGAAACGAGGATTTTATTCTCTCCGGAGGAGAACACATCAATTCAGACAGCAAGTATCGTCACGAGGTGCTCTAACCACATCTCTGAGGCCTGGCCTCTTATACTAGGGTTTATGACCTTTATTGCACATAACACATTCTCGCAACACTTTGATATTTGAAAGAACATCCTCGGAATCTCCCCTTCAGGCCCGTTCCCACATACATTTACAGTTGGATTCCCCACCCCGGTCACAACAGGTGATGGTTGTCGCACAGCAGGGCATTCCGCCGATTCACGGAATGCATGGGGTTGATCGGATCTCATAGGGTGGGGGCTTTGATCGGCTCGAGGGTCTTTTGACGGGGAGGGGAAGCTTCCTACTGTACGGGGTAATAAACAGTATCCGCAGGGCCAGGTGGCGGCCTGGGAACAAGGAAGACAAACGGGGACACAGGGAAAGGGGGTTTGCATCAAAAGGATCTGAGGCCATGAAAGGAATGAGGGGAGGTGTCGCGCTGGGAACAGGATGGGATTCTGTGGTGAAGCTGCGCTGAAGAGGGGTTTATGACCCAAGGCATGAGAGAGCGGGGGTTGTCAGCGTGCGGGGGGGGGGGATGCTTGCGAGGTTAGGAGAGAGAGAGACGCGCTGGCTATCAGCGAGGGGCAGGGAGGCCATGGTGCTCAAAATGGCTGCCGCTTACGCGCACGAATGGGCTCGAAAAGGGGCAAGATGGCGCCGATAATGTTGACGTTTGCAGTCTAATCTTTAACATGTCCAGCCAATTTCTTTTTTTTTTTAATGGAAAAAGAAAAGTAACCTTTTCGCACAGCAAAACGAAATACTACAAAACACAATTAATGTGGGGTTGGAATTGGTTGCATCGAATAGTGAAGTACTATAACCTCTCTAGTGGCTCTCTCTTTGTCCCCTATGGTTAAGCTTCTACCTCTACAGTTCCCAACTTTATAAGGAGTATACAAAGATTAGGCAAATGCATTTATTCATTTATTTTAATGTTTTATAGAGCGCGAACTTTAACCATGAGGGTATCAGAGCGCTTTACACAGTTACACGGTAAACAAAGCAACAAAGCAAGATAACAAAGCAACAGACTCAAGTGCAGAAATATACAAACTTTGGAGAGGGGTAGAGTAGCGGAGGGGCATAGGATACAGTTATAGTGGGACCAGTAAAAGCAGAAACAGAAGCCCCACAATTACATATCAGGGCGAGTTGGTGAACTGCGGAAGAGGCAATAGTTATGGATTTGATAGACACACTGTGGTAGGTGCAAGCATGTCATTGGCCTAGGAATTTGCCCATGAGGAAGGTTTTGGTCTGCTTCTTGAAGCGTGATAGAGAGGGGATTTTTTTTCGGATGTCAGAGTTCCAAATTCTTGGTGCTGCTCCGGAGAATGCCCTATTGTAGGTTCTATTTTTCTTAAAGTGAGGAGGTTCAATAAGGTCTCTTCTCGTCAACCCTCTGCAAGTTTTTCAACTATGTGGATCACCGTCTTTATATTTCTCTGCCAGTGTCCAATTGCATTCCATTTACTTACTACGGGACTCTCTGAGAGCAACATGTCTTTTTGCTAGAACTAGGGCGAAGCCACACATCTCTAATTTATTGTTTATCTCTTTGGCTTAGGGCGTTGTCCCATCTGGTTGTGCTCCAGGGATTGGTGTGCTATGTTTTCCTCAGCTGCCACCAGATTCTTAAAATGTTCTTGCATGATTCCTCTGTTTTAGAGCATATCCATGACATATTCGTAACCTTTGCACTTGCAGTCTTGCATTAGAGCTAATTTTGGATCTATTATCTATTTAGGGTATTAATTGTTTTAAATTCTTCTGTTTATAGCAATGTCTATGCACTAATTTCCACAGCAGCACCCAGAATCTTAGGTTAGTAGTGGCAAAATGGAGATATTTTAATGTTTCGCTCCATTTTTGTCTGTAAGTGGATGTTGCAGGTCATTATTTCAGTAGCTCTTATTTTCAGGTGTATATGTGGATGTTCATTTGCTAATGCTCTACAGATCTTCCTTTGGTCAGTTATATTGACAGTAGTGGCTGCTATGGGAAGGGGGTAGAGGGACGGCCCGGGGGAGGGGGCGATTGTCGGGAGTGAATTAAAGGAAAAAGACCTACTTGGAACGGCCGACCGCCATCTTGCCTCATTTCTCGTTCTCTTGTTCTTCCTTCTTCCTGTCCCTGTCAGCAGCAGGAAGCACCCGGGCACAGAGGAGATGTGCAGAAAACTCAAAGCAGTCTCACTTCTTTCAGGAGTATTTCAGTTCAATGCCTTCATTAAAAAGGATCAATCGGTGCAACATACTTGCCGGCATCTGTCTCCGTATGCAGACTTAGACCTGCATTTACTTACTCTGCAGAGTTACAGTTCAGCTGTACACTGGGCACCAGACACGTTCGTACTCCTACCACACTGGCTCTTTCTTAATCAGATCAGGGTTTGAAAAGTAGGCTAACAGGGCATCGGTCTTATGCAGCGGTGGCGTTCCAAGCTGGTAGTGGACCTGTGATCGAACTAGCAACTGGTATCTCACGACTGATCCTGACTCCCACTTTAACAACGGTGAAGCTTTTGTCCTTTCCACCAGCAAAAGCAATATCTTCATCCCATCACGGAATGCTGGGTGAGAAAGGAATATTCACTCTGGTGTAATTGTGATACAGTTCACTTGGGAGCTCTGCAGAGAGACCGGGGGCTTTGAAGCACGGGTCAGTGGTAAATCACTCTTTGTTCATCAGCTTCCATTAGATGCTCTGCACACCTGGAACACACATGGCCTCTTTTCCTGGACAGTGTCTTTTTATGCATGGCTAGGCACACTCCTTCCCTCTCTCGGCAGGGAGGATGGCACACGGCTCTTTAGTCAGATGCTCAGCTCTTCAAAAATAGACGTCCCCTCAAGGTTTGGGTAAACACAAGCCATGGTTACACAGCATATCTTTGAGTACTCTGCATAGGATGTCCTTCCTCGGTCAAGAAAAACTTGTGACTGGAAAAAAGTGGGATGGTTTGGATAACACTTTTATACACATTTTCTATTTAGGGGATGTAGTTCAAGTTTCAGAAGCCAGTGGGGCATAGCTCTCTTTCACATGTCATTTCCAGGCTGCTATCCAGACACAACATTTGTGCAAAGGACTTTTACTAGAAGCACATACAAATGCGGCAGGCTCCAAGAAGGAGTACCCAAAACATGGGCACCAGTAAGTGTGAGTTCTCTGCACCAGACAATCATCAACCTTCCTGAACCAGTAGTCTGAGACAGATTAAGGGGGAAATTCCTCAACTTAAACAAATTGCAGTCCCAATCTTCACCCTTATCATTTACCAAACGTCAGACCCAATTCCACATATAAGGGATGTAGCCCTTTAACCCCTTGCATGCGGCCGCGATTCTGCGCCTGTGCGGCAAAATCGCGAGTGGGCGGGTTTATGGCGACCCCCAGCCGTCATCAACACATGAGCGCCGTCATCAGCATGCAAGGCGTTAAGTACCACCAAAGGCGGGGTTAACTAATAAATTGAGAAAGTCCCTTCCTTCAGCCAGTCAAATTCTTCTTCAATACCTGTGTACCCAGACTTTATTCTGGTGCTGGTTATCATTTATTTGCAATTATCATTATTTAACTATACCGCAACGCATCTGTGGTTATTTCATAGTAATCCTATTGGTCCACACCGCTGTGCATGGTAGTGAAAAAGTACCAATTCGCTCTGTAAAAAATATTGTTAAAAATAATTAGCCCCTCACTTTCCATAAACATTGGAAAAGTCAATAGAAGCCATTTCCTTTCTTCACTGCGGTTCACATTGATGCTGTAATCTATACTCCTCCACAGAGGGTGATGAACCAAAAAAATGTCCCTTTTCTACAGCTTTAAAATAAAGGTTACAAATTGGTCACTCCTGTGCAACAAAGTTCAGATTTCTTAAAACATGTTCCCCAATAGGTAATGGTGACTTCTATGTTTCAACCTCTGGGGGGCTGGCTTATGGAGGTTTTCCTCAACACTTCCACTTTGAGGAAAGAGAACCCAGTTATACAAACATTAGTAGTGTACAGTTTTCAAAATGTATGCAACTTCATGGAATGAGTAATGCAACATAACACTAACACAATTCGTTGATTCAATCTGAAAGAAAACGTAAGCTTATCAATTTAATGTCCTTATGTTTCAGACATAAAAAAAATTAATTGTTAATTTGAGTAAGTGGTTCTTCTCCCCTGGTCTAATTTTTGTACATAAGACATATTAGACGTTTGTCTATTTGAACTAAGTCAACCTTTACCTGCACTACTGAACCACAAAGGTATCAAGTCAGATCATATGATGGGACAGTCTACATACAAGACAATGATTTCCAAAATAACCATTTACTTAAATATACCAGCATACTATTTTGATTTCAATCACTTCAAATTTGAAATAAAAAACTGGTTGATAAGCTGAATTCACTTCGCATGTTGGTTACAAAAATCCTCAAATGTAATATATCCATGATAACTTTTAATACAGATGATTTGACTTTAGTTTCTCCAAGTATTTGTCTGCTACTCTAATTGTCTCCGCAATTGTGGGTTATTTTGATATATTGATGGTGGGGGAAGGCTTGAGTGGTGGTAGGCTCCACCACCGAACTACTTAGTGCAATGCATTCCCTTCAGACTACTGTGCTACAGAGCTGCTTTTTACCTCTCACCTAGGCAGCGCTTGTGCGGTCACTGTGAGAATGCTGCAAGCAGGATATGGGTTTAAAAAGCTTCGCCCATTTTCAAGAATAGACTTGTTACATGTGTTATTACTCAGAGCTTGTGAGCACTATTTCTTTCTTTTAGCTGGAGACCGGTGCTCATGGTTTACAGAGCTCTGTTGTAAACAGGGCTGTAAATCTTGCACTTATCTTGCCCCATTTTCTGTGCACTGAAAGATCAAGTTCTGTTTTTTATTTCCCCTTGTGCTTGATGCCATTGATGCTCCCCCTGTCCTTATGCCAAACTGATTAATACGTCTGTGAAGCCTCGATGAATGCAGTGGCTAATGTTTAAAATATATGCCTCTTCCCTCGCTCTTTCCTTCTCACCCGACCCATCCCAATCCAACCAGTTGGCCCTCACATCTGAAAGCTCAATTTCTGTAAACAGGGAACCACTAACACTGATTTATGTTCCTGCTAATACTGTTTATGAACATTTTCACCATTTTGGTATTTCTTCTTCTGCAGTTGAAGTACAATTCTTTAATGAAGTTCTGAATCAGATTTTCCTTTCAAGCCAATTGTTTTTACTAACGCCACTTAACGCAATGCAAATCCACTCTAAATTGTACTCCATACAACTGCACTTCACTCTACCCAACCCACTCCACTGTAAACAACACCACTTCAAGCTGTGACACTCAAGGCAAAGCCACTCTACGCAGCGCCACTCCACTCCACACAACTGCACACCACTTCATGCAATACAACTCCACCCGACACCACTCAACGCAACGCCATGCTATGCAACCCCACTCCAATCTATACAACGGCACTCCCCGCAACTTCACTCTATGGTGCACCACTTTAATCTACATAATGCCACTCCACACAACACCACTCAGTACAATATCACGCCATGCAACGGCACCCCGCTCTACGCAACCCCACTCTGCTTTACTCAAGGCCATTCTGCTTCGCTCCACTCTACTCGGCTTTACTACACTACACTCTACTCGGCTTTACTACACTACACTACACTCTACTCTACTCTACTCTGCTTTACTACACTACACTACACTCTACTTTACTACACTACACTACAATCTGCTTTACTACACTACACTCTGCTTTACTACACTACACTCTGCTTTACTACACTACACTCTGCTTTACTACACTACACCACATAATACAACTCAATACAACTCAACACAATTTCACAACACACCACAAATTTCTAATCCGCACCACACAATTCCATATTGTGCCACAAAATTCAACAGCACACCATATAACTAAACTCCACTACATACAACTCCACTACACAAAATACCATTCCCATAATCCCAGTACACTCAATAGCACATATTTACTATCCATATAATTCCACTGCACACCATGCCACATAATTCCACTACACAAATCCAATCTACACCACACAATTAGATGCCACCCAATTAGACAACTACCTAATCCGATCCAACACACCTAATTACACTACACACCACATTCATGCTTTCCATAACACACAGGTAAAAGACATTGCAAATTACAATGCCAATAGCGCCAACTCAAACAAATGAGACTGATTGTATTTTCAGTGCTTGTTAATTCTTTCACTCATTTAGCAAGACTCTGGTGGAATGGTCACTGGCTGCAGGTTGAAATATTCAAGGCTTGGTGTTGAACTATGAAGAACGGCTGTGCAACACCATCTGCTCTTTATGGTGCAACAGCATGTCCTGGGAGCTTTCTCAGGTATGGTGTCACCAAGGGGGTGCAGGCTCTTTTGGCTGCTTCACATTTCAATCAAACAAAGAACTGAAATAACTGATATTTGAAGAAAACTGATATTACTAATGTTGGAAGGTGGGTTATCAGTAGGAGCAGGTAGGTACCTACAACTAGTAATAACACCCCTATCACAAATAAGGGCAGGTCAAGTTTCAATAAATTAATTCTAGCTCACTCCTTCTTAGCTTGGCTGATGAGCAGCCAAGCTTAACTTAGGAGACAAGTGTTTAAAGCAATTAATATCACCAAAACAGTTAAGAAAAACACTGATTTGCATATGGCCATGTCTGAACTGGGGTGGCTTGGTGAGCAAAATAACGATGGATTAAACCCAGATCTGTGACTGGGGGTGAATGCTTTGCCATTGTGTAACATTCCGTCCATAATCTTGTGTGTTTTAATAAGAAAAACACAACACAATAAAAATCCCAAACCAAAATGTTCTGTATTTTTGGGAATTTGGTCTTTAAAATGACACTAAAGCAACAAAAGTCCAATATAAGTAACCAATGATATGAATTTTTGAAGATAAAATGAAAAAAATGTGCTTTCTAGCTCATAATAGTGTAAAGCTGCAACTGCGGCTAACTGGTTGTGCCGGGCAGGGACAAAGTCAAAGTTTCAGGCTGACAGAGATGGAGCGTGCGTTAGATAAATCGAGTGGTTTTGGCCGGTCAAGTTTATACCTTCGCACGTAATCATTTGTGGGGGATTTTTCCTCTCGACGTCAAAAGATCGGACTCCAGTTTGATGATGGTGGCCTGCTGCAAAGCAATGCCTCAGTGAGTACTGGGGGTCTTTGTCTTCTCAGTTGATGAAGAACTACTGAGCTTTCATCGGGGCAAACCTGCACGGTCAGGCTAAATCGTGGTTAGACGTCGCTGGCTTGACTCAACAACATCGATGTCGCTCACCTCAGAGTTTTTCCAAAATAAGTTGTCAGAAAGTTCCCAAACTTTCAGAACTTCTTCAGAAAGGTTCTTTGAGGGTTCACAACACCAGCCAAGGGTCCAGAAGGTATGATTTGCCTCCTGCGGTTTAGGGATTAACTTCCCACAATGCACCCGGTTAATTCCAGTAAAATCCAGGTATCGCTGGCTCGCCCGAAACTTTGAGGCCTACGGACGTGGAAGCCGGGACCC
The DNA here is from genome assembly GCF_964263255.1 of Lissotriton vulgaris. NCBI lineage: Eukaryota > Metazoa > Chordata > Amphibia > Caudata > Salamandridae > Lissotriton > Lissotriton vulgaris. The sequence continues at coordinate 916,622,931 of NC_141691.1, read as the reverse complement.
CGAGTTTGGAGGGTCCGTAGTGGAGTGCGACAACATCGGCCTCTGGGACCGGAAGTGATCGGTCGGATGCTGGTTCACCGCAGGGGAGTCTTGGCTGAGGTGTCCTGAGTCCACCTATCTTGGTCTAGGGTCACATTGCTGAGGAAGTAGCCAGGACCCTATCGGTGGTGGCAATGGCGTCAAGAGGAGACCCTGAGAAGCCCCAGTCGAAGTAGTCGAAGAATACACGTCAGATTCAGACCAACAAAATAGAGTATGCCCTCTCCAAGGGGTCCCAGGTTGATGCGAAGCGTACCCAGACTGGTGGTCGGGATGTTGATTCGGTCGTTGAGGACCCTACAATGAAAGGCTTAATGGCAGTGATCACCGGGGTCCACTCATCCTTGGGCAAGATGGACACAAAACTGAACTCGGTGTCGATCGAAGTGGGCCTCATAAGGGCTGACCTGACCAAAACGGCGGAAAAGGTTAAGGGCTTGGAAATGAAGACGACGAGCCTCATCGAGGATGTGTCGGAGCTCCAGAAGGAGGTGCGAGATCTTAAGGCGGCCCGGACTCAATTCGATCGGAAGCTCGATGAATATGAAGGACGGGCGCGCCGCAATAACGTCCGTATCCTGGGAGTACCGGAGGGGTTGACTCCGGACCTCTTTGTCGAGGAACTCGTCCTGCAACATCTAAAGCCTAAGGGCCTCAGTAACTTTTTTACGGTTGAGAGGGCCCATAGAGTCCCTGGTGGTCGCCCGAAGACGGGGGCACCTCCTCGCCCCATAAAAGCCCGGGTCTTGAACTTTCGGGACCGAGACGCTATCCTGCAAACGGCAAGATCCACGGGCCCGCTGGCTTATGAGAACGCTTCACTATCGTTTTTCCCGGACTTCACTCAGTTGGTGCAGAGGCAGCGGCAGAACTTCAATGCTGTACTGGATGGTGAACTAGACGGGTAGCCCTCCCGTGTGCTTTTGCCTTCCCGTAGATGGCTGGTGGATTTTACTGCCGCATCGGGCTTGGTGGATGGATGGCGCCTTCGGCACCCTAGTGATGTGAGCTATACACTCGCCTCCGCAGCGCATTACTCACTCTCTAGGATAGACTGTTTTGCTACCGGCATCTCAGGCGGCCCTTTTTCAGGAAGTGACTCATTTGGCACGGGGAGTGTCTGATCATTCACCGATATGGCTTTGATTGCGGATGGGACAGGGTGATGTGGGTAGGGTGGCACCGATTAATGCATAGCGCCTTTTCTGGAGAATGAAGGTTCGGTTACATCGAAGTGTTCCCTGTGGGAAACATATAAAACTGTTGCAAGGGGGGAGGTTCTCTCCCTAGTATCTGGGCAGAAGAAGAAGAGCAGGGCCGAAATAGATAGGGTGGAGGCGGAGCTATTGGGCTTGGAAGCGTCTGTCTCCTCGGGGAGTGACCCTGGGGCGAGGCACCGCCTCGGGCTGCTTCGGGACGAGTACAGGACCCTGACACGTGACAGAGCAAAGACGCAACATGCTACCACGCAGAGTAGAATCTATGAACATGGCAACAAGGCCGGGAAGTTAATAACCTGGCTGGAAAAGGGTGATTGGGGATCTGGGTTGGTGCCGGAACTGAGCATCGCGGGTGCGGCGGTTTCGTCGGACCCTCAGTTAATTGTTGACGAATTTGTCCGTTACTTTGAAGAGGTTTATACCTCGGCAGGGGACTACACAGAGGTAGATGCAGATATGATTCAGGATATTCCGATGCCGGTTCTGTCTGCCGAACACAGGGAATTTCTGGACTCCGCCCTTACGAATGATGAGGTGGCGATGGCTATCAGGGGGGTACACTCCGGCAAGGCTTCGGGCCCAAACGGTCTCCCCATTGAATTGTTTAAGCTTCACGCCTACCGTTTGGCCCCGCACCTGAAAGACATGTATCTTGAGAGCAGGGACTGTGGCGAGTTACCTTATGATCAACGCATAGCTAATATCGTGCTTATTTATAAGGATGGTAAGCCGCGTCTGGAGTGTTCATCGTACTGCCCTATCTCCCTGTTAAACGTAGAGCCTAAAGTGTTAGCCAAACTGCTCGCCGCCAGACTAGTGAAGGTCATCACCACGCTGGTGCATCCGGACCAGTCCGGTTTTATGCCGCGTCGGAACACCGCCCTCAATCTCAGACGGCTCTACGGGGTGGTGGCGGGTGCATCTAGCATCCATGAACCGGCGGTGGTGTTGTCCCTGGATGCCACAATGGCCTTTGATCGCGGGAAGTGGCCATACCTCTTTGCGGTTTTGGCGAAGTTGGGGTTTGGCCCCAAATTTATTGGCTGGGTTCGCCTTCTCTACTCAGCTCCCCTGTCTCGTGTGGTCGTTAATCATAGATCCCACGACTTTTCACTTGGGAGGGGCACTCGTCAGGGTTGCCCTCTCACCGCTCTTGTTCGGCCTCACGCTGGAGCCGCTTGCGGCCTGGGTGCGATGGGACCACTCGATTAGAGGACTGCGTTGAACATCAGAGTGGGAGGATAAGATCTCGCTTTATGCTGATGACATCCTGTTGTATCTGACCTCCCCTCACAGTTCTCTGGTGGTTTTTATGGATATCCTCGCTATCTTCGGGAGGCATTCGGCTTCGCTATTAACTGGGTGAAGTCGGTCCTCTTTGTGTTAAGTGGAGATCCACCTAGAGTGCCGGTGAACTGCCCGGTGAAGTTGGAACCGATCAGTTTTCGTTATCTGAGGATCCAGATTTCGAAGGACCCCAAGGTACGTTTTAGCCTGAATTTATTACCCCCATTGGCCAGACTACGAGGTGATGTCGCTAGCTGGAAAGGATTGCCGATCTCTTTGTTGGGCCGCGCGGTCCTTTTCAAGATGATGGCCCTCCCACGCTTTTTGTATGCTCTGCAGAATTCCTTTGACCCGGTGCCTCCGTCATATTTTAACGAGATTGAATCTTTGCAGCGCTGCCTGCTGTGGGAGGGGAGGCCGTGTATTGCATTGTCAAAATTGATGTTGCCCTGGTATGACGGGGGTATTGGTCTGCCTAATATCAGGAAATACTATTGGGCGCCCCAATTGGCTCCTATCAACCATGCCATTTATGGCTCACCGGTTGACCCGGGCTTTGCCATGGATCGTGGCCAGGTGCCCGGGGGAGAGTATACCAGAGTGTTGTATGCGAGGTGCGGTCGTTTCCCTTTGGTGGGTCCTCCATTGACGGCGACAAGGGTGTGTCACGAGGCCAATAGGGCCCTCAAATGGGGGGCGGGGGAAATAACGCTAGCCACGCCTTTGTGGAGTTCGGGGATATTGGGCACTCTTTGGAATTACTCAGGTGCGTGATGTGTGGGGTAAAGATAGGGTGTTGACGTTTGAGGAGTTACAGGCCAAGTACCAGCTGCATGATACGGAACTGTTTAGATACCTTCAGGTGAGTCACGCTCTACATGCTGTAATCCCCAGTGGAGTGACACCCCCAGTAGCCTCCCCGCTGGAAGACAGACTGTTGGATGGTTATCTACCCACCAATGCAATATCGCCGACTTATAGAAAACTCACTAATCATACTGAGGATCCCCTGGTGCGGCTCAGGGAACAATGGGTGGCAGATGGCTTGGTCCTGGATGAGGAAAATTGGAGGGAGGCGGTGTCATCCCCTAGGGTAGTGGCGGTCCCAATGAGACTCCGTTTGGTCCAACTACGGATTCTGCACCGCTCCTACACCACTGGTCCTGGATTGTTGAGAATTGGGTTGCCCGTATCTGGGGATTGCCGGTGAGGGTGTGGAATGCCTGGTACATTCCTTCATATCCTGTGGGAGTGTGAAAAGGTCAGTGATTTTTGGACCAGGATACATCTGAAGAGGAGTGAAGTTTGGGGAGTGCGGATCGAGTTGGAGGCGCGTCGCTGTCTGTTAAATGTTTGGGAGCCCTCCGATCTCTCGGGTCATGGCAAACTTTGGGTTACACTTGCTTGTGCGATAACCAAAACGCAATATTGCACAACTCTGGGGTGCTTCTCGAGCGCCTCGAGTTGGGAAGTGGATGGAGGACCTCGACTGGTGTATGTTCCGGGAGAGGTCTGTGTATGTGTCAAGGGGGCAACATTGCAAGTGGGGCAAGGTCTGGGGAGTTTGGAACGCTTACCGGGGTGACATCTGTACGCCACCTGATGTAGATCATGACAGTGTGGAACCGGAGGACACCTGAGTCCGCTCTCTATATTTTTATATTCTGTTTATTTGTCTCTGGTGGAGGTCTATGTTCTCATTGTATACATTTGCAGTCACTCAATGCGCTCTGGTCAGTTTTGAGTTGTGTAATGTATTATTATTGTTTAATAAAAAAGATGTTTAAAAAAAAAAAAAAAGAATGCACATCTCTGCAAAAATCAAAATGGAGAATATCTCTCCTAGGAGTTCAGGTCTGGCTAGCCCAACCCATGGACACAGCTAACATTTCCCTACACTCCCCTTACAGTCCCTTTCCTAGTCTAATTAGAGTGCAGGACGTGGGGGTGGGGCTGGCTCCTGTACTATCTGTGCTTCTCCCTTTGAAAACCAGTTTGGCTAGATAGCCCCTTTCCTGGCATTTGCAGACATCAGATCTCCTCCCACAAACCATATTTAAAGAATATGTTGCTAAAGTCTAATTGAGAAAGTCACTTATGACAACAGTGGAGTCACTAGGGATCCACGAATATGAAAATGAGGTGTCATCTGGTGAATCAATCTAATTTGTTACCAGATGCTTCTATTGTTTCATACCCAGGCCTCCTCACATCTAATTCAGGGAGCAGCTTGGCTCAGGCTGGTCAATCAACAAAGGCTGGTCAATCAACAAAGGTTGTTGAGGTAAATTCAGGAAAGCAAGTTCCAAAACTACTTTCCTTCAATAGTTATAATAAATCAGACCATGGCAACTTGTTTGATTTATCGTAACTATTATTTTGATTCTTTGAATTATGTTGCCACCTTACTCCTGTCAAAAGTAAGACTTTATTAAAGTTTAATAAAGCCTTCCCATGTTAGCGTATAGAGCTAACAGCACTACAACTGGGAAAAAACAAAATTGGCAGTTTTCCCGCACCAGGGTATATAAAACATTTTGCAATGTCCCTGCTTTTAATTACAAGGCCTACTCTGGGGGCACCTAGGGCAGACCTAAGGGGAGACGTATATGTAAAAAAAGAAAAAAAGGTAGTTGAAAACTTTGGAAGTTCTTTTAATTCTAAAGTCGAACATTGGATAGTTTTGTTTTAAAAGCAGCCTACAAAGCAGTGCTGGCTTTAAATTGACACTAGACACCTCAGCAGTGCACACTTAAGTGTGTTGAACCCACTGGTGTCACTAAACCTCACTACCCTATTATATACTAGGGGATCACAGTTGGGTTGCCTGAATAATTATAATTATTCCAAACAGCATATGTTTTTAAGGGCAAAGAACTGGGCCTGGTTAGAAGAGCCCAGGGCACTTTGATACAGGTGGTTATGGAGTCGGAGTCAAAAAATGGAAGTGATCCGAGCAAAAAACAGATGAGCTTCCTACAACTGAAAAAATGAAACTGCCCCAGATTATTTTTAATGTGATGTGACAGGAAAAAAGAAAAAGTGAAGAGTCAGATGTTGGGTACCAGGAGTAATGGAAACCTCCAAGCCATATTTAAAGAATACATTGCTAAAGTCTAATTGAGAAAGTCACTTATGACAACAGTGTAGTCACTAGGGATCCAAGAATATAACAATAAAGTGTCATTGGTGAATCAATCTAATTCTATTAACAGAACTGGAGGTCCAGCAAGTGTTAAGATAGTCTGAGAAAGTTAACTCAGTGAGAGCTACGTGGTTTATCTCCACACATGATCTTTCAATACAATACTAATATGTCCTCAAAGATACAGGGAAAATGTATAAATTTGTCAAAACAAAAAAACTCAATAAAAGAGAGGTAATATAGCACAAAGTTCTGTTCACATGTTGTAATTTGACAGCGATTGGATTAAGCATTAGCAGAAGACATCTTAGTTCTAGCCGTTATCTTGACATTTAGCGGACTCCACTTTGTATTTACGGCAGCCATCTTGTCTACTACATGCTGCCTTGTGTCAACCATGTGCTTTGTCCTATCTTCCTGTCCACAGCGCTTGAAATCTGCCCGGCAACAAGTTACATTTAGCATACCTCACTTTCGCGCATGTCAAGTAGGGTCCACATCTGTTAGTGATTAGTTCCAGATAGGAATTTGTTTGTCGACCCCCAAAACTGTTAGCTCCTCCCACTGATTGATTGTGCCTTTCGATATTGCCTTATATGTACATCAACTGTGCTCTTGTGTTTGTACCGCCTTCTTTTCGAGCCCTTGTGCGGGTATGAATAAAACATGCTTTCTTAGCTCGTGGTGCTACTTCTTGCAATACCGAAGGGTACTGTTTGTGTCATAATTTTTGAACCGTAGCACCACCTCATGAGGTGTAATAAATGTTACTTTTTCTATTCCAGTTTCCGTGCCAACTTCTTCCTATTGGTCTGAGGACTTTGTGCAGAGAAGGGAAAACCCCTTGCACTAGCTGGTCTGGCTGAGGCCTGCTATGACACACACAGTGGCAGGAAAAATGTGCACTGTCAGAAACTGGAAGTGAAATGAAAATAAAGGGGCAAACCTATGTATTTTGCCTTACCACACACAGCATGCAAAGATGTACTTCTTTGCTAAAACAGAAGAGGAAATGCCTTATTTAGGGATGTAGCTTAAAGTATTTGGGTTTTCTTGCATCACTAAAGCAGATGTGACGTAGATGGGTATGCCTAACCATGCTGTGACCTATTGTATTTTGATAATGGACTTTAAAAGCAATATATTTAAATGCAAAAAAGAGCAAGACACTATATAGGGCTCCTTTATTATTCCGATGGTTGGCACATTCCTCCTTCCCTTTTAAGATTGCTTTCAGTGCTCTAGTGTCTCATTACTGCAATAGAGGAACTGTCCGAGCACATCTTTTTATCTGGTACTTCATTTTTCACAAGTAGGGACTTTCTTCCTTCAATGCTGATTCCAGCCCTTGTTGTTGAGAGTTCAGGCTGGTACTTTTTGCAAGTACGAACTGCCATGGGAGGCCATCACCCTTCGCAATCTCATCTAGGGTTCTTATTTATAAGTGACCAGGCACAAGCGGTTTCTTGTAGCAGCACTAGTGCCACGGATAGGACTGAGGACCACCTAGACTATTTATTCCTCATTTTAGTCTGCATTTGTCCCAAGCACATGAAAAGCAAAAAATTGTTGAACCTCATAGCCCCCCCCAAAAAAACAACACCAACAAAAACTATTTCGGTCCTTCAAAATTAGCTATTTGTATGCTTTATCATCTAAAAACTAGTAAAAGGTTCTGAGCTAGGTAGCTGTCAAAATGTCTGGAAGAAAATAAACTCCTGGAAGTTAAGATCAATTCACAATATGGGGCAATGTTGATGTCCTCCTGTTGGACCTTTGAGCTATGCTTGGTTGATATACTCATTGAGAGCAGATGGAGATGCACCATTCTGGAATGGTTTGCTGGGTTATCGTTATGAAGGAGAGAAATGATTGTCGTACCACGTTTTTAGTTTGCTTTTCCTCAAGTTATGTGCACAGTACCACAAGATTCCACCAGTCTCCAATTTTAACATTTATCAGCCACAGTTGAGGCCTATAATTAGATCCGTAGCTCTATTAGAATTGCACCCAGTTTCTTATCTGATTGGATAAGTAAACAAACACAAATGTTGATAGTCTTTAAGACTGCCTAGCTCAGTGTAACTTTTTTAAAGGGAGGCATATGTAATTAAAGGGGAGGGATACATTCAAGCTTCAGCTATGGCAACTCTTTGTAATTAAAGATGCAGAATATACAATAGATTCAAAATGTTCACTTATGCACAGCTTGAGGAGCTGGGATCGCTGGGATTGCTGGCCATTATACAGGCTTCCCTGTCTAGAGAATGGTAATAAGAGTTTAAGAATATGTATAAACATCAAGTGCATTCCTTCCATGAAGAACAGTGGTGGATTTAAAGCATTATCTCTTGGTGTCTGCAATCTTGTCTAAAGAATTTTATGAGTTCTTGATCTGTGTGTTTGTGTTTTAGATGCAGCTTCTATGATGGATCCCTTTTTGGTAAAGGAATACTCTATGGAAGCAAAAGTATCTCTAGGGCAGCTGTCAGCGGGGGTTGGTGCAACCTGGTACAAGAGAGGAGAACTACAAGAGCTATCTTCGTGCATTAAAAATAAAAGGTTCACCTTTGGCCAACAATGAATGCTTTATTTATTTAAGTATTTATATAGCGCACTACTACCCGGGGGCGTCTAGGCGCTTGAAGAGTCAGCACACAGGGTGTATTCAATGTCATATTTCCAGTCCTTACATAGTGTTACAGAGTAAAGAGCCATGTCTTTAGTTCCTTTCTAAAAGACAGCAACTCAGAGCATTCCTCAAATAAAATGGTAGCTTATTCCACTATCTTGTAGTAATGCTGAAAAAACTTTTACCACCCTATCTCTGAAGATGGAACGTGGGCTCGGTCACTAACTTCAGTGAAGTCGAACGAAGTGTACATCCAGGGATATGCCATTTAAAGCGCTTTATCAGGTAGCTAAGACCTGAGTTTAGTAATGCTTTAAAGGCAATGCATAAGGCTTTAAACCTTATGCGCTTCTCCATCAGTAGCCAATGCAGAGTGTTGAGGGCATGTTTAGCTGATGAATATTTGGCTAATCCAAAGAGCAGTCTTGCGGCGGAGTTCTGAAGTACCTGTAGCTTTGCTATGACCGATTTGTTTGCTCAAACCAAAAGCCCATTACAGTAGGCAAGTCTTGATAACACCAAGGCTGACAACAGTTTTCTGTAGGCTTGTTGGAATAAATGGGAGCACTTTCCTCAGGATTTTCAAGGTGTAATAAATAGATGCCGAAGGCATTTTTATATGCTGGAAAAGGAGAGGGTGGAGTCCATAATGACACCAAGATTTTTTGCCTTGGTGACTGAACGGGGACTGTTACCAATTCTGATGGCCACCAACTTGAGGACCAAAATGTTGTATCCTGGCAGAAAAGTAAAACCTCTTTTTTATTGGAGTTTAACTTAAGGCAGTTTTCGGCCCTCCATTCGCTAACAGTTCTCTTGCACTCCTTAAATTTCAATGCAGTATCCTGTTTTTTGCTTGAAATTGATATAATAATCTATGTGTCGTCTGCTTATGATACTAGTTCAAAACCACGAGTTTTGATCATACGGGCCAGGGAAGCAACATAAATGTTGAAAAGGGTAGCGCTCAGAGATGAGCCCTGGGGCACCCCACATGGGAGCCTGATGCATTTTGATTTAAAACCTCCTAATTCAACAAATTGTTCCCTACCACGCAGAAATTACTAAAGGAGTGTAAGGGCCACACCATCAACTCCAGCCTTTGTTAATGTAGAATGTTTCAGTGTCCTATGTTGCAATCTTGAAGGATGTCTCGATGCCCAAGAAGTTCTCCACATCAAATTCTTCACCTTTTTTAATGACAAATGGGTCCCTTAAGTAAACCCTTTTATTCACGGAGAACACATACCCGTCCTTCACCCTTTATCTTGAGAAGGAATTATAAGGTTATTTTATTAAATGCCTCCGATCATCTTCTGCGGGGGCCCTGTGAAGGTGCCGTATGATCTGACACCTGCGTTTAATGTACAACGATATCAAGGAATACAATTTTTAGCTGCAATATCACACATTGTTTCCCTTAAATTTAAATCTGGGCACAAGATAGAAAAGGGGTCTGGGGATTGGAGTGTTAGCATTTGTAGGGAAGTAGATAAAATGGAGAATCCTTGTTTCATGTACAAAGATTTGGTGAGAAAATAAGTAGCATGGGGGGAAAAAACAGCACAGCGAGTCCACAAAGTAAATTTTACTTCATAAAGAGTGACTGTCAACGCCTTCCAAACGCAATGGTGTTTTTATCAAGTTTTATGACATCGTCATTTGCAAGTGCACATGTAACTACTGTTCAGCTCTGAACTGAGGGAGCAGGAGTCGTCTCAACTACAAGAAGTATATTTGCCTCTACGGAATAGCATGAGAAGACAGAAGCTAGATTTGTCGTACAGTGTGAAATGAGACTAGGTTGCAAATTCGAGAAAGCAGTTATTAAGAAGAACTTATTGCACACTTCCAGTTTGCGTGCAAAAAAGAAATATATATGCTTGTATTCAATGCCAATTAACATAAGAAAAGATCATTATTGATTACCTGAAAAAAAACATGACTGTGCATGGATCATACAACTCGTACATCTTATTGAAATCTGGCACTTCTGTAATGTCAACCAGATAAATAACAGCAAAATTCTTGACCTTAATGGAAAGAAAAAAGTTGTTAGTGACTTAAGTGAAAGTTATTTCCAGTGATATTGCTGTAAAAAGTATTGATAACAAAAGTAGCACAGAATGTATAACTCAGCACCTATGAGAGCCAAGATCGTTTAACCTGACAATATGAAACTACTAAAAACATTTTAAAAAGTTAATACACCTCTGAAATATCAGAAGCAAGTGGTGTTGAATTACTAAGAGAACGTAGATGTTGTTTATTGAATATTTGGTCGCCCACTGACATGAATCGGGGAATGCAGAAATGGGCAACATTGGGCCTAGCCCTTGCTAAACGGAACATTGCCAGGAACTGGGGCTCAGGTGTGGGACCCACATGCACATCATGGGGAAGAGATATGGACGCAGCTATGCTGGCAGAAAAGGCAGTATATGTTAATCGAGGATGCCCCAAAAAATGGACTAGGATATGGGGGAAATGGAACGAATACAGAGGGCAGCTGTGTGACCCACCACAAGAACTATCCGATCCAGAAAGTAGTCCATTAAGAAGATAACCCCGAAATGCTAATGATACGAGAGCCTGGAGGTGTTATTCCTGAAGGGAGGGATAGAGACCCTATATAGCTCTTGCCCGGTGTGATGGGGGGAGAACAAATGTCAATGATTCGAAGATATCACTCTTCTCAGAAGATCTAATCTCAGGAGTACCCATGGCCAGATAGGTTGGGAAACTTCCAGACTTGAATAGAAAAGTAAGGAAGTATGCCTGATGTATGAAACGGAAACATACATTGCAAAGAATATATGCATGTATCCTATAATAGAATCGGAATGCCAAGTGTTATGTGTGATATGTAAAAGCCAATAAAATATGTTAATTTAAAAAATAAAAAAAAAAGTTATTACACTATTAGCACATTGTAAGATAGGAAACAATACAAACCTGTTTGTTCCTTCTTCTAGAAGCTGAATACTCTATATTCTGCAAAGTACTACAAAAACATGCTGCTGCATGCAGCAAAATGCTGTTTAAAGTAACAGTATTTAAAGGATGATCATACTTTGAGGAATGTAGTACCACTTTTTAGATTCTGTACCTAAACATATTTTAGAGGAGTCCTGGGGCTCGATTTATACTCAAATTCTAGGTACTTTACACAACCCACAAATATGTATTTTTTTAGACATATAATCCACTTTGAACTTGGAAAATCAGAAAGGTATACTTTCCATCCAATTGCTGCAAAGGGTAATTTCAGACCGGCATTAGCCGATGTTTTGTGGCAACATTTCAGCATGGTTAACATCTATTCAAACTAATTACTATAAACCAGCAGAACAAAGGTGGACTATAGCAGCCACACTTCACTATTTTGTTTCTTATTTATCCGTGTTTCACACAACTGTGCACAACAATTCCTGCACCTGCCATCGTTTGGTGCAACTACAACGCAGAATAGAAATCTCAATTATTTGGAATGGTACATTACAAAGCTTCTTTTCCAAGAGTCCATACGAAAATGTGTACGAACAAACGTTCCTTTATGGTTTCTCCTATATTTATACAAATTAAAGTGTCTGCATCAACGTACAACATCAAGCCAACGCGTTTCGTTAATTTTCACTTGAACTTCATCAGGGCTCCTATAGTAATGAATGAGTAGAAAGTCCAGTTTAGGTCCCAAAAGACCATACTATAGCACATGTAACTTGAGTTTATTCTCCATGTATATGTGTATCACAACCAGAGCTGGTACACGTAAAAGAAAACCGGCCCCACATTAGGGACCCAGGTGTGATAGCCGGTCACAAATACCACGAAATCGCAGTAATATGTCAAGTCTCCAGCCGGGTCGAAATCCAAAGCTAATTACTAGCTGGGAGAAGCTGAGGAGCCAAAGCAAATTAGCCTTTCGGAACTTCAAGTAGCGGAAAAATTTAACTTTCTAAAAGTTGCTTTTCCTTAATATTTCTGACTTCCATATTGAATTGATTTTTAATAACTACTACAAATAGTAGTTTGTTTTCCTAGCTGTTCCCATTCCTAAGATACAGTGTTAGGATTTTAATCTGTACTCTGGGTTTCTACATGAGACTGCTAAACCTGCCACAGTAACTTGAGAGGAGCCATAACGAACTTCAAGTGTCAAGCTACAGGGATAGAACAAGCTACTTTCCCTGATAAAAATGGTACCTCACATGTGTGGGTAGGCCTAGTGCCTGTGACAGGAAACGGCTCAAAATGCAACGTGGACACACGATTTCTACAGTGAAAACTGACCCTTTTTTTGAAAAGTGCCTAGCTGTAGATTTTGAACCCTAGTTCTGCCGGCACCTAGGAAAACCTAGCAAACCTATTTATTTTTTTTAAACTAGACATCCAGGATGGGGTGACTTGTCTGGCTCTCACCAGGTTCTATTACCCAGAATCCCATGCAAACCGCAAAATTTGTAAAAAAAAAAAATCCTCACATTTCTGTGGTGGAAAGTTCTGGAATCTGCGTGGAAACACACCATTCCACCCACCCGCATTCCCCAAAGTCTTCCGAGAAATATGGTACCTCCCTTGTGTGGGTAGGCCAAGTGCCCGAGACAGGAAACGGCCCACAACGCAACGTGGACACACCACATTTTCACAGTGAAAAAGGACCCTTTTTTTGCAAAGTGTCTAGCTATAGATTTGGACCCTAGCTCTGCCGGCACCTAGGGAAACCTCGCAAACCTTTCGATTTTTGTAAACTAGAAAACCAGGGAAATCCAGGATGGGGTGACTTGTCTGGCTCTCTCCAGGTTCTGTTACCCAGAATCTCTTGCAAACCTCAATATTTATAAAAAAAAATAAAATTAAAAAAAAACATGTTTTCCTCACAAATCTGTGGTTGAAAGTTGTGGAATCTGTTTGGATCCACAAAATTCCACCAACCCGCATTCCCCAAAGTCTTCTGAGAAAAATGGTACTTCACTTGTGTGGGCGGGTCAAGTATCCGCAACAGATCAAGGCCCAAAACAGATTGAGGCAACATCAAAATTAACTATCACAAAACAATGTAGAGCGGGCTACTAAGTTTCTTTTTTTATCACCTTCCCATCTATATTACCCACACAATACATAACACCCTTTCCTTTCTTTTTCTTTGTAATGCTAGCTTCCTCACGCCAGGGTACACCGGATAGCTGCCACCAACATCGCTACATAGCCTGGACAAAGGAAATTGCATGATCCATGTTAAATGGCATCACATTTTAAGTAGACCACATTTCGAGGAGATCGGAGGGTTGCGCTAGTGAAGACCTCACCAAAAAACATGCCAATCACCTGCCAAAAGACTCAGGATGAGTCTTCTGTGGAGAAATCATACAAAGTTCATCAGAAATAATGGAATCTCCAGCAAATCTGTACACAGATATTGCACTAGAGACGGGCACACTACAGTTAGTTATAGGAAACTGATGCACAGGTTACTATTATTCAATTAGAACTATTGTTGAAAACAAGTTGGTGACAAACAGCTGCAATACTCGGGCATGTGAACAGGAGTATAAAACAAAATGCGAGTAGTAACTAAATAAAAGAAGAAGTTCAAAGCAAAACCTTCAATTTCGTTTTTAGATCCGACTGCAGCCTCAATGAGCCACTAGCACATAAGACAAAATTACAAAAAGTATCCCTCCTGGGGAAATATACATATCAGTATACAATTGCCTTTATTTTTTATAAATTGACATAACCTTAAAATAAAGTGCTAAACACATGAAAAAAGCATGCGTCGTCACCAAGTACACATACCTTCTCCGCTATACTATACAAAACTTCATCCATTTTCATGCACGTTGGATCCCAGTCATGGCCAAAGCGGATAACCAAAACACGATCTTCTTCTGAAAGGATGGCCTGATCTACTTGCCATCCATTGTGCAGATGAGGGAGCATGTACGACATCTTCACCAATTTGTTCTAAACTAGAAAAACAAAATCAGGACACTGTAAAATCTGAATGCACCTAAAAAAAAATATTTTTTAAAACACACCTTGGAGACAACTCGCAATTTATATTGAGCTCAATATAGGTAATAGCAAGGCAGTCAATTCTGATATAATTTATAAATGAATAGCAAACAGGTAAGGCCTTATTTTGAGCAAAGTCCAAGAGTAATGCAGAGTGAATTGTAGATAATTAAACTGCACATTGGCTAACTTTTAATTAGGGCCTCAGCTGCAATGAAGTCTGCAGAGGTCTTTAATACGTCTTCATTAGATTTATGGCTTGAAAACTAATTGAAATCTTCCTTAATCAATGAGGAGAAGAAGCAGTTTACTGGCTCATCCCTTGGCATTCCTTTCCATGAAGTCTGTTCTACAAGTACAATTTAAATGCGTTGATGTAAATAAATGTCCAAAAGATGTGGACATCATCCTAACACTTAAAATCCGATTACAATACAAATCTTTGTTAAGCACTTTATTCTTGAGATTTCCCTGCTGCAATAAAAATAGCTGAAGAGACTGCACCACTGCACCTATGTATTGCAACAACAATATAGTGTGTAAAAGACAGGACAAAATCATGTGCTTTCTTTAAAAACATTTATTTAGACAATCATAGTATCGGGTGTTGCTTTGTAACGGTGAGGTGTACCTCCTGTTGGGTGACATCATTAATTTTATTTTGGTAACACCTTTATGACAATGAGCATAGATAAAACCCAGTGATTTTTTTCTGCAATACATTGTGGGAGCAGAAACATCTTACCACTATAAGCTGCCACAAGCAGCTCCAGCAATGGGTGCCTTTTGTCTTCCAATCCAATGAAACTCTACATACTCCCTTTCTACTGATAGGAGGAAGCAGGACCAAACTATCATTAACCTGAGGAGACAGTTTTGTTAATCTCTACGACCTTAATTTGCTCTCGCTCTCTTCTTTTGCATTGCTGGAGACACACAATAACAAACGTACTGCCTATCTAGATACTCCCTACCCTCAAAGTGCAAGTCAAAGGGTGAGAGCAAGAGAGGAATTGGGGTGGTGTATACTGACAAAATGCTGGGAATCGTATGGACTGTATTTACCAAAATGTCATCGCAACCCAGATAAAATGGCTATAGTTAAATTTTTTCTGCCATAGCTGCTTTCAGACACCACCCTTTTAGCCACACACTCTGTATCAGCCTAGGTATTATGCATAGTCAAAACAGTAAACATTCCAGCTGTATGGAGTACTGCTAATTGTAGTTAAAGTGTCGACTGCCTCCAGCCTGATCACTACCGGCAAATGCTCCAGCACTCCCTGGAACATGCAGTATATCAGCAGGAGCCACATCCCCATGCTATTTTTTCCAGGTACGGGCAGCAGCACTGCTGAACTACTGGGCTGAGCAGTTTTTAGGTAGAGCCTGGGCTGGGCATGTGCTGCTGCAAGGCATGCAGTATTGGAGTATGGCTTTGAAGCCCCGTCCACTCTCCATTCATATTTTTAATTGGTTTGGGTCATCGTCCTTCATAAGCGCTGGCTTCCGAGTCATTATTAGCCTGGTTAGTTCCTCCTTGGTACTGTCTTGTTTCCATTTGTTACCTCCCATAACGAATGGACCTTTTACTTGTCTTGTTACACGGCCTGATTTTTCTTGGCTGCGAGCATTATTTTCTGTAATGATTTGCCCCTATACCACCCACTACGTCGCAGCAAGCCACCCACTTTTATTTTAATTATAATTACTAATGGCGGTCCGCTTTAACTAGAGTGGCTGTGTTTCTTTCTTTTTTTAGCAGCGCAGTCCGCTTTAAGTATAGCTGCTGCTATATTGTTTACAAGCGCTAGTGTGTCGCTTTCACATTCATGTAGGAGTGCCACTTTCTTTAGACAAGCCACGCCTAAAGAAAGGTGCGCGGCTGCAATAAAAAAAAAAGTGAAAGCGAGGCATGGGCACTTTTAAAAGAACAAAACTGATGCTTTTTTTCGTCAAAGCGCCCCATTCCCCGGTTTCACTTTAATGTCGGCCAAACCCCTTTCTTTAGATGCGGATTGTCTAAAGGAAGGGACGCAGCCTCCATGAAGGTGAAAGCGCCGCATGGGCTTTAGTAGTTTGCAATGCAATAGGTCTCCCATTTGAGAGTGTTTAAGCTATTGCATTGCCAATAGCTCAGACTCTAATACATGTGAAACCTATTGCATTGCAAATGCTTGTTGTTTTTGTAGCTCCAGATCATTTCTCTGCTAGTGCCACCAAGGTCAAGCATTTTTTAAGCTTCCTGCAACTCATCTGCCAACTCGGTAGTGAACTATTTCGCTTAACAGAGGTTTAAGATTGCGGATTACTAAGCCCTGGCATTAACATGTCTACTGTAGACGCAGTGGCTCATGCCATCGCCATCCTCAACATATAAACAAAGCAAAGGGGCTTCGAAATATTCATGTGGGTGGTGAACATACAAGCTTCCTGAAACCTCTTTAAAGAATAAAGCTGTCCATTTGAGTCCTAAGTTTGTGTGCTGTTGTCTTGAGAACAATGCTTTTATGTGATTGAGCAGTGAGATGTGGCTTGACGTAGCACAGGTGGCACTTACAGAGGCATGCCAAGAACTAATGTGGTAAAACAACAACTGAATATGGTAGCATAAGTGGCAGCACATAGTTGAAGCTAACAAACCTCACAGTTACACTGGTAAAAAGAACAATGTAAACTTTGTTAACATTAATTGCATAGTGAAGGTAACTACAGTGTAATACTATGTATTGTAACTACATTATGAATATAACAGTATGGCCTTACAGAGCACAAACAACAACTCACGAGGAGTCTCTTGATTGTAGATTAGAAACTTTGCATGAAACATGAGGTCACAACTGTTCACTGGATATCCATGTACTAAACAGTTTACATCTAGATGGAATGCAGATTATTGAGGAAAAAGAAATGTAAAGAGCTACCAGACATTTTTAAGACTAAGCTCACCATTGTTCTCTGTGGAGATATCATTCCAAATGTGCTGTCCCGAACTTTAAAAAAAAAAAACAAGTTCCTCTGCATTTCTTTTTTTCCCCCTAAAACAAACTTTAAGGTCATGTTTTATACATCCAGTGTAATAGCAACGAGAACATTAATCCCCTGAACGACAGTTTAATGATTTTGCAATGTCAGGATATTGTGAACTTTACGGGTTGCAGCAACACCAGCAGCTTCTCAGCAAAAGTGATAGAGTATGGCAGTACAGGGACTCAGCATCTACTACAATCAGGTGAAAAACGAGTCAAGCAGTATTCCAAGAAAATCTGCCACCAGTGGAAGGCCCAATTCACAAACCTACTGTCAAGCATCCGTATAATCGACCATTGAACCCCTAGAGGATTGTGTCTAAGATTTCTAATTAGTTTTCTTAGAAATCATAGATTTAAGTCATCTGGTTTTTGAAGTGATCTGGCCTAGTTCTATTCGCCACAAATTCTTTGCATGCTTTTGATAAGATCGAATAATTAAAATACAAATTATTTAGATTAACAGTTAAAATATGCAATGAATAACGTAAGCTTCAAAGCTGAAATAACATGCATTTAAAATGTCCAAACTGCAATAGGGCAGTCATAGCAAGGTAGATAGGCCATAGAAATGCTAAGCAAGCTAGCTTTGTTTAACTAAAAGTGAACCTAATATAGTTGAACTATGCAGAAATAATTTAGAAGTCTGACATTAATGTGGTGTGCTTAGAAATGTTAGTCATAACTACAGAATGTTCCAGTTTTAAGCAAATGTACTACTTTACTAAGCAACATATTGCTTATAATGATAAAAAAAACTTCTGATTCTCACCCCATTTCACCTAATGACTGAACAGAATAGTTGCACTTTCAAAACAATGTTTCTTGTTTGTATTAAAGAAATGCATTACTAAACAGTATTTTTTCAGAGAAAGTTCAGTTCAGTTCAGTTCAATAAACTTTATTCGGTTAAAAAGCAAATAACCATAAAAGTAACAGACATAAAACAAAAATACAATGATTACAACAATTACAATCATTACTTCTCATGATTAGTAGTACAGTGAGGTAGATCGATAGGGAGTTTAAGATATTTCAGTTTGAATTTGTTTCCTAAGTTTAAAAACACTTATTAAATAATTTAAAATCACAGTAACAGTTAAAATCGTGTCCATTTTCTGTACTTCTAAAAAAGCTGGGCGACATCTGGTTAAATTCATATTTTTTAAAAAAGGGACTATGATTTTCCTACGTATAGCAGTATAAAATTTGCAGAAAAAAAGGATGTGAATATCAGATTGTTGTGACGTACCATCACACAAACAGGTGGGCAAAATATGATTCCATGAGTTCATGCATGGAAAAGACACTAATCTAAAAAATATACAAAATCTAAAACGAGTTAAAAGAAACCGATCATAGTTAGTCATGGGCAGGGATAAATATGGCTGTACAGTGTTAGTCTCACAGAGGGTAGGAAGGTGAGAGTACTGTAGATTTCAAAATTTCCACTCTCTTCCTCTTATCCAGCAGGTGGTCCAGGCAGATAGTTTTTAGTGTCTTCCTAGGAATAGTATCCATTGAGGTTGGGTCCGAGAAGTATGAATGTAGTCCAATCTCGGTCAGAAAGTGCTTTACGTAACCCAGCCATTCCATTCTGTCCGCATGGTCCAGACTGAGGGTGTCACGTAGCAGGGCCCGGTTCATAACGCATTCGTTGGTAGTCCATATCCTGTGCCACAATAGGATAGGTTGAATTCTGATAATGTCCGTTATGTAAAGTTGGCCAAGTTCAGCGTGACAATTAAATGTGGCCGCACACTGTGGAACTGCTAGAACTCCCCTCAGAAATTTGTTCTCTACCCGCTGGATTTGATCAACATTTGCATATCCCCACAGACCTGAGCCATACATAGCCACAGACAAGCATGTAGCTTTATAGATGGTTAACATTTCTTTTATCGGCTTCCTGCCCAGTTTTCTAACAAAATTCTGTAAGGCCATGATCGTTTTCATAAATAAAAGAGTTCTAGCCTTAATAGCGCTTGTCCAGGAACCTGACTCATGGAATAAAATGCCCAAATAAGAAAAGGTTGGGGTGTTATCCAGCGGCACATTGTTTAAGAAAATATGTTTCATTAGTTTGCCTGGTTTTATGCCACAATTCATTGTGTAGGTCTTGCTACAGTTTACTAGTAGGTCCAGGTTCAACATAAATTTCTCAAAGCTAACTACTAGTTTTTGCAGAGCACGAGGAGTGCGTGCCATGAGTACTGCGTCATCCGCATACATGAGCGCAGGGATTTCCCTCCTCCCCACCCTGGGCATATCCCTACACTCCTGCAGCAGGTGACGCTCGAGCCCATTAATATAAAGAAGGAATAAAAAAGGTGCCAATACGCAACCTTGCCGCACTCCGCGGCCTACACTAAATTGTCTGGAGCATTCTCCTCCCCTGCCGTAACGAACAGAGGCTGTGGCTCCGCTGTAGAGTTCCCTCAAAAAGCAAATAATATTATTGTCCACTCCCAAACCTTTCATTAAATCCCACAATTTAGAGTGTGATACACAGTCGAACGCTGAGGAAAGGTCGACAAAAGTAAAATACAAGCGTTCAGATTTTATCCTTATGTATTTATGCTGCAAAAGCATTAGGTTTAACCCTTGCTCAATTGTACCAATCCCTTTTTGAAAACCAAATTGCAAATCACTAATAATATCATTTTCCTCTGCCCAGCTTTGGAGTCTTGCCAACACAACGCGTCCTAAGATTTTTACTGAGGAATCAAGAAGGGAGATTGGTCTGTAGCAAGCACAGCTGTTCCTATCCCCCTTCTTGTAGATCGGGACAATGACTGAGGTGAACCACGATTCTTTCAGACCCAGTGAAAGAGCTGCATTAAAAAGTTGTACTAACATTGGCCCCCAGATTTCAGTATTAGCTTTAAATAGGTCTGCCGGAATCCCATCTGGTCCGGCAGCCTTACCGCATTTAGTAGTTCCCAAGGCTAAAAGCACTTCATCAATTGTCGTAACCAGGTTGTAACTCTGTTGGGCATCCAGGCTAGAGTTAAGACCCCCACCATGGATATCTTCCTGTGCCGTATAAAGATTTGAAAAATGGTCTACCCATTTGTCTTCATCTATTGCAATCTCGATTCGCGCCGTGTGGGTTTCATAGGGGAAAGGGGTGTTAATTGCTTTCCAAAATGCAGCGGAATCTTTAGATTGCGAGGCCTCACAAAGGGAATCTAATGCCTCCTTATTCAATGCGGTTTTCCTTACTTTCAGGGCCTGAGTATATGTATTCCTACACTCTCTTATTTCATTTTTATCCCTGGGGCATCTGTGTACTGCCGGTTTTAGATTTTTCAAAGCCCTTGTACATGCAGTGTTAAACCAGCTCTTGGGCCCCTTGCCTTTACGTTTTACCTCCACCCTTAGGCTACTTTTTATGTTTGCAGCTATTGTTCCAAAGTGCTCAATAATTTGATCGTTGGTGGAGTTGTCACTTAGGCAAATCCTAAAACTATTTGAGCACTCCTCCCAGAGTTTCTCAAAAAAGGTTGTGGGGATTACTTTACTCCATTTAAGTGTGTACCCGTTTTGTCTCCCAAGGACAACATCAACCGCTGTCTCTACTAGAGGCGCGGCCGTCGATGGGTCTGGGAACAAATCTGCTACCTTAAGAGATTGTGGAAGGTGGTCACTTATGGGTAGTTGGATATTCGTAACCCCCAAGAGTCTATGATTAAGGTTTCTGGAGGTAATAATAAAATCAATAGTTGTCGATGAGCCTCTACCAACAAAAGTCGGAACGAAGGGTGTGGGTTCTAAGGCAGATTCATTGGCGAACCCCAAATCAAACATGAATAATAATTCATTAAGTAAATCCCCCATCAGGGTATGATCAAAATGTGTCAAGTGCATGTCTCTCTCTGTCATTAGGCCACAGAGGCCCTGATTCCTTTTAGTACATAATGGACAATTAAAATCCCCCCCCCCCCATATGATTATTAGCTCCCTTTCATTTCTGTCTACCTCTAACTGAATTTCATTTTTAAGCGGCTTCATTACAACCAAAATATCATCTCTCGGGACATTATTATAGAAATTAATAATTAACACCACAGCTCCTTTATAATTCCGTAAAGTTATGATTTGGAAATAACAGGAATTTAAATGGCAGTGAGCTTGTTTAATTTTGAGTTGGTTTGAAACAAGCGTTGTCAGCCCACCCTTAGCTCTTCCAAAATGACCTCCAACCGCTGGTGTAAAGAAGGTTCTATAGCCACTTACATGGATTGAATCCTGTATCCAAGTTTCTTGCAAGGCCACTATATCCTGACCGTTTATTACTGAATCCCAGGCTGGATTTGTGATTTTTTGCCTAAACCCTGCTATATTCCAAAACAACAGTGCACATAGATCATTCTCTTTCTGGGTCAGGCCTTCTCCTACCTGTTCCCCACCCCTGTTACTATTATCAACTATGGGGGATTGCATCTGTTCCAGGGTATTACTGTTACATGGTAACAAACTGTCAGTGTTAGGGGCCTTTTGTAAGATTGGCTGATTCTGGGGAAGGCCGCTAAAAATCTCAGTGCTTTTAAGGGGAGCTATCTCCTCGATAGAGGGGTGAAAAGCTGGAGGAAGAAACTTATTCCCAACCAGAATTTCTTGAGATGTCTGAGCTTGTTGTCAATCTACCCCGTCCAGACCATTAAAAATCTGGAAACGATTTTGGATAGGTAGATTATACATGGATGGGTGGAACTCACTGTTGTTCCATGGTCTCCCTTGCAGGAGATTGGACTCGGGGTATGGTGGGTATGGGCTATTTATAGGGGGGTATTGATAATCTGATACCTGGTATCTGGGATAGAGCTCCTCCGACCTTTGCGTGTGAATATAGGGGTCCTGAGCATTTACATAAACAGGATAACCCATCAAAGGTGGTGGCCCCATTGAACCGGGCATATCCCATGGTCCCACTTTTCTAAAACCCCGTTGTCGGTATGATGTTTTCTTAAATAGCTGCCTATTCCAACCCTGTTTGTTATAATCTTTTGGTGGTGCATAGGGGTAGAAGTAGGATAAAAGATGTGTGGAGATGGCATCGCTGCTACTGGCATCGAACCAATCTCCAATGTGCCTCACGGCCCTATAATCCTTAAAATTGATGACTATTACATCACCCCTTCTATCCTTAGGTCTGACTCCCACCCAATGGGCACGCCTTACACTTAGGATTTCTCCATTGATGGATGCAGGCAGCGGTCTGTTGTCTCGGAGCCAGAATGTGACCTTATTCCTTAAGGCAACGTGATCTTCCCATTTACCTGCAGGTAGTTCTGGGACCCCTGCCATTACAATAACGAAAGGGGCAGAATCTGGGGGTAAGTCTATAGTGTGGCTCGTTTTTCCTAGGGCAGTGGTTGGTGGATTCTTATTTTTCGGATTAGTTGTTAAAGGGTCTTTTCTACCTCCCTGATTTTGAGATCCCCCAGGTTTTTGAATTTGTTCTTTAGTTACTGGGGCCGCCAGCTGAATTGCAGGCTGTTGCAGTGTGGGAGTTGATGGCAAAATCGTTGGGCTATCCACTCTTCCCTTTTCTTGCACTAGTTTCTTTTTTAACACGGGTGCTGGTGTCTTAATTACTGAAGTTATAGGAGCTGGTGTTATAGGTGGCGCTACAGCTTTAGTTTTTACAGGAGGGTTAGTCTTAACTACGGGATTTGTCTTAGCTTTTCCCGGGCCTTTTATTAGGTCATGTAAAAGGAGGGAATTCTATTCAACCTTTTTCTCTATGATGTCCAAGTGTGTGGACATCAAGTCGGTCTTATCCAAAATCGGTTGCATCACACCCCTGATTAATTCTAGAATTTTGGCCAGCAGGGCCTCTTCGCCTAATAAAGTTTGGCCAGTTTGTGATTGTGGGGTCTGAACTACCCCTTTCCTTATCTTCTGTGGTCGATTACACAATGGCTCACCCCCCCTTTTTTTACTTGTTCTTATAGTGAGGGGTGAGATAGAGGACCTGGAAGATGCCTCAATGGGCATTTTTGGTGATCCTAATAACCTTCCATTATCATTCCCTGTAGATGAGTCTAGTAAAGATGAGCTAGTTGGAGTGCTAGACAAAAGATGCTTACTCATTATAATGGGATCAAGGGGTAAATTATCAGTATTGTCTGTGATCCCTGATTGTGAAAAATCAATGAGCATCACCGAATCTGTGAGTCGACTCTGTGAAGTAGCATCCCCCACTCCTCCCAGGTTTGAAGATCTCAACTGAAGAAGTGGAGGTGCAGTTTCAGGCACACTCCCCCCTCCTTGTGTAATTTTATAACTTGCCTTACTTTGCTTCCCCCTCCGTCTCACTCGGGCTTTCTTAAATTTTCTAGGGGATTCTTTAGTTGCAAGATCATTTAAACCTGTAGATGATATGGCCAATGCTGTGGGAACTGGAGCGCAAGTGATTTCGTCATACTGGCCTGCATGGACCATAGCTGTTACAATAGTTACTTTGCCTGCAGGGACCGGGTGTTCCTTAGCCACAGAGTTATCAGAACCAGTAACTGGGGGTTCTGATGCAATAGTGATGGCAGGTGAGTATTCCAGACCCAGCGAAGCCCTCCTGTTACTGTTAATTTGCGCAACCTTCTTTATAAGGAAATTGTCCATAGTAACCACTTTAGTAGTCATAGTGGCTGATAGTTGAATGCTAGCTGAATACGAGAAGTAATATGATTAAATAACAGGTTCTCACTCACATAATAAGAAGCTGCTCGTAAGATGGAACAAGGGGCAAAAATGGTATGGCCCCGGCCCGGCTCCTCGGTCCTCGGAGGGCCACAGAGGGCCCGCCCTTTGCCCGGGCTTAGCCCGGCGCAGCCCGCGCGCGTCCCGCGATGCGTGGGTGCGTGCGCGCTTTGAGGGCTGGCGCCGGCGCGGTGGTGACGTTGCTCGCGTAAGGTTACCTGGGAGTTGTAGGCGGCGGTAGTGGAGCCGCGATGCTGTTCCCCTCACGGGGCTGTGGTCAACCAACAAGCCGTTCCCCTCACGGCGCTGTGGCTGCTAATGCAGCGAGGGACCTTGAAGAAGTGGCCCAGAGGCAGCCGTTCCCCTCACGGCGTCTCGGCAGGAAGGTGAGCGCGTCCCGCAATGCCTGGGTGCGGGCGCGCTTTGAGGGCTGGCGCCGGCGCGGTGGTGACGTTGCTCCCGTAAGGTTACCTGGGAGTTGTAGGCGGCGGTAGTGGAGCCGCGATGCTGTTCCCCTCACGGGGCTGTGGTCAACCAACAAGCCGTTCCCCTCACGGCGCTGTGGCTGCTAATGCAGCGAGGGACCTTGAAGAAGTGGCCCAGAGGCAGCCGTTCCCCTCACGGCGTCTCGGCAGGAAGGTGAGCGCGTTCAAAGAAAGTTTCTTTTCATCAGCATAGTTTTTTGTGTACACAGTGAAACAATTATTTCAGAAGTCCAACCTGTGATTGATGCCTAAGGTAACTGAGGCTTATGTTTCCAGAACTTCAGAATGTATGTAGCTAACTTGTGATAAGGCTTTGCAATCCACATGTATTTTCGTAGGAAAGTAAGAACGGAACCTGCTCACGAGAGGAGAGCTGTTCCGAGGGGAAGAAACCAGACAATGTCAGGAATATGTATTCATGTCCTTTCATATTAGTGTGTGTTACTGATTAGTTGCCATGCTTTTCAATACCTTTTTGCCCATCCCTTTGATGCCCTATTTCCATGCCCCCCCCCCCCCCAATGCTTTTATTTCACTCCTTACCTACCTTTTGACAGTTGTGGCTCATGCTGCTTCTCTTCATCCTAACTTCATTTTTTTAAGCTTGATTTTAACACACTGCTAATGCCACTGTATGATCATCTACTCGATTGATTGAGACTCTGCCGAGTTTTAACCAAACCTTTTTATGAGATTTCTTAAACTTACTAAAACTTTACTGAGTAATATGAATAGTGAAAAAAGAATAAAAAGACAATTATTACTCTCCTAATGAGAATAACGTTTTTAAAACTCATCTTAAACTCTCTTCATTGACCTGAACTGGGAATTTAATTGCCAGTTTGTTTGTGAATCTGAAACATCTCTTTGAATCATTATGCTGGCTAAGATCTGTCGCCCCAAGAAGAAGAACAGACTGGCACGGAGACAGGGCTTAACCTTGTATATGAGGGTAATTGAAATGGTGAAACATTGTTTAATTTTGGCCCCAATCTGCGTCAACAGTTTTCTGGTAAAAGAGATATGGTTTCTCCTTGATCAAAAGAGCTGTAAACAATTACCCAAATTAGAATTAATATACTCAAAACTTGAAAATCCAATGCCGAAGTAGGAGGAACTGACAGGGTGCAGCTTTTAAGGAAGTTGCTGTTTTGGAGGCGTAAGCATTAAAAGGGTGATGCATCATCTATTGCAATTGTGTGTAAGGTTGTATTATTGACTTGGGACTAAATGGTTTGATGAACGAGGGTGTTTCTATGTAAAGAGAATGAAGAGTTTCAGACTCGTCATAGTGTAAGATTCCAGGATAAGAGACATGAGCCAAGTGGAGAAGCCACTTGAGTCAGCCATCGTCGAATGGTATTTCTTGTTTGCAGGTTTGTGGTGTAGAGTGTGAGATACCATCACCTACACAAATGAGATAGAAATACTAATAATCTGTTTGGTTATTTAATATTGATTGATACTAGTAGCACCTGCTTGAGCAAAATGGCGTAGCTGTATCGTTTAGGGTGATTTCATGCCGGTCAAGATTTCACCTGCGATTGTGGAATTCTTTTGTGTGGCTGAAATACTATTTTCTTTAAATAAGCAAACAAGAAAGGATATATATTTATTTTTGTCGTTTGAAAAGTTTGTTGATGTGTATTAGTACGAGAGAAATTGTAAAGGAGTGCAAGTAGCTGTGAGGAGTGAGGTTAAATGTCAGTGTTTTGCACTGAGATTGGTTGGTTGGGGTACTTTTGCAATGGGAATGGTTGGTAACATAAGTGTGCCGTGCTGCGATAGGTCAGTGTTTATGTCCATGGTGCATTGGTATTTAACAGACCTTCAATAAAATAACAACTGTGACCAGACTGGAGTAAAAAGGATCTGACGCTTACGGAACAGAATCGAAATATTGAATTTCAATGGTTTGTTTCGCGATTTAGCCAGAATCATGAAAGTTTTTAAGGAAATTAAGAGATTTGTGAAGGGGGATGTTGTAATTCCGACACACGAAGGTGAAGAGGTACCTCCTGAGGGTACGCATGCACATTATTTGGCAACTGAATTGGGAATACATACATGTTCATGGCTTCATTGCTGGAGCAAGTTCAATGAAAAGGAAGGTGCATTACGGTTTTCAAAATACGGTAGCTCTGAGACAAAACATTTTGAGAAATATGAACCCATGAATATGTGGGGGGAAAGGCTGCCCGAGAGAAAGAGAAACATCAGAAAAGAACAAAGAGAGCAATGCATAATTATGCAGATGCTCAATGAGTTGAAGGACAGCATAGATGGAGGAAATCCAAAGTTGAAGGCACTAGAGATTATATCCAGGCATTTCTATAAAAACACAGATTCAACCCGCTCTCACGGTGAGGAGAGAATCCATTCTGTGTTTCCGCGACCGCCGCAGCAGCTGATCGAGGACGAGGGAGCCAAAGGAGACGCCTCGCGGCCCCTGCTCTTGCTTCTGCTCCCCCGCGCTACTAGCATCCCCAGAGGCT
This sequence comes from Lissotriton vulgaris, assembly GCF_964263255.1. Classification (NCBI taxonomy): domain Eukaryota; kingdom Metazoa; phylum Chordata; class Amphibia; order Caudata; family Salamandridae; genus Lissotriton; species Lissotriton vulgaris. The sequence goes on along the minus strand of NC_141691.1, from coordinate 916,595,876 downwards.
TGGCGTCCAGGAGGCAGGCGATAGCTGGTGGTGGGCTGCAAGACCGTAGCGACGACGGCGGACTGCACACAGCGGATTGCGAGGGGGGCAGTGGTGTACTGCAGCGCGACGCAGGTCGGGACTCTCTGCTGACCGGAGTGCATCGGTAACAAGCCCCCCTCTCCCCTTATCCTTGCCTCCGCCCTTCATCCTTCACCCCCAGCTACGGCTGTGGACGGGGGTGCGGTGGAGTGCTGGGACGTGCGGGGGTTGTGAGCAGGGGGATGCAGGACGTAGTGGGACAAGGGAACAAGACGTGGTGAGCTACAGACAAGGCGAGCTGAACAAATTTGTAAGCAATTTAGAAGTAATTACGCCAATTGGGCAATGGTGGATAATAGCGATAAATACGCCTAAGTGACAAGGGGGAATCAGTGAGTGGAACCAGCAAGCCAGCAAGCTTGGATGAGGTATGGTAAGGCAAGGCCAGCCGAGCTGAAGTGCCTTTCACCTCTACACCCCCCGAGCTCCTCTCTAACTACCCGGTTGAAAACTGAACAAACAGAAATAACTGTTTGTGGGGATGTGCAGTCACTGGACTGTTCGACGGAACGCTTTCTGCCTCATATCGCCCCCTCCCTTCTGTGTTTACAGCCCGAGGACAACTATGCCTTTAAATGTTCCGAGGAAGCCAGCCATGTGACGGAATCACATGTCGAACAGCCCTTCAAAGCGGAAGACGCCAGGACTGGACAGTGTTCGTTAGGACCGTCTCGTGGATCCTGGGAGGAAGAAGAGACACTCGTCAAGACTTTCTCTGTTCTGACGTGGGACGACGCCGGACCAGCGTGTGCGGAGAAGGACGGATCCGAAGGATCGTTCCAGGAAGCAGAGTCGGAACGAGGAACAGACAGGCAGCCAGACCCTAGCTGGCAACACGATGACTCCCGCCTCGGCCCAGGAGGGACGTGGCTGGACAAGGTACAGGGCCGCCTTGGGCTGCTGGGGCATAGTAGCGCTATCCTTAAGGGTTGGGGCGTAAAGGGAGAGCCGCACTGAGGTATACACCACCTACACTGAGAGGATTAGAAAAATCCTTGCAACACTGGTGGTGGTGGTGATATCTTCCTGTGTCACTCACTGAAGGGAGACACCTTCCTTACCGTTCCTTTTAGTGTGTTCTTTGTTTTTCCGGTCCCTCGCACCCTTGAGCGAACTACCTTCTGGAACCAGCTACTGAAGGGGGAGCACCGACTGCCTTGAAATAACTGCGCTCGGGGCTGGAGTGGGGCTGTGGTACCGGGAAGGAAGCAAGAGGGATTGCAAAAGGGAGTACCAGCAGTCCCCCACCCGCCCTCGGGGAGCCCTCACTGCGCCTCACCGTCCACGGAAAAGTGCTGTGTTGTGTTGGATTGTGCGGGAACTGTAGTCAGAGACTCTGCTGTTGAACCGCCGATAAAGTCCACACCCAGTGTAGGTGTGTGACCGGTGTGGCCTGCTAGTAAGCTAGTCGGCAATCAAAACCTCAGTAACCCCGGGAAAAAAAGGAATAAAGTCGGGAAATGAGGTCTGGAAAGCCAAGGAACTACACGGATCGCGCAAATCCCCCTAAAAGAGCAAGGAAAGCAAAAAAAACAACTTTTAAAAGACCTAATGAATGTCAGCAATGAAGGCAAGGGGAGGGACGACGGAAGGAACGGAGACGAAGAGGGAGAACTTCCCCTGATTCCCCCCGCTTACAAGCCACAAAATTCTGCCAGCTATTAAAGCGGGAGAGCATGCAAACGGACCCTCAGGGAGTAAATCTGGCTTTCAACCTAAAATTTATACAACATTTTCATTTATCAAAGATGCCAGCTCTGCCCTCTATCTAAACAGTCGCAATACAAGCGATCTACCAACCCCCGCTTCAGCCAACTAAGGCAAGTATGGTAACCCACCTGAAGCTAGAATCACAGGTGGGGGTGGAAAGGCACCAAGCAGACCTCAGAAAAGGGGAGAGCAGTGCAAAGGTGGCTGCACCTGTAAGCAAAGAAGAGCCAAACAAGGGGCCATTGAGGAGGGCCTCTTGGAATCAATCTGCGCAGGATCAGGGACGAAGACAGGAGTTGGCAGACTCAAGCACAAAAACAAAAACAAACCCAAACGGCTGCGAGCATGAAGGCACAAAGTAGTACAAAACAGAGGGCCAAAATGCGATCCCAAACCCTAACCTCACTCCAATAGTAAACAGGGAGAGGAGCCCCACAACTCCCACAAGTTCAACGAGATATCAATCACACAGCCTAAGAATACTTTGAATCCTCAGAATCTAAGAAAGGAAGACAAGGACCACTCGGAAACTCTGAGAGACAAGAGGGACCAGACGGAGCAGCAAACTGGGGGCCCGTAATTACACCCTGCAGCGCAAGGGCGACGTGCATAACAGCAAATTCACGCAGTATGGAGACTCAATAACACAAACCGAAACAACACCCTGCAAATACACATTGACAATGCCAGAGGACAGGCAGGCAAGGCATGAACCTAGAAATACGAGAGAACCCATAATAAGGACAGACACATATGTAGTGGGGCAATCGAAGACCATACCTACACAGGAAGCTAGAGCCCAGGGGCAGTGTACATCCCAAATAAATGACCAACAATGTGAGAAACAACAGGATCAAGCCAAGCTAGGAGGTGCCCCAAGACAAACTGAAACAGACCCCCCTAGTCTACCTACATTAACACACAATTTACATCGCCTCGGACAAACAACTTTGAAACCTCGTATCTCACCCCGGAGGAGTGGGAAGAACTGGTAGCATCTTACCCGACGGCGTCGAAGGAGGAACTGCCAGGAGGGACCATCAGTGCAAATCTGGGGAAGGAAACATCAAAAGCAAAAGAAGACATTTGGTCAACACTTTTGCACACAATGCAATTATCGGTAAACGCCATCCAATACCAGTCTGATAAGATGGATCTACAACTCCCTGTCCTCAACTCTATGTCAATATTTGTCACCAACATTGACGGCAAGCTAGCAGAGCTGAACAACTTGGTTAAAAGGGCACAAGCTGACACCCAATTAATACAATCTAACTGCTCCTGCATAACAATTGTGGACAAATTGGTAACACTCCCAATGGCAATGGACAACCTCCTCTCTGACATTAGGGAGGTTGTAAAAAGCAACCGATCAACCAAAGCAGTCAATAAGAGACACGAAAAGGCCACGCCACCGCAAGCTGGATTACAGTCACCAATAATTCAGGAGAGCTCAAAGATGACCCTAGACCTACACTCAATGAAGGAAATTGTAGAAGCAAAGATGATAACGGCCAGCAACAGACAACAAAACGAAGGAACCCAAATGTCACCAACTGCGAACATAGCGCCACCGACCTCTCAAAAAGATGCGTTGCTGGAACACCTTCAACAAGGAAAACAGGGAAGAAAACAGAAAATGAAGGGAAGAAACCAAAAGAAAACAACAGCTGTAATAGCCTGGGGAAAAGGCACCACTAGTGTGAAAGCGACATCTAACCTATCGCAAGATAGGGTGATTGAGACAGGAGATGTTACAGACACTGAATAAAACACACCAGAAATCAGAAATCGGGAAGGGAGGAAAAAACCCAAAAGAAAACCACCAGTAGAAAGAAGGCCTAGCTCTAGCCCCCACTTGATAGCCAGCAAAGGAAAAAAGTAAATGGGCAGCCAAATCGGATCTCAGTTCTAAGAGGGGCTCGGAGTAAAACACCTGAGAACTTAATCTCTTATTAGACTGTTCTCGATGGGCTATCTGCCAATTGCAGTTCTACCTTGCAAATTTGGAGCTGGCTATCGAGAACCCTAAAAGTCAAAGCCATAAACTAATGACATAGTAATGTAAAAGCAAACAACACACCCAACACCCTCAACCTGTGCTCCTGGAACATCAACGGCCTAGAAGACAAATTCTCGGACGCAGATCTAAACATCTACTTCCAAAGATTTGTCATCCTTACACTGCAAGAAACCTGGTCTGACACTCCACCAGTATTGTCGGGATACAATTTAAACATTCTGCCGCCCACACAGAGCTCACTGTTTGGCCATAAGAAGGGAGATCTTGCCACATACAGTGCGTTACAATCCATTGTTGAAGTAGTACCCTTGGCTTACAAGCTAGCTCCTCCAAATGCAATGCAAGCACTGCGACTGACATTCCGCGAGCAGAACAAAAAAGGAGGACATAACCCTAATAAACCTCTATTTATAGCCCAGGGAAAAAACCAAGGGAGCACAACAGCTGAAGGAAGAACTATGAAAACTAATAAAAACTGAGAAAACGAACAGTTTGATCATTACAGGGGACTTTAACTTAAATATGCTCAGTAATCCAGCTTCCGATAGCATCGACGACGAGGACCCCTTTGCTTGGGAGCTAAGCGACCAAGACAGCTCCTCGGGAGGCAGAAGCTCGAAAACAGCTAGGAGTCTACTGCCAAAACTAGAAGAGCTGGGCTTCCGAGCACTCAACTGTAGATTTCCAGGGGATCGACCACAATCCGCTACATTTCACAGCACTACGGCTAGCTCTACAATCGATTTTACATTCTTCTCTCGCAGCCTATATCAAAGGGTAAGAGATTTCCATATCGGTCCAATGGATTACAGCGACCACCTCCCTCAGGAAATCACGATCGAGGCACCAACAACATTAAACCCTCCTGGTGCCAACAGATTAGGCTTAGATTTTTCAACAAATGAAAGACGGATAAAGTGCAAAACTAATGACCCACAAAGCCTATTACTGCAAGCGAAACAAGCTTTAGGAGAGGCACAATCAGCATCCCCAAATCTAATTATATGCTGGGAGGCATTCACAAAAAACTTGAGAGACAAAGCTGAAATAAACAAAAGTGCAAGGACGGGTGGAATGGTCAACGCCCTAAAATACAAGAATCATCACAACTTTAGAAACAACATCCGGCTAAACAAGTTAAAACCCCAGATAAACAACACTCTCCGAAGAGTAAGGACAGACCCCGCCGCCTGCCAAGTGCTGAGACAGTTAAAAGATAGCCGCAGGAAACTGATATGACAACTTAAAAAAAAGATGCTGATGAGGGCTTTTGGGGAAAACTCCTACACGACGCCAACATGAACAACAGCGCGCAGTTTTGGCAAAAGATTAACAGTCTGATCAGTGAGCGAAGCCAGGGGATCGAATCCCATGCCACTGAAGAGGCCTGGATAACTTTCCTTGGTACACACTTTAATGATGCCCAAGAACTGTGGAAAGAATCATGTAAAAACTGTTCCGAAGCACAGAACTCTCCATATAAAGAAATTCCTGCACGTGATGAGGAATTCTCAATCACAAATTTACAAATATGCAATAGAATCTCGAAAGGGAGACGCGAGGGAGCACCAGGCTCAAACGGCATACCCCCAGTTGTATTCAAACAAGAGCCTGAATATTGGGCCATCGTTTTCAAACCAATGTTTGAAAAAATCTTGCAGACTTCAACAATCCCACGATACTAGAGGGGAGCAATTACATCCCCAATCTTCAAAAAAGGAGATAGGAACGATCCAGGAAGCTATCGCCTTATAGCCTTACTCGACAATGAGGCAAAATACTACGCTGGCCTCCTACTCCAAGAGCTAACATCTTGGGTGGAAGAAACAACAGCAATCCCATACAACCAAACTGGCTTTCGGAAAAACATGGGGACGACCACTAACATATTAGCCTTATCGCTTTTGATTGACTCAGCTCTTGCAGCAAAACAACCTCTATACTTGTGCTATATTGATTATAGCTCCACCTTCGATCATGTAAACAGAAACCTGTTGTGGCAAAAACTAAAGAAAATGAAAATTCCATCACTGCTGCTGAACCAACTAATTCTCTTGCACAGCAATACCTGGGTCCATGTCAAACTAGGAGCAGGGGACTTCTCTAAGAAGATCCCCACAAGCACAGGAGTAAAGCAAGGATGCGTGCTTGCGCCAACCTTATTTAATCTTTTTATGGCTGAACTATCAATCTTGCTGAATGAAAACAATTCCCATGCACCAAAACTAGGGGGCATCTAACTGTCCATTCTATTCTACGCGGACAACTTGGTGCTGATCAGCCAGACTCCAATAGGCCTACAGCGGCTGTAATCTTGCAATACTCTAAAACAAATAAACTCAGAATCAATCAAGAAAAAACAGGTCATGTGCATTACTCATAGCAAAGATAAATCAACGCCCAGCTGTTTCCTGGACACAAGGAAGCTACATGTCACAAGTAAATACATATATTTGGGGGTCACTGTAGACCACAGCAGCAGTTTCATGCCACAACGCGAGGAAATAAAAAAGAGAGGACTAATGACAGCTGTAACTCTAAGAAATTCAAAAAATAAGATCGCTGGACCCAATCTCGCCCCTCTAATAAAGCCGATTCAAGCAAAACTGATTCCATCTATCACCTATGGAGCGAAGGAAGGGACGCCAAAACAGTAGCGGGAACAGTAACAAGAGCGATGCGCATGATCTTTGGCTTGCCGAGGTACACTTCACCGGCACAGATTAGACTCGAATTTGGGTTGGCAAAGGAAGAGCCGGCACGTAAAGGAGCATACCTAAAAAGCTGGTAAAAATAAGCAGGGGAGAAGCAAACACACTTAATGCTCTCCTTTGGAAAGAACCGCAAATTAAGGAAAACTGCCCGGCAAGGCTTTTCCTGGAGGAAACAATAAAACAACTGGGGGTGCGACAACTGTGGGATCTACAAGGGCCTAAGGCAGGTTTTAAAAAAGCAGTAAACAACATTGTCAGGAAAGAATCTCTCTTTCAGGACAAACCTTTACTGACGGAGCGAGCACACGGCTGGCTAACTATACAATCTTCTACCAAACTTAGACCACAAACATATCTTCAGACCAGCTACACCAAAAAAAACAAGAGGCATTTTTGAAATACCGGCCAGGACTACTGCTCTCTGCAGACCACATGGCCCCCTGGCTACGCCCCTCAAAGCCAGCAAAGTGCCGCCTTTACGGGTATGACGAGGAAGACATCTTACACCTCATTATCATCTGCAAGGAGCTGCAGCAAGATCGCCGTAACCTTCTGAGACCATTGTTCAACAAAAAAGGGATCAGGTCCTGCAGGCAAGCGGTCCTGGCATTTTTTTTGGGTGACGAAGTTCAAATGGCTTGTCAACTGGTAAAATACATTGAAGCTGCAGAAGCCCGACTCAACAAAAAGAAAGAACAAACAGAAAAAGCCAAGCTGATGGAACAGTGCTGTGAGTTGATTTAAATACCTTCTTTGATACTATAAAACAGACTGATGTGTTGGCTGGGCGTAAGACCGCTGTACAATGACCACATGAAAAACCAGCAAAAATGACATGAACTAATGCTAATCTTCTGTAGAGAAGAAAAAATATGAAGCAGCGATTACTTTCCTGAAAGGAAGGGTGCCTTCCAAACATCTTGACTGACCGAAAATTAATCGACTGACAAGAAGCAAACAAATCAGTTAATGAGTACTATGAGTGGTTGTTACAGGTGTTTCAGAAGCACAGTGGAAGAGAATACCCTGATGAGATAGACATATGCCCAGACGTGGGTCCCGTGCTCTTCATGCCACTGGAGTCAAGCTATCCTGGCTAAAAGCCCGAAACCAGTCCTAGGATGCTGGTTTCCAGTCCAGGGAGGACCTAGCCTGGCAGTTCGGGCTAGAATGTTCCCATTGGGCACAGGGTGATTTTCATATGGCTGGGTCCAAACTGGAATGACATGGTGAGCAAAGAAACAATGGATTTAGGCCCAGATCTCTGTACTAGGGGAATGTATGACATTGTTCTGCAATCTGTCCATCAATTGTTCTTTTTATACGTTTCCCTAGTGGCAAAGCCTTTACTGAGGCTGACACACAAGGATGTGTCTGATCTGCTTCCTTGGAATGAGTGTTTGAAAGCCTTCCTAAAGCTGAAAGAAAAACGTTGTTGTGTTCCAGCAATAGGAATACCAGATTCCAATAAAAATGTTACCTTATTTTGCAGTGAGAGGGAGGGCTGCGTTCTCTCAGTGCTGACTCAAAGACATGGTGATGGTCGGAAGCCTGTGGCATACTTCTCGCCTACCCTTGGCCCTGTTGCCTCAAGTCTGCACAGCTGCCTTAAAACGGTTGCCCCAGTAAGTGCTAGTCTGGAAAAGAATGAGAGCATAGTAATGGTATATAGATCCTTTAACTATAATGGTCCCACACTCTATGGAGCTTCTATTGACACAATCAAATATTTAATATATGACCAATAATAGGCTCACTAAGTATGAGCAGGTAATTTTATCATCAGATAATTTAATTTTGAAATGCTTTCAAATTATCAATCCTTAACCTTTAATGGCAATAAAAAATTCTGTTTGTGATGAAATATAACTTGATTGCCTAGATGTCACGGATTTATGCACCAAGCCTATATTGGATATTAAGGATGAACCCCTAATTGACCCGGGCCATGTAATTTGTCGACGAGGTTTGAGAAATAATTAAGGTACCCCGAGAGCAGCTTAAAATGTGTGTACAATAAATGAAGTTGTTGAAGCGTCAATGGGTTACCTCAAAACAACTTGCAGAATTGATTGCCCTTACCAGAGCCTGCAGTTTGACCGCTCAAATAGCAGTGACTATATTTAAAGATAGTACAGCTTTGGTGCTATGCATGAGTTTGGGCAATTGTGGTCCTAACGAGGTTTCATGAACTCTTCTGGTACACCTACTAGAAATGGTGTCCAAGTGAAAGTTTTTTGGAAGCCTTACAGTTGCCTGCAGAAATGGCTGTAGATAAATGTGCAGGTCATCAACATGTGAATGGCTATACTGCCATGGGTATAATAGGTATGCAGATTATTTATCACAATATTGTGCTTTGTTGGCATGCACATTTAATGGTAATTTCACCTGTGGGTCTGAAGAGGACACTTTATTTTCAATGTTGACTACAGTAACCAATACGGCGGAATTAAAGAGAGTACAGGAAAATGTTTCAGAAGCAACAGAGTTGGATCAGAGCAGGTTGTGTGAAAAATACAAATGACGTATGGATGTCAGCACATGAGAGACTAGTGTTACATTGTTTATTATTCTCAATGACATGATACTTTCATGGCTTCACACATTTAGGGAGGTATTCCATAGTAAGCTTCTTCTGACAGCATTGGTTTAAACCCATGTTTAGGATGCTTGCAGAAGAAGTGTGTCATAGATGTGTGACCTGTCAACAAATCAATGCAGGGAAAAGAACACACATTACGCCGAGTCACATAGGGAGATCAGGGGGTCCTTTCAACAGAATGCAAATGGACTTGATTGAAATGCCGTTTGCAACGGGCTGAGATATGTCCTTGTCATTGTATAGGTCTCCTCAAGATGGGCGAAAGCCTATCCAACCAGAGGAGAGGACAGTCACACAGTAGTAAAACGCAATATTAGAACTGATGTGCGGGTGTGGAATGCTGGTTTCTCTGGAGTCAGATAGTGGGACCCACATGAACAAGGAGGTCCTGAAGACGATTTGCACAGCATTACAGATTGAGCAAAGACTACATTGCAGCTATCGACCTGAGGCTTCAGGTATTGTTCAACAGACTGGCTAAAATCTGTGCTTCAACCTCACTGAAATGGACGGAAGCTTTACCTTTGGTGCTGATGACAATTCAAAGTATTCCTGATAAGAAGACTGTTTTCTCGCCCCACGAGATTCTGATGGGCTGTGCAATGAGGTGGTCTGATGTACCTACCCATGTACTCTTAAATATCACAGATGATATAATACTCAATTACTGCAAGGGATTAGCTGATGTGGTCCATTCTGTTTCTTACCAGATTGCAGCTGCCACTAAAGATCTGCACCAATCCAGGTGATTGAGTTGTGATCAAGAAACACATTTGGAATACTTTATTGTAACCGAGTTGGAAAGGCCCCTTGCAGGTCATTTGTGTTACTACTTCTGCTGTTAAATGCCCCGGAGAGCCAAATTAGGTGCAGGCATCCCATACCAAGAAGGTGAGAAATCTTAAAGAAGAAATTGTGCTCTTCCATCCAGAATGAAGAGCATTGGTGACTGCACCACCACCAGCGGAGACCACAAAGAGCTATGTTACAGAAACAGTAACAAGGTGAAGAAAGTGGTGAAGATTCTCAGGCCGCAACACAAATCCACATACCTGTTGTTTCACTGAGTGGCACTGAACTCGCTAACGAAGGAGAAGCAGAGACTGGCTGACAACATATGTACAGTTGGAAGATCCGGGTGAAGGAAAGAGCACTGAAAAAAAAAGAATCGCTTGTAGAGTTGAATGGCCACAGAACTGTTATCAAGGAAGACTGTAAAAGAGCTGATCGGTTTCCAACAACTTTTGCTGAGGAGACAGAGTCAAGAGATGAAAGTGATACAGAAGAAGATCAACCAAAACTGAGGAGCTCAAAAAGACCTTATCAGAGGCAGTCAGCCTCTGATGAGTGGTCTTACTTCGAGGACCAAGTACTGAATGTCACAATAGATGATTTGTGTGATGTGAGATCAGAATTGTAAGAACCTCCATGATTTCACTACAATACGCATTGTTGGGATAAAGGATACGTGACAAAGATGGACTGTGCAATCATAAAGTCATTGAGGAAAAAAATATTGAAAAGACTGTTTGAAGAGATTAAGAGACTGACACTAACTAATTTTTTATTTGAAAGAAGAGTACCTAGGCCTGAGTCTGCTGCAGAAGAGTAGGGATAACTATTTAGAAGAACATGTCGTAGGATTAAGGAGAATGTATGACGTTACAACGCATACATTCACAGCGCATACCATCACAACGCAACTTTTACAACGCAAGATCCATTACAAACGCATGCCATTACAACGCAGATGCTATTACAACACATGCCATTACAACGTAAGTATAGGTAAGTATATAATTTTATTAATATTAATTTAATTACAATTTTTTTTAAATAATTTAAATTAATTTTTAATTTCATTTAATAAAATTTAATTTACTATTCTTAATCCAGGGGGGTGTAAAAGTAGGGTAAGTGTTGGACAGTGTAGGGGTTAAAATTACTATTCTAACTCCAGGGGGGTGTAATAGTAGGGTAAGTGCTGGAGAGTGTAGGGGTTAAAAGTACTATTCTAACTACTCGGGGGTGTAATAGTAGGGTTAGTGTTGGATAGAGTAGGGGTAAAATTAGTATTCTTATTCTAACTCCAGGGGTGTGTAATAGTAGGGTAAGTGTTGGATAGAGTAGGGGTTAAAATTACTATTCTAACTCCAGGGAGCTTAATAAAAATAAATTTAATTTACATTAAATGTAATTAAAATATTAAAATGTATTATACTAAATTAAATAATTATTTTAAGAAAATGTATTTAAAAATAAATTAATATTATTTTAATTAAATACTTACCCATGCCTACGTTGTAATGGCATGCGTTGTAATAGCATCTGTGTTATAATGGAATGCGTTGTAAAAGCATGCGTTTTAATAGATCTTGCGTTGTAAAAGTTTTGTTGTAATGGTAGTGCATTGTAAAAGTTGCGTTGTTATGGTTGTTTCCCATAAAGGATTGTCTATAAGAAGATTGCGTTGCTGAACGTTACTCATCCTTACGAAGGTACTTACAAAGTTCTGCATTGAGCTTTTGAACTTTGCTGCAGCTCATCTGCTTTTGGAGAAACAAGAGATGCTGTAGAAATAAGTGTAAGTACATTATTTGTTCAGTCTTAATAATAACACTAATAATTATTACAATAGTGCTAGTAGGACTTTACTTAACACCAGAGAAAAGATTCAGAAATGCAGATACAACAAAAACACATACCCGAGTGATGCAAAGCAATTTAAAGCTTCACTTGTTGCTTACAATAGAGAGGACTACTCAACTAACGTCTATTCTACATTAGTACAGGAATACACACACGCCATGGGAGAAAAAAAACATATGTCTGTGGTCATTTACCATCGTTGGTGTCAGAAGGTCACATTTTCACATGCCGTTATCTTATGAAAATACATGTAGTATAATGCTTTCACTTAAATATAGACCTAAATATTTGGCATATTTCTACTCCAATTAGAGCTTAATTCTTTCTTGAGCTCCTTCAGTAGCAAACATGAAATTAAACCTGAGAGCAAAAGAAATGGACACAGCATGGTTCTATTTTATGCCACACAGACCTATACATAGTGTTACAGCTTATCAAAAAAAAAGTAACCTGCTTGACATAACCACTTGAGAAAATGTCCATTATTACTTTAGATGAAAGAAATACTTACCCAACATGTAGTAAGGATAAACACAATGATGTTTTGACAAATGTAAGGAAGATATAAGAAGATAAATTTAGAAAGAAAATGGCTTATCCAAAATTAAGATTTGACAGTCAACATAAAGGAAAGATTTGTGTTTACGGAAGTACACCCAAAAGAACCAGACGTGTAGGGATTAGTACTTGTGAACATACATTTGAAATAACAGGAGGAACATGGCAAATCTGCAATTTAAGGACTTTTTAGGTCTCGCCTATTCTATCACGTAAGTGATAAATAGGACGAGAGTATAGAGGCTCAACCAAGCTCTGAAACCATCGTGGATTTCGTCAAGTACATGTGCTTGTGCACGCGCTCCCCGAGCCGCTTGCCTCTGAGAGCTTGGCCTCGCACACCACATCACCACATCAAAGGCTTCTGCTCCCCCTCACACACACCTCATCCACATATGCTCGCTCCTTCCCTCCCTTCCACTCTTGGAAACTGCTTTGCAGCCCCATGCCGTGCCTTTCACGCGCACAACATGCCATGCCCCCTTTCACTTTGAAAGCGTCCCTCGTTCCTGTTAAGACGGTGCTGTAGAAAGTAAAAGCTCGACTTTCGAAACTGCTTACATGAGCACCAGTTTCGTTAGAGCCGCCATTCCTTGTCTTCGTGTGTTTGAAGTTGAGCGCTTGGCTGCGGTTCTTAAGTAACTTCTATTGCCATCACATTTTTGCACAACGAAGCCCATTTGTGTTCGGAACCGCAGTTGACTCAGCTGCAGCCAGTAAATTAAAGACTGAGACTTTTTCTTAATTTGACAGCTCGTGTCTCTTGAGCGCCTGCCTGCATTTCCATCAAGATAAAGTGACTCATGTCGACAACCGTTCTTAACCCCTTCGATGCTGGCGTGTGCTGATGACGAGCTGAGCTCGTCATGTAACGCGGTATTTTAAAAATTGCCACACAGCCCAAAAATCGCCGCAGCAGCGATGCGGTTAAGCTATTTCGCTGCGCCCTGCAAGCATACCTTAGATGGCAGCCAGTTGAACAGAAAAGCTGATGTCAGCATTTCCTCAGTCGGAATGTACATCGACTCTGTAGTGGCAGTCTACTGCCTTGTCTGTAGATAAAAACCGTGCTATCTACTAAATCACTTGCTACGAACGCTCATGGAGTACCACTTTTTTGCCATATTCAAAATATCATACTGATGCTGCGTAAGTGTCATTTCCCCCCCCAATGTTTTATATAGCGCGAACTAGACTCCAGTCATCGAGTATCAGAGCGCTTTACATGAGCAACAGTTTCGTTACAAATGGACACTTTTTTTGTGAGGCACGGGAGATTAAGTGATTTGCCTAGAATCACAGAATGTTGAGAGTTGTTGCCGAGACTCAAACCCGGTTCCCAAGCTTCGAGGTCAACCACTCAAGCCATAACGCTACACCCTCTTCCTGTTATCTCCAATAACTCAAGGCCATTCAAATGTCACAAGACTGCAGGCCTTTTCCTCCATATTGTACAGTGCTTTGGATAATACTGGTAATTACAGTTTGAGTGGGGGAGTGAAGAAACATGAATGTACAAACATTTGTACCCCACTCCTTTCTTTTTTAGCTTTTGACAGATGCCGTCATTGAGATTTTCCGTTTGTAAGAGACGAAAAAACGTGACTGCTAAATCATTTCAGCAGAGAAAAACCAGATACTGTGACAACTTTAGGAACGGATTATGAATGCATTTTCTGTGCAAAGTGAAGAACATGTCCTTCCATCCCCAATCTCACCACTCTCCACTCTGTCCCCTCCCACCACTCTCCCCTCTCACCACTCTCCCCTCCTCTCGCCCCTCTCTCCTCACTCCCCTCCCTCTCCCCTCTAGCTCTCCCCACTCTCCCCTCACTATCCCCCTCTCCTCACTATCCTCACTCCCCTACTCTCTCCTCTCTCACCACTATCCTCTCACCACTCTCCCCCTCTCCTCTCCTGACTCTCCCCTCCCCTCAGTCTCTCCACTCTCTCTGCCATCCTCTCTATTTTCTCCCCTCTCACCTCTCTTCCCTCCCTCTCTCACCTCCCTCTCACTTCAATCTCCCCTCTCCTCACTCTCCCCACTCTCTCCTCTCACACCACTCACTCCTCCCTCTCAACTCTTCCTCTATTTCTGTCTCACTCTCTCCTTCCCCTTCACGGTCTTGGCCTCTCCACTCTTCCTCAGTTTCTGTTTCACTCTCTCCTGCCCCTTCACTGTCTTGGCCTCTCCACTCTTCCTCTATTCCTGTCTCATTCTCTCTTGCCCCTTCACTGTCTTGCTTCTGTTTATTGTATTTGCACACATCTAATATCTTGGTCTATTCATTTTCAATAATCAGGCATTTTTCACTCTATCCATCGCCCTCACTCTATCCATCGCCCTCACTCTATCCATCGCCCTCACTCTATCCATCGCCCTCACTCTATCCATCGCATCAATCTGTGCAACCATTCAACAACAACTGGTTCAAATATGTTCTCAATGTCTCAAACTTTATTACAATTGTCTCATAAAGATGTTAATATTTCACTTCTGTTCTTGGATTTTCGACTCAATAAAATACACTTAACACAATCTTCACACAATCTTCACAAAAGTTATTTACAAAAGTTTAAGCTATTGCGATTATAAATTACAATAACTTTTATTTAAGCATTAATTATTTTAAAAAAATTAAAAGCCATTGTTATTTGTAATAGCAATACATCTAAGTCACGTAAATACAACACATATTGCATTACATATGCTATAGGTGTCACATTTGCGAAAGTTATAACTATTGGCATTGTAAATGACAAAGCTAATATTTTAGCCATTATCAAAAACAATACGGAAATAAAAAAATTGTCATTTACAATACCAATAGCTCAAAATTTCCTAATGCGAGACCTAGTGCATTGCAAATGCTTGTTGAAAAAATGCTTACTTTCTGCTGCCTGGGAGGGTATATACTATTTAGATGTGCTATTTCCTAAAATGTATTATGTGACTAGTATAGATGCATTAACAAATGCATTTTTATTTATTTTTAAGGTTTTATATAGCTCTGGCTAGACCCGGAGGTATCAGAGCGCTTTACATGAGTATCAGACCATAGTTGCTGGTTACATCATTACAAAGGTTACACAGTTATTAGAGCTTGGCAAACATAGTTACATGTAAGGTCGAGATAAACAAAAAGGACATATACATAAGGGAAAAAGCAGGCATGGGGATAGATTCAGGGGAGGAGGGTGGAGGCAGGGGGAAGAAGAGAGAGAATGGAGTAGGGAAAGAGGAGGGGAGGAGGTGATTGAATTCACAGCGGCAGAGCTACGCTAGGTTTTGGAGCAAAAAAAATATTATGAAGCAACATATTGTTTTGTGATAAATACTTAAGTTTCTCACCTCATTTTCCCTGGTGCCTGAATAGAATAGTTGCACATTGCACATAATATTTCTTGTTCTTATTAATGAAAT